>NC_090830.1:15195000-15820000 GCF_028021215.1 Eschrichtius robustus | reverse complement strand
TGGCGACCAGCCCTTTGCAGCACAGTCCTGCCATCCACCCAGGCAGGCGACAGCAGGTCTCGGGGTCCTGGGGGTGGTGGGGTCTTGGACGACATCGCAGCTCAGTTTGGGTGGGAACATACAGGCCCATAGTCACTTGGCGAACTGCCTCAGGTCCTGCTCGACGCTCACAAAGACGTGGCTCCGAAGGCTAAAGGGCCCGTGGTCCACGGTCCCTTGGGCATTCCTCACCCTGTCCACCCACGCAGTGATAGGTGCAGTCCAGCCGCAGCAGGGCGGGCCCTCCTGCCTGACGGCAGTTGGCCCAAACCCACTGGGAGCCACCATTGATCCGGCACGGCCCCTTGGCTCCAGCAAGGCCACCCTTGCCCCCATGCCACCGCTTAACACTGTTCCCGGCGCCTGGTGGCTGGCCGGCCCAGAGAAGCGGACCCGGCCCATGACCCCGCTCCCGCCCCCGGCCATGGCGAAACAGCAGAGGGTGGGCTTTTTCCGGAGGGAGCTGTGGAGAGACACACAGTCAGACAGGTGGCTGCGGCGTGGATGGGCGCTGGCGCGGGTGGCCTGGTGCAGGACGAGGGCTTCGCGTGCCTCACGGCCGTCACCTGGGCCTCCGGTGGAGTCTGGGTCCGGGCCAGCCACCCCGGGAGCGGCTGGGGTGCGGCTGCCTAACAGGGCCGCCTTCTGGCCGCATTTCCAAACAGTCCGGCTCGGGACGCCCATTCCAGCACACGCTGGGTTGGGAGGGGCCTGAGGAGGTGAGGCCTGCGTCGGTGCCCGGCAGGGGAGGTGGCGGCCTTGGCCGCGGGCGACTAAAGGAGAAGGTGGTGCGGAAGGAAAAAAGCCTACAGCACCCGGTATTCCCATGTAGTCTCCCATCCAAGTACTAACCAGGCCCGATCCTGCTTAGCTTCTGAGATCAGATGAGATGGGATGCGCTCAGGGTTGTGTGGACATAGAAGGCAGGGGGGGCCACGTGGTGCTTCTTGAGGCTCAGCTTCACTGGTGCTGGTGACTTACCGCCAGGCCGGTGGCCAACCCTCAACAGCATGGCCCTGCCGCCTGCCCAGGCAGGCGACATGAGGCCTCGGGGCCCGGAGGTGGCGGATTCTTGGGCGACCTTGCAGCCGAGTTCGAGCAGGAACCTCCAGACCGTTAGGTGTTAGACGCTCCACCCCATATCCCGCTCGATGGTCACAAAGATGTGGCGTCAGAGGCTTAAGGGCCACTGGCCTGCTGTCCCTTGGGCATTTCCCACCCTGTCCACCCACGCACTGTTAGGCACAGCTCAGCCATGGCCGTGCCGGCCCTTCGGCCCGACAGAAGTTGGCCCAAAGACACTGTGAGCCACCATTGGGCCGCCACGGCCCCTTAGCCCCAGGAAAGCCACCCTTGCACCCACGCCACCTGCCAAGCACAGTTCCGGCGCCTGGAGGTCATCTGACCTGGAGAACTGGTCACGGCCCACGACCCCACTCCCTTCTCCAGCCGTGGCAAAACGGCGGAGGGTGGGCTTTTTCCGGAGGGAGCTGTATAGAGACACACGGGCAGATAGGTGGCTGCGGCGTGGATGGGCGCTGGTGGGGCGGCCAGCTGTAGGTCAAGGGCCTCGTGGGCCTCACGGCCTTCACCCGTGCCTGCGGCGCAATGTGGGTGCGCGCCAGCCACCCCGGGAGCACCTGGTTTATGGCTATCTAACAGGGCCGCCTCCTGGCCGCATGTTCAGCCAGACCGGCGGGGAGCGCCCCCTCCAGAGCACACTTTGTAGGGAGGGGCCTGAGGAGGTGAGGCCTGCAGCGGTGCCTGGCGGAGGTGGAGGCGGCCTCGGCCGTGGGCGACTAAGGGATAATTTATAGTGGGAGGCAAAAAAGCCTACAGCACCCGGTATTCCCATGTGGTCCCCCATCCAAGTACTAACCAGGCCCGACCCTGCTTAGCTTCCAGGATTAGACGAGAGGCGGTGCGTTCTGGGTGGTATGGCCGTAGAAGGCAGTGGGGGCCGCGGGGTGCCTCTTGAGGCTCAGCTTTGCTGGTGCTGGGGCTTGCTGACTGCCTGGCAGCAAACCCTCTCCAGCACGGCCCCGCAGCCCACCAAGGCAGGCGACAGGAGGCCTCGGGCCCCGGGGTTGGCGGACTCGTGTGTGACCTCGCAGCTCAGGTCGGGCGGAAACCTCCAGGCCTGTAGGCGCTTGGCCCTCCGGCCCTGGTCCCGCTTGACGCTCACAAGGACGTGGTCCCGGGGGCTTAAGGGCCCGTGGCCCACGGTCCCTTGGGCATTCGCCACTCTGTCTGCCCACAGATTTCTAGGCGAAGCCCGGCCGTGGCCGGGCCGGCCCTCCTGCTCGACGGCAGTAGGCCTAAAGCCACTGGGAGCCACCATTGAGTCTGCATGACCCCTTAGACCCAGCAAAGCCACCCTTGCACACACGCCAACTGCCGAGACATGTTCCCTGCGCCTGGTGACCAGCCGGCCTGGAGAACTGGTCCCGACCCACGACCCCGCTCCCGCGCCTGGCCGTGGTGAAACGTTGGAGGTTGGGCTTTCTCCGGAGGGAGCTGTGGAGAGACACACGGGCAGATAGGTGACTGCGGCGTGGATGGGCCCTGGTGGGGTTGGCCAGGTGCAGGTCGAGGGCTTCGCGGGCTTCACCATCTTCACCCGGGCCTGCGGCGGAGTCTGGTTCCAGGCCAGCCACCCCGGGTGCGGCTGGGGTGCGGCTGCCTTCCAGGGCTGCCTTCCGGTGGCATGTCCAGCCAGACGGGCGGGGAGAGCCCCCTCCCGCGCACGCTGTATTGGGGGTGGCCTGAGTCGATGAGGCCTGCAGCTGTGCCTGGTGAGGGCAGAGGAAGCCTTGGGCACTGGCGACTAAAAGAAAAGGCGGATCAGGAGGCAAAAAATACTACAGCGCCCAGTATTCCCAGGTGGTCTCCCATCCAGGTACTAAACAGACCCGACCCTGCTTAGCTTCTGAGATCAGACGAGATGGGGCGTGTTTACGGTGGTATGGGCGTAGAAGTCAGCAGGGGCCACGGGGTGCCTCATGAGGCTCAGCTTAGCTGGTGCTGGTGAATTACTGCCAGTCTGGTGACCAGCCCTCTGCAGCACGGCCCTGCCGCATACCCAGGCAGGTGACAGCAGGCCTCGGGGTTCAGGGGGTGGTGGAGTCTTGGACGACCTTGCAGCCCTGTTCAGGCGGGAACCTCCAGATCCTTAGGCGCTTGACGCTCCGCCCCAGATCCCGCTTGACGCTCACAAGGACGTGGCCTCAGAGGCTTAAGGGCCAGTGGCCTGCTGTCCCTTGGGCATTCCCCACCCTGTCCACCCACGCAGTGCGAGACGCAGCCCAGCCATTGCCGGGCCGGCCTTCCTGCCAGACAGCAGTTTGTGCAAAGCCACTGGAAGCCACCATTGGGCCGCCACGGCTCCTTAGCCCCAGCAAAGCCACCCTTGCAACCACGCCACCCGCCAAGCACAGTTCTGGCGCCGGGATGTCAGCCGACCTGGAGAACCGGTCACGGCCCACGGCCCCGCTCCTGCCTCCAGCCGTGGTGAAACGGTGGAGGGTGGGCTTTTTCCGGAGGTAGCTGTATAGAGACACACGGGCAGATAGGTGGCTGTGGCGTGGATGGGCGCTGGTGGGGGCGGCCAGGTTTAGGTCGAGGGCCTCGTGGGCCTTACGGCCGTCACCCAGGCCTGCGGCGGAGTCTGGGTCCGGGCCAGCCGTCCTGGGAGCGGCTGGGGTGCGGCTGCCTAACAGGGCCGACTTCCGGCCACATGTCCGGTCGTTCCAGCTGGGGGCGCCCCTTCCAGCACACGCTGTGTTTGGCGGGGCCTGAGGAGGTGAGGCCTGCGGTTCTGCCTGGCAGGGTAGGAGGCAGCTTCGGCCGCGGGGGACTAAAGGAGCAGGTGGTGCGGGGGGGAAAAAAGCCTAAAGCACCCGGTATTCCCATATAGTCTCCCATCCAAGTACTAACCAGGCCCGATCCTGCTTAGCTTCTGAAATCAGATGAGATGGGATGTGCTCAGGGTTGTATGGCAATAGAAGGTAGTGGGCTCCACGGTGTGCCTCTTGAGGCTCAGCTTCACTGGTACTGGGGACTTACCGCCAGGCCGGTGGCCAGCCCTCTCCAACACGGCCCTGCTGCCTGCCTAGGCAAGCGACAGGAGGCTTCGGGGACCCGGAGGTGGCGGATTCTTGGGCGACATTGCAGCCCAGTTCAGGCGGGAACCTCCAGATCCTTAGGCGCTTGACGCTCCGCCCCAGATCCCACTCGACGCTCAGAAGGACGTGGCCTCAGAGGCTTAAGGGCCAGTGGCCTGCTGTCCCTTGGGCATTCCCCAACCCGTCCACCCACGCAGTGCGAGACGCAGCCCAGCCATTGCCGGGCCGGCCCTCCTACCGGACGGCAGTTTGCGCAAAGCCACTGGAAGCCACCATTGGGCCGCCACGGCTCCTTAGCCCCAGCAAAGCGACCCTTGCAACCACGCCACCCGCCAAGCACAGTTCCGGCGCCTGGAGGTCAGCCGACCTGGAGAACCAGTCATGGCCCACGTCCCCGCTCCGGCCTCCAGCCGTGGCGAAACGGTGGAGGGTGGGCTTTTTCCGGAGGGAGCTGTATAGAGACACATGGGCAGATAGGTGGCTGCGGCATGGATGGGCGATGGTGGGGGCGGCCAAGGTGTAGGTCGAGGGCCTCGTGGGCCTCACGGCCTTCAGCCGGGTTGCGGCGCAATCTGGGTGCGGGCCAGCCACACCGGGAGCGGCTGGTTTATTGCTATCTTCCTGGGCCGCCTTCTGGGCGCATGTGCAGCAAGACCGGCCGTGAGCGCCCCCTCCAGAGCACGCTGTGTTGGGAGGGGCCTGAGGAGGTGAGGCCTGCAGCGGTGCCCAGTGAGGCGGAGGCGGCCTCGGCCGTGGGCTACTAAAGGAGAATTTATAGTGGGAGGCAAATAAGCCTACAGCACCTGGTATTCCCATGTGGTCTCCCATCCAAGTACTAACCAGGCCCGACCCTGCTTAGCTTCCAGAATCAGACGAGATGGGGCACATTCAGGGTGGTATGGCCGTAGAAGGCAGTGGGGGCCACGGGGTGCTTCTTGAGGCTCAGCTTCGCTGGTGCTGGGGCTTGCCGACTGCCCGGCAGCCAACCCTCTCCTGCACGGCCCAGCCGCCCACCAAGGCAGGCGACAGGAGGCCTCCGGTACCTGGGTTTGGCGGACCCGTGTGTTACTTCACAGCTCAGGTCAGGCGGGACCCTCCAGGCCTGTAGGCGCTTGGCCTTCCGACCCTGGTCCCGCTTGACGCTCACAAGGACGTGGCCCTTGGGTCTTAAAGGCCGGTGGCCCGCGGTCCCTTGGGCATTCGCCACCCTGTCTGCCCACACAGTTCTAGGCGAAGCCCAGCCGTGGCCGGGTCGGCCCTCCTGCCTGACGGCAGTTGTCCTGAAGCCACTAGGAGCCACCATTGAGTCCGCATGACCCCTTAGACCCAGCAAAGCCACCCTTGCACACACGCCAACTGCCGAGAAATGTTCCCTGCGCCTGGTGACCGGCCGGCCCGGAGAACCGGTCGCGGCCCACGACCCCACTCCCGCCCCTGGCCGTGGTGAAACAGTGGAGGTTGGGCTTTCTCCGGAGGGAGCTGTGGAGAGACACACGGGCAGACAGGTGGCTGCGGCGCGGATGGGCGCTGGTGGGGTTGGCCAGGTGCAGGTCGAGGGCTTCGCGGGCTTCACCATCTTCACCCGGGCCTGTGGCGGAGTCTGGTTCCAGGCCAGCCACCCCGGGTGCGGCTGGGGTGCGGCTGCCTTCCAGGGCTGCCTTCCGGTGGCATGTCCAGCCAGACCGGTGGGGAGCCCCCCCTCCGGCGCACGCTGTATTGGGAGGGGCCTGAGTAGATGAGGCCTGCAGCTGTGCCCGGCGAGGGCAGAGGAAGCCTTGTGCACCGGCGACTAAAAGAAAAGGCGGATCACGAGGCAAAAAATACTAAAGCACGCAGTATTCCCAGGTGGTCTCCCATCCAGGTACTAAACAGACCCGACCCTGCTTAGCTTCCGAGATCAGACGAGATGGGGTGCATTTAGGGTGGTATGGCCGTAGAAGGCAGTGGGGGCAATGGGGTGCCTCTTGAGGCTCAGCTTAGCTGGGGCTGGCGAATTACTGCCAGTCTGGCAACCAGCCCTCTGCAGCACGGCCCTGCCTCGCACCCATGCAGGTGACAACTGGCCTCGGGGTCCAGGGGGTGGTGGAGTCTTGGACGACCTCGCAGCTCAGTTCGGGTGGTAACATCCAGTCCCGTAGGCACTTGGCGAACCGCCCCAGATCCCGCTCGACGCTCACAAAGACATGGCTCCGAAGGCTTAAGGGCCCGTGGTCCACGGTCCCTTGGTCATTCCCCACCCTGTCCACCCACGCAGTGCTAGGTGCAGTCCAGCCATGTCCGGGCCGGCCCTCCTGCCTGACGGCAGTTGGCCCAAAGCCACTGGGAGCCACCATTGATCCGGCACGGCCCCTTGGCCCCAGCAAGGCCACCCTTGCCCCCACGCCTCCTGCCGAGCACTGTTCCGATGCCTGGAGGTCAGCCGACCTGGAGAACCGGTCACGGCCCACGACCCCGTTCCCACCTCCAGCCGTGGCAAAACGTTGGAGGGTGGGCTTTTTCCGGAGGGAGCTGTATAGAGACACACGGGCAGATAGGTGGCTGCGGCCTGGATGGGCGCTGGTGGGTGCGGCCAGGTGTAGGTCGAGGGCCTCGTGGGCCTCACGGCCTTCACCCGGGCCTGCGGCGCAATGTGGATGCGGGCCGGCAACCCCGGGAGTGCCTGGTTTATTGCTATCTAACAGGGCCGCCTTCTGGCTGCATGTCCAGCCGGACCGGCGGGGAGCGCCCACTCCAGAGCACACTGTGTTGGGAGGGTCCTGAGGATGTGAGGCATGCAGCGGTGCCCGGCGGAGGCAGAGGCGGCCTCGGCCGTGGGCGACTAAAGGATAATTTATAGTGGGAAGCAAAAAAGCCTACAGTACCCGGTATTCCCATGTGGTCCCCCATCCAAGTACTAACCAGGCCCGACCCTGCTTAGCTTCCAGAATCAGACGAGATGGGGCGCGTTCAGGGTGGTATGGCCATAGAAGGCAGCAGGGACCATGGGGTGCTTCTTGAGGCTCAGCTTCACTGGTGCTGGGGCTTGCCGACTGCCTGGCAGCCAACCCTCTCCCGCACGGCCCAGCCGCCCACCAAGGCAGGCGACAGGAGGCCTCCGGTACCTGGGGTTGGCGGACCCGTGGGTGACTTCGCAGCTTAGGTCAGGCGGGACCCTCCAGGCCTTTAGGCGCTTGGCCCTCCTACCCTGGTCCCGCTTGACGCTCACAAGGACGTGGCCCTGGGGGCTTAAGGGCCGGTGGCCCACGGTCCCTTGGGCATTCGCCACCCTGTCTGCCCACACAGCTCTAGGCGAAGCCCGGCCGTGGCCGTGTCGGCCCTCCTGCCCGACGGCAGTTGTCCTGAAGCCACTAGGAGCCACCATTGAGTCGGCACGACCCCTTAGACCCAGCAAGGCCACCTTTGCCCCCACGCCAACTGCCAAGCAAAGTTCCCTGCGCCTGGTGACCGGCCGGCCCGGAGAACCGGTCCCGGCCCACGATCCCCCTCCCGCCCCCGGCTGTGGTGAAGCGGTGGAGGGTGGGCATTTTCCCGAGGGAGTTGTGGAGCGACACACGGGCAGACAGGTGGCTGTGGCGTGGATTGGTGCTGGTGGGGGTGGCCAGGTGTAGGTCGAGGGCCTCGCGGGCCTCACGATCTTCACCCGGGCCTGCGGCGGAGTCTGGGTCCGGGCCAGCCACCCCGGGAGTGGCTGGGGTGCGGCTGCCTAACAGGGCCGCCTTCTGGCCGCATGTCCATCCAGTCCGGCTGGGGGTGCCCCTTCCGGCGCATGCTGTGTTGGGAGGGGCCTGAGGAGGTGAGGCCTGCGGCAGTGCATGGCAGGGGAGGAGCCGTCCTCGGCCACGGGCGACTAAAGTAGAAGGTGGTGTGGGAGGGAAAAAAGCCTACAGCACCCGGTATTCCCATGTAGTCTCCCATCCAAGACCTAGCCAGGCCCGATCCTGCTTAGCTTCTGAGATCAGATGAGATGGGATGCGCTCAGGGTTGTATGGTCATAGAAGGCAGGGGGGGCCACGGGGTGCCTCTTGAGGCTCAGCTTGCTGGTGCTGATGTGTTACCGCCAGGCCGGTGGCCAGCCCTCTCCATCACGGCCCTTCCGCCTGCCCAGGCAGGCGACAGGAGGCCTCGGGGACCCGGAGGTGGCGGAGTCTTTGTTGAGCTCACAGCTCAGTTCGGGTGGGACCTCCAGGCCCGTAGGTGCTTGACTGTCCACCCCAGATCCAGCTCGACGCTCACAAGGATGTTGCCGCAGAGGCTTAAGGGCCAGTGGCCTGCTCTCCCTTGGGCATTCCCCACCCTGTCCACCCATGCAGTGCTAGGCGCAGCCCAGCCATGGCCTGGCCGGCCCTCCTGCCCGACGGCAGTTGGCCCAAAGCCACTGGGAGCCACCATTGGGCCAGCACGGCCCCTTAGCCCCAGCAAAGCCATCCTTGCACCCACACCACCCGCCAAGCACAGTTCCCTGCGCCTGGAGGTCAGCCGACCTGGAGAACTGGTCACGGCCCACGACCCCGCTCCCGCCTTCAGCCGTGGCTAAACGGCGAGGGTGGGCTTTCTCCCGAGGGAGCTCTATAGAGACACACGGCCAGATAGGTGTCTGCGGCCTGCATGGGTGCTGGTGGGGGCCACCAGGTGTAGATTGTGGGCCTCGTGGGCCTCACGGCCTTCACCCGGGCCTGCGGCGCACTCTGGGTGTGGGCCAGCCACCCCGGGAACGGCTGGTTTATGGCTATCTTCCAGGGCCGCCTTCTGGCCGCATGTCCACCCAGACTGGCGGGGAGTGCCCCCTCCAGATCACGCTGTGTTGGGAGGGGCCTGAGGAGGTGAGGTCTCCAGCGGTGCCCGGTGGAGGCGGAGGCGGCCTCGGCCATGGGCGACTAAAGGAGAATTTATAGTGGGAGGCAAAAATGCCTACAGCATCCCATATTCCCATGTGGTCTCCCATCCAAGTACTAACCAGACCAGACCCTGCTTAGCTTCCAGGATCAGACGAGATTGGGCGCGTTCAGGGTGGTATGGCCATAGAAGGCACCAGGGGCAATGGGGTGCCTCTTGAGGCTCATCTTCCCTGGTGCTGGGGCTTGCCGACAGCCCGGCAGCAAGCCTCTCTAGCACGGCCCAGCTGCCCACCAAGGCAGGTGACAGGAGGCCTCGGGGATTTGGGGTTGGCGGACTCGTGGGCGAACTCGTACCTCAGGTCAGGTGGGACCCTCCAGGCCCGTAGGAAGTTGGCCCTCCGCCACAGTTCCCGCTTGACGCTCACAAGGATGTGGCCCCGGAGGCTTAAGGGCACGTGGCCCGCAGTCCCTTGGCCATTCACCATGCTGTCTGCCCACACAGTTCTAGGCGAAGCCCAGCCGTGGCCGGGCCGGCCCTCCTGACCAACGGCAGTTGGCCCGAAGCCACTGGGAGCCACCATTGAGTCGGCACGACCCCTTAGACCCAGCAAGGCCACCCTTGCCCCCAAGCCAACTGCTGAGCAAAGTTCCCTGCGCCTAGTGACCGGCAGCCCGGAGAACCAGTCCCGGCCCATGACCCCAATCATGCCACCAGCCATGGCGAAACGTCAGAGGGTGGGCTTTTTCCGGAGGGAGCTGTGGAGAGATACACAGCAGACAGGTGGCTGCGGCGTGGATGGGCGCTGGTGGGGTCGGCCAGGTGCAGGTCGATGGCCTCGCAGGGTTCACGATCATCACCCGGGCCTGCGGCGGAGTCTGGGTCCGGGCCAGCCACCCCGGGAGCAGCTAGGGTGCGGCTGCCTTCCAGGGCCGCCTTCTGGCGGCATGTCCAGCCAGACCGGTGGGGAGCGCCCCTTCTGGCGCACGCTGTGTTGGGAGGGGCCTGAGGAGGTGAGGCCTGTGGCTGTGCCCGCCAGGGGCGGAGGCAGCCTCAGCCGTGGGCAACTAAAGGAGAAGGTGGTGCTGGAGGGAAAAAAGCCTACAGCACCCGGTATTCCCATGTGGTCTCCCATCCAGGTCCTAACAGGCCCGATACTACTTACCTTCCGAGATCTGACGAGATGGTGTGCATTTAGGGTGTTATCGCCGTAGAAGGCAGTGGGCGCCACGGGGTGCCTCTTGAGGCTCAGCTTAGCTGTTGCTGGCGAATTACCGCCAGTCCGGCGACCAGCCCTCTGCATCACTGCCCTGCCGCCCACCCAGGCAGGCGACAGCAGGCCTCGGGGTCCAGTGGGTGGTGGAGTCTTGGGCGACCTCGCAGCTCAGTTCTGGCGGGAATATCCAGGACCATAGGCGCTTGGCGCACTGCCCCAGATTCCGCTCGACGCTCACAAAGACGTGGCTCCGGAGGCTTAAGGGCTCACGGTCCACGGTCCCTTGGGCATTCCCCACCCTGTCCACCCACGCAGTTGTAAGTGCAGTCCAGCCGCGGCCGGGCCGGCCCTCCTGCCTGACGGCAGTTGGCCCAAAGCCACTGGGAGCCACCACTGGGTGGGCACGGCCCCTTGGCCCTGGCATGGCCACCCTTGCCCAACGCCACCCACCGAGCACAGTTCTCAGCAGCTGGTGGCCATCTGGCCAGGAGAACCGGACCCGACCCACCACCGCGCTCCCGCCCCAGGCCGTGGTGAAACGGCCGAGGGTGGGCTTTTTCCAGAAGGAGCTGTGGAGAGATACACGGCCAAACAGGAGGTTGCTGCACAGATGGACGCTGGCGGGGGCGGCCAGGTGCAGGTCGAGGGCCTCGCGGGCAGCACGGACCTCACCTGTGCCTGCAGCGGAATCTGGGTCCGGGCCAGCCACCCCGGGAGTGGCTGGGGTGCGGCTGCCTTTCAGGGCCGCCTTCTGGTCGCATGGCTGGCCAGGCCGGAGGGGAGTGCCCCCTCTGGCTCACGCTGTGCTTGGAGGGGCCTGAGGAGTTGAGTACTGCAGTGGTGCCTGGCGGGGATGGAGGCGGCCTCGGCCGCGGACGAGTACAGGAGAAGGCAGAGCGGGAGGCAAAAAAGCCTACAGCACCTGGCATTCCCAGGTGGTCTCCCATCCAAGTACTCACCAGGCCCGACCCTGCTTAGCTTCTGACATCAGACGAGATGGGGGTGCGTTTAGGGTGGTATGGCCGTAGAAGGCAGTGGGGGGACACAGGGTGCCTCTTGAGGCTCAGCTTCGCTGGTGCTGGTGACTTACTGCCAAGCCGGTGGCCAGCCCTCTCCAGCACGGCCCTGCTGCCCGCCCAGGCAGGTGACAGGAGGCCTCGGGCACCCGGGGGTGGTGGCGTGGTGGGCGACCTCGCAGCCCATGGCTGGCGGGACCCTCCAGGCCTGTAGGCGCTTGGCGTCCTGCCCCATATCCTGCTCAACACTCACAGTATCGTGGCCCAATAGGGATAAATTGGGAGATTGGGACTGATATTTACACACACTACTATATATAAAATAGATAACTAATAAGAACCTGTTGTATAGCACAGGGAACTCCACTCAGTACTCTCTAATGACCTATATGGGAAAAGAATCAGGAAAAAAAAAAGGTGGATATATGTATACGTACAACTGATTCACTTCGTTGTAGACCTGAAATTAACCCAAAATGTAAATCAAGTACACTCCAATAAATTATTTTTAAATGTTAGTATAGAATACTGGCTATATTACCTGTGCTGTATAATGTACCCTTGTAGCTTCTCTATTTTATACATACATAGTGGTTTGTACCTATGAATCTTCTACCCCTATCTTGCCCCTCCCCCTTCCCTCTCCCCACTGGTTAACACTAGTTTGTTCTCTCGATCTGTGGGTTGCTCATTCCTGCTCTGAATAAGCTTGACCTCCCTGATTTCCCTCCCAGCCTCTGCCTAAGCCTGGAAGCCACCAGCACAGGGTCATCTGTTCCCTCTTCTGCCTTTCTGTCCTATTCTCAAACATGACAATGTCAGGGAACCTCAGGAACCCAGCCAGTTTGGGCATCAGGTGTGTCAGGGAGTGACAGTGGCTGGGACAGATTGGTGAGGAGCCTGCAGCTTGGTGGTATCTGATACCCACCGTCTGGGGAGTGGGCGTTCCTAGGGGATGTCAGGGTGGTGATATGTGTGTGTGGACACTGCAGATTAGGAAGGCAGCAGGCATGTTCTCTAGGCTTAACCAGCCTTGGAGAAACATGGGAGTTTCTCCTATGTTTCTCCTACAATGGACTTGAACCTCAGAGGTCATAACTGCAGGCACCCTGGCCCCCACCCCTGGCTGTTCCCACACAGCAGGACCCACGGCTGCTTCAGCACTTGCAGGTGTAGTAGCTCTTATGAGTGCTACATGGGTGGTTCACGACCAGAGTAGGACCAGTGGCTTCCTCCCTCTTCTTGTCCTGGCCTCTTAGGTGCTGTCCTCAGTGACACGGGGATGGGCCAGGGTGAGCATCTCAGCCCAGAAAGTCTTGGTGGTCTGTGTTTCTTTCATTAAAAGCATCTGTGCTTTTTTAAGACAGAATGTTTAACTTGGAAAACAAAAGCTCTCACCTAATTTTCTTCCTGAGAGCCAGCACAACTGAACCTCTGAGCATTCTTCCTGCAGGCTGTGCGGAGAGACAGAGGCTGTCCACCAGCTTTCGTTGGGCCATGTCTCTGGTTCAGAAATTTGGAACTTGTGAAAATTATTGTTACAGTAGAACCAAAAGGCCTTACCTTGTTTGAGTAAGATTTTAACTTAGATTGACTCTTTCAGTTCTTAGATTTATATTTTGTCATGTCTACCTTACAGATATTTTTCCTGAAGCTGATAATATGGCCTGACTGTGCAGTAGGGGGAAGGGTATAAGGTCCTAAACGTTAAAGACATTTCAGCCACTTAATTGTGAAATGCATTTCTACCCAGAATTCTCTCAGAGTCGTGCTGATGCCTAAAAGATGTGATCCACTCTTGTGTCCTTAAAACTGAAAATCAAAAGGGTACTGAGGTGTTTGATTAAATAATGTCTCCAGAGTGTTAGCATGAGGTTCATGAACCTATGTGCTTTCAAAAACCTCCCGTCAGTGCACAGCAGGCATCTGGTCAAATGTGAGCCCCTCCTGGGGCCCAGCACCCTCTTGGCAACGGGGGTAAACAAAGTCTCTACTTCTGAGGATGTGGGCAGGTCAGTAAGTAGACAATGCATGGCAAGACTGGGGTGACGGGGTTGGAATAGAGGAATGTGGTAGAAGGACGTGGCACCCTCTCTGAAGACCTGGTGCTTAAGTTAAAACCTGAATAAAGATCCTTATCAAAAATTTGACCCAACTGACAACAAGTAACACCACTCTGTATCCTCAGCAAAGCTGGATGAAGAGGGGGGTCTCTCCCCCAGCTGGACAGTTGTCCAGAGCACTAGTGAATAAGAGGAATGAAACATCACTGGAGGAATTCAGCAAAGTATAAATGGGTCCTTCTGACAAAGTTGAGAGAACTTCCCAGTGGAAATAGAAACTGCTGGTCAGGGCAGAGCCATCTCTGTGCAGGACTTAACATAGTCAATATCGTCTCTCCCAGCAGCTTGAAAGTGGGTACACAGGGCTGTTTACAAGAAAGGAGAGATCTATTTTGCCTAAACATTAACCCCTTTAATAAGCCTCTCAAGAAAGTCATTGCTTCAGAGGAATTACAAAGGAGAACCCAAGAGAGAACACGAGCTCTTACCTCCTAGGGTGTCTCCTTTAGGATGGGTTCCATTTTAGGAAAAAGCTGATGGGAAAACTGACTCACAGGACAAGGGGGCCTGCTCCTCATGGGCCAGCTCCACATCCTTCTGGAACAGTCTACGATGACTTAATCGCACGGGATCCTTCTTCATCCCCAGCATAGACATCTTACAGTCTTTCTCTTAAGAAACAAAGAGGTGTTAAGTTTTATTGTTATTTTTCAACGTGGAACGTGAATTTAAAAATATGACAACCAAGAGAGAAGGATAAACAGAAAAAGGCACTTGAAACTCCCTATTTTCAACTTTAGCACAGTGATTACTAACCAGTGGACACTAGGAAACTGTTCATCTCTCAGTGACTTTACATATCTGTCTTTCCACTTTTCCAAAGAATATAGATTTTGTGATTAAATATGAATTTGTTAAATTATATAACTGAGCTCTTTCCTTGTCAGTTTTTTGCAGTGAATGTACACCAAAGGCTAAACCACCACCATGAGGGAGTCAGTCAACATAAGTAAACACATGTGTGCACACACATCAAAGGAGGTCCTTAAACTCAAGCCAGCGGCAAGGACGACGCTTGCTCACATACTTGCACTCAATGCTCTTCTAGAAAACAGATGCAGAACTCTAGGGCCTTCTTTGGCCGTGCTGCGTGGCTTGTAGGATCTTAGTTCCACGACCAGGGATCCGAACCCGCCCTCGGCAGTGAAAACGCGGTGTCCTAACCACTGGACCACAAGGGAATTCCCGTAGTCACTTTTCATTTAAAGAATAATTTTTATTAGCACAAATTTAACCTTATAACAAACGTTAAGGCTAGATTGAGGTTGTGTCAGACTGACCTCTCTAGGTAAATCAAAAGCTACCAATAAAAATATGAGAACAAGATGTGTTCCCTGCAGGAAGATGGTGCATGTACCCAGGGTTTACAGTGCACAGTGGGAAGAAAGGAAATTAATATAAACCACCTGGATACACTGCTTTCATAAATCACCTCTGCCAACACCTCAGGAGGGTGGGATTTTTACCCGGTAATATGACCCAGATTTTCATTCTCACACTATCCAAGCCTTTCTCAGTGGTCCATCTTCACAGGGTTGCTACAGTTTCCCTCCGACCAGCACTATGGGCACTAAGGACCCCAGCAAATGGACTGTCCTTCACTCCCCGGGGAGCAGCAGCCTGATTTCCACCTGGTAATCAAGCTCAGTCACCACGGCTTAGTCTCTGCTTGTTTTAGTGACACAGAGAATTCCAAATGGGCAGGGCAGTCTCAGCTTCCAATTTTATTTTCACCTGATAAAAAAATTTGTATCGAAATACACAAAAATTCTAAGTGTAGAGCATGACAAATTGGCACAATGCCACACCCTGTACCCACCACCCAGATGGACAAACAGAACGTCCCCTCCTGACTACCTGCCCACGGGAAACCACTAATCTGTCTTCTGAAACCATAGATTAGTTTTGTCTGTTCTTGAGCTTTGTGTAAATGGAATCACGCAGCACAGACCCCTTTGCGACTGCTTTCTTTAGCTCAACATTATATTGGTGAGGTTCATTCATATTTTGTAGTGGTAAGTGTTGACCTTAGGAAAAAATAACAGCCAGTTATTTTACCAACAAAATGAGTGTATTCAGGAAGAGCAGAGGAATTGCAATTTGGGACATGCAACGCGTGGCAAACCATAGGCAAGTCCGAGGAGACAAAGAGAATGTCAGCGTTTATTAGGTTTAAGGAGGAGATTGGGCTGGGTCAGAAGGAAATCTTTCTTCCTCCGTCTGTAAACTGCGGTGACTGATACGTGGGTGAGAGTGCCCCCTTCAGGGCTTCCAACTCCGTTTTAGAATGAGTTTCCTTTATTTTCACAAGTCAGTTCACTTTCATTTCTGTAGGACTACATCTCAGTTAATGTATCCATCCCACTGTTGATGGACATAGGGGTGTTTCCAGCGTTGTGCTGTTTCACACGCTACTGCCCAGACATCCTGCAGGTCTCGGGGCGTGTGCCCACACATCTCCTTTGTGCGTGTCTGAGGCTCTGATCCTGCATCTGAGGGAATCTGAATGTTCTACCTTCATTCATCCTTCCAAATCATTTGTCCAAAGTGGTTGTACCAGTTCACACCCCTGCCAGAAGCATATGAGAATTTTAATTTTTCCACATGCTTGCCAACACTCGCTTTTGGAAGTATTATGCTTTTAACTTGCATTTTTCAATAACAATTGAGAATGAGCACATTTTCAGACACTTGCTGGCCATTTGAATGTCTTCTTTTGTGAAGTGATGTATTTTGCCCGTTTGTCTGTTACTTTGTCTTTTCTCATTGAGTCTTCCTTTGTTAAATATGCAATTTTTATAATTCTTTCTTGTCTCAATTCTTTTAATGCTGTGTTTCTATGTTCAGATATTCCTAATTTTAATTTAGTCCAACTTATAAACCTTTCCCTTAGTGGTTAGTGCCTTTTGTATCATTTAAGAGATTATTTCCTGTCCCAAAGTCATGAAGGTAGTTTCCTATATTATATTCTAAAAACCCTTACTGTTTTACGTTTCACATTTAATTCTGTAATTCACCAGGAATGAGGCTTGCATATGATTTAAGTAGGGATCATGTTCCATTTGTCCCCGGATTACTACATAATTGAACCAGTGCTACTTAATAAAAAAAAAAATCGTCCTTTCTTGATGTTCTGCAGTGCCTCCAATTATAGATCAAATGTCTAAGAGACCATGGGTCTGGCTCTGGAATCTCTAGTCTTTTCCACCAGTTTGTCTACCCTTGCTTATACCAATACAACAGTGTCATACTTGTTGTGTCTTTATAATAAATCTCTATTTTGTTGGTGCTAGTTCTCCAACTATATCTTCCTCCTACTATGTTTTCTTAGCTGTCTTTGTTTTTTACATTTCCATAAGTTTTAGAATTGACTTTTAAATGTACACACACACACACACACACACACACAAACTATTGGGATTTTAATTGAGATTGCTTTGAATCTATAAATAAATTTGGTCTTTACCATATTGACTCTTTCAAATCTTGGACATAGTACATTACCTCTCATCCCATTTATTAAGTTTTCTTTAACTCCTCTTGATACTGTTTTATATATTTTTTGGTTGGAGGTCTTTTAAATTTTTCTTAAATTTATTTTTAGGTATTTGAAGGTTTTGTTTAAGTTTTTTTTTTGTTTTTTTTTTATACTGCACCAAGAAGTCTGCAACAAACAACCACACCTCTCCCGCTTTAGTGTAAAAGAAGCCTGACTTCTAACTCAGGTAAGATGGTTCTTTGGGGTATTAGTCAACCAACTTCTCGATTTGCTGACTTTCCAGATAAAGTCACTATTACTTGCCCCAGCACCCTGTCTCTTGATTTATCGTCCTGTCATGCAGCAAGCAGTACGAGCTTGGATTGGTAACATTTCTGTTTTGTATATAGACAGAATAATCCAGCATGTGTTTTTTGCAGTCTGGCTTCTTTCATTCAGTGTTATGTTTGTAGGAGGCTTTAAGACGCAGTGCACAATTCTTCATGTTCTCTTTGCCATGATGCAGTGCTTGTGGGAGCATGTGTTGAGATGAAGACTCTGTCCCCCCAGGTCCCTGACTGACTAAATTGAGCAGATCCCCCAGGTAGGACACGTAACATGATGAAGAAACACGTTTTCGCTGTATTAAGCCAGTGAGATTCTAGGATTGGTAGTTACCACAGTAGAGCCTAAGCTGTCCTGACAGAACCTGGTACCAGAAGTCTGGTGCTGCTGTAACAAAATCTAAATTATGTGTCTTTATCTTAAGGGTCAGATAGTGAGCAATGAGAACACTGCTATTAGAGCCTAGAAAAGTAGTCATCCATGCTATTTAGTGATGAAATATTTTATAATATTGCCAAATATTGCTGTGAGGAGGGATTATGTACCTGAAGAAATGGTAGTTCTAGAAGAAAAGGCTGAAATACAGAACATTTGTAGTATATGTTGATTTTGGTTTTAAATAGCTCATAAATGATGACTTACTTACAAGTGGAAGAAAAGGGAATAGAGGGCCCCTGAATCCAGGCTCCTGCAGGGTTAGAAGAAACAATCACTTTTAATCCCATTCTCTTCCTAACTGTGCCTCCACCCCACCAAAAATGAGCAGGCTTTTGAGCAAGAGAAGATATTAAAACCTGCCTTTCTGCAGGGTCAAATCAAGGGTATGGCCATCATACCTACTGTTCAACCTCGGAATGCATTAAGATATTTCAGATTAGGGTCCAACTAAGAGCCTAAACCCTAGAAAATCACTTCATTAGAAGACAATGGGTCTTCCCTGGTGGCGCAGTGTGTTAAGAATCTACCTGCCAACACAAGGGACTCAAGTTCGAGCCTTGGCCCAGGAATCCCACATGCTGCAGAGCAACTAGGCCATGTGCCACAACTACTGAGCCTGAGCTCTAGAGCCTGCAAGACACAACTATTGAACCCACATGCCACAACTACTGAAGCCTGAGCGCCTAGAGCCTGCGCTCCACAACAAGCGAAGCCACAACAATAGGAAGCCCGCGCACAGCAACGAAGACCCAATGCAGCCAAAAAGAAAGAAAGAAAAAAAAGAAAACAACATCCCACTAACACAACATTGTAAATCAACTACACTCCAATAAAAATTAATTTAAGAAAGAAAGGAAGTTAGAAGTTGTGGTACATATATACAATGGAATATTACTCAGCCATAAAAAGGAACGAAATTGAGTCATTTGCTGAGACGTGGATAGATCTAGAGACTGTCATACAGAGTGAAGTAAGTCAGAAAGAGAAAAACAAATATCGTATATTAACGCATGTATGTGGAACCTAGAAAAATGGTACAGATGAGCCGGTTTGCAGGGCAGAAGCTGAGACACAGATGTAGAGAACAGACATATGGACACCAAGGGGGGAAAACTGCAGTGGGGTGGGGTGGGGTGGGGTGGGGTGGGGTGGGGTGGGAATGGTGGTGTGCTGAATTGGGCGATTGGGATTGACATGTATACACTGATGTGTATAAAATTGATGACTAACAAGATCCTGCAGTATAAAAACAAACAAACAGACAAAACAACTAATACTAAACTTTCATTGGGTTATTTGTATGGAAATATGTTAATATAAATGTTTCAGACATTACATGAAATTTCTAAAAATCTTATATGTTCTGGTATAATGTTATAAATCATAATTCTAGTTATTACTTTAGAATGTATATCTCAGAAATTAAAGAAAAAAGAAAGAAAGGAAGAAAGAAAGAAAACAACGACCCAGTGAAGGGAGACTAAGGTTATGGCACCTGAAAGAAAGCCCATAGGCCGAAGTTACCTATAATTAAGTTGAGAAAGAGGGGAGGAGGGAGACACATGGATGAGAAAGCAAGAAAATTTTGCAAATCTGAGAGGTATGTGCAGAAAAACTGTGGGTGTGTGTATTAGTTACCTGTTGTGGTGGAATGCGTTACCCCAAAACTTAGTGGTTCTTTGTTATTTCACAGAATCTGGCCACTGCTTAGCTGGGTTTTCCTCCTTAGGGTCTCCATCAAGGCTGCAGTCAACATGTCAGCTGGCTGGTTGACTGGGGAAGACTCCACTCCCAGGCTCACTCAGTGCTTGTTGATAGGACTTACTTCCTTACGAGCTGTGGGACTGAGGACCTCAGTTACTCGCTGGCAGTTGGCCTGAGGCTGCCTTTTCACATGGACCTCTCCAAATGACAGCTTCATTAATTAATGTGTCCGAGCTGAGAAGGCAATGGACTCTGCTAGCAACACAAATGTCTGCAAACTAATCTTGGAGGTAATATCCTATCACCTTTGCCATATACCATTGGTCAGAAATAAGTCACTTGGCCCGGCCCACACTCAACGGGAGGGAATCATGCAAAGTCATTACACAAAGTTGTTATGGGCTGAATTCTGTACCCCTAGAATTCATACATTGCAGCTCTAACCACCAACACCCCCAGAAGATGACTGTAGTTGGAGATAAAGCCTTTAAAGAGACGATTAAGTTAAAACTAGCCTGTTAGGATGGGCTCTAATCCAATCTGACTGGTGTCCTTATAAGAAGAGAAAATTGGACACACAAAGAGATATCAGATGCACATGTGCACAGATGGAAACCCATCAACAAGGCAAGGAGAGGGGCCTCAGAAGAAACCAACCCTGCTGACACCTCGATCTCAGACTTCCAACTGCCAGCACTGTGAGAAAACAAACTCCAGTTGTTTAAGCCAGTCTATGGCATCTTGCAGTGGCAGCCTAAGCAAACAAATGCAAGTGTGGATTCCAGGAGATGGGGAGCACTGGGGCCATTTTAGAAGGCTGACTATCAGAGTGTGATTGTTGCCACAAATCACTGGCTGAAGTCAAACTGATAAAAGCTAAGTTTTTGAGAGAGCTGCACTCCCAAAGGGATGAATAAAGACACTTAAAATGAATCCTTAGGCCTCCATATCTCTCTATGGATGGGCAGTGGGCTGAGAGATCCCATGTGTCTGAAAGGTGGACAACATCAATGATTAACCTTCTGGATCACTGTGCAGTACTGACACTTCCACATAGAATGGGGAAATTTCAGAACACCCCAAGCAAGGGGAACACTTTAAAATCTTGTGGAGAGAAAAAGCATGCTAACTATAAAGGCATAAGAATAAGATGGAAATTAGACTTCTCACCAGCAACACTAGGTACCAGAAAACAGGATCAAAAATGTCAAAATTCTGGTTCAAGTAATTTAGACTTAGAATTCTAGAATTTTCTAAATATATAACCAAACTATCATTTAAGTGAGAGAGTTTAAAAAAAAAGACATTTCCAAGCTTGCAAGGACACAGAAAATATAATACCCACAACCCTCCCCCCTACCCCCATCAAATAATTTCTAGATGACATACTCTAGGAAGAAAAATGGACTCAAAGGACTTCCCTGGCGGTCCATTGGTTAAGACTCTGGAATTCCACCACAGGGGGCGAGGGTTAGATCCCTGGTTGGGGAAGTAAGATCCCACATGCTGCACAGCATGGCCAAAAAATTAAAAAAAAAAAAAAGTGGACCCAAGAGAAAAAGATGGTATAAAAGAAGCAATGGTGAATCACAAGAAAAAAAAAACCCATAACATATAAACAGAAAACCAAACTTATCACTATTACCATATAAGTAAAACTAATTTATAATGCTAAAAGGAGTGTGGGGAAGGGGTTGGATATCATAAAATTCTGAAACCAAAATCCCAGCTGATACACACAGAGGTTGAATCAAAGCCACGGAGATGTGGGAGATGGTAGACAAAAGTCACCGCATGGTGCTATTTCTTCCCTCAAGGACAGAAGGCAGCTCCAGGAGCCCTGTATTGTACATCTTTTGGAAGTTTATGTTCAGTCGCAGAGGGTGTGACTGGCTCTTGGCCCGTAAGTCCAGCAAAAGAATCACTGCATCTTCTTGGGCCTTGTTGGGTTAGTTGCCCAAGAGGAGATGGTTTGAGTCCCATTCTGGTCCTTGGAGTCTAGGATGGAGTCAACTCCACCAGAAGTACATTGTATCAGTTAAAATTTGAACTTGGATCTGAGTCAAGGGGAGGCACTCCCCAGTAGCAGCAGAGGCTTCCTTCCTCTTATCTTTCCTCATGATCTTTATCTTCTGGACAAGGCAGGGGCTTCACCTCTAGCATCCTGTTTGTGTTCTGGAGAGGGAGAAGGAGATAAAGGTATAGTGGGTGGCCTTATTGTAGGAATAGCCAAATAGATCAAGGAACTGAATCAGGAGGTGGGGTCAGGTAGATATTTTGCATAAGATACAGGTGGAATTAATGATCCAATCAATGATGTTGGAATGACTAATTTTCCATTTTTAAAAATATTTGAACACTTTATTACATACATTATATCACAATTAATTTATAAAAATCAAGAACTTGGGCCCAGCCCATTGTCTTCAGCCTCCAAAGAATGAGCAGGATGCGGTATCCATTTTCTTTTCATCCAAGTTTACCACTGAAACAAGGTTGCTATAGTTCTCCAGCATCACATCCCTTTACAGGTTCCTTTGAGCAGAGTCCAGCTGCTGCCACTTCTCCTGAGTGAAGTCCACAGTCACATCTTTGAATGACACAAAGCCCTGAGACTTGGTCAGAAGTCTTTCAGAAGCAGCAGACATCGCTATAAACACTCAGTCGTTGATCAAACATGACACCTTAACTCCCAACACGGCAGCCAGTGACTGAAACCTTTTCTGAGAACCGGACTCCTCAACTTCCCGCCTCTTCTCCCTGGCCCTCAGCTGAAAACTACAACCCACGCCTTCCAGTGCTGGGGCTGACGGACTCTCAGTTCTCCTAATTTTTCATTTTGGAAGATTAAAGTTAGAACCAAATATACTGGTATGATAACAGGAAAATGTTTTTGAATTCTTCGTTTAATGAATGCATAATTAAATAAGAAGGAAAAAAAGCAAAACCCATAAAGGAAAGGGTTGATAAATTTGACAACAGCAAGGTTTAAAAACTTTCCTATAGCAAAGATGCTCTTAACAAACTGTAATCTAGCAATAGATAGGTGAACATATTTTCAGCATATGTAACAAAGAGTGATATTTAGAATATATAAGACTTTCCTAGAAATCAACAAGTAAAAGACAAGTAACCTAGTTTTAAAAAAGGGTAAAGGATAAGAACAAGGAATTTACAAAAGAAGAAATACATATAGCTAATAAACATGAAAAGCTATCTGACCTAAGTTAAAAAACAAAATTCAAATGAGTACATTTGCAGATCTAATTGGGTCTATCAAACAATTCATGAATTGGGCAGCATATCATCTCGCCAGCAGAGAGATACTCCAAGGGGTTATAAAAACTGGAAGGCTGTTACAGAAAGGAGGGTGGGAAAAGGAAGTCATCAGCAAGAGAAAACTGAATGATCATTGGAGGAAAGTGAGAGTTCAGGTTTCTCATTGGCTGAGCTGTGGCATTTTCATTGGCTGAGCTAGTTGCTGGGCGGGAAGAAAATCTTCCTTCCTCTTGAAGGCATGAAAGCTCCCTCTACAGGCCTTCCCGACTCCAATTTTAGATGAGGTTTCCTTTGATTACTTTTCATACTTAATATAATCAGGGAAATACAAATTTAAAAATGGTACACCAGGGACTTCCTGGTGGTCCAATGGTTAAGAATCCGCCTGCCAATGCAGGGGACATGGGTTCGATTCCTGGTCTGGGAAGATCCCACATGCTGGCGGCCAACTGAGCCCGTGAGCCACAACTACTGAGCCTGTGAGCCACAACTACTGAAGCCCCCATGCTTTGGGGCCCACGTGCGGCAGCTACTGAGCCAGCGTGCTGCAACTACTGAAGCCTGCCGGCTTAGGGCCCTGCTCCTCAACAAGGGAGAAGCCACCACAATGAGAAGACCATGCACCACAACGAAGAGTAGCCCCTGCTCGCTGCAACTAGAGAAAGCCCATGTGCAGCAATGAAGACCCAGCGCAGCCAAAAAAAAAAAAAAAAGTATACCACTTTGAATCCTTTAAAACTAGAGAATTCTCACCACTGCTGCATTCAGTTAGGCAAAGACAGACACAGCCAGCTCAGATCATGGGGCAGGAGAGCAAGCTATCACTCTTGATGGGGGGCAGGGGGAGGAAGGGTCTGCTCCCACAAGCAGGGGAGAAGTCGGGGCTTTTGTTGGAGATGGGCTACCACAACTCGATTGGAGATTTCAAGGGTGGCTTTTGAAGGATGTGACAATTGAGCTGAACTCTGAAGGTCAAGTAACCCTTACTTAGGGGAAGAGCAAAGCTTATGTGAAGCTCCTTTGCTAGGACGGGAAGTCTTGAGGCGTGTGGTTGGGGAGGCATAGAAGGGCCAGCCCTTCTGAGCATCTTGGCTGACTTAAGGATGTTGGATTTTATATGAGAGCTGTGGAGACCCATAGAAGAACTGTAAGTAGGAGGTAGGGTGGGAGAGATGGGTCTCACCAGACTGACATTTTAAAAGATGAGCATTTCTGGCTGCCTGTGCAGTGTGGAGTGGAGGGTAAGTGTTGGCATCCATCCACAAGGACCAGCAAATTAGGAGGCGTGGGAATGACTGAGGCAAGAGCTGATGGAGACTTGGGGTTGGTGGTAGCCGTGGGCACAGACAAAAACAAGGACTTATGCAGTAGGAAATCATACAATCCCCATGCAAGCCTGTGGTGCTGGCATAATTATTAATATTACCCTTTATACTCTTAAAAAGTGTTCACATTTGGAGGCTAGATTGTGTTCCTGCCCTGTATGTGGCAGGAATGACAAGCCAGGTGTGGTGAGAGGGTAGCTGTGGGGTCAGGGAGATGATGTGTCCAGGATGACTGTTTCTGGCTTGCAGACCAGGATGGAAGGTGGTCCCATTGCTGAGCCACTGTGAACCCTGGGTGAGGGACAGCTGGGGAGATGTCACAGGATCAGACAGAACATATACAGATCTGGAGCTCAGACTAACAATCTGGCTGGGGAGAGGAATTTGTGAATGAGTTATTGATGAATAGTTGGTAACTGAAACTGTTCCTGAACCCAAGTTCATATGCCCGACACACTGTGAGGCCAAACAAACTGAATCATCGGAGTCTGGAGCAGAGAAAGGTTTACTGGAGGGCCAAGCAAGGAGAATGAGCAGCTTGTGCTCCAAATACCTGAACTTCCCGATGGTTTTGGCGGAAAAATTTCTATAGGCAAAATGTGGGGGGAGGGCTGCCAGGTGTGTGACCCTCCTCTGATTGGTTGGTGGGGAGATAACCGGGTGGGGCTCCAGGAATCTCCATCATCAGCCTTGTGGTTCCAACCAGTCTGGGGTCCCTGTGCTTGTACTCAGCCTGAAGTCACCATCCTCCCATGGGTGGGGGTCCCAATTCCTGTAGAAGAGCTCAGAGATCTGTGTCAGATTGCTATGTATCCTTTGTTTCTGCATTCCTTCACTCTTCTAATTAGTAACTCTTTGAATCTGCCCTTTGGAACTCAGGGAAGGTCTAGGAGGCTGAAACTTTTTTCTCACAAAAAAGAAACAGGGACACAAAGGATTTTGTACCCGGGATGGGCCCCACAGGGTCCTGATCGGTTTCAATCACTCCTTTTCTTTGATTCTCTTCAATCTTGAGGGGACAAGTGTTGAACAAGAAAAGGAATAATGTTTTGGATAGAGAGATTAATCATATACTTGGCAGATTAACTCAGTTTTAGGCAGACTCGGTTTCAGCACTATTGAAAGCATGGGTTAAATCCACTTCATCTGCTTTCAGCAAAGAAGGTCAATTTAAGGCCTGCAGGTCCTTCAAGCAGCATGGAGCCTAAACAATAAGATGTTTGCCTGAGTTGTTTTCCAGGAACTTGGAGTCAGCTGCATCTAGTTTGAGCTAAGCCGGTTAAGACTGGATGGGACCACTGACCCTTCACCTGGGCCTGTGCGAGTGTCTGCTGAGCGACCTTTTCAAAGTGCAGAGGCCTGTAGCTGAGTGACACCTGCCCAGAATCAGGATGACCACACTTTTTTCCAATCACCTTTCCCCACGCTCCCCACACCTCACACCTTTCTGCTTCTTTATTCTTTATCCCATAAAGACCCCTGCCCTGCGGGGAGGAAGATTTTTTTAAATTAATTAATTAATTTATTTTAAAATATGGCTGTGTTGGGTCTTCGTTTCTGTGCGAGGGCTTTCGCCAGTTGTGGCAAGCGGGGGCCACTCTTCATCACGGTGCGCGGGCCTCTCACTATCCCGGCCTCTCTTGTTGCGGAGCACAGGCTCCAGACGCGCAGGCTCAGTAATTGTGGCTCACGGGCCCAGCTGCTCCGCGGCATATAGGCTTTTTCCCAGACCAGGGCTCGAACCCGTGTCCCCTGCATTGGCAGGCAGACGCTCAACCACTACGCCACCAGGGAAGCCCCGGGGAGGAAGATTTGAGACTTGCTCTCCAGTCTCCTCGCTTGGCTGCCTTGTGAATAAACCCTCTCTTTGCTGCAAACCTGAGCATCTCAGCGTTTTGACGTGCTGTACTTCAGGCAAAACGAACCACGTTCTAAAAAGTAAAGCAAGCAAACAAACAAAAGATTTTTGAAAAGGACCTGGTTCTGTAACACTCTGAGTAAGACATTGTCTAGAAAGAGCAAATGCTGCAAAGAGAAAAGACAATAGAAGAGATGAGGGCAAAGGAGGCTGGAAATGCAAGGTGGAAGCAAGTTGAATGTCATTCTAAGGAGGATCCACTTATTTCTGTCAACCATTAAAATGGAAATCCATTGAAAGTTTCCAGTTGAGGAGCAATGGGTTACTGTTCTGAGAGTCTACAGAGGAATTTAAGAGTTTTACAGGATAACTATTCAGAGACTCATGGCATGAGTGTGGGAATTCCAGGTAAAATTAAACAATTTTTAAAATCAAATGTAATCTTCTTGACATATATTCTAATTCAAAAAAACCACTTTGTTCTTCCTTTGTGAAGCCCCTAATTAGCAGCATTTGACACTTAGGGGCTGTCTCTGTATCTACTCCGTTCTCTTCAAGAATTAATCTAGTACAAGCCTCAATTACTCCCCAGAGCTATTATTAAAAGAATCTTTAAATGGAAACATTTGAAAAGCCAATAAGTTTAATCATTTCATCCTGATCAGATCAGGGTTTGTAAGATCAGAGCTTTTACATTTTGGTGTCTTATTGTGTAAAGATAAAATTTAATTATTATGAGAAAACACAATATAAATTAATGATCAAACTTCTATATGAGTCCATTGACCTCAAAATCTCTCTTTTACGGTGTTGCATAGATGTACCGAAGTTTTAATTATGATTCTATGACTTATTAGATTTAGAGGAATTAGTTAAATCTCCCTTATCCTCGAGTTTTTAATCAATAAAATAAAAATAAAAATACCTACCTCATGGGGTTCCTGTGAAGTTTAAATGAGACAACATCCATATACTATTAGCACTTTGTAGTTACTTGAATGCATTTTACTAGTTAATATTACAATACAAAATTTCTGTTTGGGATATTGAAAAAATTTGGAAATAGTGGTGATAGTTGCACAACATTATGAATGTACTTTAATGCCTTAAAATGTACTTAATGTACTTAAAATGACTAAAATGGTAACTTTTATGTTTTATATATATGTGTATATATATATATACACACACACGTTTACCAAAATAAAAACAAAAAAGAAAAGACAACAATTATATATTTGCAGTTTATAATATATTTAGCAATATGTTTCTGAAGTTCCGTTTCAGAGCTGCCGTGGAAGCTTTACTCCTACATTATGTGACAGCTGTAATGTTTAGTAACCCAAGCCACGCTGACCACGTGTTCATTTTCAGCCGGCGGTGCTATGAAGTATGTAGCCCGGGACCTGTGAGAATGGTGTCCTCTAATGGCGAGCATGTGGCATTGCAACCACGCCTGCATCATCAAAGTGGGCATTTGGCAGCAGGATCTTCTTTTTAAAATCCCAAGTTCCTAATTTTTTATGCCTTGATCATTAGAATTTTTAAAAAGATGAATTTAAGAAATGATAGTGAGCTGACTAGTAAAAGGGAGTGCACGTAACCCCATTTCTATTATTTAAGTGAGCCATTGTTTGCTCGTCAGGAAGCAGGGAAGCCCAGGAGGGGGGAAATCCGCGGGGGATCTTCACGCTCTCTGGCACCGTGGACCCGGGAGGTGAAGGAGGACATGACTTAACGTCAGTCACTAGTAAAAGTCTGGTTGTGAAGGACGCTAAACTTACTGTGAGGATTCAGGCTATAATTTAAAAAAAAAAAAAAAAAAAAAAAAAGACGATTTTTAAGCAGCCAGCACCTCCTTCCGGTGACTTCATGGCAGACTCAGAACCGTGCTGCATGCTATCCTCCTAGCCAAATTGCTCAACTAAGACCAAGTCCTCGCTGGACTGCTCAGGGTGCCAGACCTCATCCACTCCAAAATATGCCCGGTGCTATCCGCCCAGCCGCTCCTAGACCACCGTTTAGTACTATGAGACCAGCTTCTTCACAGGTTCCACGAGTCATGTCGACACAGCGTGTTGCTAACACATCAACACAGGCAATGGGTCCACGTCCCGCAGCTGCTGCAGCTGCTGCAGCTGCAGCTACTCTTGTTGTTCGCACCGTTCCACAGTATAAATACGCTGTGGGAGTTCGCAACCCTCAACAACATCTCAACGCACAGCCGTAAGTTGCCATGCAGCAGCCTGCTGTTCGTGTACAAGGTCAGGAGGCCTTTGACTGTTTCCATGTTGGCATCTGCCCCTCCTCAAGAGCAGAAGCAAATGTTGGGTGAACGGCTCTTTCACCTAATTCAAGCCAGCCATCCTACTCCTGCTGGTAAAATCCCTGGCATGTTGTTGGACATTGATAATTTAGAATTTCTTCATATGCTTGAGTCTCCAGAGTCTCTCCGTTCTAAAGTTGATGAAGCTGTAGCTGTACTACAATCCCACCAAGCAAAAGAGGCTGCCCAGAAAGCACTTAACAGTGCCACTGGGGTTCCAACCGTTTAAAATGATCAGGGACCATGAAAAGAAACTCGTGCTTCACTGAAGAAAAATACCTAAACATCGAAAAACTTAAATATTATGGAAAAAAATGCAAAATATAAAATAAATAAAAAAAGGAAAGGAAACTTTGAACCTTATGTACCGAGCAAATGCCAGGTCTAGCAAACGTAATACTAGTCCTAGATTACTTACTGATTTAAAAACAACAATAACAAGAACAAAAAAGAACAGAAAAAAAATAGTAAAATATAAAAACAAATTAATGTTTTATGCCCCCCGTCCCCATGCATGCACGGCCTCCCTCACTATCAATATCCCCCACCAGGTGGGACATCTGTTACCGTGGATGAACTGACACTGACACATCACCCAGAGTCCACAGTTTACATTACATTCATTCTTGGTGTTGGGCGTTCTACGGGTTTGCTGAGTGTATAATGACATGTATCCACCGTGATCGTATCACACACACTATATCCTTGCCCTAACATCCTGTGCCCTGCCTTTTCATCCCTTCCTCCCCTTAACCCCTGGCAACAACTGCTCTTTTTACTGTCTCCATAGTTTTGCCTTTTCCAGAATGAGATATAGTTGGAATCATAGAGTATGTAGCCTTTTCAGATTGACATTTTTTTATCTGGTCACATGCATTTAGGTTCCTCGATGTCTTTTTATGGCTCAATAGTTCATTTCTTTTTAGCGTTGAATAATAGTCCATTGTCTGGATTGACCAGTTTATCCATTCACCTACTGAAAGACGTCTTGGCTGCTTCCAGATCTTGGCAATTATGAATAAAGCTGCTGTAAACATCCACGTGCAGGTTTTTGTGTGGACATACGTTTTCTAGGCTATAATCTTTTATCTTTAGTCCTCCGTATCTGAGAACAGAGGCTGTAAAATTGGACCCAAGCAGTGCAGCTATCAATCTAGTTCCTGCTATGCCTTCTTACCAAGGCAACCATCCCAAACGCTAGCAAAGTCAATACAAATGTTGAAAGAACCATGGCAGAAGTATTTAATCATATTACCCAGAGTTTATTGTACTCGGGAATGATTAGACCACAAGTATGCAGTCAGTACAGATTAAAAGCAATTACAAACTTCCTCCTGATTTCATGAGACCTTCAAACATGCCATGGTTGCTTCTGACCATAAAAAGTTTAGACTTTAATTATGGAGGAGCAATGTGTAAATGGCTCACACAGCACTTTATAAAGGTTATGATAGCTGGGCCGTGTGGTGCCCAAGATATACTTAATTCAGATCCTGGTGACAAGTGAGCCCTGAAGGCTTGACATGAGTAGATGAATAGAACTGAAGCCCACAGATTCCCAGAGAAGAAAATCCAACATGTGTTTCAATGACATATACAAATTCTTTTAAAAAAACATCCTACAGTGGTCATTATTTTGTTATTTTTTAGAGAATTATAAAGTGTTTAAAAAATTTTTATTTTTCTTCCAGGTTTTGGGATTCTTTTTTTTTTTTTTAATAGTTTGGTTATGATTATAACTCTAATGGTTTAGATCACATTGACTTCTTTTACATCACATAAGGGGAAGATTCTTCTTACACTTTTTTTGTTTTGTTTTGTTTTGTTTTTTTGTGTTTTTTAAAATTAATTAATTAATTAATTTATTTTTGGCTGTGTTGGGTCTTCGTTTCTGTGCGAGGGCTTTCTCTAGTTGCGGCAAGCGGGGGCCACTCTTCATCGCGGTGCGCGGGCCTCTCACCATCGCGGCCTCTCCTGTTGCGGAGCACAGGCTCCAGACGCGCAGGCTCAGCAGTCGTGGCTCACGGGCCCAGTCGCTCCGCGGCATGTGGGATCTTCCCGGACCAGGGCTCGAACCCGTGTCCCCCGCATTGGCAGGCAGACTCTCAACCACTGCGCCACCAGGGAAGCCCTGGGATTCTTTTTTTATTGAGGTAACATTGGTTTATAACATCATATGTTTCACATGTACAACATTGTATTTCGACTTCTGTACTGTATGCCCTACAGCATGCTCACCACCAAAAGTTTAGTTTCCATCTGGCACCACGCAGTTGACCCCCTTTACCCATTTTTCCCTCAACCCCACCCATTCTCCTCTGGTAACCACCTATCTGTTCTCTATATCTATGTGTTTGTTTTTGCTTTGTTTGGTTTGTTCATTTATTATTGTTTTTAAAAACATTCCACATATGAGTGAAATTGTGCAGTATTTGTCTTTCTCCAGCTGACTTATTTCACTTAGCATAATACTCTCAAGGTCCATCCATGCTGTTGCAAATGGCAAGATTTCATTTTTTATGGTTGAGTAATATTCCATTGTATCTATCTACCTATCTATCTATCTATCTATCTATATCACATCTTCTTTATCCATTCATCCATTGATGGACACAGGTTGCTTCCACATCTTGCTATTGTGAACAATACTGTGATGAACATAGGGGTGTGTATATCCTTTCAAATTAGTGTTTTCGTATTTTGGGGTAAATACCCAGAACTGGAATAGCTAGGTCATATGGCAGTTCTATTCTTAATTTTTTGAGGAATCGCCATAGTGTTTTCCACAGTGGCTGCATCAATTTACACTCCCACTAACAGCACATGAGGGTTCCCTTTTCTTCACATCCTCACCAACACTTATTTGTTGTCTTTTTGATGATAGTCATTCTAACGGATGTGAGGTGGTATCTCATTGTGGTTCAATTTGCAGTTCCCTGATGATCAGTGATGTTGAGCATCTTTTCATGTATCTGTTGGCCATCTGAATGTCTTCTTTGGAAAAATGTCTGTTCAGATCCTCTGCCCTTATAAATATCAGGTTGTTTGGTTTTTTTGTTGTTGAGTTGTATGAGCTGTTTGTATATTTTAGATATTAGCCCCTTGTCAGATATACAATTGGCAAATATCTTCTCCCGTTTGGTTGGTTGTCTTTTCATTTTCTTGATGGTTTCCTTTGCCGTGCAGAAGCTTTTTAGTTTGATGTAGTCCCATTTGTTTATTTTGGCCTTTGTTTCCCTTGCCTGAGGAGACATATTCAGAAAGATATTGCTAAGACCAGTGTCAAAGAATATACTGCCTATGTTTTCTTGTAGAAGTTTTGTGGTTTCAGGTCTTACATCCAAGTCTTTAACCCATTTTGAGTTAATTTTGTGGTTTTCTATGATGTTTTCCTCAGTTTCTTTTTTTTTTTAAGGAAGAAATCTATTTTTTAAATAAATTTATTTATTTTTGGCTGCATTGGGTCTTCGTTGCTGTGTGCGGGCTTTCTCTAGTTGTGGCGAGCAGGGGCTACTCTTTGTTGTAGTGCGCAGGTTTCTCATTGCAGTGGCTTCTCTTGTCATGGAGCACAAGTGGCTTCTCTTGTCCCCTGCATTGGCAGGCAGATTCTTAACCACTTCACCACCAGGGAAGTACCCAAGTCCCCTAAATTGTGACTTTTGACAGTTTTAATATAACATGTCTTGGAGGAGGTCTTTTGCATTGAGGTAACTAGGAGTTCTCTTAGCTTCATGGACTTGTGTATCCAGTTCCTTCCCCAGTTTGGGAAGTTCTCAGCTATTAATTCTTTAAATAATCTCTCTGCTTCTCCCTCTCTCCTCATTCTGGGATACCCATTATCCTTATGTTGCCTTTTCTGATGGAGTCAAATAGTTCTTGTAGAATTTCTTCATTAAAAAAAAAAATCTTCAGGACTTCCCTTGTGGTGCAGTGCTTAAGAATCCGCCTGCCAATGTAGGGGACATGGGTTCGATCCGTGGTCCGGGGAGATCCCACGTGCTGCAGAGCAACTAAGCCCGTGCACCAAAACTAAAGAGACAACGCTCTAGAGCCCACGAGCCACAACTACTGAAGCCCACGCGCCTAGAGGCTGTGCTCTGCAACAAGAGGAGCCACTGCAGTGAGAAGCCCGCGCACTGCAACGAAGAGTAGTCCCCACTCGCCTCAACTAAAGAAAGCCCACACGCAGCAACGAAGACCCCACACAGCCTAAAATAAATAAATAAAAATAAATAAATTAAAAAAAAGAAATCTTCATTCTCTCTCCTCTTCTACTTGTATCATTTCTAGATTTCTATCTTCGAGCTCATGAATTCTCTCTTCCACGTGGTCTGCTCTATTTCCAGTACTTTCTTATGCATTCCTCATCTCCTTTATTGAGTTTTTTAGCTCGAGAATTTCTGTTTAGTTCTTTTTAGAGTTTCAATCTCTTTAGTAAAGTATTCCTTCTGTTCATTCATTTTACTCCTGAGCTCATTGAACTGCCTTTCTGAGTTTCCTTGTAGCTTGTTAAGTTTCTTCATGACAGCTATTTTGCATTCTCTATCAGTGAGATCACAAACTCCTGTGACTTTGTTTGGTTTCGGGATAATTGCCATTTTCTTTTTGTGATATCGTGTTACCATGGTTTTTCATGGTGCTTGATGAGTTGTTCCTTTGCGAGTGCATTTGAAGTAGCCAACACCTTTCCTATTTAAGTAAATCTTTTTTTATGTTCATTCTCACAATTTAACAGGTTCTTAATTCAAGGTCTTTCTTTGGTTTCCCAGTAGGTGGCGCTAGAGCACAAGATTTTGGTTTCACTGCCTGCTCTGCCTCTGGATATATTTGAGAATTGGCACTTTCCAGCCTCCCTGGCCTCTGCCAGAGGTGTTGCAGGTGCCCTTGTTGCTGCTGATGCCTCCAGGGTCGCTGGTGCCCTGCTGCTGCGGGTGTCACTGCTGTCACTGGTGTCGCTGCTGGGGGCACTGCGATGGCGGGTGCCTCTGCCACGTGTGGGGGTCGCTGGGGGCGGGCACCACCACCACCGCATGGAGAGTGAGAGAAAGGGGGAACTGGGGTTGCAGGTGCCTTCTCCTTGGGTGGGGGGCTGGGTTGGCAGGGGCTGCTGAAGCTGGAGGGACCGGGGTTGTGGGCTCTGCCACCACCACTGCCCAGTTCCCTATGGCCATGGGTGCTGCTGTGGCTGGCGGCAGGCGTGGTGGGCACCACCTCCGTTGTTCCCGCGGTTCTGCCCTCTGTGTGTGTCCCGTTCACCCGCCTTGAGGTGCACAGATGTGTGGAGCTCTGCAGAGTCCCAGTGTGCCGGGCGGAGGCGCCTTTGCTGAGTTGTGGATGTTTTACTAGTTGTAGGGTGAAGGGGAGAGACAAAGGGAGCTTCTCATGCAGCCATGACGCTGACCCCTCTGTCACAGTGATCCATTATTAAAGGTTAAAACATTTTAAACTACTCAAGGGCTTTATGAAATCTTTTATTTTCTAATTATCCACATGTTATTCTTATTTGCTACCATGCCCTGTCTCCACCTCTACCCCAGCTCAAAATATCACAGAAGACCCTGCCTTTCACCTACCACCTACCCCCTCCCCTCCCCAGTACCTAAGGAAGACTCTGCCTAGGCACAGAGAATAGAGATTTTTGTTTCTTTTTTTTTTTTTTTAAACAGGAGTCCTATTTTATTTTATTTATTTTTTAAATTAATTTATTTTTGGCTGCGTTGGGTCTTCGTTGCTGTGCGCGGGCTTTACGGCGAGCGGGGGCTACTCTTCGCTGTGATGAGTGGACTTATTGTGGTGGCTTCTCTTGTTGTGGAGCATGGGCTCTAGGTGCATGGGCTTCAGTAGTTGTGGCATGAGGGCTCAGTAGTTGTGGCTCGCGGGCTCTAGAGCACACGCTCAGTAGTTGTGGTGTACAGGCCTAGTTGCTCCGCAGCATGTGGGATCTTCCTGGACCAGGGCTCAAACCCTTGTTCCCTGCATTGGCAGGCGGATTCCTAACCACTGCACCACCAGGGAAGTCCAGATTTTTGTTTCTTGATTAGAGTCTTTTGTTTCTTGTTCTTTTGTTCTCTGTTGTTTTATTTTGTTTTGTTTTTTTCCTAGTGATTCCAAAATCAGTTTTTACAACATTTGTGGATGTAAGAAAATCGGGTATCTGTAAAAATCAAATCTTCAAAAGAAAAATAATTAGGGGAAGAGTATTTACATAACAAAAGAGTGTTGTTAAAGTTTTCACTGAACAGCTCCTTTAAATTATCACGCTCTCTGAACACATTATAATATATAACTGAATTTGCAAAAATTGGATTTGTGTATAACTGTTCAGGCGCACCCATAACCCACGTCCAGCAGTGCCCCTGACTACCCATGTAAGTTTCACTCAGTGTCCAGTAAGGAGGGTCCAGGCTTTTTTAAATAGAGAAAGTTGAACAAGATAAACCATCATTTCCTTCAGTAATAATTAACCCTATGAGTTATTAATCCATGTGTTAATAAAAACAATAAAACAATAAATCAAAGCTTTCCAATAACAACAATCATTATGAAAATAGGTTTAAGTGGAGGTGTTTTTGTTTACAATTTGTGTTCATACCTGACTTGGGTTACATGGCTTGGTAGTGCTCACTCATCGTAAACTGGTCTTAGCCCATCCATCTGCCATCAACAGTAGGTTTCCAGGCTGGTAAACTTCAAGCACTTAAGAACTTAAATTTGATCTAATCCCCAGATAGGATTTACTTGGCTTGAAGTGTGTTAAAGGAAAATATTAAAAGATATTCAAGGAAAAGGACATTGATATCCAGCTCAGCTGTAGAAGTCACATCATCAAGTTAATAATTAATATGAGGCTAATTGACAACTGTGTAGCTAAACAAAGCTGATTTTTAAAATATTTATTTTTTATTGAGATGTAATTGACATATAATACTGTATTAGTTTCAGATGTACAGCATAAGGATTTGATATTTGTATACATTGGAAATGATCACTACAGTAAGTGTAGTTAATATCCTTCACCATACATAGTTACAAAAATTTTTTGCTCCTGATGAGAACTTTAAAAGAGCTATTCTCTCAGCAAATTTCAAATATGCAAAACAGTATCATTAACTGTAGTCATCATGCTGTACATCACACCCCCAGGACTTATTTACTTTATAGCTAGCAGTTAGGAATTCCCTGGCAGTTAGGACGTGGTGCTTTCACTGCCCAAGGACCCGGGTTCGATCCCTGGTAGGGGAATTAAGATCCTGCAAGTCTGGTCGAGGCCAACAACAACAAAAAAAGTATTTAGTATCTTTGGACAACATTCCCGCATTTTATTCACCCCCACCATCTCCACTTCTAGCAGCCACCAATCTGTTCTGTGCATCTACGAGCTCACTTTTTTTGTTTTAGTTTTTAAAATATTCCACACATAAGTGAGATCATCAAATAAGACTTTGTAATTTATTTTCTTTTATTTTTTTAAATTGAAGTATAGTTAATTTACAATGTGTTAATTTTGAGTGTGCAGCAAAGTGATTCAGTTTTGTGTGTGTGTGTGTGTGTGTTTGTGTGTGTGTATATTCTTTTTCAGGTTCTTTTCCATTATAGTTTATTACAAGGTATTGAGTATAGTGCCCTGTGCTATACAGTAGGTTCTTGTTGTTTACGAAAGATGATTTTTAAAGTTAACATTACCTATTACCAAGGTAATGTTCTTTTTTCCTCCAAGGATTGGTGACAAATACAATGAAAGCATTAGAATAATAGGATTTTAGAGCTGAAGGAAACAATTTTTCTACATGAAAGTTCAAAGGTTTCTCCCATATATTGTCTGTGTTTCACAAATCAGTTTAGGCTAGACCATAAATCTACTCAGTGCCAGACCATACCTCAGAATTTTCAGTTTCGTGTTTTTTCCATCGCTCCACACCCATTTCAGATTGCCCAGGACAGATGTTTCCTTCCAGAAACTGTTTGCTCAGCTCTGGTGTCAGCTGGGAGGACGCCTTCTCCTCAGCCGTGCTGGGTCTCTTCCCACAAGCTGATTTCAGCAACTGAGTAGATACTGTTACCACCAGCTTCAGTAACCAGGCCAAGGTTTCTGGACCTACGTGTGGATACAAGAGACCATTTTATTACTGATCTGTTTTATGACTAGGAGGGTGGCCTGTTTTTTGTCTTACTTGCTTAGTGCAGCCTTATAAAAATTATTCTGCACCTCAGTTTCTTGAGATATGAATAGAAGCAAAAGGAGTAATTGAAGTTGTAATAAATGAAAGCAAGGGAACGTGGCAAGAGCAGACATTTGGAATTTAGGAAAATAGAGAGTAATCAAAAAGCCTGTTTTGAAAAAGCTAACAGTGGTTTTGTTAGAAGTTGCAATTTGGGTTAATTTTTTCCCTGCCTTTCTTTATTTTTCAAAATTTCTGCATTATTTCATGTATTTATATGAAAACTATAAAACATGTTTTTAAAAACACTGTCCCTTAGAAACATTTACTCTGAGGCTGCTTCTCACCTAAGGAAATTAACTTGTGCTCAGCAGAGAGTTCCAATTATTAGATCCTGTGTCTTTTTTTTTTTTCTATTTCTTATTCATTAGCAGAAGAATGAAACTGAAAAGAAAATTTCTATTACGTGTTTTCTCTCCCCTTGGAAGAAAGGTGCTTTGTGATTCATTATTTTTTTATATCTGAAAATTCACTTTAACTTGGCTTGTCTTCTTCTCTATTTCTTTCCCTTCTTTTCTTTTCTTTACTTTCTGTCTTTCTCTTCTTAATAGTTTACTGTCTGACACACATACAGGTTTTTAGATTTTATCTTTTATCATTCCCATGCTAAAAGTAATGACTGATATTATTGATGAGGTTAATAAATAGGGGAAGTTGGCAAAAAAGAAATAATAACACTTTTTTATAAAGTTTATTTATTTATTTTAATTGAAGCATAGTTGATTTACAATGTTGTGTTAGCTTTAGGTGTACAGCAAAGTGATTCAATTATACATATATATATTCTTTTTCATGTTCTTTTCCATTATGATTTATCCCAGAATATTGAATATAGTTCTGTGTATAGTCGGACCTTGTTGTTTTTCCATCCTATATACAATGGTTTGCATCTGCTAACCCAAACCTCCCAATCCACCCCTCCCCCACCTCCCTCCTCTTTGGCAACCACAAGTCTGTCCTCTATGTCTGTGAGTCTGTTTCTGTTCCTTAAATAAGTTCATTTGTGTCATATTTTAGATTCCACATGTAAATTATATCATATGATATTTGTCTTTCTCTTTATGACTTACTTCAATTAGTGTGATAATCTCTAGGTCCATCCATGCAGCTGCAAATGACATTATTTCATTCTTTTTATGGCTGAGTAATATTCCATTATATATCTATATATATATCTATATATATATCTATATATATATCTATATATATATCTATATATATCTATATATATATCTATATATATATATAGATATATATATAGATATATATATCTATATATATATATATATCTCACATCTTCTTTACCCATTCATCTGCCAATGGACATTTAGGTTGCTTCCATGCCCTGGCTATTGTAAATAGTGCTGCTATGAACATTGGGGTGCATGTATCTTTCCAAATTGTGGTTTCCTTGGGATATATGCCCAGGAGTGGGATTGCAGGATCATATGGTAACTCTATTTTTAGTTTTTTAAGGAACTTCCATACTGTTCTCCATAGTGGCTGCACCAATTTACATTCCCACCAAGAAATAATAACTCTTAGGAAATAAGAAGGGGGCATAAATGCCCTTGAAGTTTTAATTCTGTGTTCTACATATTCTTGCCAAGTCTGATTGACAGTGAAATGACCCGAGCTGCCTCAGGACCACACTGCCAGGCCCTAGACCCATGGGCATCACTGAAAACACAGCCCAGACAGATGCAGTAAAAATAAAAGTGGTTAGCACTTGGTGCTCTCACTGCCAGGGGCCTGGGTTCGATCCCTGGTCGGGGAACTAAGATCCCACAAGCTGCACAGCCAAAAAAAAAAAAAAAGTGTAAAAAAAGATAAACTTTTCACCTGTCTCCTGCCTGCTGAGCACTCTATGTCCTTGTCTTTCAAGAAGCGGGGCAGCTGTGATCAAGCCTGTTGAAAACACAGAGATGTGTCAGCACCTTCATATTTATTGTAGGACTCAATCCTCCCCCAGGAAAAGCAAGCTGCATATCCTATTACGAAATTTTATCTTGTGTAAGGCACAAACCCCCTCAATGTCCTTTCCCTTGAGTCTTTTCCTGCAGAGAGACAGGCATGGAGACTCAGGCGAAGGCTTGGCCTGCCGGTCAGCCAGGCCTCTGGAGCCAGCCCAGGGAGGAGGGGGCGGCGGGTGGAGGGGACGTGTGGTTTGGATTATCAGGGGGAGGTTTAGCAGCTGTTTGCTTGGGTGACCAACAGTCAGCAAGGCTAAGATGCCATGACTTCCCAGGAAGGAATCAGAAGGCCAGGGAGATAGATGTGCTGAAATAGGTTTATCATGGTGACCTCCGCCCTCCTTACCACACCTCCTTGGGGAGCCAGAGGGCAGCCCTTCACTGACACACTGGGAAATTTGTCAACAGTTTGTTGGGAGGCAGACAAGAGCTCTGTGGTTGCTGTCCTCTGGGGCCAGGGTTGGTGGGAGATGCTGCCATTGAGGTGTGCTCCCTGATTTCAGAGAGGAGGCAGGATCCCAGGGAGAAGGACAGGATCCCAGGGAGAAGGACAGGATCCCAGGGAGAAGGACAGGATCCCAGGGAGGAGGCAGGATCCCAGGGAGGTGGATAGGATCCCAGGGAGGAGGCAGGATCCCAGGGAGGAAGCAGGATCCCAGGGAGAAGGACAGGATCCCAGGGAGGAGGCAGAATCCCAGGGAGGAGGATAGGATCCCAGGGAGGAGGACAGGATCCCAGGGAGGAAGCAGGATCCCAGGGAGGAGGACAGGATCCCAGGGAGGAGGATAGGATCCCAGGGAGGAGGCAGGATCCCAGGGAGGAGGACAGGATCCCAGAGAGGAGGCAGGATCCCAGGGAGGAGGATAGGTTTGCAGGAAGGAGGACAGGATCCCAGAGAAGAGGCAGGATCCCAGAGAGGAGGACAGGATCCCAGGGAGGAGGCAGGATCCCAGGGAGGAGGACAGGTTTGCAGGAAGGAGGCAGGATCCCAGAAGCACTATGAAACCAGCAAAAGACCGGTTGGGCCAGTGACTTTTACGGGTGGTTGGGACTAAGCAGTCATCAGTATTTTGAACTGTAAGATATTTGAGGAATGCTAATGGATCACAGTATCCTTAGGAATGAAATAGGTGGGCAATCTATACTTGATCTATATAACAGCAACAATTCTAGTTTTGTTTGTTTGTTTTTATTTTTTTGTAATATCCCCTTTTTATGAAACGTGGAGAATAGGCAAATCCTTAGAGACAAAAAGTAGATTAGTTGTAGCCTGGGCTGAGGGTGGAGTGGGGATTGTGGCTAAGTGGGGACTGGGTGAATCAGGGGGCTGGACCATTGTATGGACCAGCAGGCTTATCTCTGTAGATGTGTGTACGTTTTGCATAGGGCTGAAGAAACCAGAACAAAGGCCTGCAGAAAAGCACCTGACAGCTTCCAGCTCCAGGACACCAAGCCTGGGATCCGCCTCCACCCGGAAGCCTGCCCTCCAGGGACAGGCAAACCCCGTCCAGATTCAAACCTGGTCTTGCAGGCCTGGGCCTGTTGGAGATGGAGAGACGGCTTGGGATACAGGTCCAACCTTGTCTGTCCCCTGGCACCTGGAAGAAGCGGCCGCCCCATCTGCCCGTCTCCGTGCAGCTCATCTCGATCCTGAGCTCCTGATGCTCTGCCCCTGATGCGCAATACTTTTTTTTTTCTTTTAATTAAAAAAAACATTTTTTTGGCCGTGTTGGGTTTTGGTTGCAGTGTGTGGGCTTTCGGCAAGCAGGGGCTACTCTCCGTTGCGGTGTGTGGACTTCTCATTGTGGTGGCTTCTCTTGTTGCAGAACACGGGCTCCAGTAGTTGCAGCACACAGGCTCAGTAGTTGCGGCACACGGGCCCTACAGCCCATGGGCTTCAGTAGTTATGGCACACGGCCTTAGTTGCTCCGCGGCATGTGGGATCTTCCCGGACCAGGGCTCGAACCTATGTCCCCTGCATTGGCAGGTGGATTCTTAACCACTGTGCCACCAGGGAAGTCCCCTGAAGTGCAATTCTAGGTCTTCTTACAAATCATCTCAAATTGTAGTAATTTAAAACAATGATTCATCATTATCTTTCGTAATTCTGTGCATGATTCTTTTTTATTGTGGTAAAATATATATAACATACAATTTACCATTTTAACCATTTTTAATTGTACAGTTCAGTGGCATTAAGTACAATCGCATTGTTGTGTAACCGTCGCCACCATCCACGGAGCCCTTTACCTTCCCAAATAGAAACTCTGTCCCCATTAAGCACTGACTCCCCACCCCCCCTCCCTCAGCCCCTGACGACCACCATCTACTTTGTGTCTCTGTGCACTTGACAACTCTGGATACCTCATATAAGTGGAATCCTACAGTATTTGTTCTTTTGTGACTGGATTATTTCTGCTAGTATAATGCCTTCAAGATTCATCCATGCTGTAGCCAGTGTCAGAATTTCCTTCCACTTTGAGGCTAAATAATATTCCATTTATAGATGGGCCACATTTTGTGCATCGACTTGTCTATTGATAGGCATTTGGGTTGTCTCCATCTTTTGACTGTTGTGAATAATTCTGCAGTGCATGCTGGTGTACAAATATCTATTGGAGTCCTTGCTGCTTCCAATTCCTTTGGGTAATAAATACCCAGGAGTGGATTTACTGGAGCATATGGTAGTTCTGTGTTCAGGTTTTTGAGAGCTCACCATACTGTTTTCCACAGTAGCTGCACCATTCTACATTCCCACCAGCAATGCACAAGGGTTCCAATTCCTCCACAGTCTACCAAAACTATTTTTTACTGTTTTTGTTTTCTTTGATGGTAGCCGTCCTGATGGGTGTGAATGTGGTGGTTCTTGCTTGGGGTCTCTCAGGGAGCTGCAGTCAGATGGGGACCAGGGCCAGGGGTCATTGGCGGCTCCCTCACGTGTCTGCTACAAGGTTGAGGTAGGGGCCACAGCTGGGGCAGTGAGCAGCGTTCCCTGCAAGCAGCTCCTCCGCATGGCTGGTTTGGGCTCTCTCATAGCATGCGGGCTCTCAGAGCATGATGGCCTCTGGCTTCCCCAGAAAGTGTCCCAGAAGCAGGAAGTGGAAGCTGCCAGTGTCTGAGTTCTGGGCCTGGATTCTGACATGTGGCCCCCTCCTCCGTGTTCTTTAGTCAAGCACTTAGCAGTCGGGCCGGTTTCAAAGGGAGGTAACATGGATTACCATGTAACAGGGAGCCTCTCTCCAAGGTGGAGGAATGTCCAGAGGTGTGAGGCCATTGTCAGCCTGCCAGACCTGGCTGACCACAGGGGAGCAGTGGCCTCTCAGTCAGTCAAAGGCAGTCAAAGCCCTGAGGTTTCCCTGAAAGAGGGGCCCAGAGTCCCCAGAGGGTCCCTGTAATGCCTCAAGTGTAAGCTGCGATCTCCTTCCAAGTCTCCCCTAAAGCAGCAGGGACCGTCTGCTAAGCAGGCTGTGCTCTGGAGAAAGGAAGCTATTCTCCTTTCAGCGCTGGCTAGGCGCTGGATTAACACACACCTGGGTCTTCAAAGTGTCCTTGTATCTGCAGCTTAAAGTGTGGGCTTCTGGGGGTCACAGGGCTAAAGGGGTTGTGACCGTTGTGACCTGAGTTCTCACAGGGGGCCCAGCGGGTCTGCAGACACACCGTGGTCCTGCCCTGTTCCTAAATGTGTGACTGAAAAGACACCCCCAGCAAACCGCTCCACTGTGGCTGAGTAAACCCAAAGCCCCTTCCCACCCTGAAGGGAAGAAGGACTTGGAAGATGAGAGGGGATTCTGATCACATCCCCACACGACTTTGCCCGTTTAACCTGTGAAAGTGACTGGATCTCAGAGGAATCACTGTGGATTCATGATAACCAGGTTGTGGTTCCAATTGCAGTGGCCATTGTATTAATTGTGGCATCTTTACTGGAGCAACTGAATGCAGCACCTGGCACCTGGGATTCAACTACTATCTAGAAAGTGCTTTTTGTCCGTGGCAATTTGCAAAGAGCCGGCCCACGTCATCTCTTCAGCTCTGTGCACAGCCTCGCAGAGAAACTGGTCTTCTTCTTCTTCTTCTTTTTTTTAATTGAAGTGTAATTGATTTACAATGTTGTGTTAACTTCTGCTGTACAGCAAAATGAGTCAGTTATATATTATATATATATATTCGTTTTTATATTCTTCTCCGTTAACGGTTTATCACAGGATATTGAATATAGTTCCCTGTGCTGTACAGCAGGACCTTGTTGTTTATCCATTCTATATGTACTAGAGAAACTGGTTGCCTTGACCTCCCACAGAATGTCACCTGGTCCTTTGCAGAGGTGGCATCGTGCTCAGGGGGCCCGATGAGGAGGAAGGGGCAAGTACTGTAGTTACAGTTGAGTGTTCGGGAGACTGTGACCAGACTTCTAAGCTAAAGCATGAGACTTGAGGGACTTCTGCCCCCCACGGGGCAGTCCTCTTGTCTTCACAGCAGCAACTCCTGCCCCAGGACGCACCCTCTCCCGCTGCTCACCTTGCCCGCTGGTTTGCGTCCTATCATCCAGGGGCCCCTCCTTATTGTCCTCTACACATCAATCCTCCCTGTAGCAACTATATATCGGGGTTTCCTAAGGCTTAGTCCTAAACCTTCTAGCCGGAGGGCTGGTCTTTGTCACGTGCAATTCCAGGAGCGGCAGGACCAGTGACCCCAGCAGCACCGCCGGGCTTGGGATCATCAAGGTCAACAGAGAAAGGCCACCTCCAGGCCCTGGGGAGCTTGTGGTGGTGGTGGTGTCCTCCTGGCCATCTCTGCTGTTTCAGGGTGTGTGGCTCCTTCCTGAGCCCTCTCGAGTTCCTGGTGATACCCCAAATCCTTGAAAAGAATTCCTTTCTGCTTAAATTAGCTAGATTTTCTTTCTGTTGCTTGGCTGTAAGAACTTGACTAATACGATTCCCAGATTTATATCCACTCCCGGCTTCTTTGAGATTCAGACCTGCAGATGCAACCTATTTAGCACTTGAACTTGGAGGTCTGAATGGTACCCCGGATACCCAAGTCTGTGGCTGACGTCATGCTCTCCCTCAACTCTTCTTCCTTTTGGGGTTCCTTGTGTCATCAAAGGCCATCTGTGTTATCACCCTGGACCCCCAGAGCCCCAAAGGGTGCCTGCCACCCGGCCGGAGCTCATCACACCTTGATGGCTGAGCAGATAGAAGTTCGTAAGCATCCTCACTTCTTCACACCCTCATCTCTTGTTGTTTGAATTTTAAAGCTTGCCAACCTGCTGAGTGCCAAAGTGATCTCATTTAACTCCTTTCCCTGATCATGGGTGAGGCCAATAACATGTTCATTGCTATAGGCCATTGTGATTTTTACTCTTCAATAATTCATTCCTTTGCCAGTTTTTCTAACTTGTTGTTGATCTTTTCCTTATCAATTCGAGCAAGTTCTTAATATATTCTGGACACTATTTTTTAAAATAAAACTTTGCAAATATTTTCTTGCTGTCTGTGATTTGGCTTTTTACATTGTTTGTGGTGTCACTTTTTTTAAATGCAAAGATTTAAAATTTGATGCTGTCGAAACTCTCAGTTCTGTCCGTTCTGATTTATGCTTTCTGTATCTTAAGAAATTTGCCCACACTCGTGAGCTCATAAACCCTTTTTTCTTCTAAAGATTAAAGATTGTCTTTTCAATTTTAATATATATCTGGAATTTTTAAAGATGTATTATGGAATGAGATAATAAAGAGAATGGGATGGGAACCTGACAAATTCTATTTCTCGAAGTTTTCCGTGGCTGGTCCAGGAGGCTGTTGGTGAGTACGAGCCCCAGCACCATGTATGGCAAGTCCTTGCTCTAAGGTTGCTCTCCTTTCTTTGACACTCCCTGGCTCACCTTGTCCCTACAGACACTCCCCACAAAAGGAACAAGCATGCAGGTGTAGGATGGCCACAAGGAAGACACGGAAACAGGATTGTGGTCAGAAGGAATAAATGTCCCGGGTGAAATTGGTAGGCGAGGTCGTGCTGCTAACAGCTCCCGTAGACGAGCAGACAGAGGTATTTCCTCCAATTCAGCCTTGGCTTTTTGAGAACTTGAAACTCCAGTACAGCAGTCCTATCTCTGACCCCACTACCTTTGCAGTCTGGGTGATACCCAGTGTAGTCTGGCCTCCCTCCCAGGCTGGGGCTGAGCAAGGGGAGACGGTATTAAGGTCACTGAGAGCCAGGTGCACCAAGGTTAGGTCCCCGTGATGCAGGTAAAGAGCAGATCTCACCCGACGCAAATTTGCTACAGACCTGGAGTCTGGGCGTAAACCATTAAGAAGAGAGAGAGATCTGTTTTCTGCATTTGTTCTTTCCTTCTGACTTCTGCACTGTCATGTACAGGCCGGATGTGTAAACTACTTGGGGCCCCAAAGCCAGATGGTAGACCACGTATATGTGGAAGAATCATTTCCTCCTTATTTTGTTTAAGTAATAGGAAAAAATAGTCTGATTAGAAATATTATCTTACAAGTAAGAACTGTGAAGTTCATATAGTTCTTGGGGGTAGGTTTTGTGGTCACATGAAAATTTGTTTCTGAGATGAGTAAAGATGGGGGCAGAGAGAGTCTGTGTTTAATACATTTCATTTTTTTCAAATTTTAGATGAGAAAATGTCATATGTATACAAGGATCTATAAAGGTAAATGTGTAGTTTAAAGAGCATAATAAAATGAGCATCTGTATCTAAGGATTCAGATTAAGATCACAAAGGTTACTAGCATCTCAGAAGTTCCTTGCATGCTCCTGTTAAGGGTCTCCCCTTATCCCCCCACAAGGGGTAACTATATCCTGATCCTGTACTAATAATTTGCTTGTTTTTTCATAATGCTTTACCATTCATTTATGAGCCCTCAGTAGTAAATGGTTTAGTTTTGAAAAACCAAGTTGTGAGCTCAATCCTAACTATGCCAAGAGAGGGTGGCATTGCCCCTATTGTATGAAGGATCCTAGGAGAGGAAAAGCTGAACAAGGTCTCTGAGTCATAATCAGTCTCTTCATTTTCTAGTTTCTTAAGGTGGAAGCTTAGATATATTAGTTTTCTACTATAGGTGTTTAAATTTCTCTATAAAAATGCTATAGGGGGCTTCCCCGGTGGCACAGCGGTTGAGAATCCGCCTGCCAGTGCAGGGGACACGGGTTCGAGCCCTGGTCTGGGAGGATCCCACATGCTGCGGAGCAACTGGGCCCGTGAGCCACATCTACTGAACCTGCGCATCTGGAGCCTGTGCTCCGCAACAAGAGGGGCCGTGATAGTGAGAGGCCCGCGCACCGCGATGAAGAGTGGCCCCCGCTTGCCGCAACTAGAGATAGCCCTCACACAGAAACGAAGACCCAACACAGCCAAAAATAAAATAAATTAAAAAAAAAATGCTATAGGGAATTCCCTGGCAGTCCAGTGGTTAGGACTTGGCGTTTTCACTGCAGGGGCCTGATTTCGATCCCTGGTCAGAGAACTAAGATTCTGCAAGTTGTGTGGCCAAAAAAAAAAAAAAAAAAAGCTATAAATTTCTCTCAAAGTGTTGCTTCGTCCGCATCCTACAGATTTTGATATGTTGTGTTTTCATTTTTATTTAGTTCAAAATATTTTCTAATTTTTCATGAGACTTGGACTCATGGATTACTAAGAAGTGAGCTGTTTAATTTTCAAATACTTGGGTATTTTCTAGATCTTTCTATTATTGACTTCTAATTTAATTCATTATGGTCAGAGAACGAACACACTGAGTTGTGATTTCAATTTTTTAAATTTGGTACAGTTTATCTTATGGCCCAGAATATGGCCTATCTTGATGAATATTTTATGTTCACTTGAAAAGAATGTATTCTGCTGGTGTTGAGTGGAATATTCCATAAATGTCAATTAGATCCAGTTGGTTGATGGGTATCATTCATTTTTTCTACATCTTTGCTGATTTTCTGTCTACTTGTTCTATCAATTACTGAGAGAAAAGAATTGAAATATCAGTTATAATTGATATCAAGTGTATAATCAAGTATAATATCAAGTATAATTGTGGAATTGTCCATGTTTTCCTTTCAGTTTTATTAGTTTTTTCTTCTTTTTCTTTCTATTACTATTTTGGAATGCTTTAATTAGGTACATTAATGTATCTTCTTGGTGAGCCAATACTTTTATCATTATGTACTGTTCCTTTTTATCCATGGTAATTTTCCTTGTTCTGAAGTCTACTTTGATGTTAATTTAGCTGCTCTGGCTTTCTTTTGATTAGTGGTTTGATGAGTGTTTACATGATATACCTTTTTCCACCCTTTTATGTGTCTCTCAGCATAGTTTTCAGTTTGCATTTCTCTTATTATGGGTGAGGTTAAACATCTTTTTGTATATTTAAGAACTATATTTACATCTTCATGTGAATTGCTGAACTCATGTTGTTTGTCTATTTTTTTCAGGTTTTTCATCTTTTGTTCTTTCCATTTTTAAATAGTGTTTTGCATATGAGGAAGATTTGCTCTTTAGCTGTGATATATATTACAAATATTTTCTCCCAGTTTACTAGTTGTATTTTAACTTTGTTTATGCTTTGGGGGTTTCATTTCCATGTTAAGATTTTTATTTATTTATTTTATGTAGTTACATTTGTCATTCTTTTTTTGTTATTGCATCTGGGTTTTGAATCATAGTTAGAAAGCCTTTTTACATTAGCCTAAGGACATATATTCCAAATATTTTGTTCAAAAGTTACTTGGGTTAGTACTTTCCTCATATATATATATATATATCTCCAGATTAAAAAGGACCATGTTTTCTTCTAGTATTTGTATGGTTTCCTAAATCTATGATTCAGTCGGAATTTATTCTTGTGTATGGTATAAGATATGAACATAATTTTATCTTTTTCCAAATGACTATCGAATCTTAGCACCATTTATTAAAATGCCCATTTTCACTCTGGTGATTTGAGATATACATTTATCATATCCTACAGTTCCATATGTATAAAGGTCTATTTCTTGGCTTTCTATTCTATCCTACTGTTTGGTCTGTCTACTCAATGTGCCAATAATACATTGTTTTCTTTTCTTTTCTGTTTTTTAAATTAAATTTTTAAATTGAATTATAGTTGATTTACAATGTTGTGGGGTTTTTTCTGTTATTTTTTAAATTTTATTTTTTATTGAAGTATTAATTGTTTTAATTCTAGAGGCTTTAGAGTATATTTTAATATTTTGCAAAGCTAATCTCCCATGTAGATTTCAAAAAAAAAAAACATACTCCTGTCTATTCTTGCATGTTTTTCTGTATGAAGTTTGGCATAAACTTTCTAACTCCATTAAAAAAACCTTGTTAGTATTTTTTTTTCATTGAGGCATAGTTGATTTACTATATTATATAAGTTTCAGGTGTACAACATAGTGATTCACAAATTTTAAAGGTTATACTCCATTTATGGTTATTATAAAACATTGCTTATATTCCCTGTGCTGTACAATATATCCTTGTCACTTATTTATTTTATACATAGTAGTTTGTACCTCTAAAGCCCCTACCCCATCTTGCCCCTCCCTTCTTCTTCTCCTCACTGATAACCACTGGTTTGTTCTCTGTATCTGTGAGTCTGTTTCTTTTTTGTTACACTCCCTAGTTTTTCTTTTTTAGATTCCATGTATAAGTGATATCATACAGTATTTGTCTTTCTCCGTCTGCCTTATTTCACTAAGCATAATACCCTCCGAGTCCATCCATATTGTACCTTGTTAGTATTTTTATTGGTATTGCCTTACCAAAAAATTGCTTTACAAAAGTATTTTCTCTTTATCAATAGAGAGACTTGAGGGAATTCCCTGGTGATCCAGTGGTGAGGACTCAGCCTTTTCACTGCCTGGGCCAGGGTTCAATCCCTGGTGAGGAAATTAAGATACAGCAAGCCACACAGCGTGACCAAAGAAAAAAAAAATTAAGAGACTTGGGAAGAAGTTTATGAAGTGGAATCATCTTACTGAAGAACAAGTAATGTCTTTTTATTTGTTCAAGTCAACTTTTGTGTTTTTAAGAAGTTTAAAAAGTTTTTCTCATATAGATTTTGTACATTTATTGGATTAATTCATTCCTAGGATATTTTACCTGCTTTGCTGCTATTGTAGATGAGATTTTTCCTTTCATTTTATCAGCTAACTTTTTAGGAAAGCTAATGATTTCTACATGTTAGTGTTATAACTTGTTACTATACTGAATTCTTTTGTTTTAGTTTTATCATTGATTATCTTGAGTTTTACAGTTACGTGATCAGATCCTCTGCAAATAGAAATGGTTTTGCTTCTTTTCAGTTCTTACCTGTCCAATCTGTCATTGCTTTCTCTTGCCTAATTGCATTGCTTAATACCTCCAGTACGGTGTGGCAAGTGGTGGTGATAATGGACACACTTGCCTTGTTCTTAATCCTAGCAGAAGTGCTCCTGGTGTGCTGGTGCTTTCCCATTAGCAGGATACTGGCTTTAGGGCTTTAGGACTAAGGTATATATATTTTTAAGTATCTATCTATGATTAAGAAGGTGTCAATTAATTCCTATATTAATTTGTTTTTACCAGGAATGAATGTTGCATTTTATAAAAGGTTTTGCAGCATCTATGCAGGCAATCATATGATTTTTCTCATAGATCTATTAATAGGTTTTATTATATTAATGAATTTCTTAATAGTGACCCCATCTTGAATTCCTTTAATGATTCCCACTTTTTTTAAAAGCCCATTTTACTTTTTTCCTGGAATGCTTTTCTGCATCTCACCCACTTCATGTGAATGATTCCTGCTTATCTTTCCTCTTGGTGTTTATATGTCCTGCCTTTCCCTGACTTCCCACAATTTGTCTCTTTGTTATAACATCTCATGATAAGTCTATAAATTCATCAAATCATTCTATACATGTTAGCTTCCTCCTACGTGCCAGGCAGGATTCTAGGTATTGGGGAAGGAGTTGTGAACAAGGAAGCAAAGAACTGCCCTCAGGCAGCTCACAGACACCATTTATTTATTTATTTTCCTAACATTCAACACAGTTTGTAGTTTAACACTGCCTGTCTGTTACTGTCTGTAAGCTTCATGAGAAAAAGACTGTGTTTGTCTTTTTCACTGTTGATACACCAGGTAGGTACAGTGGTAAGTATGTATTAGATGAATCTATAGATCTATGTTTATTTTTATATTTTACATATTTTGTATTCCAGGCTAGGAGAAACTAGTCACAATTACACACATACATATTTTTTTTTTCAGTTCAACTATAAATTTTTCTCACCCATATGTAGTCTGAAACCTCTCATGAAGAAATGTCACTGAGGGACAGTGTGGGCTTCATTTTCTATTCAGCAAACATTCCTCTCACTTTTGCTTTTGAATAAATGAGTTCATTTAAATTTTATTAAGCAATGACTAGAAGCCTGGAACGAGCTGGCCCTCCTGCGGGCCTCCCAGAATGGATGGGCTGTGGTCCACGAGGAGGATGTGGTATTCTGGTGGGTAACAGAGCTGGAAGAAACTGAAGTCAGGAGTCAGCCTTTCAAACCACCGAAACCAAAGCGTTGTCTTTCGCAGGAGGGTTTTAGAAGAACAAAGAGTTTCAGATCTATAAAACCAAAATGATGCCTTTTGGACAGGTCTACTTTGAAAGGATACCTGGTCTGTGATGACGCTGCGTGGCGGCCAGAAGCACAGAGCACCGTATAGTAGGCAGCCAGCAAGGCTCGGAACACAAACAATTCATGAACAACAGTGTTCCCAGAACTGGAGTGACCTCCCTCTGCTTCTAGGGCCCATGATATGTTCGTATCACTTTAGAGCAGGGATTCTCAGATGTCAGGGAGGATACCCAAGTCACTGTGAACTGCAAACCCCCTTAGAGTGTATTTAGTTCTACTGTGGAGGGTGGGTGAGATGGGGAGCAGGCAGGGCTTATCGCCCACCACCCGGGCCCATCAGTGTGGAAACCGCTACCGGGGCGAGTGGCTGCTGCAGATCTGGGTGGTTGCATGCACAGTGGCATCTTGGTGCAGGAAAAAGTTGAGGACTAGCTTTAGTGAAATGATCTTATCAGAGATGACACTTGATTGGTTAGTGAGAGTGGTGTCCTAGTCCTTCTCAATACATCCAATTCTGTGTTCTTGGACCAAACCCAGCCTCCTTGAATCTAGCCAGCCATTTAGAAGTTTATTCAGGATCAGAAGAAGATACAAGTGAAAGGATCAGGGTGATTCCATGCCCCTCATTAGCACATGTGACTCACAAGATGTGTCATGTCTCTATATATTACAGGACACACATACAGATGGTTTCCCCTGGGTTAACTTCCTTTGTGAAAAGTATGTCTGTTCTTATTCTGTATATAGAACATAGACTCTATACTGTAGTCAAGATAATTTGAGATTAAGAAGTAGGATTCCAGAAGACCTTTCCTTGGGGGACACTGAAACGAGAAATCATCGTGAGGATCTGGGGAAGTATGACACCCTGTGTCCCTTCACCCTCCACAAAAACCACTTCTCTACCCATTGGTTCCTAGTGGATGCGCTGAGTGGGAAGAGGTCTTTGAAACAGGAAGAGCCAGGAGTTTGCTTCTAGACATGAGGGAAAGATGTTAAGATGATGCAAATAAGCTTCAAGGACAGAGAAATCCACTATCAAGGTTCTGGGTGCTTAGGAGGTTTATTAGCTATCTATGGCCACCTAACAGATGAACACAGGACGTAGTGGCCTAAAACAACATTGGTTATCTTCCAGTTTATGTGGGCAGGAATTAGGGAGCAGCTTAGCTGGGTGGTTCTGGCTCATGAGGTTGTGGTCAAGGTATTGGTTGGACTGCAGTCTTCTGAGGGCTTGACTTCAAGAAGGCATGCTCACAGGGCTTTTGTCGGGAGGACTCAGTTCTGTGCCAGGTGGGCTGCTCCAGAGGTCTGCTTGAGTGTTCTCGTGACATGGTGGCTGGCTTTGTAAGAGAGAGAAGTCACACTCGGTCATTTCTGCAATATCCTATGGGTGGGTGATATGCGTCACCCCTACTCAGTATGAGGGTGCAAATGCCTGGAGGTGGGGGTCACTGGGGGACAGCCACGACACGAGATCATGCCTGATGCCAGCCTGAAAGGGTGCAGAAAACTTGCAATTCATTAAAGGTAAGAACTGCCTCATCAACTGGTTAAAGAAATGGACTGGGACAAGTACTGAGCAAGCAGGGGCCCAGAATCTCAGGGAACTTTGGGAGAGGAGGGAAAGGAAGAATATGCAAAGTAGTTACAAGGTGGTTTCAAGCTCAGATGTAGAATGTTTGGAAAGACGTTAGATAACTGTCTTTCTCATCTAGAAACCTGGGGACTAAGGTGTGAACAGAGAAATTGGGATGGTGATGGAGTGATGTGGACATCTGTACCCAGGACATGACCTGGGGACCTTCCACTCTGCAGGTGGCCTGGGATGCTGACTGTGGGGGGATCTTGAGAGCCAGGGACGATCCCACCAGACCTGCTGGCAGCGCCAACCCAAACAGCCTCAGCTACATGCTTGATGGAGCAAGAGGCAGCATGGCTTTAAAGCAGAAATATAATCGATATTTAGATTATAATAATCTATGATCTATCTATCTATCTATTTATATATTTGGGTGCCCCACGCAGCTTGTGGGATCTTAGTTCCCAGACCAGGAATGGAACCCACACCCTCTTCAATGAAACCTCGGAGTCTTAACAACTGCAGCGCCCAGGAATTCCCAGAAATATAATATTTAATAGCAGCTATGCCACAACACCTACCTTGAGGGAGTAGCAAGCATACAAGTAGGAGTGAGATTTCCTGTAAGCTTTACCAGCCAAGTCAATATTTGGCTGGAGCATAGACCAAGTGAGACTCAAAAATATGTCCTCATACGTTCCTGTATTATTTTGCTTTCCCATCCGTCCATCCATCCATCCATCCCATGTTTATTGGTCATTTACTTCATGCTTTGATTTGCTAGAGAAAAACAAAATTGTTGAATTTTCAATTCATAAAATTGTGTTTTCCCAAAATCATGACCACAATATTCTGTCTCTGGAGCATGTTACCACACTAATCATATTTGTGGAGGGTGAAAGTCACACAATTAACAAATGGCAAAACTGAAACTAAATTCAGGTTAGCCAGTCTGTCTATACCCTTTTGGATCACATCATCTAAAATGATTTACTTTTTCCTGGCTCCGTATCTCTCTCTCCTGACCCTCATTGCTTGTTGCTTCTTTTGAGAAGACTCCTTTCTCCCAAGCATACCTGATAACTCCAAAGAAAATTACATGACAGTATCTCTATACCTTAAAAAAAGTTAGACGTTAAGTACCCTTTTGTAAACATCTATATTGGTCTCACATTGTAATCATAAGAATTCCTATTAGATTATGGGAAATCAAGCAACATTTTTTTGTGTACAAAAATAAACATTTAGAAACAGAACTTTGATTAACAGATAATATGTATTATTATGTATACATAATACTCGATATATAACATAAGCATAATATAATACTCTCTACAAGTAGTATTATCCACATTGTTATGGGCTGAATTCTGTCCCCTAAATTCATGTACTGAAACTCTAACCCTCATACCTCAGAATGGGTGAGAGTATTTGGAGATGGGACCCTTAAAGAAGTTGATATGAGGTATTAGGGTGGGCCCAAATCCAAAAGACTAGTGTCCGTCTAAGAGGAGATTAGGGTACAGACAAGCACAGAGGGAAGATCGTGGGAGGATCACGTGAAGACACAGAGAGAAGGTGGCCATCGACAAGCCAAGGAGAGAGAACTCGGAAGGAACCACTCTGCCGACATCTTGACCTTGGACTTCCAGCCTCCAGAACTGTGAGGAATAAATGTCTTGTTGTTTAAGCTGCCCACTCTGTGCTATTTTGTTATAGCAGCCTCAGCAAACTAATACACACATTTTACAGATAAGGGGATTCGAGGGTCAAGAAGTGAAATGATGCACAGGTAAGAGGCCCTCTCAGGCTCCCACAGGGGCCTACCCCACCCAGAAGCCATGTCCTGGACCCCACCCCCAAGAGACCATGCTCCAGGGAAGTAATAAAGACTAGTCAGCATTTTCCTCGAATGAAGTCACTTTTACACGGCTCCCTGGACCCTCTCCCCAGCCCTCTTCACAGTCCGTTTCAGGTTTGCAGAGCAGACCACCGGGGCCTCCGTGTGTGTCTCTTCTGGCTGGACTCCCGCCATGTACTTTGAGAATTCAACTTGTCACCTTGACTTTCAAAACAGTAACTATAAGAGCTTCTCAAATAATTCAGAGGATCCGAGAGAACATTTTTCTTCCTAAGACATGCGTGTCATAAACAAGATATTTTACTACTTTAAAGAGGAAATGGATGGCTGGAGCTTCCTTATTAGTCACAGCAGAGCCTGAGAACCCCTGTGGCCGGCCTTCAGGCCTGGTGAGCTTGGAACACACTTGGGCTTTACCTGGCAAAACCAGCTTCAGGCAGGTCTGTTTACCGACCTGACAGGCTCAACGTCCAGACCCAGCGGGTGCGCTGCACAAAGAAAACCGGCCTGTTGGGTTCAGGGCTGTGCCGAGGACACACCCCCCAGCCTCCCCTGATTTCTTTTGCTGCAACCTCGGTCACCCTCTCCTTCACTGAAATTCAACCCGGCACCAGGATCTAATGAAGCAACCCGTTTGCACACAGGGCGGCCACAGAGCCACATTGGGTTGATTATTGGCCATCTTGTAAACAGAGGAGCAGAGGACCGTTTCCAGTTCCAAAGGGGCCCGGTGGCTAAGTGTGCAGCCAGGCGGCGGGCGGCTGTGTAGACGAGCTCTCACTCTCTCAGGCGCTGCCCTGGGCAGGCACTTACTCACTGCTTCCTTCCCAGCTTCTGATATTTGGCCTTACTTAATATTTCTAGATTTTTAAAAAAATTTATTTTATTCAAGTATAGTTGATTTACAAGGTTGTGTTAGTTTCTGCTGTACACCAAAGTGATTCAGTTATACACACATACATTCTTTTTCATATTCCTTTCCATTATGGCTTATCACAGGATATTGAATATAGTTCCCTGTAATATTTCCAGCTTTTTAGTGTCTGTCCTTTTATTTGTCACTGGAGTCCTGGAGTTCAGCCCTTGGACTCTCCTCTTCCCGGGTGAGCTGATGCCCTGTTACCCTTCACCCTTCATGTGCCGAGGAAATGTCACCTCCATCTCCGACCAGCATCTCTGTCTGAACTCCGGACATACATTCAACTGTCTACTCAATGTTTCCTCTTAGACTGCTCAGAGGCAGCTCAGACTTCACATGTATAGACCGAATTCCTAACCTTTCCCCCAGAACTTCCACTTGCTGGAATTTTCCTCCTCTCAGTCAATGACACCTTTGGTTTGTCAGGCTGTGATCCCTGGACTTGTCCTGCCTTCCGTGGACCCTCAAACCCGGGACCTGATGTGCCAGGTGGCTGGTGCTAGCTCCACCCTCAAGGCATGTCCAAAGCCAGCCTCCACTCAACACCACCTCGGCCACTCCTGGTCAAGTCCCCACCCTCTCTGGCCCAGAACTTCCTCTTTAACTGGCCTCCAGGACCCCCTGATCCCTGACAGGTGCTTTTCCTCTGCAGCCCAAGGGATCCTGGGAGCTGAGTCAGACGATACTACCTACCACCCAACCCAATCCCAGCAGCTCCCGGCTCACCTAGAATGGATGCCTTCTCCACGGCTGCCTACACTCATGTTCTTTTTTTCATGTCTTCTATGACCTCATGCCCCTCTTGCTAACTTTTCCCAAGGCCCACGAGGCTCCTTGCTGCTTGTCTGATCTTCAGACACAGTCCCTGCCATCAGGGCTTCTGTCTTGCTGTCCCCTTGCCTGGAAGGCTCCCTCCTGACACCCACAGCCCTCAGGCCCCTCCCGCCTTCAAAGTCTTTGCTCCAGCGTAACCCGCGAGAGGCCCTCCCTGACCACGGATTAAAGCACACCCTGGCCCGTTCCCCTCCCTGCTTTTCCTCCTCTGTGGAGCTTGGCATCCTCTGACAAGGTCCACATTCACTTATTCCGGTTACGGTCTGTCTCCGCCACCTGGAACGTTCGCTCCACGAGGAGTGCTTTGCACCCCTTGTGTTCATCGACGGAGACCAACCGTTGATGAACTACAGGGCTCGATGCAGTGGATGCTTAATAAATATTTGCTGAGTGAGTGAATTAATGGCATTTCTCCTACACAACTGCCCCTATTTAGACGGAAAGGTCCCACTGTCTGAGGAGGAAGGGCAAACGCATGGTGGCTCGAGCCGGTTACCTTTGAATTACTCCACACCTGGTGGATATTGTTTTTGGAGTTCTCCCCCGTGGCAAGGGCTGTTTTAACTTACATTAATTCTGTGTGACACAGGGTCCTTCCTCTCTCGTTATGTCCATCTCATCCTGGTCATTAAATACCCCCCTTGATGCACAGAGGCATTCAACAGATAAGGGCTGAAGCGAGTCAGCCCAAACCGGGCAGCTTCAACACCTTTCCTGGAACACAGCAGAGTCGCCCATGCTGCTAGGTTGTCCTTGAGTCCTTTCTTGTTGGACAGTCATTTTTCTCTGCCTTTTCTTTTTTTTGAAAGTCTTTTTAAATTAATTTATTTATTTTTGGCTGTGTTGGGTCTCCGTTTCTGCGCGAGGGCTTTCTCCAGTTGTGGCAAGTGGGGGCCACTCTTCATCGCTGTGCGCGGGCCTCTCACTATCGCGGCCTCTCCTGTTGCGGAGCACAGGCTCCAGACACGCAGGCTCAGTAATTGTGGCTCACGGGCCCAGCTGCTCCGCGGCATGTGGGATCTTCCCAGACCAGGGCTCGAACCCGCGTCCCCCTCACCGGCAGGCAGACTCTCAACCACTGAGCCACCAGGGAAGCCCCTTTTCTTTTATTCTATTAAAAAAAAAAAAAAAAAAAAACAAAAACTCCGGACTCCTGTTACAGGGATTAAAGGAAAAGAAAACTAATATTGTTAGCACCACAAAACCCTTCTTGCTGCCCGTTTTCATCTTCTACAACATTGGGTTATTTCAGATTAATGAATTTGAAGGAGTTCCTTTGGAGTATGCAGCAGGAATGCATTCTGCACACTCAAGTCCCAAAGGGCAGAGTTCAAAATTTACGGAAACTAGATCCCAATGGCTACTAGGCTCAGTCTATATTGTTAGGGAGGAATAGTCCAGAAGAACTCAGCCCGTAGTTCAGACATCTGGTTCCCTGCCATGTTTGGGAAGTCCAGAGCCCCAGGGTCAGTCCCAGACCTGAGTGGTTGTAGCAACCCCGGGGGTCCTTGCTAAGAGGTCTGCCTGGAAACTGTGCCTCTCTCTTCACCCTCCACCCCAACAGAGCCCAGGGGAGCTGGGAGGAGGGGCAGTGTGCAAGGGTCTAAGCAGCGCAGGCAGGACTCCTCCCAGGGTGGAGAGCACGGAGGGCAAGTGATGGCAGTACCTCTAGCTGGACCAACAAAGACCCTTGTGATTTAGTTTGGTAAAGGCGATGGAAAGGACTCTCCAGACAGTGATTGCACTATAAAATGTTTTATAATGCAACTTAAAACTTTCCAAATTTTACTGATTAATGAACTTTTAGAATTATAGAAAAGAATTTTAAACATAAAACATTGGATCATTAACGAGTCCTTATGTTGACAAAGGGACTCAATCAATGTTTATGGAATTGATTTAATTAACAGATAAACCGATTTTAGATTAGTGATATGTAGGAATGAGGATGATATTTCAGTGGGACATGATATAGATGTTGTTTCTAACTACTTAAGCCTTCCCTCTACAATCCTCTTAATATCTTAATAAACATAAAAAACAGCTACTAAGAGGATAATTTTACCTCAGCCTTTAAAAAAAACTTCCAAATTGTTGTGAATTGTCTCTCTCTTTTTTTCTTCCTAATCCTCAGGTTTTATTATTTATGCACATTTGTATTCTTCTCCCCTTGATACCACAAGACGTCAGAGGCCTGTTTCTCCTGTCTTTCCTGAATGATCAGGGACTGTGTAGTCTGTGTACCTCAGACGGAATCAGGGATCAAAGGAGCTGCCCCATCGCTCTGTTCTGTGACATGCTGCTAAAGGTTTGCTTCTTTTTTTCTTTTCTAAAAAAAATGATCTTTATTAAAATAACCCCATTGCTTTGTCATCTTTTGATGGTGAGGTTATAGGCTACAGTGAAAACCTCTCCCTCTTGAGAGTCACCAGCAGGGTGACCTTGTGTCCCTCTGAGCTGCTGTTTCCTAATCTATAAAGTTGGGGCAATAATGGTACATGTTTAGATTTTGTGTGTATTAAATATGACAATGCATACAAAATGCTTAGGGCATCATGAGCCTCACCAGCGTGGCTCTAATTGGTTGGAGCTTTGTGATGAGGGAATGGGGAGGAGAGTCTCTCTGGTCTCAGAGGAAGGGTGTTTGCACCCCTGACTTTCTGTTGCACTTTGCACATCCCGTTACCCCCACTACACCCCGCCTTGCACTCCAGTTATTTCATAGATATTTTCTCTCTTACTGGGATTGTGAACTCCTTGAGGTCCAGACTCTCTAAGCACATCTGTACAGACTGCCACTGTTCTCTTTGGTCATACTAAGTTCACGAGTGGAATCCCTCCACCCAATGATGTAGCTAACAACTGTACCCCTTTCCCTCCAAAATCAAACCAATGGCACAATCCCGTGTGCAGAGGCAGTATCCACCTTCTAATACATTCTAGATGCACGTGACAGAGAAAGCGGACCGCCTGCTCCAGTCTCTCTTCTCAAAGACAGACTTGGGCAGCTTTGTAGGGTGTTTGGATGTGCACACATTCATTCAAAGCATTACACAGCCATCGCAAACCCAGAAGTGGATTGTGAGCCCTATTTGAATGTATGAAAATTCCTTTCTCTTCCCTGTTGTAGGATTGTGGGCGTTTCCTTGCCCTCAACCGGGAAGATCTAGAAAAGACAGATGGTTGCAGTTTCTGGAAGTGAGGGAGATAATTCTACCATTTCAGAATTGCCAGCCCAGGTGATTACAGTTGTTGGGAAATGATTGCATGGCGAGTCCTTATCTTCATGGTGGTTGAAAAATTAGAGGACATCAAGGTTTTGCAATAGCTAAGAGGGGTTTCTGAAGAGTTCTTATCATCTGCGAGGATTTGGACAGCTGGGAAATGTCTGGCCTGGGGAGTTTCTGTGATGTGTGTTTGGGGAGGGAAGTTGGAAACATATCATTTGCCGCAAGGGTCTGGGGAAGAAGCTTTTTTATGGGAAGGGTCAGAACAGCTGGGAGGGCAGTTCAGAGGCTGCAGCAGGTCTGAGGGAGTGGAAATGGGGGCATTTCCCTGTAAGGGAGATCAGCAACAGCTGGGAAGACCAGAGTGGGGTGGGATGGGGGGTGGGAGGGGGGAAAATAAACAAAGACTGAGGGCAGAAAGGGGCCTGCAGTGTCGCTCAGCCTTGCGTGGCACCTTTCCTCGGCATTCGCAGTGGTTCCAGGCTTTCTGCCCCAGCGAGCTCCCAGTGCAAATTTACCTGCCATCCTTCCAACAGCCCTCCCGGGGGCTTTCATTTTTCTCCAGGAACTTATGTGTGTAAATCATCATTCACCTGTATTGTAATAATCTGGGAGGACCAGTTTAGCTTGTTAAAAATATTGAAATACCTATCAATAACACTTGTGCAGGATGATACCCTTATTAAAAATAAATATTAGAGATGTAAAAAATGCACAGTCATACTTCATGATATGTGTTCCTGGGAAAGTTCTGTAGAAATAGGATTTGGGCCAATCAAGTCACATTTACGTTTTACTCTAAAGTTTGTTATTTAACTTGAAAAGTGCACACAGGTCATCAGCACTGTGCTAGGTTTTAGCAAATAGCTCTTTAAGATGCAAATAACCACGAGTCCCATGTAATACAACTTACAGGTTTGACAGTTTTTAATCATTGTAATTTTGAAATATAACGCAATTCATAAAAATGAATAAAACAAATACGTGGTAAAATGAAGTAGTACAAAACAAACGCCTATGTAACCACCATTCAGATCAAGAAACAGAACATCTGAACGTGAGAAGCCCTGTATGGCCCCTCTCCCTTCCAGTGTATAAATTATCCTCAATTACTCTGGCATCTAACACTGTTTAGTTCTGCTTATTTCTTTAGAAATGCTTTTACTATACATACATCAAATTTGCTAGTTTACACCTTTTTTTGTGTCTGGCTTCTTTCACTCCTCATTCTGTTCATGAGATTCATTACTGTCGTTGCATTTATCTGTAGTTCACTCATTTTCTTTACTAAATAGTATAACATAAATTCCCAAATCAACTCATGCATTTTCCTGTTTTTGACGTTTAGACTGTTTCCAGTTTTGAGCTCTTATAAGACTGCTCTTGCACGCATGGGTACGTGCACAGAAATACATGGGCACACATACAGAAATGCATGGTACGTATACAGAGGTGTGAGCAGAAGTCATTTCCAAGACGAAGCATTTTATAATTGGTGGATGACCCTCCACACTCTCTTTCCTGGAAACCATGTGTCCTGGGCCGCATGGTTACCAGATGCAAGCAGCCTGGATCCCTGAGTCACCGCTTGGAAGGGCGCTGCCTCAGACAGTCATTTGACCTGCAGTGGATTTTGCATGACCAAAGAATCACTCCTATGTTTCTAGACATTAAGATTTTGAGTTTATTTATCACTGTAGTGCAGCCTAGCCTAATCTGACTAGTAAAAATAATATAAACATTTTCTTTTCAGAAATATTTTTTACAATCAAAATTAATGATTGATTTTTCACATCTGAAAGTTTCATCATGTCAATGGGAGCTCTTTTTGAGTAAAAAAAAATTATTCATTCTAGTTACCAACAGGCAAGAGACAAAAGGACGTCTGTAGACAGGGCACCAATTTCAACATGTTGGATAATGTCCGTGAGCCCTCACCACAATGCTAGCTGATGGGAGAGTCTGGGGTCTGCAATTACTGACAAGGACCCACTGGTGGGCCAGCTGGTGGTCTGGTGACATTTATATGATTCCCCCATCTACTCTAGTGAAAAATGCCAACATTATTTTCCTTGTCAATTTTTTTTTTTCCTAGGCTGGTATCCCTGGTGGTAAAAAAGGACTAAGGAAGGGTGTGGTCAGGGCTCAGTTAGGAAAACAGCCTCTCCAAGGCACAGGGGTAAGGAAGGGAAGCTTTCACGAGGTTGGGAGTTGCAGGGAAGAGGGAAACAGTCACTAAGCCTGTCCAGCTGAATCTGGTACAGGGCTCCAGTTGAAGCTTTTGAGAAAAGCCGGAAGCCCTGCGGACGTGGCCACCAGCTGGGCCATGAAAGGGAGCGCAAGGTGTGCTTTGTGGGGGCTGCAGCCTCTGTGGGTCCAGGGAACTCAGGCTGCTGTGAAGACGATGAGGGCGGCACAGAGCAGGAGGAGAGTAAAGGCGTGTCGGGCCCGGTGAGTCTGTCCGCCATCATGTGTAGCCCTATGACGGTCCTCTACTTCCCAATCCCCAGGGAGCTCCTCTCACTGGACAACCATAACCTGAAACACACAGAGAAGGATGCTGTGGGGAACAGCGGCCCAGCCTCAGATCCTAGTTCCCCGACCAGGGATCGAACCCAGGCCCTTGGCAGTGAAAGTGAATAGTCTCAACCACTGGACCACCAGGGAATTCCCGAGAAGTATTTCTCTAACTGGTGGTCTCTTACAGGACATTTAAAAACCAAGGCACTGCTAAAGAAAAGAAGTTTCCTTCAGAGATGAATATGTCCAAGATAAAGGGTGATGGCTTGAAGAAAGAACAAACACTCATAGCTACACGACCCATTAACAAGAAAGATCCAGAAACCATACACTTCTGATTTGGTTCCCTGCTGTTATTTACTTATGGAAGACGGGTAAATAGTGAAATGTTATAAATAGTAAAAAAGAAAAAAAAAAACAGCTTTGTATTGAATTTGATGATGGAAATTACACCCTGGCAAAGAATGTATTAATCAGAAAATTATTTTAGCTTATTTCTTGAATATGTCAAAAGATAGAAAAGTGAAAGGTACACAGTATAAAGTCTATTGGCACGGTTTTTACTATATTAGTTCCAAAGTATAAATTCATGATAATTAGTGCATTTGAAAATTAGATACTCTTTGCTAGTAGAACAGGTAAAAGAGCTTTAGGAAAAAAATATACTAGAAAACGTGCTGGGGATAAAGAGTTTGGTGAAGCAAGGGTCATGCTTTTTTTTAGGACATTAAGAGCAAGTGTCAGTAGGTTATTTTAACAAAGTGCTATGATAGGGATTAAGCATAAGTTCACCAGTGTAAGGGCTCGGGTGCGGTGGGGGAATGTTCACAGCTGGGCTGGAGAGCCACGTAGGCACCAGAACTTAAGAGTGGAAAATTGCTTTTTGCCCACGTAAATGCCAGCATTTCCCAAATTTACCAAACCCAAGACACAAAGGAGACATTGCACCAACTGTGCCGTCCTGGTGGATATAGATGGGGAGTACAGGAGGGGTAAGGCATTCTCAGAGAACAAAGAAATGGTCTTTCTTGTTAATTGCTGCAGGATTCATGTGTTCTAAAAATATTTTATAAAAGCATAAAACAGAAAACAGCAACCTACTACTTTCCCCACATGATGTAAAGTGTTGGGTATAAGGATGAACAAAATAAAGTCCCTGACCTCATGGGGCTTGAACGGGCAGACAGACAGTAAACAAACGAGAGAACCCATCATATGATTTATTGATTTATTGTAAGATTTACTGATTGATCGTACACTTGGAGGGGAGTCCACAGCCCCGGCCTTGGTCAGCACTGAGTTCCAGGCCATCTCCCTACCTCTGGACTTGGATATCACGGGCTGCAGAAAAGTCTTCTCGTAATGGGCAGTTAGTTCTGGGGCTTTTAAATAAGGCGCAGGGGGTTGATTAAATTGGATCTAGAAAGATGGGCCAAAACGAGTGGAGTGGGACAATATTTGACATAAAAAAGGGAGCGAAGCAAAGCCGGGGGCTACAGGATACAAAAACTACTATATGGCTAGAGGTGGGGGGAGACCCACATTTTGTAGGGCCTGAAGCTGATCACATTTGGGGGCCTTCTTTAAGAGAAAGGATAAAAATTTAAGGATAGAAAATTAGGCACAAAAATATTGATTTAAAATGAGACATGCATCACAATAAGCTATGCAATTTAAAAGGCCGACAAACACCATAAACTTCAAAAATATCCACAAGAAAACATTTAATAAACCACCTGATACACCTCAATCATACTATTTTTCCCACATTTTTTGGCTGCATACCCTCCCCCCAGCTTTACTGAGGTCTAGTTGACAATGAAAAATTGTACATATTTAAGGTGTACAACTTGATTTGATATATGTATATATTGTGAAATATTCAAGTGTGTGTGTATGTGTGTTTTAAGAACACTCAAGATCCACGCTTAGCAGATACAAGCATACAATATTGTTAACTCTAGTCACATGGGTGTGTATTAGCTCTCCAGAATGTATTTATCTTGCATAACTGAAACTTTGTGTCTCTTGAACACCACCTCCCCCATACCCCTAGCTGCATGCCCTTTGACTACTTTTTCAATTTTGTAATGTGTTTTCTAGAGAAGAATGGAAATGTACTTCACATACAGGTGAACTTGCTGTTTGTGGTACTGCAACAGGTTTGTGTCCTCACAAACACAGGAATTCACATCAATTCTATTTCATGTGATTTCCTGCAAAAATGTATAGCACATTTATAATCGTATATGCTGCAGTTAGAGTATATTCCTGAGGGGAGAGAACTTCCATTTTGACCAGGTGTAGGTGACAGAGCCAACCCCCCCCTAACAATACTATGTGTTTTATGATGGAAAGAATAGCCACAAACTACCGTCTGGCTTCAAGAAGCTATATCTCAAACTCTGTGACTGCTTTGCTACTGGAACCTTCCGGTGCTGGGGAAAGTGGGAGAGTTCAGATGGAAACCAGCAGTATACTGCATAGTAGGCACGTTACTGGCAGCCATTCCTACACCTGGGTGGCTAGAAATAAGGTAACTACACGTGGGAACTGAAAACCACACAGATACATCCCATCAGGGTCAAGGCTCATTCTTTGGGTCAGGGAAGTGCAAGTTTGGCCCCTTAAACTTTGCTCCCTTGTCTCCTTCCTTCCCTCACCTTGGTCCTGGCTCTGTATCCATTAAACGCAAACGAAATGTCTCCCCAACTTTACTTTACTTTGGCTTGATCCTCAGAATGTCCACTGCCACATCAAAGCTTCTCCGTATGAGAAGTTAGAGTTGAAAGAGATAGTGGGATTCATTGGTGGTGGTGAAAATATATGATTTGGGAAAATTTACAAAAACATAACCATGTGTTCACACTCTTAGGGCCCCCAGGGCCTTGGAGAGGTTCTCTGCAAATGAGGGGCCATGGATTCAAGCCTCCAGCCTCTTGGTAAATCCACCTCTGCATTCCAACTACAGCCACACTTCCAAGGCTGAGTTTATCACTCTGGCTTATTTTTGCTTTCACGGACACTGGGTAAGAACTCAGGCTCTGGAGCCAGACCACTTGAATCCTGGCACTGCCAATTCCTCGGTTGTGGGACCTCAGCATTTTATCTAATATCTCTGTGCCTCAGATTTTCTCATCTTATACCCATAAGATGGGTATAAGTAATGATAAGATGACAGGAATTAGCTCATGCAGAGTGCTTACCAGTGTCTGGCACGTAAGAAAGGATCGATGTTTATTATCTACTGTAACTTTTATTACTAGTATCACCATTCGTGTTCACAGTATGTGCCTCTTCTCACACCACAGTGCAAACCCCGAGGAGCCTTTGTGTCCGGACTAGGCCCAGAAAGGCTTCCCTGTCTTTCCGCATGGATTGCTGACTAGACGTAGGAGGAAGGAGTCACAGATAAACGGATCCCTCCCACCCCCACCCCCCACCCCCCGATAATATTAACGTCACCACATTACACTTAAGCAAACGAAGGAATTGGGGCTATAAAGACATTTGCTGGTTCAGGGCACGCCAAAGAGAAAGTCACACGAGCATTAACAAAGGACCTGACGTTCTTTTGCTCCCAAATGATAGAATACATTACTTTGGAAGAAGAAAAACCACACGACGGGCAGCGGCTAGACCTTAAACTAAAAGTTGGCTGTTAATTCAGCCTCCTTCCGACGACTGTCCCCCACGCATTTCACTGCCCCCCTCGGGTGCAGCGCTGTGGCCGAGGAGGCAGGGACCGCGTGGAGAAGGGGGCGAGGGGCGCGGGGCCGGGAGGAGCCAGGCCGCCGGCCGCGTGGGCGCAGGAGGCGGGACCGCGGGCCTCTAGGCGGTGGCGTCAGTGTCGGCGCCGGGAGGAGCTGTCCTCGGCCGGTCCGGCTCCTCGGTGCCGCCCCAATCGGGCGTCCGGGGGCCCCCCGGCGGCTGTCTGGGTCCCCCGCCCGCGGCCGCGGTCCCACCCCCCGCGCGCCCGGCTCCGACTCGTGCGCAGAGCGCGGCGCGCAGGCGGGGGCGCTGTGGGCCCGGCGCGGAGAACGAACGGCCGCCCCGCCTCCTCCCCGCGCCCGCCCCCAGCGCGCCTGGCCGCCGGGAAGCGGGAGGAGACAGCGCGGGGCCCCGCGCCGCTCGGCCCGCAGTTCTCGGCCGCGGAGCGGAGCCGGCGCCGCGCAAGCCCGAGTCCAGCCCGAGCCGCCCGGCTGCCTTTGTCTGCACCGCGCGCCCGGGTCGGGGACAGCTTCCCCCGCGGCGGGCGCGGGCCGATGCCCCCGCAGCAGGGGGACCCCGCGTTCCCGGGCCGCTGCGAGGCGCCGCCCGTGCCGCCCCGCCGGGAGCGTGGGGGGCGCGGGCCCGGGGCGCCGGGGGGCCGGGGGCGCGCGGGCGGCGCCGAGGGGCGCGGCGTCAAGTGCGTGCTGGTCGGCGACGGCGCGGTGGGCAAGACCAGCCTGGTGGTGAGCTACACCACCAACGGCTACCCCACCGAGTACATCCCCACCGCCTTCGACAACTTCTCAGGTGAGCGGAGCCGGGGACGGGGATCTGCGGGGGGCGCGGGGCCCTGGGGACCGGGAGCCCTAACCCGGGCGCGGGGAGCGGCGGTCGCCTCGCCATTCAGGGGCAGACGGTGGGGTCTAACAGGTCGCGCCCAGGTGGCCTGGTCAGTTTCCTGGGTAGAGAAGTTGCGTCAGGTCGACGTTGCTGGCGCTGCTGCCGGGTTTCGATCGGAAGGTGACGCGCAGGTGCCATTACCTGTGGCCCGAGGGTCCGTCCTTTCCTGTTGGTGGCTCCCCTCCCGAGGGCGTCTCCACTTTAAAGAGCCGCGGAGACAGGGGAAGAGAGTGGATTTAGTGGAAATGGCACTAGAAGCACTAGGGAAGGCCGAGGTTTGGATTAAACCTGGAGAGTAAACACAGCTTCTTCCCTCCGAGCCCCATCTCTTCCCCTGCCCCCGCTTCCACCGCCCCATGGGCTCTGTTTCTGAGTCTTATATCTTTTCAGTATCTCTTTAAGCTACTGAAAGCTCTTATGTGTACAGTGCTATGTCATTTGGTTTGGTAGCTACCAAGATAAGGGAGTCCTTACTCTTGATTTTTCAAGTCTTTTTGAAATTTAAGAAGTTAAAATCCACGGAAGCTAGGGTGAAACACTTTCTCTGTTTTTTTTTTTTGTTTTTTTTTAAAAAGCGCACACACACACACACACACACACACACAAGCTTCTCGATCTTTTGGAAAGTCGTGATGGCAAGGACTTGCTTTCATCCACCTGGAAGGCAACCCTAGGTAAAGCAGTGCTGTGCTACTGGGTTTCCCACCTAAACGATATTGTTTTTTTCCTTTTTTTTTCCTCCTCCCAACTGAGTAGTGTAAACATATATAAACAATTTAGAGAGTTGTACTGAGACAAAACTGAGTACTTCATTCAAATAGAAACCTCAGAGCAGCGCCCTGATGCAGGCCCCTCCCCAGATACCCCTTCCCAGTGGAAAGGTGGGAATGGTTTTCTTTCCTTTCCTTTTCTCTTTTAATCCGCTCTTTGAGCTGACATGGAGAGATAAGCTGTGCCCTCTTTTATAAGCAGGACAATGCGGGCAGCCTGTGTTTGCACGTGTTCTCAAAACAAGCCACACTTTTATGATAAACCCCAAAGTCACCGAACGTTTCCCAAGGGAAAACAGAATTATTTGTGAGATTTTCCACTGACTTAAAGTTGCAAGGTTGGTTCCCACTTACCCCCCAGTGTTGTTTTTGGGTTTTTTGAAACAAGTGTGACAGGAAAATAAATCTTCTGGGGCTGGGAGAAAAGCGCAGGCCCTTCTGGGTGCCATCAAAGCTTCTGGCTTCCTGCCTTCTCTGGGGCATTGAGCGAATTGCCCGCCCTGCAGGTTTGGGTGCAAAAATGCCTCACGGGCCTCTTTGATTTAGGCAAGTCTTGAATTCATTGGGGACCCAGAATGGGAGCTGAAGGGTTTGGAGTGAGAATGGTCATACAAATTAAAACTATTATTCTTCTGGAAAAGGTTAAAAGAGACCCCCCTGACAGTCCTTTTGGTCTTATTTTTAAGCTGTGGTTTCCGTGGATGGGCGGCCCGTGAGACTCCAGCTCTGTGACACTGCAGGACAGGTCAGTATCACATCGCTGCTCAGTGCTGGGCGAGGAAAGGGCCTTTTAAAGCCCTTCACTGCCCCCTCCCCCGCCCCAGCTGGGCCATTCTAGAGCCCCACCCCCATGTATGGCCCCTCGCAGAGGGTGGTGGTAGGGGCAGAGAGCTCCGTGCCAATAAAACAGGGTTTGGCCCGGCTCTGTGTGGGCAGGACAGGGGAAACAGGGTCAAGAGCGGTTCTTATCTTCTGGGAATGTCTGATCTTATTTACTTTCTGGTTTTTATTAAAAATTATCAGTGTTGCATGGTACTCATTTCTCAAAGTAAGTTGGCCGTAGCTTATGATCATTTTATTAAAGGTCAACAAGCCAAATACTTAATAAACTTACTCAAGGAAAAGAGGGAGTTCATGTCAGTAAGTGTTAATGTTTCCCTTCCTAAGCATGGTGGACTTGCTGGGGCTGCTCCCATCCCTTGAAGCAGAGATACAGCGGCCCAGGCTGTCCTGAGCTGGAGGAATGAATGAGCCAGGACTTGATCCTTCCGAATCGCGACCATTTATTCCTGTCTTGGCCAGGCACTTGGACAAGACAGCCAGGGAGCTGGTGTGAAGACCCGGTGTGAGGTCCCCTTTGGAGTGTCTCTGAAGAGCTCCAGGGACCCCGGTCCCCCTGAATGGTGCTTACGTCACTGAGTTCTCACCGTGCTCTGTGAGAGCCCAGGGTGCCGTCTCTTGAGTTTGCCAAAGTGACAGTTACTAAGCATGTAGTCTCTCCAGCACTTGAGAAAGCGCTGGGGTACTTTGTTGGCAGGTGAAAGTGCCCACTTCACTTCTGAGGTGTCACACGACCATATACATTAAAGAAGAAGCTGGCTTTCCAGTGTCCCCAAGAGGCTCCTCCGAACCAGGGCTTCTCAGTTACTCGCCCACTTGGGACAGCAAATTCAGTCAGGCCTTTGTTTTTCAAACCTCGATGTGACACGAGACTGGGCAGCCTCGATGCCCGGCAGAACGCTGGTTTGGCGGTGGCCACGGTGGCACACGTCATAGCCAAGCCTCTTCTGCTCTGTCCTTACCCTTCCACTGGGGCTTCCCAGTTCCCCCTTTTATGGGGAGCAGAAAAAACCAACCGGTCTGCATTTTCTTGCCTGTGGAAAAGAAAAATCAAAGAATACAGGCTCTTCTAATATTTAATCTTTTTGGATGCCCTGCTGCTATTTATAATGAAAGCTTAATTGCTTTGTATAAAGTGAGAATGTTTTTCCTACCTCGGGTCAGATTTTCTGATCTTTAAAATGAAGGTCGGGACTTCCCTGGAGGTCCAGTGGTTGAGACTCCGGGCTTCCAACGTGGGGAGCATGGGTTCGATCCCTGGTCGGGGAACTAGGATCCCGCATGCCGCACAGGACGGCCAAAAAATAAAATAAAATAAAATGAGGGTCGAGTAGCGCCTCCATAAACAGAGGCCTCCCCGCTGAAGCAAGATGTGGCAGCTGAACAGCCCGAGAATAAGACAGAAGGCAGGAAAACTCAAGACACCAAAGGGTGCGCTTATCTGGGACCCTTTAGGGAGGAGCAGGCAGCCCAGTGCAGGCAGCTGCCCACCGCTGGCTCACCTGTCAGGTGTTGGTTCTGCTGGCAGACATGGCTTCCTGGGCTGGGGTTCCCTGCCTCATGCCTGCTCGGTGGCTGGCACAGAGTGGGGCTTATTCACGGTTTGTAGAATGGATCAATAAATAAATGGAGTGCTGGTTCCTGGGGGATGCAAACTTAAGTCATGGGCTTGCCCCTCAACAGACTTACAGTCTACCTGTCAGTAGAACTTGTGAAAGAAACCAGTGAGGTTACAGGAGGAGGACAGCAAAGTCAGCTCAAGGGGCAGGATGGGTTAGACCCAGGAGGAAAATCTCTGAGCAATTTTGAAAGAGGAATAGGTCTTTTACCAGGAACACTGTGTCGAAATGATCCTGAATTATCAAGAAAGAGTTTAATTTTTTCCTTAATAGGGTCTGTTTCAAAGTCAAGGCATCAAGAGAATCATTTTAGACATATTTTCATGAAAAAAGTTCATAATTCAGGAAATGAAAAGGTTTTGGTGCAAGTTGGTAAGCTTTGGTTTATTTGGAAATTATCCTTCTGATCTCCCAGCAGTTTTTGTTTGTTTGTTTTAATAGAGCCATTGTTATATTTATTTATTTATTTTTGGCTGTGTTGGGTCTTCGTTGCTGCACGCGGGCTTTCTCCAGTTGCGGCGAGCAGGGGCTACTCTCCGTTGCGGTGCACGGGCTTCTCATGGCGGTGGCTTCTCTTGTTGCAGAGCACGGACTCTAGGCACATGGGCTTCAGTAGCTGTGGCAGGTGGGCTCAGTAGTTGTGGCTCGCGGGCTCTAGAGTGCAGGCTCAGTAGTTGTGGCGCACGGGCCTAGTTGCTCCGTGGCATGCGGGATCTTCCCGGACCAGGGCTCGAACCCGGGACTCCTGCATTGGCAGGTGGATTCTTAACCGCTGCGCCACCAGGGAAGCCCTCCCAGCAGTTTTTTTGTTGAGATTCACAGTATTTCTTACCTGATTAGTAAGTATGCCTACTTGTGTAAGGAATGAGGCCAACCATCTACAGATTTGTAGAAAACCAGCTTCAAAAACTATTTGTGAAAAATACACAGCTGGTGAGATAAAGTCAGTTTTTTCCCTCTCCCCAAGTATCAGTATTTGCTTTGACCATAAGCAAAGCTGGGCAAGGTGGTAGTCCTTTCCTACCCTCTCTACTCCAGATCTGATAAATTACCTTTTAAGGGACTTGATTTGACACGTGCCGTATTTCCTTCGTGTTGTCCCAGCCTGTGGCACTGCGCCCACCCCCACAGGCAGTTGTCTTGGTAGCTTCCTGAGGACACAGCGACTCGAGCGACCTCCTTTGCAAACTCCCAGAGAATGTGAGCACCCGTAGCCGTCGCCTAGGGACCAAACGCAGGTTTCACATAGCAGCTGAGAGCTGGATAAATAACTAGAAATCGCTTCTTGTGCCTTGGGGTTTTCTTGTTGGGGGCTCAGTGAGCATGTAAGATGTTAAAACGAGTTTTTAATGCTGTGGAAATTTCATTGTGATCAATTTCACGCCAGGTGAAATTGAGCAGACTGAATTAGAGTGACCAGTAGCAGGTGAAAACTCTTCAGCCTTCTGAACCATGAGGCACTTGGGAAAATCTTTATACTTAAAAAAAAAAAGAAATCCGACTGCAGCTTGACCAGCAATGCTGTCCAGCGGCCCGTCAATCCCACCCTGCCCTGCCCTGCCCTGCCCTGCATCCCAGGCACATCTCTGGGCCTCAGAACATGTTTCCTTGAGGGTCCATTACAGTTGGCCTTATCACATGTACGTGTGCTGCATTTATTTCAGCAGATAGCTAAGATTTCTGGTCAGCAGGGTTTAATTTCTGCCTTGCTTCCCGAGTCCCTCAGCCAGAACCTCCCGAGGTCTGGGAGCCAGATTGCCAAAGCCCGGTCACAAGGCCTGGGCCTGTGCTCACCTTTCTTTTTATTGGTAACGCAATCCCAGATCCAGGGCCCAGCAGGTGCGATGACTGCCAGCAACGAGGGCAACGCCTCCGTCCTGTGCTTCTTCCTTGCAGGCCTCTGAGAACAGAGGGAATGTTTCACGAAAAGATCCTCGTGGCTGGGCCGTGGGCCACCTGGATGGGTTTCTGTGTTTCTTCTTTCAGCACAAAGTTGGCACTAAGAAATCCAAGTCTTTTTTTTTTCTTTCTCTGTTTTTAACTTCTGTTAAAAAGTCGGAGAAGTGGCAGTGACACGGAGAGATGCCGTATTCCTTCCTGAGGAAGGACTTTAATATTGGTTGACTTTAATATTGTTACTTGGTTGTTGCCCCACAAACTGAAATACGGAGCCTCAGATGAGGAAAGTGAACTCAAATAAAAAGATCCAGGCTTCCCTTATCCCTAGAAAAAGGCCACAGATGCAACATAACATGCACGTAAATAATAGTTCGTAAATAATCATATGTGTCAACTGAGCGGCAGAAACCTGGGTGACGTTTACCTTTTCCTTGCTGCTGGGAATCTGTTTGTCACCTTACACCTGAGGATGGTTGGCACCCACATATAGAAATTTTAAATAGAAATGAGATGATGTAAATATTTTCCTAGAAAGGAGATGAGTGAAAGCTTTCAGTTAGCTAAATATGGTGCTGCAGGGGACTCTAGGGTGTTTGATATAAAGAAACACTGACTTGGAGACAGATGTCCCTACAAGGGCTGAGGCCATGTCTGTCTGTCCCCAGCCGAATCCCCTGGTGTCTGGTGTCTGATGCGTGGTGCCTGGAGTCCCACATGCATCTCTGTTAGTGAGTGAGTGCGGCACGGCCTTCAGCAGTGTGGTGGGTGGTTGGTTTATATAATCAACTCTAACTTGTTCCATCCAGTTCTCTATCCCTAGAAGCTGGGTGGGTACACCCTTTCTCTGGTTCTTTATCCTCCCAAAGCATCATGCGTGGAGGCCTCTGGGATTCATGGAGAGAAAAGAAGGGGAGGGAAAGTAAGAGAAAAGGAGGGAGGGAGAAAAAGATAAATCGAGAAGAAAGTGTTAATATCCAGCAAATGTGAGACTGTATTCACCAGTGTTGTATGTGACATTGAGAGGCACACGTTCTCTGGGTCCCTAATGAGAGTGGCCAAGTCCAGGTCCTCAACTCCAGACCTGTGTCTGATTCCCATGATTCTGCACCGTGTGTGCCCCGGGTGTGCCCTGGGTGTGCACAGCGCAGATGGGATGGAACAGGCATGGCTTATGGCTGCCGTGAGGATGGGCAGGGATGGGTCCTTACAGAGGCGCTGGGTTCACAGACTGGGGTTCCCTGGGGTCAGGGTGGAGCCCCGAGGGTCAGCGTGGGTACTGTGTACGTTTTAAAAGCCTGACTAAGTACCAGAGTTGAAGGAGTGGGTCTGAGTCACTCTGCGCGGAAGCCTAGAGAAAGTAAATTTTATTTTGAAAATCCATCTAATTTAAGGACCTTTTCTATGGTAAATTGCAAGTAGGTCTAGAGCATCAAGGAAAACGTTGAGCACATCGGGCAGGTTTCCGGGGGCTGGGAACATTGCCCCACTTGGCAGCAGGGGCCTTTCGAGGACTCTGGCTCTTCCTTCCATCCCTCATGGGCTTTCTGTTACCTGCCAGACCCTTTCCAGAAAAATGTTCAAACGGTCTTTGTGCTGATGAGAACTGATGTAAAAGATAACGTTTGGGTGCTTGGCTCGCTTGCAGGATGAGTTTGACAAGCTCCGGCCTCTGTGCTACACCAGCGCCGACATCTTCCTCCTGTGCTTCAGTGTCGTGGGCCCCTCCTCCTTCCAGAACGTCAGCGAGAAATGGGTGCCAGAGATTCGGTGCCACTGTCCCAAAGCCCCCATCATCCTCGTGGGGACGCAGTCGGATCTCAGAGAAGACGTCAAAGTCCTCATCGAGCTGGACAAATGCAAAGAGAAACCCGTGCCCGAGGAGGCGGCCAGGTTGTGTGCCGAGGAGATCAAAGCCGCCTCCTACATCGAGTGCTCGGCCTTGACTCAGAAGAACCTCAAAGAGGTCTTTGATGCAGCCATCGTCGCCGGCATCCAGTACTCGGACTCTCAGCAACAGCCCAGGAAGTCGAAGAGCAGGGCTCCGGACAAGATGAAGACCCTGTCCAAGTCCTGGTGGAAGAAGTACTGCTGTTTCGTATGATGCTGGTGGGGCCCCGACGGGCTGTGTTCCCACGAACTCCACACTAGAGGCTATATTAGCTGAAACAACGCCTTTGACTGTGTAGAACCTGTATAGAGAATGCGCGTGTATATGGATTATAGGAGGTGCTCCAATGTATGTATCCTTTCTTGCCTTTGACCTTCTCGTTTGTCTGAGCTGAGGGATGAGATACTTATGCAAGAGATTTTTGAAGTAAGTTAAGCATTTGTCATGACTCTGGAAATTTAGAGCTCTAGACCTTTGGATTAATTTATATCTAATACGAAAAGGCACCTCCGATCTGGGCGTCCAGAGTGAAATTTTGCCACGAGATAATGCACAGAAGAACAAAGAGGAAATGTCATGGTTAGCCGTCCCTTGATGGAGGGCCAGCTACGGTCAGAGTAACTCTTAGCTTTGAAACCTCATACTTTTTCCCCTTTTTTTAAGGAGCAAAAATCTGAGAAAAAAAAGAGAGAGACTTCTGCCTATAAAACCTCAAATCAGTCACTTTGGTTGTATTCTTATACCTGGTTGCTTAAGATTTAAAAGCAACCAACAAAAAAACATGCCACTAACTATGGTGCTGTGTAGACCAAAAAGGAAAAGTTGTTGATGGGAGTTTTTCATCCTGAGACCGTATCCGCAGCCAAAATGCCACGAGGAGTGTAGCAAGCAATAGCTCTGTTTTCTTTAGGGAGCGATTCACGTTGAGATCGGAGCGTGGTATTTGCTGTCATACACGTGAGCCAACTGCCTGAACCTCTGTGATGACAGCGCTCAGGAGACCTGTCGGGGTTGTTTCTAACCTTCTAGGCTTCCCTTGGCCTATCTGCAAGGGGCGTGAACCCTCTTGCAAGGCCTGTAGCAGGCAGATGTTTGGGGGACACAAAATGTCCTTTTCTTCCTTAAGTCAGCGTAAAGGTACTTCTTTGTGTACGCACGCAAACACGGATATATACGTGGCCATTCTTGCTCCTGATTCAGACTTTTGAACAGTTAATGGGAAAAAATGTGGCCCCAGAAACAGCTGTGAGAGAAGCCTGGCTTCCTCTTTTAACACTTTTTGGAACAGATCTCTCTTTTTTTTTTTTTTTTTTTTTAACAGATCTCTTTTTGATGATGCCTTGAGATGTGACCCTAGGTATATCTTCACACATTTTCGAGCCCATGTTAAAACAAAACACGAGCATCTCTTAGAACCTATTTTAACATGAATGTCTCTTGAAACCTATTAAAACAGCCAGTGAAATCCACACATGCCTTTCAGGGAGCTGGTGATAGAGACAGCGCCTTGTGTGGGATCGGTGGTGGCAGGGACCACAGCACCCTTGCTCAACTGTCTCCTCACTGTGGAACAGTCAGAAAACCACAGATCTGTGACATGTTTGTGTTCTTCCAGGTGGCGGGTTTTTAGGGCTTCATGTTCTGGAGGGAAAAAAGTGCCAAAAGTGCCAGAGAGCAGTTTTACTCTGGGATGGGGCTGCTTCTGAGATGCCAAGGAGTAGCTGAATGCCTCAGATTGTGACGTCAGGCTCGCAGTGGTGATGCAGATCTACCAAAATCAGTCAGTAACCGGGGAAATCTCTGTAGCGCCAGCAGGTAGAGGAGTGTATCTTTCTGTGGGTCTTGTCCTTTTCATGTTAAAAAAAAAAAAATCCAATTTGTGTTTCCTTTTAGAGAAAGTAAACGATCAGGCTATACTTTAGGTTAGAGGCTTCTTTTATTTCTATTAGTAAATAAAATTAACTAACTTCCTTGTTTAAAAACTGAAAAACATGCTGTTTACTATTTATTTTTCAATACATTGAAATTGATATCATTGTTTCCTGAAACGTTTAGTTACAACCTGAGTGAATAAAATTACTTCATTTGTGGAAATGCCCCAAACGGACCTAATGAAATGTGTTCGAAGCTTGGTGCCTGGCTCACCTACCCGTGAGCTTCCCAGACGGGGCTCTGCCTGCCCTGATGTGGAGGGGGTGAGGAAGGGTTATTTGACTGGCAAGTGATTTCAAACAGTATTTTTATAGTAAAGCAAATGTCATGGAGTAAAATGCAAGTTAATTTTTAAGACTGAACACAAAACCTGAAAGAAATGTTATGCCTGTGACAGCATATGGGGCTCTTCTTGGTCCCCCGGTGGAGGGGGGAACCTTTGCCACCCTCTGCCTTTAGGGCCAGCGGTTGGTGAGGAACACCTCTGTGGTCCAGTTCCAGAGTTTTACTCGTGTTTCATTTTCAGCCCCGCTTGATGCAGCCTGTACTATTAGTGCTAAAAATCCAGAAGGTTGACACTGAAATGCAACAGGTTTTAATATGTTGCCAAATTTATAGAAGAGTAAATGCACAATTGTACTCAGGGTTTTCCTCCATTTTTACTTCTTCGGGAAAATAGAGATTTGGGCAGAAAAGTTTTTAAAAGTATGTGCTTGAGTTAAATATAAATTTGATTCACTTCAAAGCTCAGATGTTGTTAAACTTACAGCTTGGTATCGAGGAGGACGTTTTATCAGAGTTGTGCTTTGGGAAATACCCTAGCATAAGTCCTGCAGTGTAGGCCAGTCATAATTCAACAATGCAGGGTCCTCTACAACTGTCACCTCTTTTCACCATGTGTGTAGAAATGAACCTTTTGTAATGTTGATCTCTGTGCTTGACACACTTTTGAGAAACCACCCAGCTCTTAACACAAGCCCAGAGGAGGGCAGGTCTTCTCCCCAGTTTTCTAAAAGGAACAGCAGGTGCAAAGGCCCTGAGGCAGGTTACCTGGTGCCTTACCAAGTCATACTTTTCTGTTTTTCCATCATGTGGCATGCGGGAATCTTAGTTCCCCAACCAGGGATCAAACCCACCCCCCCTCCAGTGGAAGCGCAGAGTCTTAACCACTGGACCACCGGGGAAGTTCCCATACTTTTCTGTTTTGAAGCGTAAATGATGTTGAGCAGAACGCTCTCCTTGAAGATGCTCTCCAGGAGGTGGCAGGAAATAAATTCTGACCTGTGGCTCTAACGGCACCTGCCTTTTCTACCAAAGAATTTCTTTGGGAGTGAAGAGAGGTTCAGGGGTGTGGAGAAGCAGGCCCCTGAGGTGTGGTGGGAATGCATCTGTTCAGGGTGGGGTTTGAGAATTCCGGGTTCCATCTGAGATGAACACCCTCTGGGTCTGTGTCTGTGATGGGCTGTGTGCCGGCCTCCCTGTCTGTTCTAGGAGCCCAAGTCCAGGCCCAGAGCGGCATTGAGCATGGGGTGACGCTGAGGTCACAGATACGCCTGGGTTTCCTCCTGTGGGGACAGGGCTGCCCTTCTCACCGGGCCGTTGGTGTCCTGGGTGAGAGCACAGGTGCACATGTGGGGTGAACGTCTAAGGTCTGCAGTGGCCATGGGAGGAACCTGGGCTCCACCAGCTTCACAGTGAAGGCCAGCAGGGTTCCCTGTCTGCAGGAGGTGGACAGCCTTCCTGGTCTTCTAGCGAAGGACAGGCCTGTCTGCTTCCTTCCCCACATCACCTCCCATGTCAAAGCTACGACTCTTTTGTATCCACTGACCAGTCAACCACAATGGACTGGAAAACTGGGCAGAGAGCAACTAGAACCACTGCCCACCCGCATGTGTCCTGGAGTGCCGAAAGCCAGCCGGCCAGCCTCCTGGCCCCCACTGGCCTCTGAGAGCAGCCTGACCCTTGCCCAGAGGCACCTGGAAGTTTCTCCTCACCCAGCCCCAGTCCCACCTCCCTTATCTGGGTCAGGCCTTCCCGGGGTACAAGGACAGAGCTCCCAGTCCCTTTAGAGGAGTTCGGGGCGTCTTCACAGAGATGTTCACATGACCTGAAAGGAGATGAGGGGAGAAAAGTTTTCTAAAAGGAATAGCAGGTGCAAAGGCCCTGAGGCAGAGGAATGTCTGGCATGTCCTGGAGGCCGGTGTGGGTGTGGACAGGACAGAAGGAGTGCAGGGAGGGGAGGGGGAGAGGGAGGGGAGAGGTTAGGAGGAAGCCATGACATCAGGGAGAGGCAATGGGCGGGGCGGGGGGGGGCAGGGGGGGAGGGGAGAGGGCTGGGCCCAGCAGGCAGGCTGTTTGGACTTGAATCCTGGCTCTGCCGCTTACTGGCTGTGGTTCCTTAAGCAGCTTAACCTCTTAACCTCTCTGTGCCTGAACTGTGGAATCTGTAAAGGGGGTAAGTGTGGCACCTGCCCCAATGCGCCCACGGAGTTATGCGTATGAAGTGCTGGTGCCCTGTAAGCCTCAGGAAACGTCCACTCTGACCGGACTTTTTGGTAACGTCTTCCTGGCAGGACGCCCAGTTGATCAACTTACAACTGGCCCCTGAAGGCTTTCATCTTCATCTTTGTTCAATGTTATGAGGCTTACGCCTTTTCTGCTTAATAGCACATTCATTTTTCAGTTTCCACTCATTTTTATAGAAGAGGGAAATCCTTCAGTTATGCCAGGCGTGGCCCGGGCTGAGGGGGTGAGGGGTGCGCGTGCCATCTCCTCACCCCTGGCTGGAAGATGGGAAGACCGAGACGGAGCACTGAGGCGGCCTGGAGTGTTGGGTGAGGCTGCGAGTGAGTGGGGGGCCTGGGGCCCTGCATTCCTGCCAGGGCTGGGCCTCCCTCCGCCCCTTTCACACGGGGAGGCCTTGCTCAGCCGAGTGCACTGTCGCTTTTGTGAACTGGAGCCATTTTTAGAGCCCCTGTTTATCAGAGTCACCAACTGCAATGTCCCCTGTCACCCCAGGCAGCACCCACCCCTAACAGTAAAACCAGGTCCTGGAGAGGTGGGTCTGCACATGACAGAGGCGTGTGGGTGGGGTCGATGCTCATCCCTAAAAGGAGACACATTTCTGGGCAGCTTCTCTGCTCAGTCCCTCCTAATGTCCCACGTGCACTTCAGAGTTAACTTGCTGTGTTAGTTTCCGGTCACTGCTATAGCGAAAGACTGTGAACTTAGTGCCTTAGAACAACACAGATTTCTCACTACGGTTCTGGAGGTGAGATTCTGAAATGGGTCTCCCAGGCTGAAGTCAAGGTGTGGCCGGGGCCGAGTTCCTCTGTGGAGGCCCTGGGGACCCATCCTCTCGCCTCTTGCAGCTCTGGGCGCTCCTTGGCTTGGGGGCTCCCTCCACCTTCAAAGCAGTGATGGTCTATTAAGTCTTCCTCAAGTGGAATCCCGCTGACACTGACCCTCCTACCTCCTCTTCCACATCTCAGGGCCCTTATTTTTGTATCAGGCTGACCCAGAGGGTCCAGGGTGATCTCATTTCAGGGTCAGGGGATGGGCGATCCTAATTCCATCTGCATCCTTAATCCCCCTTTGCTGTGTAATCCACGTGGTCACAGGATCCAAGGCTTAGGGGGTGGACATCTCTGGGGGCCATTCTGCTGACCACACTCATCTCCCGGAGGTCGGCTCACGGCTCTCCAACACCCCTCCTTTGTGTGCCCCTGTGCTCACAATCCACCGCCATGGCCGCCCACTGTCCAAACCGGAAACCGCTCATCAGCCCAGACTCCCTTTCCTGCACGTTCACGTCTGATTGGCCACCAGGTCCTATCTGTTGGGCGTCATCCTCATCGTCCTCCCCTTTCTGCCACAAGGGTCCTGTCTCCTCCTCCAGCCTGGCCTGTCCGGCCTCTCTCCATGGCACCTGCAGGCCAGCAGGATTCCCCCCCTCCCTTTTTTAAAAAATAAATTTATTTATATTATTTTTATTTTTGGCTGCGTTGGGTCTTTGTTGCTGCACGCAGATTTTCTCTAGTTGCAGCGAGCGGGAGCTACACTTCGTTGTGGTGCGCGGGCTTCTCATTGCGGTGGCTTCTCTTGTGGAGCATGGGCTCTAGGCACCGCAGGCTTCAGTTGCTGTGGCACGCAGGCTCAGTAGTTGTGGCACACGGGCTCAGTAGTTGTGGCTTGCAGGCTCTAGAGCACATGCTCAGTAGTTGTGGTGCACGGGCTTCAGTAGTTGTGGCACACAGGCTTAGTAGTTGTGGCTCGCGTGCTCTAGAGCACAGGCTTAGTAGTTGTGGTGCACGGGCTTAGTTGCTCTGCGGCATGTGGGATCTTCCCGGACCAGGGCTCGAACCCGTGTCCCCTGCATTGGCAGGCGGATTCTTAACCACTGCGCCACCAGGGAAGTCCTTTTTCCCCCTTTTTTAAATAAGCAAATCTTTTCATGACGCTTCACTTCTAAGAAATGTTCGGTGGTTCTCCATCGCCTATAGCACTGATTTCCAAACATTTTATTATGCCTCCAAATTTTGCAGACTGCACACGATAATAGTTGTACTTTTACTATTTCTACCAAAATGATAGATGACAAAAAGCCCATGTCATTATACTTTTCAAAGCCTTTGTGAATTCAAAATTGATTTTCATTTGATTTTATGTCTGGTAATACTTTCAGCTGATACTAAGTTAATCACAAAAGCATCGATACGTAATTGAAAAGCAGTTCATGTGTGTGCAACGTTATTCTGCATGCAAGGCTCCGTGTACCTGTGGATCCTCCCATCCCGTCATTAACGCCGTAGCTTCTCTGGGCTTTGTGGCCCTCAGGTGGGGAGCCACAGGTCTGCAAAGATTCTCCTGCTCTGGATCCCACCTCCTGTCCACTTTGTGTGTCCTGCCCCTGCCCCACCTGCTTCACACCCCGGGGCCCCTGGATGACCCCTGCGCTCTCCTGTGCCTGGACTCTGGCTCACTTCACTCCCGGGGCGTGGAAGCCCCCTCGCGCGTGTCTGCACAGCCAGCCCGTCCTTGGTCTCAGGATTAATGCCACGTTCTCTGATGAGTATTCTGATGCCCCCTGCAAACTTGCTTCTACTCTCTCTTGGCAAAGAGAGCACACTTTTTCTAAAAAACAACAATTACAGCTTGTTCCAGCCTTCTCTGCCCCCTAACTCCGGAGAGTGTGCCCTCCACCTGCTTTTACTACTCAGGAGAGGGCCCAGGACACCGGCCACATGGCTCTTCCTCCTCCTTTGCCTTCTTCTCTCTGCTAATTTGCACATGGACAACAATTGCTTTTCTTCTGCTGAACGTAGTCACAAGAGTAAGACAAAACCAAAACCCAATAAAGGACAGTCTGTGTGTGTGTGTGTGTGTGTGTGTGTGTGCAGGTGTTAGAGATGCTATGATCTCCTGTCACTGATAGTTGAAGGCCAAGGTGAAGATGGTCCCCAAGGATGTGAAGGGCAGGGCCTTCAGGGTGTCGCCTTCACACAAAAGTGAATTATTAGGTGAACACAAAGTGGAACGAAGCAGAGAGACCAGCTCCAAGGCCAGCAGAGCTTGGGGACCACCTGCCTGAACTCACAGCCACGTGGAGAGGGTTCCAGGCAGGTTCGGTCCCAGTCTTGGTCAGAGATGGGCAATGTGGGCAGCACCCTCCTTGGCTTCACTGGCTGACCAGGGACAGACATGCCAGGTCCTCCCCAGTGGGGTGAGAGCTGCTGGGGGGAGCAGTCATTGACTGTGAATATCTCTGGTCCCATTGACAAAAGCATCTCTATTGGGAGATGGATGAGATCTTGTCCTTTCTTGATATCATTAAACATCTCCCCTTATTCTTCAGGACACCACAAGCAGCTTTACTGTGACCTGGCATCTCAGGGAGGTCTCCAAAGTGGGGGACTGCACCCATCATACCAACTGCCAAGTTTCCCTTCCCAAGAGCCTAGTAGAGTGACTTCTGACCTGAATTGGGGAGAAAACGTACTAAAAATGCCGATGTAAATATTTTACATCTTTGCCTGGTTTTACAGAAGGTGCAGGAACATTCTCCACAGGGCCGTTTCCAGCATTTCCTGTCAATCAAACAGCTGGACGTGTAACATTCATTTAGCAGCTGGTGGTGTCGCTACGGAAAGCATCCCCGAGGGCACGTATTCTTCTTGTCCTGCTGCTTTGGAGCCTTTAAACTCCTGGCACAAAGAGAACTTAGATGCTCGCATGGACCCCTCAGCACACGAGTGTCCTAGTAGCATGTGCATCAATCACACTTTGCCAGGTGCTGGGTAACGGTTGGTTCAGGTTTTAACTTTAAGACGAGAACCAACATCGTACCTGGCTGTCGGAAAGAGACTGTGGTGCTTTGGAAGCAAATGTCACACCTGATGTCCTACCACGGAAATCAGGAAGCCTGATGCTATTTGATTTAGACTTCACCAGACTCTGCTGGCTGGGCCCGGGTTCCATTTCGAGTTGACTCAAGTATCCAGAGAGGCACTTGTTAGGAATTTAGAAGTCTGCTGTCTAAAACGTCACCAGCCATAGCAATGACAACGGAAACAGTTTGGCTTGGATTTATTCATCAAAGGTTTAATTGGTAAAAATCACACACACACACAATCACTCAGAACCCCCAGACTTCTCCCTCCACTCTGATCCTCTCTCCACCCCCCATCCCTTCCCTCTCCCCGTCTTCCTGGTTTCCTGCTTTTCATTCTGGACGAAATCTCAGGCCAGACCACAGAGCCAGGAGGGCTGTACACGGGCTTGTATTACTCATTAGTGATGGAAACCAGACCCGGCCACTGATAAGTGGGTTTTCAAAGCATTTATTTGATCAACACAATTTACCTCCTTTGTCACTTTATTTCAGGATCTGAGGGAGGAGGATGGATGAGGCGGGACTGCCTTTGGGACAACCTCCCGTGATTGTTAAGACTGGTCCTCACCCAGGTAAGATAGTCTCCGTGTCAGCAGGAACCGGGCCCTCGTCTGCACCACCTCACCTTAGCCCCCCAAATTCATCGGTGCTGCTGGACGTCAAGTGTGTCTATTTCAAAATGGAAAGAGTAGAAGGGGGTCAATTATTGATTAGCTAAACAACCATTCAGGTAAAACAATTGAATTTTTTCTTGTAAAATGTTGGTAGAGGAGACCAGGGAACAGAGAGGTTTGATAAGAGGAGAAAATGTTTCGGAAATGTCATAATATCTGAAATTTATGAAGCACATTCATTTTCTGAGCATGAAGAATGTTTTACTTATTTCTGTAACCTGTCTAAATCTTCTCTTGATCAAGCTATTATATAAATGAATACATACATACAATGTCTCTCTTAACTTCACACCACCCATGATGGGCACGCATTAGATTGGTTGCTATTATTTTTATATTATTTTATTTTTTTTATTAAAAAAATAATTTTTATTGGAGTATAGTTGATTTAAGATGATGTGTTAGTTTCTGCTGTACAACAAAGTGATTCAGTTATACATATATATGTATCCACTCTTTTTTAGGTTCTTTTCCCATATAGGTCATTACAGAGTATTGAGTAGAGTTCCCTATGCTGTACAGTAGGTCCTTATTTGTTATCCATTTTATATACAGTAGTGTATATATGTCAATCCCAATCTCCCAATTTATCCCTCCCCCACCTTCTCCCTTGGTAACCATAAGTTTGTTTTCTACATCTGTGACTCTATTTCTGTTTTGTAAATAGGTTCATTTGTACCATTTTTTTAGATTCCACATGTAAGCAATATCATGATATTTGTCTTTCTCTGTCTGACTTACTTCACTCGGTATGACAATCTCTAGGTCCATCCATGTTGCTGCAAATGGCAGTATTCCACTGTATATATGTACCACATCTTCTTTACCCATTCCTCTGTTGATGGACATTTAGGTTGCTTCCATGTCCTGGCTATTATTGTAAATAGTGCTGCAATGAACATTAGGGTGCATGTATTTTTTCAAATTATGGTTTTCTCTGGATATATGCCCAGGAGTGGGATTGCTGGATCATATGGTAGTTCTATTTTTAGTTTTTTAAGGAAACTCCATACTGTTCTCCATAGTGGCTGCACCAATTTACATTCCCACCAACAGTGCAAGAGGGTTCTGGTTGCTACTATTTTTAGAGAAAGAAACAAAAAGACTAATTTTCTAAGGAAGGGACTGCATGAGTTAGTGGTAGAACGCTTACTCAGCAAGGGTATTTTAAGCGTGAGTTTCCTTTTTCCCTTTCTGTCCTTGTATAGAAGATACAGAGGGGCCTTTAAAAACCCCAGTAGGGATGTACTAATTCAAGGATCTATTTCTGTATAACAAGCTACCCCCTCACTTGGCTTAGGGGCTTCAAACAATAGCTGCTTATTTGTTCTTGGGATCCAGTGGGTTGACTGGGCACAGCTGGGCAGTTCTGCTGGGGTCACGTGCAGTTGTGACCTCCCCCGGGGAGACGGTCTAAATAACCACCCAGGTCTCTCTGTGCCCTCCCATCTTCCAACCCGAGTTTCTTTGCAGTGTGGAGACTGACTTCCACAAATGAGTGTGCAAGGGCTTATCAAGCCTGTTTGCACTGTGCTTGTTAATGTCCATGGGTCCAAGCAAGTCCCAAGGCCAAGTCCAGAGACAATGCGGGTGGGAGGGGCAGGGGTTGCACAAGTACAAGACCGCCGGGAGGGTGTTTCCTTGGGGCCCACCAAGTGGATTGATGTGGGAAAAGGAGGCTCTGAGGCTGCCAGGGCTGGTGCAGCCCATAGCTCATGTCTATCCTGGGTGAAGTGTGGTGGAGAATCCAGCTGGTCCGGCAGCTAGGACTTCTGCTGATAAAAAAGGTGTACTTGTCACCCATGTTGTTTTCATTGGGGTCAATTCAAATGGGTGATGCAGTATGTTGCCTTAACTCTCCACTGAATCTTCCTCCTCTGGGGGGAGAACACCTGCTTAAAATGGGTGAAAATTGGCCCCTGGCCGAGTGTGCGGACAGCTGGGTGAGAGAGAGTGTGGATGTTTCCACTGTTTCCATCTGCCCCCTTTTCCAGCCAGAGTGACAGATTTCAGCTGCATTGGGACAAGTAGAATAATGTAGAGCACAGGGTAAATGAAACCCTTTAAAAAACCTTATATTAAGACTATCTCCATGGGGGGACTTCCCTGGTGGCGCAGTGGATAAGATTCTTGGCTCCCAATGCAGGGGGCCCAGGTTCAATCCCTGGTCAGGGAACTAGATCCCACATGCACGCCGCAAGTAAGAGTTCACATGCCACAACTAAGGAGCCCGCCTGCCGCAACTAAGACCCGGGCAACAACAACAACAGCAAGAACCTATCACCATGATGAGCATGATTGACAGTAGTAGATTCCAGACAGAACTGAGACCACCCTGTACCCTGTCCCAGGGCAGCAGGGCTGGGTTCCGGGTGAGCTGCTCCCCGACCTCCCTCCCCACAGTGCCGTCATCGGTGGTAGTGCCTGCGGTCCTATGTGGGACCCTCTGATCTGACTGTCTCTCGTTATTCTCCTGCCATGCCCTGTCCACACTTCTGAGACATTAGTTTGCTTTTCCTTCATGAGCAGTTCATAATATGCCCCCATTTGGTGTTAAAAGGAGAGCGAAACCCTGGGGGAGGGGCCGTGGCAGTGCCATCGGAGGGGCTGCAGGGCACAGAGCCAGGGCCGGGGCTGGGGGTTGGGGCAATGCCCAGTGTGACCAGGCTTCCTGGGGCCTCGTCCTGCCTCGGCCGCCGACCAGCTCTTGATGTTTAATTTCTCTGAGCTTTAATTTCTTCAACTTCACCAGGAACTGAAGCTATGGAATCTCCATTGTCCCTTTTCTGTATAATTTTAAGATAATCACACTCCTTTTCAGCCTTGATCTCCATAGGCTTAAGAGTTGTCATCTTCAGCAAAATCAGTGTCAAGAAATCATTAGTTGTCACCAAACTCCAAGTACAGAAAATGATGTCTTAAGGCTGTTGGGATCAGCAGGCCAGGTGCTGGTGGGCAGAGGCCTCCTGCACAGACACTTGGAGGGAAGACGCGGCTGTGCTTCTTACGAGCACAGCAGGCTGAGTCCTGGGGAAACACAAGTTTTCCCAGGAAGACAGAAAATCTCTCACTTTCTGATGCATGAGCTGGTCAGTGAGTTAATCTTCACTAATCAAAACTTGTGAAAAGTTAAAGGAAAAAAAGGGAAAAAAAAAAAAAAGGAAAAGGGAGAAGATTCAAATAGTACAAAATAGAGAAAATGATGAAGTAAACAAAAGTGAGCTTATGCCATGAGGGTTTGTTGGTTGTTCTCTCCAACAGGAAAAGAATTTCTCAGGCACCCGTCTGTGCCACCCACGTGATGCCAAGCGCACAAAATCCTTGCCCTTTAAGAACTCACTCTGCTGGACTCGGAAAGTCATGTAGAGAGAAACATGCTCCCTCTTTGATCTGTTCTCGCTGAGATTTCCCAAGTTAATTAGTCTCTCTTGGGGAGACAGAGTTATCTCTTATTGGCTCAATAACGATTAACTTTTAACAATTAACCATGGCTTTCAACCACAAATATGCTATAATTTAAACAATATCGTCATGTCCTTAACGGACAAAGATGGGAGAGTCTTTAAGGACATATTAATCGTGGACCTTTAGCCCCAAAGGCTGCGTTGAGCGTAGGTCTGCCAGGCCTCCAAGAGTGTGAGGATTTAATGCGTAACGAGGGCTGGCGGTCGTCCTGCACCGTGGCCGTGACCGCTGTGCCCCAGGGGGTAGGGGACAGGTGCCAGGAACTGTGTGCTGAGGGAGAACTTACCTTCGGAAACTACTGTTAACAACTGTTTATTTTAATACTTTCTGAATCATAAAATTAAAATATTCCCTGTGCTCTACAGTAGGACCTTGTTGTTCATCCATTCTCTGTATGATAGCTTACGTCTGCCAACCCTAACCTCCCGCTCCATCCCTCCCCCACCCCAGCCCCTTTGCAATCTCCTGTGACAAACCATAATGGAAAAGAATATAGCAAAAAGAATATATATATACGCATAACTGAGTCACTTTTGCTGTACAGCAGAAATTAACACAACCTAGTAAATCAACTACACTTCAATTAAACAAAATAAAAATTAAAAAATTAAAAAAGATTCTTGTTATAAGAATATTGGAAAAACTAGAAAGGAGAAACACAGTCACAGGTCCACCCCCCAGTATTTTGGCACTTTTATTCCAGCCTTTTCTCTCATGCACTGCACTTTCTCCTTACTGTCTGTCCATGTCCCCGACGCATCATCAGGCGTTTGTCTGTCTTACCAGAGACAGCCGGCCGGCCTGCCCTTATGGCTTTTAACGGACCAGCTTAAACTCCATTTCTACATTGGTGGGGCCTCTCCTCGGGGCCTCTGCCTCAGATGGCTCACTTCTGCTGAAATGTCAGTTTTGATCTTTGTCTTGTGAATGTTCTTTAATCTTTCACACTAGTTTGATCCAGGCGAGGGACACAGCCCCCTCAGTTTCCTCTGTATGTGAACATCCTGCCGGGTGTCAGGCCCATCCGTGCTGGGGCCCCAGGATTTCTCACCTAAGCTGCGCCCCCTGATAGGAGGGGTCCTCCACACCTGCCTGAGCCCCCCGCTCCCTTGTTCATGACAGGTGTCGATCGTACGGTACAAACCGTTGGCAAGCATCCAATGTTTTATCTCCATTCTCAGGCACCATGGCAAGGAAGTTCACGTCCAGGCTGGCCCAGCACAGACGCTGGAGAGCCTACATTGCCCCGAGGGTGGCTGGCTTTCCGGAGACTCCTTTCCAGGCTGAGCTTCCTCTGGGCGCCCGTCACGGAGAGGACAAGAGGGCCCCCCGGATGCAGACAGAACACACATTTGGGAAGAGCTGTTGTTACCCTCCTCTGCCCGACCCCCAAGGCTCTGTGACTTCTTAGATGTGGTCCTGCTGAGAACAAAACACAGCCTTGATTCTGTGTGGAGCTGGCAAGATATTCAGGAAGTACAGATTTTCCAAGAACCAAGAAAATTTTGTGACGGCCATGCGTCCTGGCTGCCGGGTGGGAGCAGCAGTCAGTGCTCCAGTCCTGGAGATCTGGATGGCTGGATGCAGAAGGTCCTGGAACAGCTGAGGGTGGGCAGCTGAGTGGGCAGCTGGCGGGCACACCACAGTCCGCCGGGCAGCGGTGGGCAGCACAGGCATCTGCAAAGAGCATCTCCATTGGTCTGTCAAATCATGGGATGATTCGGGCCCAACTTTTTCTGCAGATACGTTGAAGAGGGATGTGCCAGTCGGGAGGTGGGTGACTCTGCAGGTTTACAAGATCAAAAGGCGATGCGGCCGTGTGATGCCCACAGAGGCCACACGTGACGCAGCCCATGGCGGCCCCGCTAGGGACGTGCAGTCGTTGAAGTGACAGGTTCAGGTCTGTGACTCGATCAATGTACAAGAGTCTCGTATGGAAATTGCTCACTTCCAAATTGGTTTTGAGGAGGTGGTGGGAGGAGGGATAAATTAGGAGTTTGGGATTAATATACACACACGACTATATATAAAATAGATAAGCAGCAAGGGCCTGCTGTACAGCACAGGGAGCTCTAGTCAATACTCTGTAATAACCTGTATGGGAAAAAAATCTGAAAAAGAAAGGATATATGTATATATATGTATAACTGAATCACTTTGCTGTACACCTGAAACTAACACAACATTGTAACTCAACTATACTCCAATATAAAATAAAAATTTAAAAAACAAACAAACAAAAACCAAAAAACAAAAAATTGGTTTTGGTTTAACTGTGAAGGAGAAGGCCTTGTTCCCACTGTGCTGAGACTTGATTAAGGGTCTGAAGAGCCACAGTGTAGCAGGCTTAGAGGTCAGACAGACCAGCTCTGAAGTCCAGGGCTCTGCCCTCCGTGACTGCAGAACCATAAGTGCTACCTTTCTCTGCCTTAGTTTCTTCAGTTAAGAAAAAAAATCCTCTGGACTTCCCTGGTAGCGCAGTGGTTAAGACTCTGCCTGCCAGTGCAGGGGACACGGGTTCGAGCCCTGGTCTGGGAAGATCCCACATGCCGTGGAGCAACTAAGCCCGTGAGCCACAACTGCTGAGCCTGCGTGCCACAACTACCGAAGCCCATGCACCTAGAGCCCGTGCTCCACAACAAGAGAAGCCACCGCAATGAGAAGCCCACGCTTCGCAACGAAGAGTAGCCCCCGCTCGCTGCAACTAGAGAAAGCCCGCATGCAGCAACAAAGACCCAACACAGCCAAAAAAAAAAAAAAAAAAAGTCAAAAAAAAAAGAAAAAAATCCTCCTTCCAAGGACAGCTTTGAGAATAAAACAAAGTAGAGAACGAGTAAGGAGTTTTTGATAAGAAAATCTCTCGTGCTTGCTGATGTTTGATGTGGTTACCAGCCCTCTGAAAACTCACCAGGTATTGGGGATTCAGGGGCCCAGAGCTGACTGGAGATGGTCCTGGGTTTGGTTCAACTTGTTTTAGGGTCCTAGCCAGCTGTGGATGTGATCGCCAGGTGAAGTGCAGCAGAAGCTTGGGTAGAGACACTCCCCGCTCCTCAGGGAGCCAGATCTTAAACAGGATCCGTGTGGTTGTTGGATGCCCTTTCTTCTCTCTCTGTGTGTCGTTCAGGTCGTCCGGGAAGCAGACCATGAGACGGGGTTGAGGGTGTGGGAAGTTTATTGGGGAGTGACGTCTGTGGCAGATGGAGGAGAGGAAGCAGGCTGGATTGGGTGCCCACAGACAGAGATGTAGGTGGGACAGTCTTAGTCAATCTAAGGGGAAGCCCTGGGCCCCCGGTGCCCTTCAGAGTAGCCCCACCTTGGGCAGGCGTAGCCGGGCCCTGGGACCCTCCGTGCTCGGTCAGATGGGGCTGCCTGGGTCTTCCTGGGCTGCAGGCTCCTTCCGGTGGGGACGGGAGCCATGGCCCATGGCTGCCGCCCCGACCGAGTGGACTCAGACCTCAGCGGTCCATGTGCTCGTAGCTTGGTGGTGGTAACAGTGACTGTATCGGCCTCTAGTACGTGCTTGACAGCGTTTTAAATTATTGTATGTAAACTTCAAAACAACCATGAGTTCATTTTTATTTTCTACATTTGAAAGTTGAGAATTAATCTCAGAAAGCTTAAGCAACTTGTCCAAGTTCAATAGCTAGAAAATAGCAGAACCAAGGAATCTGAATGCAAAAAATAATATCATCAATGCAGGGTAGAAACTTGGCTTATATTCTTACAAATATAGAAGATGTGCATTCAGCTTATCTGGAGAGCGTAGGAATTTTGTCCAGGTTGTAGAAGGACTAGTGTCCTCACGTCCACCTGCCTCCAGAATACTGGTCTGAAAAAACCAGTAACTCAGCATTCAGAAAGTGAGCACAGAGGAACAGTATGTAATTGGGAGGAGGTGGGGGAGGGAGTAGAGGATTGCCTTTTAGAAAAATGGACCACATTTAGAAAGAAAACTGGCAAAATTAATTGCACCTGTAGAGTCAACAGTGATAAATACATTGCTAAGAATTAGAGCCCAAACTTTGAACAATATTGGGTGGCAGAAACTAGCTTCCCTAGGTGCCTTATTTAATTTGGATTTGCTGATCCACTCAGTGACTTTCACCCAGTTTGTTGGGGCAGATCTCCACGGATGACGAAGAGGGAAACACTGAGTCCCGGCAGGTCATCGGAACACCTGCTTCCATTTTCCATCCTGGTGGACGAGCCCCATTCTGCCTCTGAGGTGTCGTTGTACTTGGGCTTTCAGAAAACGATAAGAAATTTATCATCTACTTTGAGTCTGATAACATTCCAGGGAGCATCTTCCGAATGCCACCTCACTAACCTGGACGAGGCCTTTCCGAGGCCCGACTGTCCTTATCAAACCAGGAACTGGCTTCTTTCATCCATTCACAGAGCAAACGGAGCCCACTGAAGTTCATCCCAATTCCGCTGACAAGCGATGGGAGAGGAAACCTCTCTCTCCTGACGTCCGCGGCGGAATTGTGATGGACCCTCAGAGAGCAAATGGTGACCGTGAGCGTGTGAATCCCTTGCCTCTGTTTCACACAGCTCACCCTGCACTTCCTACACGTCCAGCACTGAGAATAGACACCAGGATTCCGATGCTGAGGGTTCTAGTGAAGGCGAAATGGCTGCTTTACTCCCAGTGGGGGGATCTGCCCAAACATCCCCTCTGGGGGAGCAGAGCTGTTGAACCTGGGCTCAGGTCCGGGGCCTGCACCGGGGAAGGGGAGGCCATGGTGGCAGATGGGCCAGCCTGGATGTGACACTGACTCGAGACGTGGCCTCCAAACAAGGGTTGCCATGCAATAGTCGGGACATACTTCTACTAAAAAGTTATTTGTTGTCTGTCTGAAATTCAAATTTTTTTCTGTTTTTGGTCACGCTTCATGGCTTGCAGGATCTTAGTTTCCTGACCAGGGATTGAATCCGCGCCCTCGGCAGTGAAAGCTCGGAGTCTTAACCCCTGGACCGCCAGGGAATTCCCTGAAATTCAAATTTTTTGACTTTTTTTTTTGGTATTTTATCTGAATATTATCTGTATTTATGTGTTTTAAAATCCTGTGTTTTATCTGGCAGCCCAACTCTAATCACAATCTGTGAAACTGAAGAACAGACCCAAAGTGTCGGCCCAAAGGGAGAGACAGAAAGGTGGATTCTGGTAACCAGGCAGTGGGGTCAATTAGAGAGTGCAGCTCGAAGCAAGAGCTTGTGAGTTGTTAGAATCAATAGAAGTTATTGGCTGATGGAAAATACCAAGTGGGAGGTCACAGTATTTGATGAAGGCAGGGCAGTCACTACAAAGGCGCGTCTAAGGGGCAGGTCCTATCATTGCCCTTTTGTTACAGCCGAGGAAACCGAGGCTCCCGGAGTATAGGTGCCCTTCCCTGGGAAACACAAGTGATGGCATCGGGACCAAAGGAGTCTGTCTCCCGAGGCCATGCCTTACACATCTTGGTACTCTGTTGAGAGAGCTTTGCTCTGTCATTTATTTATAAAAAGAGGTGCTTGAAGACATCAGAAACTCCCATCTGAAGACAATTCTTCTCTGAGCGGGTTAGGGACGGGTTAGTGGAGGGGAAAATCACTTATCCAATCCTCTTTAATATCCACTGATTAATAGAAGAAAGACATTGTTTTAGGAGTTTGAAATGATGTTAATACGTGATGCATCGCTTGTTTTAAAAAAAACAAAGATCACGATTATTTTCCTGTGAGTTACAACCAGAACACTTCCAGAACACCTCACTTCTAACCTATTCAAGGATTCAGTAAGTAGGATGGTGGGACTCGTGGTGTGTCAAGCTCCACATGAGACACGGTCTAAAAAGATGAGCGAGCACGTCCCTGCCCTCGGGGGCCTAGCTTCCCTTACTGCCTTCCACGAGGGGCTGAGTTTTCTCCCGACCACCCATCTGGACCATTGTCACCTGGATCTCTTTGTCCCCTCACCTTCGGCTGATGGTGGGCACTGGGCGGGTGGGAGTGGGAGAGGTTGAGGGTTTCCTGCCCGGCTCCCTCCCCAGGAGACCGTCCCCGCAGACATGCTGAGTTCTGACCAGGGCTCCCCGCTGGACTCTCCGGGAGGGTTAGTGTTAGGGTCAGGGTCAGGGTTAGGATTAGGGTTAGGGTTCTGCTGGTCACTGATCTCTGGGCTTTACCGTGGCTGGCTGGTTTCCTTCATCCTGTTCTGCCTTTTCTAGACAGCCTGCCACTGAGGTCTCCTCCACCTTTTGAAGGTGTCATCTCTGTCCTGCTGGGACACTGATTGACACAAGCTTCATAATCTCTCCTGCGATTACTGCTTTTCAGGTTGTCCATAAAATCTGATGAAAAAAATGCGAACCCAAGACAAAAACATTGAAGGGAAGGAATACAGTGGGAGAAAGTAATACTACAGTGGCCGGCATGCTGACAACGCCCGGGGGTGCAGAGGGCCTAGGGAGGCTGGTGTGGTGTTTGCCTTGTACCGACCAAGGTCCACTGTAAAAGAACTTGTCATGTACATATCATCCGTGTAAGTATCGTGTACTTGGACAGCCGCATGCAGAATATCCACCCCAAACTACGCAGTGACAAACTTCCATAAACATAGATTTTATATAATATACATATATACGTCTCATCTAAAGAAGCCCTCACATAACTGATTAGATTTTACCAGGAAGAAAGGAAGCCACCCAGGACAAACGACTGCTACCTTTCCTTAAACATATTTTGAGCTGCCCGAAGACATATCAGAAAAAACCAAGGAGGATGTTCCAGGGAAGAAAATCTTACTTCTGTTTGAGGGAAAACTTTGTAACAGTGTGAGATCCAGAAAGAATGTACCGTTTAGCTCTGTGTAGTTTGTAAGACTCACTTGGCTTTGGTTTTTGGTCATGTAACCTATTTTGGCCCTGAAAAGAAAACCTCATGAGTTCAATGACGTAAACAGATTTAAAAAAAAAAAAGTTTACTAGGCCGTGCCTGGTAGCCTCTCTTAATGTAGGGCTTGCTCTTTTTTTTTTCTCTCCTTGTATGCAAGCAGCTGAATTTTCTTTTTTTCTTTTTTCTTTCTTTTTTTTTTTTGTCGGTAATACAGATACGAATTTAATACAGTTGACAATATGGCAACATCTCTCTTTGAGCTTTGAGGAATGAAGAATACGAAAACAATCAAGCCAATATCCATTATTATTTTCCTATATCCCTGTGCATCCCTTTAACATCAAAATCCCTTGCTAATGTCATGTCACTCTTTCTGGTCCCTTTTCAAGGTCTTCAGTTTAACCCCACTGTAGTCCCAGACCATCACAATAACACCTGGCCCTCCTTGTTCTAAGGAACTTCTCTACTGGATTAAGCAGTTTGTGGGCTCTTGGTAAATGTTGTTGAATGAAAACATGGTACCCCTTTTCTTACCATTTCTCTCACAGCCAATCTTACCTACCAATCTTGCTTTTCTCTGCCCCTTACTGGCATCTCCAGCCATCCTAGTGTCTTGGTTTCATCCAGGCTATTTGGTAGAATTCTATGATTATCCATTGCAAGAGTGCCCTTTCCAGTACCTTTGGTCTATTACAGGTACTTGACTATTTGCAGTTTATCAGGCTTTCTTTCTATTCTCCACCCCCTTCTGCAAACACACAGACACCAACACTTTGTCTCCTAATTCCATAGCATGCAGTCAACAGTAGTATACAACAAGCCCTGGCTATGAATTTTAAAGAGGCTTAAGGAAAACTGGATTCTTGCCAGAAATAACTAGGAGTTAGTAGTCTTTTGCATTTTGGAGTGTGTGATATCAGAGAAAAAACCCTCACCATGTGTTAATACATGCTAAGCGGTTAGAACGTTGCCCGGCTCATAGTAAGTGCTGGATGAGGGCCCACCAACATCACTGTTAATATTTGACTTTGGCAACGTCTTTTCACTCCGCGCTTCCAGGTCCTGCAGAACTCTGCTCCAACAGCGGGCACTGCTTCACGTCCCACCTGCATAATCACAGCCTCCCCGCAGCTGGCCCCCCCGTCACCTGCACACCCGTGGGAAGTTACACCGGGTCTCTGCTTGTGCACACGCCCCACGGGGGTTGAAGAGGAAGAGCAGGGCCTTGCTGTGCGGGCTGCAACCCAGGAGGTGCTCCTGGGGCTTGCTTCCTCCTCACCGGGGTCGTCCCCTGGTTGCCAGCAGGCTCCACCACCCTGGCCATGATATAACACCAGCAGCCACAGGATGGTCACACGCTGTCTTTCCATAGACTCCAGGACAGAAGATGGAAATGAGACTGAGGGAAAATGAACACAGTTTCTACATAAAAAAGTGTGACTCTTTGCAATTGTAGTCTATGCTTGCGCTCGCCCAACAGCCAGTTACAAATAGTCACCAATTACCAGGAACTAGACCGGGATGTTCGTGCTACAGATTCGCTATTTAAACTTAATTATGCAATAATTAAATGGAACACTTCTCTTTTGCACTTTTTATGTCCTCAAAATAGTTCAAGTCTTTGTAAGAGTCTAGTTAACTTGCCATTTTCGCAGAGTAGGAGGCTTAGTTTTATTTCTGGTTCCTGTAAAAATGGAACTAGTATTAATTCATCCTTGCAGTTAGAATTTTTAAGAACACAACTCATTGCAATGGGGAAGACCCATGAAACGTCTTAATAGAAGAAAACTCAGAAGCAGCCATTGCTTCCAACTTTGTACAAACATCGCCTCTTTTTAGATATGAATCTGTATTTTTATTGGTTTAACAGCAAAATAGAATGTAATTGCTCACCCATGAGCTGACTTTAACAAGGAAACTGTTCCTTATTGACGTCTGATGAAAGGTCACCAGCAGCAAGAACCTCTGCAAGAGGGGACATACAATATCAAGTTATTTGGGCTCAATTCAGTGAGTGTTTTTTGATCAATCATCACATTGTAGACACTATTCCAGGCATTGTAAATTCGGAGTTGATGAAGGTGCTGTGTCCTTAAGAAGCTCACAATTTATTCCTGGGACAGGAAGCTAGCACACTGTGACGAGTTCTGTAGCTGGACCCCGATGGGGTGCCCAAGGCTGGCAGTTCCTTCCCGGGTAGTGTGTCTGTCCCCCTCTGGTAGGCCAGCTACTGCTGGAGGGCAAGGACCGTGTCTTCTTGTTGCTCTATCCCTACCAAAAGTTCAGGGCTCAGCTTATTTTTTTAAAGAAAAATATAAAGAAAAGGGAGGAAGGGATGGAGGAAAGGAGGGAGGAAGGTAAAAAAGGAGAGAGAAATGTTAATAAAAGAGGGGATTCTTGAATGAAACATCAAAGGATGAGTATGATTTCTCTAAATTGGAAAAGGAAGAGGAAACGATTAGTTCTGCCTGGAATAGGAAGAGTCAGCAAAAATTTCGTAGAAGAGATGACATTTGAGCCAAGACTTAAAGGGCACCAGAATTTGCCCCGTGGAGAAGGAACAAAAGTGTAAGTCACAGGCTTCCCTGGTGGCTCAGTGGTTAGGAATCCATCTGCCAATGCAGGGGACACGGGTTCGAGCCCTGGTCCGGGAGGATCCCACGTGCCACGGAGCGGCTAGGCCTGTGCGCCACAACTACTGAAGCCCACGTGCCTGGAGCCTGTGCTCCGCAACAGGAGAAGCCACCTCAGTGAGAAGCCTATGCACCGCAGCAAAGACCCAAACGCAGCTAAAAATAAATAAATAAAAAATAAATTAAAAAAAAAAAGTATGAGTCATAACAGGCAGAGTGACGCATCTATAAAGAAACATAAGTCCTTGGAAATTGGATTCATCAGGTGTGTTGGACATGTAGGCTGAAAGGGGAGAACTAAGGAGAGATGAGGTGACTGCAGGTGGTGACACCAAGAAGGCAGTTTACACAGTAGAAATAATTGATCTGGTCTTTGATTTAGAGACATACCTAGACTGGAAGGAGGGGGGAGTGAAGAGAGACCAGGCGATTAATGGGGGCCCTTCACAGTGGTCCAGAGAGAAGGTGATGAGGGTCTGAGTCAGAGAAGGGCTGAGGGTCAGTGTAACATTGTGGGGTATAACCTCTAGAAATGATTGACCATGGAAGAAGCTGCATTCAACAACAGTAAGGTTTCAAAAAGGAAGTCTTAAAGGGAAGATGACTACACCACACACAGAAATACCAAGTCAGGAGGAGGAGTCGGTGATGGGTTGCAGGGAGATAATGATTTACGTTGCAGGATTAGGAGAGATCTGGAAGGGAAGGCTGCACCTGGGGGCCAGCAGGGGTTTTAGCGCCGTCTGCCCCAAGCAGCGGCATCCACATGATGTCAGAGCCGACCCCCAGTGTCCTGGCCTGTCTGCACCTCAGACTTAAACCGCTAAGGGTGCAGCCTCTGCACAGCCCAAGCTTCCTGACTCCTGCCCTGTTGAATACGACCTCACTTTACCCGTCCCTGAGGAAGGATCAGCTTGGTGGTGGTGCCATAACACACCCCCGCAAACCTCAATGCCTCACAGCAACAAAGGCTCATTTCTTGTTCACATTACACGTCGCTGCAGGTCAGCTGGGGTCCTGGCTCCGTGTCATCATTGTCCTCCCTCTGGGTCCAGGCTGATGGAACCATTGTTGAATAGTCCTCGTGGTAGTGGGAAGAGAGAACATGACAAAACCTGCACCGGCTCCTAAAACTTCCGCGCCAGCTGCACAAGGGCCAAGGGACCAACCTCTTGCCTCCTGGGGAATAATTCCAAATAATGTATATAAATGCTCCTCCCCAGCCCCCAGTGTGTGCTGGGCTCTGTGCTCCTTCCCAAGGGCACGGAAAAGGGAGAAAAAGTAACTTGACGGTGGAGAAGCCTGGCAAACACCCCGTCGGCCCGATGATCAAGGAGAAGCCACACTAGTAGCTCATGGCCTTGATACGATGTCATGAGAAGGCACTAGGCTCTGGGTCTCCCTCCTGAAAACCTACAATCCCAGGCTAATCATGAGAAAAGCACCAGACGAACCCAAATTGAAGCACATTCTACAAAATCCCTGACTGGACTCCTCAATACTGTCAAGGTCGCCAAAACAAGGAAAGTCTGAGAAACTGTCACAGCCCGGAAGAGGCAAATGAGACGTGACAACCAGATGTGATGTGGTATTTTTAAAAATTTTAATTAACTAATTAATTTTTGGCTGTGTTGGGCCTTCATTGCTGCACGCAGGCTTTCTCTAGTTGCGGCAAGCGGGGGCTGCTCTTGGTTGTGGTGCGCGGGCTTCTCATTGCTGTGACTTCCCTTGTTGCACAGCACAGGTTCAAGGCACGCCGGCTCAGTAGTTGTGGTGCACGGGCTTAGTTGTTCTGCGCCATGTGGGATCTTCCCGGACCAGGGCTCAAACCTGTGTCCCCCGCATTGGCAGGCAGATTCCTAACCACTGCGCCGCCAGGAAAGTCCGTGATATGGTATTCTGGATGGGACCCTGGAACAGAAAAAGGACATTAGGGGAAAACTAGTGAAATCCCAAGAATGTGTGGATTTAGTTAATAGCAATGCACAAGGTTGGCTCCTTAGTTACGGCAAACGTGGCATCTTCACGTGAGATGTTAATGATAGAAGGAAGCAGCGCAGATTTTATGTGGAAAATCTGTGTATCATCTCTGCACCTTTTCCATAAATCAAAAAGTATTCTAAAGTAAAAATTTTATTTCTATTAAACACAAAGAGGCACATGCCGTTTCCAACCACAAAACTGACCCAAGAACTCAGAGCTACCTGCTCACACCGGATTCTGCCTCTCCGATCCTGTCACTCAATATCATTATAAGATTATGAAAATAAAGAAAGTCTGCATTTCCCTGGTAAATAGCTTGTGGCCAGGAGTGACCAAATACCAAATAAATTTATCTGCAGCTGCAATCAGAGGGGGAGAGGAAATCAAGTCAAGGGGCATTTGCTAATGTTCTGTAAAACAAAGCAAAACAGCAAAGGGAAACAGTGTTCAGAATCATCGCTTCACTCCTGTTTCATTGGCCGATGCTGGTCTGCTGGCCACACCTAACCCACAGCGTGTCTGGGGTATTTACCTCCTTCTACCCTTTGAAGCTGAAGCTTAGTGCTACTTCCAGGGATCCTGTGGCTCAGGGCTCCCGGGTAGCAAGGATTTGGGGTTTTTCCCTGCCCACCCTGGATGGACACCTCCCTTGGTCCCAGCCGGTTCCCACAACATAAAGTCTGTCCTCGTGCAGAATGTTCCTGCCGAGGCGGCCCTGCCCCAGCAGTGCACTGAGCAGAGGTAATGATACCTGGGTTGCAACGTGAAACGGCATCTGAATTCCACAGAATCGAGTGGGAGGAAGAGCAGACGTGACCACACCCAGGACCAGGTGGCGGCCCAGGCTGGTTGTGCCGGCAGGCTGTGCTGCGGGGAGCGGGGTACAGTGGCAGGGCCGTGGTGCGGGGCTTGCCCTTCTGAGTAGAGGGAACCACAGAAGGGGAGTGGGGCGGAGGTCGTTCTGGGAGATGACTCTGAGGATAGTGCCCAGAAAAGATGGTGGCAGACGTTCCGTCAGAAACCGTAATCTGAGAGAGGCTACGGGTCTTTCATTCAAATTACCAGGAGCGTTCTGGAACAGAAGACAATGAAAAGAAGTTCAAAGGTGTAAGCAAGATGGAAGTTGTCTGTTTTTTTTTTTTTTTAAAACTTTGGGCTTATTTATTTATTTATTTATTTATGGCTGTGTTGAGTCTTCGTTTCTGTGCGAGGGCTTTCTCTAGTTGCGGCAATGGGGGCCACTTTTCATCGCGGTGCACGGGCCTCTCATTATCGCGGCCTCCCTTGCTGCGGAGCACAGGCTCCAGACGCGCATGCTCAGTAATTGTGGCTCACGGGCCTAGTTGCTCCGCGGCATGTGGGATCCTCCCAGACCAGGGCTCGAACCCGTGTCCCCTGCATTGGCAGGCAGATTCTCAACCACTGCGCCACCAGGGAAGCCCAGGAAGCTGTCTGTTCTAACTCCAAAATGCTTGTGTGTATTCCATACTGTCTGCTCTTGACATTTGCGAGAAAGCCGTTTCCCAGAGGCTTACACGGAGATGACTTGTTTGTAACAAACTGCTCCAGGAGAGCTCTTTTCTCTCTTTGTCATCTGATTTTTTCTGTAGCCCCCTCTAGCCCTTGTTTCCACTTCTGCTCCTCTCAAAGTAACCTGCGTCCTTGAGTGGCTCACAGGGTCACTGCTGCCTCCGACGAATCAGCCTCTGGGCTGGGAGCCAAGTTCATGCAATTTCGTGTTTACAAATGGCCTTGTTGCATCTGCCGGCCTCAGTCACGGTTGGTGGGCCGGTGGCCACACTGGCTCTGGCTGTGCCCCCGGGGGAGAGTGTCTTGTGTTTTCCACTGTCCCTTCTCTAATCAGGGTCATTATGTTCTCATTTCCTCGAAGGCTGCCACTGATTGAGACTTCTGTCTCATGAAAGAAAGTAATTGAGTTGGTGTCTTTGCCATGAGTGTGCATCGACTTCTAGAGCAGCTGCTATGAAAGGAGAGTGGAGCTTGGGTGCAGTGAGCAGGCTTGGAAGCGGCGGGGTGGGGTGGGGGGAGCCCTGAGTCTTCCTCCCGCTGCATCCTCGCGGTGCCTGGAAACTGTGTTCAGCAGGCTGCCTCTGCTCTGCTGAAAAACTGCCTGCTCGTTTCAAGATCTGCTGTTTAGTTGATAACTTCATTGCTGTCCTGGACACTTGACTCCTTCACAGAGATTTGTACAGTGTCTGTGGGGTCCCTTTGCTAACGGAGAGCAGAACTGCATACAGCAGTCAGCACGATGCGTAATACCCAGGTGGAGAGAAAGGATGCTGGTCGCTTGCTGTTAAGTTTCCAAATCTCCTGTTTCTTTTCGCCCTGGTTTGATTTTTCTTTGTTTCGGGAAACATTAGCATATAAAATTCAATTTGGCTTTCCTCCTTCCTCGATTAGAAGTTAATGAATTTTATTGGTATTTGATCTGACCACAGGCTATTTCATTAGCTGAATAAAAGTTTCATTAATTTTCGTGATCTCATAATTACACCGGATGGTAGACTCTGGTGTGAGCAGGTAGTAAAACTGTCCTCATGCAGTTTCACCTTCTGTGTTTCCCCTCGAGATGGGCAGTGTGGTCCTGATGATTTACATAACTACTTAAATATGGGTTGCAAAGCAGCATCTAAAATCGGATACTGTCATTGTTCTCTGGGTAATCAAAGGCTGCTTCTCCGTGGGGAGGGTCTGCCTCCAGAAAGGGGGCCCCCTGGGGACTTGTGGGAATGGGACAGGTGAGAAGACTGACAAATCCCGTCCGGCACCTGGAGAACTTGACAGGCTCTGATGACACAGGCAAATCATGGTTCCCTTGGCATTTCTTTTTCATAAAAGAAAGGATTTTAGATCCATTATATGAACATGTTTAAAATACAAATAATGCTTTGCTCCTGCTGGTAGCTTTTAAGATAAGTAGAAGAAATGATTATACTAAATGACATTTGAATTGTACAGCTAAAACCGAATTCCATCTATTGCTTCACAGTTTAAAAACATTCCAAGTGACAGCGATACGCACAGTGTGGGTGGATCTCACAAATGTTATGTTGAGCGAAAGAAGCCAGAATCCAGAAATTCCATACTGTACGATTCTGTTCACATAACGATTACTTATGTAAAAGGAGGCAAAACTACTCTGTGGTGTTAGGAGACCAGGGTGGTTATCACCGGGGTTGTGACGGGGGTGGGGCATGAAGGGGGCACCTGGGGGGCTGCTCACGCTCTGCTTCTCATCCTGGTCACATGACTCTATTCACTCTGAATTAGGTCATTGCAAGTTGTGTACGTGTTTTGTAACTAGGCTGCGTTTCAATTAAAAAAAAAAATCAATAAAAGGCGCCTATGTGGGAAAAGAATTTGAAAAAGAATGGATATATGTATAACTGAGTCACTTTGCTGTACACCTGAAACTAACACAACACTGCAAATCAATTATACTCCAATATAAAATAAAAATTAAATTTAAAAGAATCAATAAAAGGAAAGAACTTCCCACCGAGAAAGAGAGAGGATTCACATAAATTATGTCATTACTTCCTATGAAGGAGGGGTGTTGGGCCCTTGCCCTAGGGGTGATTTAGGCCTTGGAGGACCACCCTCTTGAAGGAGGGCCTGGCCCTCCGTCCTCTGAGGGGGTCCAGCATGTTCCCTCCCCTGGGCCCCTCACTGGTGGGCTCATCAGTTGGGAATGTGCCAGTGGAATCAGGGTGGATGGGAGGAAGGCGGGGAGCCCTCTTGACACTATGATACAGACGAGAAGCAGAAGGCATGCAGCTTCCACCCTTCAATTCATAAGAAGAAAACTGAGACGTGAAATGCGGTTTCAAAGCCAGCTGGACCCATTGTGAGTCTGCTCTGCAGGTGGCAATGGCCTTTGTCTCTCTTCCCACCCCCGCACTTGGACGCTGTCACAGCTGGAAGTGTCCACATGTGTCGGGGAGGAGATCGGAGAGGGCAGGTCATCCAGGAGGTTGTTTCCTCTCCAGGGCTGAGTGACCGTGTCTTTCTCTTGGGGAGAAGCCCGTCACCTCTCCTATCACAACCTGCCAGCGAGGGTCTCCTCTGACTGTCTGTGTGCGGGTGAGCCTCTTTCTCAGCAGCATAAGCTTTGTAGGCCCGTCCTCGTTTCTCCTCTGCTCAGAGCTGGCCAGCCCCAAACAGGGACATCTCAGCATATCTGCTCTGGGGACTGACTGTCAGCAGCCTCCGAAATAAAAGGACAGGTTAAGGTGGGAAGGTCTTTCTTCTTTATCTGCAGTGCCTTCTGATGAAGGGAGTGAACTAGGTCACTTCCACTTGAACGTTCTATGTTTTTGACTCAAACTTCTCCAAGACTTCCAGTTACACAGAGAGGCTTGAACCCATGCTGCCTTCCAAACCCCCAAAAATGACAGTGAATGAGTGAATGAGTGAATGGGATAAACCCATGAGGACAAGGAGAGATGTAGTGCAGGGTCTGGAAGACAGGGGGCATCAGCAAAGTTTGGGCAGATGAGAGTGGGCCAGCGATTGGTAACTGAGCAACAGGACAGAGAAAGAACGTAAACAAGAGGCAAGACGATACTGCTGCAGGGCCCCAGAGGGGCTGGAGACCCCCAGGACCTGACTGAAATGTGTCCAGTGAGCAACTGGGTGCGTCCCTCTCCACTCCTTAGTCTCCCTCCTCCAATAACCCACAGCTGGGAGAAGGAGAGTTTATTCTGCAGAGAAACCAAACCAAACTTGGGACTTAGCGACGCAAGCAAAGATAGGGATGAGGCACCCTACCAAAAAGAGGGAGAATAAGTGAAATCCTGCCTTCTGAGGGGGTGCCGCCCAAGAGAAAGGTGTAGAGGTAAGAACATGTGAGGGTTTCCTGAGGAAACAATGGGGCAGGACAACCCACCGTCGTGTATGGTAGAGTCCGTCAGATGCCAGCTTCTATCTGCTTTTTAGCGCCTCACTTGTAACAGACAGAGGACGCCACCAGACACCTCAGGAGAGGTTTTACCATGAGAGGCAAGAACCAAAACTGTTTAAAACAGGAACATTGAAGGAAACAAGAGACAATGCCAGAGGGAAAGAAAACTGTAGTGCATATCATCAAGAGATGAGAAAGGGTTTTGTATTCATGAAACAAGAACAGTATGCTATTAAAAAACCTTTGGAGAACAAGAAAGAAAGAGCTCTTGAAAATTAAATATATAATAGCAGAAATACAAGTTCAAAAGAACATTGTTGCTTTTTATCACCATAAAAGTGTGAAAACCATCACTGAAACTAAACCCAAGGCCAAAAGAAATCACATCAGTATCCAAATTGTTAACACAGACAGATTGAGGCATGTCAGTTTCTCCTGGCTGTCTGATTTCAGACGGAGTGGAGTCAGCAAGAGAACTTGTGGGTGGTCCACTGCTCTGCAAAGAGCTTCTTCAAGCGCAACTGGGTCATGAATAAACTAAAGATTAAGTAGGAACATGGATCCCACTGTTGTCTCCTAGTAGGTGTCTGAAAGCAGCAAGTTCAAGGTGACCACCACTGATGACGACTGTGTGAGTTTCTTCTTGCTGCTGTAACAAATAACCACAAACTTAATGGTTTAAAACAACACAAATGTATTATTTTAAATGTGTTGGGACATGGGCATGGATCTCACTGGGCTAAAATCAAGGTGTCAGCAAGGCTGCTCTCCTTTCTGGAGGCGCAAGGGAAAATCTATTCTCCTGAGCATTCAGGTTGTTGGTAGACTTCAGTTCCCTGTGACTGTAGCCCCGAAGTCCCCATTTCCGTGCTGGCTGTCAGTCGAGGGCCAACCCCAGCACCTGGAAGCTGCCACCTTCCTCCACCTTCAAGCCAGCAATGGTGGGCTGAGCCCCTCTCATGCTTCAAGTCTCTCCAGCTCCTCTCCATCTTCTCCTCTCTCTGCCGTCAGCTGGGTTCTCTACTGTTACGAGCACATGCGGTTAGATTGTGCCTCCCACATAACCCGGGATAATCTCTCCATCTTGAGAATTCCCCTTTGCTACATGATGTACTGTAGTCACGGGTCCCAGGGATGAGGACGTGGCATCTTTGGGGGCCGTTACTCGTCCTACCACACCTGAGAACATCTACCAAAATCATGATCAGACTCACATCTCACGGCTGACTCCCCTGACTGCTGCCGTGCTGTAGGTGTATTCGTGGCTGACGACTCAAAGACTAAGTGGGGGAGATAGGAGGAAGTCACTAAAGACGTCAGGTGTACATTTCAAAGGATGTACAGTAGGCGCTTAATACGTGTTGGGATGAATGAGTAGCTTATTTATGGGGAAATCATTCTTTCTCAGCAGCAGGAAATCGCCCACTTATGCCAGCAAGCAGCTTGTGTTTGGAAGCCAGAAACTGTGGAGAGCAGGGTCCTAGGGCACAAAGGGCCCAGAGCTCCTCTTATCAAAACTGCTGAGGACACACTGCGGATGACTTTGAACTGCAGTTTTGTCTGCTTTTCACTTCTGTACGATTGCAAGCTTCCTGAGACCTGGCCTGCTCTGCACGTCTTGCCCTGCACGTTCTCAAACTTCAGTAGATATAAGACACACCTGGGGAGATTGTAAAAATGCAGGTTCCTCAGCTCCATCCCCAAGGGGTCCTGACTCAGGAAGTCTGGAATGTGACCCAGGAATCTGCATTTCCACAATTAAGAACCTGCAGAACCACAATTAAGAGCATTCAAGAACCTGATGCTTTGTTCTATGATACTCACTATGGAATGAACATTCTATTCTGGGCGAATTCTGGAAAAATCGCTTACTGGATTGAATCATGTGTTTCCAAAGACCACCTTGCACCTCTGTAGGTGGGGGATCAGAAGTGTCTAGTGTGCAATGATGTGCTGAGTCCCCAAGGGCTCCAGTCCAGGGAGACCCACTTTAAGGAGCGAGACAGAAAGTAGGAGCCAAAAGGACGTGGCAGCAGGTGAGTTGCATGGTGCACAGATAATGACCAGAGAGGAAGCAAGTCAATTTATGTGGTTGCAGAGCCACATCCTGCACGTGGAAGGACCAAGGCGGAGCCAGTAACACAGGGGACCAAGCATGAATGTCTGCTGCCCACAGCTCAGGATGTCTTAGAAAGAAGGGCGGGACACAGGGCCGCTGGACACCGGTGCAGGCTGTGCCTGCGTGATGCTGGACCTTGATCCTGGGCCCCACGTCCCCATCACGTGGCACAGGGCCCTGCCCTTGGTGGAGCTCACAAAAAGCATCTTCTTCTTTTTTTATTTTTAAATTTATTTATTTATTTATTTATTTATTTATTTTTGGCTGCGTTGTGTCTTCGTTGCTGCGCGCGGGCATTCACCAGTTGCGGCGAGCAGGGGCTACTCTTCGTTGCGGTGCATGGGTTTCTCATTGCGGTGGCTTCTCTTGTTGCGGAGCATGGGCTCTAGGCACGCGGGCTTCCGTAGCTGTGTCTCACAGGCTCTAGAGCGCAGGCTCAGTAGTTGTGGCGCACTGGCTTAGTTGCTCCGGGGCACGTGGGATCTTCCTGGACCAGGGCTCGAACCAATGTCCCCTGCACTGGCAGGTGGATTCTTAACCACTGTGCCACTGGAGAAGTCCCAAGTGTCTTCTTAACTGGAAAAGGTGGTAGGCAGCAGCCAGGCGGGTATGAGCCCTGAATCTGATGCTGTAACAGGAGGATTTTCTGCTGCAACAGGAGGATTTTCCATGGCAAATAAATAAGGCAGTTGTCAACATTGACAAGATACTCTGGGCAGAAGTCAGCTGCTCTCCGAGGCCATGAGCAGAATTAAACAAAAACAAAAACCAAATTAGAGTCAAATCACACAGAACAAAAAGGCTCTTTGTCTCAGTCGAAAGCCTGTTGCATCTCAGAAGTAAAATAACCTGGATGTCAGCTCACTGGGGAGGCAGCCACCAAGGGCAGGGCAGGGCAGGGCAGGGCACAGCCCGGCTGAGTAAGACTCTAGCTGCTCCTGACATCCCAGCAACTGTGGGGTAAGAATGCACTTAAACAGACGCGGTGAAATAGACGAGAATCCTTGTGAGAACGACTGTTTCTCAGTGTGCTTCTCTGTTGTGATTTAAGCAGCACAGATGGGAAGGAAAGGAGATTTAGGTCCATTGCATTGTTTTTTCATCATCTTTTGTTCTGATAGGGACACGCGTCATTTGCTCCACCCGCCCCCACCCCCACCCCAACACACACACACACACACACCGTGCTGCTTATTCCCTGTGCTTTTGGAGAATTTAGCTCCATCAGAATGTTACGTGTTAGTGACAGTGGCCAGGGACATCTGTTTCAGAGGTGGGCGCAGCTCATCTGACAATTGCCTGAAGACCAGAGCTTTTGTTTCAGAGACAGCCGTCAGGCCCTCCCAGGGACTAGTAGTCTTCTTATCCCATTTATGATTACTCCCAGAATTCTTTAGGGGAGTGTGTGTGTGTGTGTGTGTGTGTGTGTGTGTGTGTGTGTGTGTGTGTGTAGAGAGAGAGACAGACAGAGACAGAGAGACACATTTTGGAAGGTCACCTCCACAGGAATGATGGATGTACTGTCATTCATTTCAGAGCTCAGAAGTTCAACAAATTAGCCTTCAGCCAGCACCTTAGACCTTGACTGTCCTACAGCCCAGATGAGTCATCCAGGACAGAGCTCAGTAAGAAGCCCCGTAAGCACCTAATTCCTAAGAGGTGAGGTAGCCCGCTCTGTCCTGTCCCAGGGATGAGGGTGGGGATGGAGGGGAGGACAGGATGACAATTTCTCCCACTCCTTTTACCCCTAAGCGGGAGGGAAGGTGCATGGCCTTTGGCTCCTGTGTCTGTTTTCCTGCCGGTCCCGGTGGCTGAGGTCTCCCCTCCTCTCTCGTGACTCACAAATCCGCACTGATCACCTGGCCCACCTGGAGCGGGGCCACCACAGGCAGGAGCACAGTCTCTGGCAGCAGAGTGGACGGGTCCAAGGTCTGATTCTGCTCCAGGGGCTGGAGAGGTCATCGAACTCCTCCTCCGTCAGGTGGGCTTGATCACACCCATCCTGATGCCCAGCATGGGGATGAGGACTCGCACCTGGACAGGTGTGTGGTGGCTGGCACCATAGCCACAGCCACCTCCCCAGCTGCTGTTGGACAGTCGATCAATTAGACACGGGCAAGACCATCACACACGGACGAGTACTGGGCACACGGGACCTGACAGCCCGTCCGAGGGTCTGGATCTCCGTTGGCGTCCAGTCTAGTGGGGGAATAGACTGCCTTTGGGCCTCGCTTTGATCCAGCCCCACTGGAAGTCACACCCTCCGCCGCGAGCTCAGCATGGCCCATGCTGAGGCTGGGGTGACCTCACCGCCGGAGCCCACTTTTCTAGGGCCTTCTGTCTGCCCCCAGCACCTCCACTTTCCCGGCCGCTCTGCCTCGGTGACCCCTCCTCCCCTTCACACCCTCCCTCTGTCGGGAGGCCCCGGGATTCCCCTCCGGCCTGTCCCTGCCATCCTGCGGCCACCGCCCTGCGCCAACCTGAGGCCCCAGCCATGGAAGGCCAGAGCCGCCCGGAGGTCTTGCAGCCCCTCACACGCCAGGCGGTCCCGGCTGAGACGTTGCTTTTAATAAACCCCTTGCTGCTCCAGACCCCTCCAGGCGGCCTCTGGTTCTCCCCCCGGCTCTCCTCCTCCAGTCCCCGCCTGCCGTCCCAACCTCATCTCCCACTCATCCACAAGGGAGTCCCCATCCAGCGGGGGTTCTGCTCTCCCATCCCCTGAACCTGCCCTTGTCCTTCTCCGGTTCTTGGCTCTGACTTGTTTCTCTTCCCTGAGTCCCTCTTCCCCCCCTCACAGACGTGGACCTGGCCAGTCTCGCTTTTATTAGAGGAACAAAGAGGCTGCTCCTGACAGGACGGCCGGCAGCAGCTCGGAATCAAGCCACTCGGCCCCGACCTGGCGGCCCACATCCATCCAGGGGCTGCACCTGCATTTCTGAGACCAATCTTGCACTTTGTTGCAGGGACTGGCCGTATTCTTTCATAGCCCAGCACCAGGCCCTCCCTTTACAATCTTCTAGAGTTTAGAATCTGGACGGGACTTCAGGCCACTTAAAGCCTGCCCCCCATCCGCCCCCCGCCACTTCCTACAGGTCATCATAGGGCACTGGGTGGCCCCTATTCTGCAGCCTCACATCTGCCCCGCTTCAGGATTCCCTCCCCCTGTGGAGTCAGTCCAGGCCCCTGGGGACTCTTCTTTGCAGGTCCGGAGAGGCCTGTAACTTGGCCTTGAGAACCACCCACCTCACCATCCATTCCCGTCCCAGCTCACAGCCACGTCTCAGGATTACGTCTTGAGCACCCCTGTGCCTGGCTCCCCTCTGGGCCTCTCCCCGCTCTGCCGCCTGGCCCTCCCCAGCCCCCCGAGCCCTTCCCCGTTTGAGGCACTGCCGTGCACAGTACAGATTCTGAAGTCCCCCTGCTGTGGGCTGAGGCAGGCTTCTCCCACTTTACAAACGAGGGTCCCTTTTACTAAGCCCGAGACCCTCTGGGGCCCCCGCCCTGCCCCACTGTGAAAACCGGCCTCACCCACTTCCCTGGCAGGCTCAGCCCCGTCGCTCCTCCACAAGCCCCTGCTTCCCACGAGCCTGGCCAGCGCTGCCCCTCTTTGGGGCCCTCTTTTGTAACATTTACCACAATGGTGCTTAAACGATTATGATCAATCATTGACTAACTTGTGATGAGTGGTTGGACGTATGTCTGCAGCGCCGTCAGGTAAGCTCCATGAAGCAAGGACGCAGAACTTCGGGTTTTTTGACCTTTGTACCCCCAGCATCCAGCACAGCTGCTCTGAGCAAATCCCAGTTCCCTGAAAACACCGCCACAGGACCTGCTGGGGGCCGAGTCCACTGCTGACGTGGTCGGGGCGGCACGGCCTTGGCAGTTTGAATAGCATCTCAGAGAGGGGAGTCAGAGTCGGGGTACTTATGAGGATTTTGGGGGTGGGTTTAAGAGGATCTTCCAATGCTGGGGTGGGGTGTTAGTCTGCATTGGGTAAAGTTCATGATATCAGAGTTACGATTGGAACGCAGATAGCAATGTGAGGGCTTTGAGGCAAGAGGTTCAAAGAATCTTGGGGTGTAAATAGTTGTTAATGTCCTTTATCGAAAGGTCTAATAGTTTAATGTTCCTTTGAATGGATTTTGCCAGGAATTTCTTGAAACACAGTTATTTGGAACTTTTACTTTGCCAAGCAGGGGTTTCCTGAGAGAACGAAGTCACGGTCACGATGACAGTAAGCTGTGAGGTCAGGTGATTTGGGTTTTCAGAATGAAGTATTCCAGATGTCCCCAAATCCCCCAGCCTTCTACAGTCACACATGAAACTGCGGGATGGCTAATGCCGGCCCTGTGCCGCGGTATTTATGAGAGGTCCCAAGGAATGCTTGTGTTCGAGGGGGACCCCGTTCCCTCCGTTCAAGATGTGGTCCGTGCAGGGTGCTTCTGGAGCCACCCCCCAGTCCCCGGCCCAGCCTGCGGGGCCTTTTCTCTTCTCCGGCAGAGAAAATGAAATTCCTCTGTTTGAGACAACAGAATAAAGCAGAACAAAACAGAAAAAAGCTTGAGAAGGTCATAATTTGATTAAGCAGAGCAATTTTCGCTCCCTCTAGACTTCTGCCATCTCTCATCTTTTGCAAAAGCCCATGAAGGGATTTCCCCAAAGAAAAGAGGGTTCCCTCCCGAAGAGGGATTCTATTGTTACCTTCGCAAACAAATCTTCCTCCCAACCCATCTACATAAATAAGAATTCCATCGGTGGTTGAAAATATTAGGTTGAACCAGAAGAAACTGTCATTGTGTAGGTCAGAATGATCAAACAGTGACGATTTCATGTTGCCCAACATGAAGATAGGTAAAAGGCTAAGATGACGAATTAATTTGAATTACTCTTGGGAATTAGTTTTCTTCCTATGACTAAACACAAAGAATTCTAGCAAGAAGTTTGAAAACAGTGCTTATCACTGTCGGCATAAACTGTAAGGATAAGAAACCATTTCAGGACCCCGACGTGGGGGGACAAGTAGAGCCTGGCTCCGTGAAGCCAGGCTGACTTGAAGCAGGCTGGCTCCATCTCACTGACCCACGTCTCACGCCCTAGAGCTTCAAACTGCTCTCCGGATTCTACTGAAGCAGGTTCTTTTGCAGGTTGGAAAGGTGGGCAGGGACTGGGTTGAAGCTGCAGCTGGGGGAGAACAGAAAACCTGGCCTCTGTGTGGGTGGGAGAGTGAGAGAGCCCAGCACAGACCCAGCCTTCCTGGGACCCTGCGTGGGTGGCTCGAGATGCCTCAGGTAGTAACACCAGGAGGAACCCGGCAGCAGGCCCGGGATGGGTGGGCTGCTGGGGGCGCGTGGTCCCAGCAAGCCCAGGCCCGGGCTCCTGGGCACTTGAGCCGTGCGCTCTGCTCTTTCCCGAAGACGCAGGCACTGGCTCCTGGGTGCAGCGGATGGTTGTGGAAGGAGAGGGGGTCAGCATCAGGGAAAGGAACAGGGTAAACAAAGTCACCCCCAGTCAAGTCAACAGACTGGCCGATGGGACGCCCCACGCTCGCCTGTGGGCACAGATGGAGCTGCCGAGTTCCCCATCACATCGTGAGGCGCCTGCGTGTCCCCAGCTCTGTCTGGGGTGGGTGGGGGTGGGGGTGGGGGTGGGTCCCATGGGGGTGGGGGTGGGTCCCACCCTTTGGGAGCCCCGGGCCAGGCTACCCTCAGCCTGTTCAGAGAATTAGGCAGCCTGGCTTTGCTCTGGTGTGTTTCACCTTGAGGCGTGATCTTCCCTCTGCTGGAGTCTGCTCTCTGCCAGCGCACGGCCCCATCGTGGTCCCATCACGGCCGCGGAACACGGGAGCCAGAGGCTGGCTTTGTGCTCAGCGCGCCCCTCCCCTCCACTGCCCGTCTCCAGCAGAGAGCCCCCTATCATGGACCGGGCCATCTGGGGCGTCCCCTTGTCTTTGCTCCTCACAGCCGCTCTTTACCTTCTAAATATCCGTAGTCCGGTCCCTCCTCTCTTCCCCGCCCCATCTTGGACCAGACACCGCCCCCCCACACACACCCGCTCACCTGCCTGTTGTAAGAGCCTCCCAACTGGTCTGTCTCTTGCTCTGCTCCCTTCAGATCCATCTTCCAGTTGTCCGAGTGATGGCTGTGTCTTAACGAAAATCTGCCAAGTGACTCCCTTGCCCAAAGCCTTAAAACTGCTCCTCAGCAAACATTTTACCCTGGCCTCCAAGGCCCTCCCGCCCGACGCTGGGTCCCCTCACCTGTTCTCCTCGACGGGCATGGGGGCTGGCGCTGCTCCCTCTGGGACCTGCTGCCCTGCGTCCTCGTGCCTCCTTGTCTGCTCTGTTGGGCTGAGTCCTCGGGGCCCTCATCCGGAGAGGTGCTCCCTGGCCACTCAGAGGGGTGGCCCTGGGCGGCCTCTCCCAGCTCCTAGGTCTCCTGTCCCAAAGCTCCATTCACTCGGACGGGGGGACAAACACCAGCGGATCAGGGGGCCCCATCCTGCTCCTCCTCGCATCCCCCAGACCCTGGGGGCCCGTGGACCCTCCCTCCCCGTGGACCAAGCTGTGCCGAGGTGGACCGGGGCCCTGGCAAGAGTCACACGGTCCTGTGAGCCTCAGCGTTCTTGCAGCAGGAGGGGATGGCGAGCCCCACAGGCTGGCAGGAGGGTCAGGGCCCCCGTAGGCGCGGAAGCCTGTCCGTGTGGACAGAGTCGCCCCTTCCAGCGTCTGGGGCAGCTTTGTCCTCCCAGTTCCTCACCTTCTCTCTCACCTTCTTTTAGAGCTCAGTGAATTGAGGTTCCCCTGCTCCTGGGACAAAGGTTGCCCCGGATGCTGAAGGGGGTGGACTTCTACATCACGGGGGCCCGGGGGCTCTCCTCCACGCCCGCAGAGCAGGTACGCGGCTCAGAGTGTGTGCTGCAATCCGTGTCATCCAGGGAGAGCCCCCGGCTCCCTCCCCTCCTGAGAGACATGGTGAGGTCTGATGAAGGGGGCCGGCTGGCACCGCCCGTGTCCACATTAGTACTGACCCTGAGGAGAGTGTAGTCCTCCCCTGGGACCTTAACCTGCCTGGGGAAGATTCTGGAAGCATCCACGTAGAGCTGGTTCCAGGGTGGGCTCTGCGGCACGGACACTGCCTGGGGGGCTTGTTGCCATCTCCAGCTCTCTGTTCTAGAGTGGAAGAGAGAAGGACGCCCGTGTCCAGGCTGCGCTCCTGGCTACGTGCACGCATAGCCTCTGTCGCCTCTTTCACCCGTCAGTGAAATAGCTCTCCATGGGTCTCAGTGTCTTCCGAGAGGCCTTGGTGCCTAGACTATCCTCTGTGGGCATCAGACTCTGCACTGTCTGCTCACCTCCCTGGGGTGCGGGGCCAGCAGGGGAGGGTAAGGGATGGACCCGAGAGCAAAGGCAAATGACCAGCTCCCAGGGCCGGTTGGCTGCTGTTTTAGGGAGGCTCTTCCCTGTTCACCCCTCCTCCCCATAACGGGATAAGGAAACACAACGAACCCGGGAATTGTAAGCTGAGCCAAGGCGAAGGTGGTGCTGTCCGTCGTTGTCGTTGGAGAGGTGTCATTGTTTCAAGGCAAAGTTAGGGAACCTGAGAGAAAACCCGGGTGGGGCAGGGGAAAGGATGCTTCCAGATGAAATCCAGTCAGTGGGGGTGAGGTGGCAGGGCAAGTCTGGTCAGGAGAACTGGAACCGGAAGAGGAAAGAAAGAGGAGAAAAATCCCATGAACAGACAGGGTGAGGGGTAGTGCTCCAAACTGGCAGCGCTGGTTATCCGTAAGACGACCTCAGGCTTTCAGATGCCAGAGCAGGCCTGCAATGGGGACACTGTGTGACTGTGCGCGTTCCAAGGGTGTACTGGGGGTGCGTGGGGTGGTGGGATGGAGAAGTGTGCCCCCTTCCTCTGGAGCTCTAAATCCAGTGGAAGAGACAGATAAATACTTGTTTATGGAATATACACTTGAAAAAGCTCTTTATAAAGCAACACAAACAATGAACTCTAGGTGTCCTTGGGGAATACATGTCTACTGAGGAGAGGAAAGCTGTCTGGAGTGCTGTGGTTTAAATCGACTCAGCTTTCCTTCTGGCTCCACCCACTCCCCTCTCCCGCTGCTGCTTTCCTACCTTCTGTCCACCTGCTTTGGGATAAACACACCTGTCACTTCATTGGGTCAGTCACGTGGCTCCTCTGGACCTTGGTCTCTCAGCTGTGCATGAAGATGAGACCCAGCTCTGCATTTGGAGAACGCTCTCATGCTTCCATCAGCCTTTGTCAGTTTCTCTGACCTCATCCCTGATGTCCAGCCCCAGACAAAGCACAGGGACTGTTCACTCCCTGACCTCTTGTCCTGCTCCTGGGACAAGCTAAGAAAACTTTTCTCCCTGAGGTGGATGCCTAGTCAATGGGAGCTCTTGGGGAGTGTGATGGACTACATGTTTGTGTCCCTCCAAATTCAAGTGCTGAAACCCTAACCCCCAAAGTGATGGTATTAGGAGGTGGGCCTTTGGGAGGTGATTAGGTCATCAGGGCGGAGCCCCCACAAATGGAATTAGTGCCCTCATAACAGAGGCCCCAGAGAGCTCTCTGCCCCTATCAACACATGAAGACACAGTGAGAAGACGGCCGTCGGTGAGGAAGCAGCCTCACCAGACACCGAATCTGCTGCCACCTTGATTTTGGACTTCCAGCCTTCACAACTGGAACAACTCTCTGTTCTTTACTGGCCACCCGGCATATGGTGTTTTGTTATAGCGGCCCAAGTGGCCAAAGAAAGTGCAGTATGGAGTCACTGGGGCCTGTCTTACAGGCATGTTTTCTTCCTTTCTGTCCTGAGTTATCACCTTTGCTTACATCCTATTCACTCATTTCACAAATACTGAAGTGTCTGCAATGTGCCAGGTTCCAAGCTACTCTAGGAATATGAAAGTTTATAAGAAGTTATCTTGGGACTTCCCTGGTGGTGCAGTGGTTAAGAATCTGCCTTCCAATGCAGGGGACATGGGTTTGATCCCTGGTCCAGGAAGATCCCACGTGCCACGGAGCAACTAAGCCTGTGCGCCACAACTACTGAGCCTGCACTCTGGAGCCCGCGAGCCACAACTACCGAGCCCTCATGCCACAACTACTGAAGCCCGCGCGCCCAGAACCCGTGCGCCGCCATGCTCCGCAACAAGAGAAGCCACCGCAATGAGAAGCATGCGTACTGCAACGAAGAGTAGCCCCTGCTCGCTGCAACTAGAGAAAGCCCGCGCGCAGCAACGAAGACCCAACGCAGCCAAAAATAAAATTAATTAATTAATTAATCAATTTAAAAAAAAAAGAAGTTATCTTTGGATTCACGAAGCTTGCTGTTTAGTGGGGTGTATGGATATGGAAACAAATATCCCAGAACAGTGTGATAAGTGCCCCAGGAGGTGAGTGTGAAGCATCACAGAGCCCAGAAAATGGGGACCTGCCAGAAGGCACTGGGTGGGGGGATGAGAACAGAAGGGCACTGGGGTAGAGTTCCCGAAGATGAGCCAGAATTTGCAGGCAGAAGAGGCAAGGGAGGCTGGGAAAGACAGGGTTTCAGGTGAGAGGGGGCTTGGCAGCAGGCAAGGCTGAGGAGGGGCAGGGCTGCGTGGGTGGATCCGGGCGTCCTGCTTAGGAGTTCAGATTTCACCCTGGAGGCAGGAGGAGAGTAGGTTTTAAGGCAGATTTGGATTTTGGCAAGTTGGGAGCGGTGGGTGTGGGAAGAGGAGCTTCCTCTGGTTCCAGCTGGAGACAGGAAGAGGTGTGGGGATGAGGGGAGACCCTCAGGGGTGCCTTCCACAGAACCTGCTCGCTGCTGGGGGTTAGAGGCAAGATGAGGACCAGGATGACTTTGAGGCTTCTAGTTGGACAGCTGAGTGAAAGGAAAGAGGAGATGCAGGAGGGGTGGGTGTCATTCAAAGTGACATCTTAAAGTGCCCCTGAGAAGCCTCTGGGGTCTTTGCTTCTGCAGAGTACTTCCACATGCTGGGTCCCTCCTGGAAGCCCCTCCCCACTGGCCTGTTTTGGTGTCTTGGTTGAGATCTCCGTTGAGCCCTTTGGAAGAGAAGCTTCCTTTGAAATTTCCCACGGACGGTGACCTTGGACGTCCTTGACTGCACAGCCCCCAGCCTGCCTGGCTCCATCCTGCTCTTCCCTGGGTCCTGCTTCAGCTTCTAGAATCCTAGCCCAGGGGCCCTGCTGGTCCAGATTCATAGGCAGGAAAGATGAGAAGAAAATAATTTCTGACACGTTAGGCTCAATGTGCCTGGGGGACATCTGTGCAGAAATTTCTCGTGGGAAAGAGTCCAGAGGAGGCAGGGAGCTACGTTTGGAAGCCAGCAACACAGGGAGTGGCCCAAATCGCTCAGAAAGAGTGTCGGTGTGGGGGGGAAAAGAAAGAAGACTGAAGATCGACCTCTAAGCAAGTGAGGTGGGCAGGGCGTGAAGGCCAGTGAATGAGGAAAGACGATCACTGGGTCCCAGGGGACCGAGGGAGAAGGTGTGCCAGAAGCTAAAGGAGGCATGTTTGAAGGAGGCCATGAGCATCAGTATAAAACTGTTGCACAGGGGTTTCCCTGGTGGCACAGTGGTTGAGAATCTGCCTGCTAATGCAGGGGACACGGGTTCGAGCCCTGGTCTGGGAAGATCCCACGTGCCGCGGAGCAACTGGGCCCGCGAGCCACAACTACTGAGCCTGCGCGTCTGCAGCCTGCGCTCCGCAACAAGAGAGGCCGCGATAGTGAGAGGCCCGCGCACCGCGATGAAGAGTGGCCCCCGCTCGCCGCAACTAGAGAAAGCCCTCGCGCAGAAACTAAGACCCAACACAGCCAAAAAAAAAAAATAATTAATAAACTACTAAAATTAAGATTAAAAAAACAAATAAAAATAAAACTGTTGCACAGAAGCAATTTTATTTAAACAGGGAAACATTTGCCAGCCTTCCGCTCTATGACACACACTGTGCTAAGAACAGAGGGCCTTCAGTCCCTGCTCTTTAAGGACCTTACAGTTTAGTGAAGACACATAATTAGAAAAACGGGCAAGTTGTAGGATACACGGGGAGCTTAGAACCAAATTCCCTGGACAGGTGGCGCACATGGTTGAAGCTTCAGAGAGGAGATGATTTCCAAGGTGAGACAGGAGCTGTGTGCAGACCTGCTCCAGGTGGGCAAAGCAGCGGCAGTGGGCGCTCTCAGGCTGTCAGCGTGAGCATGGGGGTTGGGGGGTGAGGCATGAAGGGGGGCGGCAGAGGGAGATGGGTCTGAAGAATACCCGGACGCCAGACTGCTGAGGGCTTTATGGTTTAGAGCAACAGGGTTTTGGTCAGTGTCTGTTTCCTGCAGCTGCCATAAGAAATCACAGACCAGGTGGCTTGAAACAAAATAAACATATTCTCTCACAGTCCTGGAGGCCAGAAGTCCAAAATCAAAGTGTTGGCAGGGCTTCACACCCCCCAGAAGCTCTGGGGGAGGGTCCTTGCTTGCCTTCCCCAGCTGTTGGAGGCTGCTGGCATTCCTGGCTGTGACCGCAGCACTCCAGTCTCTGCCTCTGTAACTGCGCTGCCCCTCCTCTCCCTCCGTCCCCCTCTTATGAGGACACCTGTGATTGCACCTGTGGGGTGCATCTGGATGATCCAGAATCATCTCCCCATCTCAGGATCTTTCACTTTAACCACATCTGCAGAGACCCTTTTTCCATACAAGGTCATATCACAGGGGCCAGGGATCACAGCACTTGTATATCTTTGGGGACCGTTATTCAGCCTATTACAGTCAAGAAGATGAAGTGGTAGGGCTGGCAGTTGGGTAGATGGTCTTCCTGGAAGAGGACAGAATGGATTGGAGAGGCCCATGCTGGAATCAGGGTCGTCCATCACATTAGAGATTACTGGTGAAGTAGCGGTAAGAGGTGACCAAGGCCTGATCCCCGTGAGGACCGACAGCTGGGATGGGAGTAAGATCCCAGCTGGAAAGTGTAAGTCGTGCTGGGCGGTTCTTAATATCTTTAGGTTCCGGGGACAGAAGCCCAACCACATGGGCTGAAAGTGACAGGCGATTTCATTTCTTCTTAATTATCTACTGGACGCTGAGCTAATTGTCAAGGACAGCGATGGGGCTGCATGTGACTGGTAGTGTGGGGTGGAGCCCAGGATATGGTGTCAGAAAGGAAAAGGAGGTGGAGAAACGTAGCAGCTTTGACAAAATCAGCGCCACGTTGAGGCATCTTGTCTCTATCTCACTGCAACTGGAAACCATCAAGCAGGTAAAAGATATTTGTTAGCTAAGAATCCTTTGGAATTTTGAGCCTTAAAAAAATTCCATCTAGGGACTTCCCTGGTGGCGCAGTGGTTAAGAATCCGCCTGCCAGTGCAGGGGACACGGGTTCGAGCCCTGGTCTGGGAAGATCCCACATGCCACGGAGCAACTAAGCCTGTGCGCCACAACTGCTGAGCCTGCACTCTAGAGCCCGTGCTCCACAACAAGAGAAGCCACCGCAGTGAGAAGCCTGCACACCGCAACGAAGAGTAGCCCCCACTCGCCAACAACTAGAGAAAGCCCGCGCGCAGCAACGAAGACCCAAGGCCACCAATAAATTAAAAATAAATAAATAAATAAGTAAACGTGTATAAAAAAAAAAAATTCCATCTAAGAAATTTGCTTAGCAATAGGCCTTGAAATAGAAGATCTGGATTCCAAACAAAATGACTTGCAAGGTGGAATTGGGGGAAGCAAGCTGCTGGCCCGACTTTCCCTGTGTTCGGGGGACAAAGACTCACCAGGCCACCAGCCATCAACGGTTCTGCCCCAGCCAGTGACCCAGGCCAGGACCCAGCTGCCAGGACTCCTTCCCCTCCAGACCCCCTAGGGGTCCAGTGATCCCTGGAGGATGCAGGAGCAAGAATCTTGAACTTCCAGCTTCAAGGGGCCCAAGCGGCAACCATTTCATTTGCACCTAAAATCATGTAGGATTGCAGCTCATTGCTCGCAGGAACAAGATAGCTGAGCTTCTACAGGCTGGTGGGCTTCTGGGTACCAGGGGGGTTCCCATGAAAGATGCAAGTTCTGGAACGATCTGGTTCCATCTGGTGCTGGTCTTCCACTCCTGTCTTCCAGCGACGTGCCTCCTGGGAGCTGTCTTCCTGGTCCCAGCTGCTGACTGGCCAGCTGCTCAGCGCGGCTGCTGTCCTCCTGGGCGCTGCCGGCTTCCGCCCTCGGATGCCAGGGTTGGGCTGTGTGTCACGGGGCGCCTCCCCTCCCGGCCTGCAGCCCTTCTCCCCATGGGCTCAGACCTACGCCCCGGACACAGGGCAGGAAGACCAGCGTCTAGGACAGACATCAGGCTTCCACCCCATCCCAGGCCCCTACCTGCCGTTAGGGGGTGCAAGCCCCTCTTCCCTCCATCTCAACACCCCCCCTCCTTCACTCCCTCCAGCAGAGAAAAGCCTCCTGCAGGTTGGTTCCCGTCAGAGCTTCCTCAGTTTAGGTCGATTCTGAGGCCAACACTATTCATTACGTATCTTAGGCCTTTTATTGAGCTCTTCCTATTTGTCAGGCAACACACTGGGTGCTGGGCACACATAGGTTGACAAAACAGACATGAAGCACAGGAAATGTGCCCCGGATGTTCCATAAGCGCCTGCATCAATGAGCTGATAGATTCACGGGCACGCGTGCTGCTACGCCTGTGGCAGGAAATTAAAAAATCCTTCTAAAAAGGAATAATTCTAATTTCTCCTTGTGGCTCTTTTCTTAGGAACTAAAGTGCTCAACTGGGACCTTGCTTTCTCCAGCTCTCTTTGTTCTTTTTTCTTTTTTTTTATTCTTTTGTATTTCATTTCTTTAAAAAAAATTTATTGAAGTATAGTTGATTTACAATGATGTGTTAATTTCTGCTGTACAGCAAAGTGATTCAGTTTTATATATATATATATATATATATATATATATATATATATATATACACACACACACACACACACACACACATTCTTTTTCATATTCTTTTCCATTATGGTTTATCACAGGATACTGAATATAGTTCCCTGTGCTATACGGTAGGGCTTTGTTGTTTATCCACCCTATACGTACTAGTTTGCATCTGCTAACCCCAAACTCCCCATCCTTCCCTACCCCATCCCCACTTTGTTCTTTTTTGAAAGTAGGATAGGACACCTACCCTGCCATCAACTAGGAAGGGAGCTTTGCTGCAATATCATTTTTAAGATGTTACCATTTTTATTATAAAATACAAAAATTATCAAGTAAGTTTTAAGCTTTCTTTTGCCATAAATACAAATACATACGCACAGACACATTAAAAAAATCATAAACCTGTACGGTGGGCAATTAGAGGTGGCCCTGGCCACTGACCGCTGGGCCCAGCGTGCTGGTCTGACAGTGACCAGGGCCGGGCACGTTGTGGGAGGGGACTCACAGGCACCCCGTGAGTGTGTGTTCGTGGGCACAGGTGTACACGTGCATGAAGCCACCGCCACCTGGGCGGTGTTCTGGTGCGGAGCCGGGGGCGGGGGGGAGGCTCATTTGGTGAAACTACTAGCTTTATAGACACAGCTCCAAGAGGAACATCTGTCAGCTGAGGACCGTGCATGGCGTGTGGCTGCAGCAGCACTTGTGAGAGACCAGACAGGCCCGGAAAGGTGAGGACACCAGCTAAAGTCCCTCCCGGAGAACAAGGAGCAAAAGGTGGAAAGTCAAAGGGGACACTGATGGGCGTTTTATTCCCCTGAAAACCAGCAAGGATTAAGATGAGACATCGAGGGCTTCCCTGGTGGCGCAGTGGTTGAGAATCTGCCTGCCAATGCAGGGGACACGGGTTCGAGCCCTGGTCTGGGAAGATCCCACATGCCGCGGAGCAACCGGACCCGTGAGCCACAACTGCTGAGCGCGTCTGGAGCCTGTGCTCCGCAACAAGAGAGGCCGCGATAGTGAGAGGCCCGCGCACCGCGATGAAGAGTGGCCCCCGCTTGCCACAGCTGGAGAAAGCCCTCGCACGGAAACGAAGACCCAACACAGCCATAAATAAAATAAATAAATAAATAAATAAATTTTAAAAACAACAACAACAAAAAGATGAGACATCGACCTCAGCAGCAGGGAGGAGGGAGGCCTTTCTGGGAAGGCAGCTGGAGGCCAGCCTGTCAGGCCCAGGATGACCAGGGAGAAGCCCAGCTCCAGGCCGGGCATCTCGGTTCTCCTAGCTGGGGTGACTACAGCATGCCTAACAGTTTTCTTTAAATGAAAACCCAGTGGAGGACTTCTAGGATGGGTGTCCATTCTACTGTATTGCACAGATTTCTGAGATTCTATTTTATTATGAGGCTGTGCTTTTTAAAAAAATAATAATATTCGGCCATAAAAAGCCAAAGACACCAGCTCTCCCTGGTCAGTGTTGCCTTGGCTGCCACCTAAAGAATTACGGGGCACCGGTCTCTTTATTTTTGTTATTTTTAAATTTTTTTGGCCACACTGCTCGGCCTGTGGGATCTTAGTTCCCCTATGAGGGATCGAACCCGGGCCCTCAGCAGTGAAAGTGTGGAGTCCTAACCACTGGGCCAGCAGGGAATCCCCCGGCCTCTTTAAACATGCATGTGGCACCGGTTTCTGCCTCTCCAGCTCCCCTGGCCTGTCCCCTCTTCTCCTGGATCGAAGGATCCAAAACATACCCGAGACCACTGCTTAACGGCCAGCTCTGCTTAGCATCGGCTAACGCTTTATATAAAGTCCAGGGAGTGACTGTTTCAGGCTGCACGGGCTGTGTGGTCTGTCTCAGCTGCTCAGCTCTGCTGTTGGAACAGGAAAGCAGTCACAGACAAGAGGCGAACCCATAAGCCTGGCTGCGTTCCAATAACACTTCCCTTAAGGATGCCGGAATTTAGAGTCCATGTAATTTTCACGTGTCTCGAAGTATTATTCTTTCTTTGATTTTTTTTTTCATCCATTAAAAATGTAAAAACTAGGGCTTCCCTGGTGGTGCACTGGTTGAGAATCCGCCTGCCAATGCAGGGGACACGGGTTCGGGCCCTGGTCTGGGAAGATCCCACATGCCGCGGAGCAACTAGGCCCGTGAGCCGCAACTACTGAGCCTGCGCGTCTGGAGCCTGTGCTCCGCAACGGGAGGGCCCGCGATAGTGAGAGGCCCGCGCACCGCGATGAAGAGTGGCCCCCGCTCACCCCAACTAGAGAAAGCCCTCGCACAGAAATGAAGACCCAACACAGCCCAAAATAAATAATAAATAAATAAATAATAAATAAATTAAAAAAAAAATGTAAAAACTGTTTTTAGCTGATGGGTCATACAAAAAGAGGAGGCAGGTCGGCTTTAGCCCATGGGTCGTGGTTTTTCAACCCTCACCCTACTGTACCCCGGGGTGAGGAACCCCCAGATGATAGCTCCTGTGGATCGGGCAAGTTTTAGGTACGTGACTCTGGACCACTCAGCCTAACAGGTGACTTCGAATTCTCTCTGTAACTTCTTTCTTATTCTTTCTGTTTTCTTCCTTTCACTTCTTCCCTTCCTTCTTTTTCTCCTGAATATTCCAAATCTGTGCTCTCCTCTTCCGGAAGCCCTTTCTTGTTCTGTCTCCAGGCAGGCAGTCTGGGTGGCATCCACAACCCCCCCGACCCCGACGCTGGCCCAGCTGGGGACAGTGTCATCTTCTCATGTCCCTCGGTGCCCCTAATGAGCTCTGGCACCTCTGCCTCTGTCCTTCTGCCACCTCACTGTGCCATTCGCTGTGGGTGAGCTCTGGGCTTGCTGTGGGTGAGCTCTGGGCTCACTGTGGAATTCTGTTGGCAAATCTCCCATTTTGTTGAGGGCATCTCCCAACAGTTTGTATCCTTTTGGTTTGATTTTGGAGGATTAAATGGGGAGACTCAGAGACGGGAGACATGGGAAGTAACGGTGTTAGATATTGGACTGAACGGAGTACCTTGAATGGCCTTTTGGTTTACTTGGTCCAGATAACGTCCCAGGATGGGGTGGGATTGTCCAGCCATGGCTCCTGATATCAAAATAATGCCAGGAGTCCCAGGAGAAGCAGAAAGTTCCTGGGTTTTATCGTGTCCCCTGCCTAATAACCCCATCGTCCCCCCGTGAGGCCTGTTCAGCCAGTGACCCACCCACACAGCTGTTCCTTCAGAGCCCCAGGCAGCCCAGCCTCCCCCTTCACAGCGGCTGGTCCTATGAATTAGTGGGTGTCCAGGACCATGGGGTCAGTGACCCTGAGCCGCTGCTCCTGGGGAGACACAAGGGGGGCCCTCCAGGCACAGCGTTTGGTCAAATGCGACCCTGTCTTGGGGCTGGTTCTGTTTAGACACTTGACTTGATGTGTGCTGTGGACCCGTTGGTGTCGGGCAGCGTGGTGGCAGCGCTGACTCCGGCCTGGACCAACAGAGCTCCTCTAACGCTGTCACTCGGTGAACTGTCCCCACAGCCCTACACGTAGGTACTATTATTACCTCTTTTCTTCAAATGCAGAAATGTGGACTGAGCATGTTTAGTAAGTTGCTCAAAGTCACATCCAAGCAGGAGAAGAGAGGTGGAGCCCAGACTCAGACTGTGAGGTCCTGCCTCCCAGGTCCCGGGTCCGTCCTTGGGAGCAGCCTTCCAGCAGATCAAGGCGTCAGGTTCGACCCAAACCTCCACGGTTTTTGCTTGACTTCAGAGTCCCCGAACATCATGGAAATGCAATATTCCAGAGAACAGAGCTCTCTGTGGTCCTTGGGGCTGTGAAGGAACCCCTCCCCATGCCTCCCCAGTGCTGTGGCTCCATTTGAGAGTGTCAGATCCAGAGAAATCATTCAGCTGGGACTTGGTGTATCAGTGGGGCTGATGGGCTTGGACATTAGGCCTCGTGATCTCACACATCATAAGGGAAAACTTCAGAGATGACGGGGCAAAGGATGGTAGCTGCCTGCCACCCAACTTGGGAATCATGCTCTAAACCTGACACTTTGTTTCCTTACAGGAAGAAACATCACATCTGCCGATAAAGCATGAAGCGATTTTTGGAGGGGAAAGTGGCTCTCAGACGCTCTCACATCCCTGCCAGCCTCTGGGCCTCAGGCCAAGGTCCAAAGGGACAGCAGGAGCCGCCTGGCCACACAGAGGGGGTGTGGCTCTGGCTTGGAAATGGAGAAATCCCCCCCCACGAGATACGGATCCAGCGGAGCCGGGCTGAGCCCCCGCCTGCTCTGAGGAATTCAAGTCGATTGAGAAATGCGGCCCTGTTTCTTGCAGGGAGAAGCCCGTCAGGAAGCCGCTTTGAAGCCTTTTCCTCTATCAGTGCCGGGCAGCTTTGCAACAGGAGTTTATCATCACAGCGGCCGCCCAGCAGCCCCTCTCGGCCACACAGCACGGAGCGCTTTGAACTGTGTTGGCCTCACGTCCACTCACGCCCAGATCCTCGGGGGTCCCTGGTTTTGGACCTGAGCCCCTCTGATAAGGGTGCAGGGCCTGCCTCTCTGCTCCCATCCCCAAGGGCTGCTCCCACCAACACGGTTTCCTATAGCTGAGTTAGAAGACACACAAGGCGGGTAAAATACAGCTTGCAGTGTCACTTATACGTGGAAACTAAAAAGATGATACAAATGAGCTTATTGACAACACGGAAATAGATTCACAGACATGGAAAGCAAATTTATGGTTATTGAAGGGGAAAGGGGGGAAGGGATAAATTAGGAGATTGGGATTAACAGATACACACTACTGTGTATAAAATAAACAACCAGGACCTACTGTATAGCACAGGGAACTCTACTCAATATCTTATAATAACCGATAACGGAAAAGAATCTGAAAAAGAATAGATAAAGACGTATACGTATAACTGAGTCACTTTGCTGTACACCTAAAACTAACACAACATTGTTAATCAACTATACGTCAATTAAAAATAAACAAATAAATAAAAATACAAACAAAACCCTAAGCTTGAAACATGCGGTACCGGGAAGAATTAAAAAGATGAAGTGATGAGTTTCTGGAGAGGAGAAATGATTCATGTTTGTACTGACCCCTCCCCTCTCCGGTTACTGCACAGATCCTTGTGAACACACTGGGCTGGGGTGAAGGGACCGTGCCCGACGCCGTGGCCCTGGCTGACCGTCCCGTATGACACGGTGACCCCTCCCTCCTCTGGTTTGGTTGGAGCTGCTGGGCCTGTTGTCAGGAGATGGTCACTGCGCACAAGCTGTCCACGGGTCTTCAGAGCTTCAACTCTTCCCAAAAGCAGAACAGTGCACTTTGACACAGGAAAACAAAAGTCCCTTAGAACTGAGAAGTGGGTGGCTGTCCCAGGCCTCCTCCTGTCTCAGCTCGAGGAGGCCGCCCTGCGGTGCCCGCCCCCGTGTGGGAGCTGGGAGAGGCTTCTTCTCCCGGGCTCCCTCCAATACCTGAGTTCACCCTCCCACTCTCACCTGATACCTGCTGTGGATGCCCAGGTCCCGCCTGGGTCCATCCTCATCCTGCAATGTTCCCACTAACGCCGCCTGGGGCAGCTGAGCCAGGCCCGCAGCTGGTCAATATCTCTGAGTCTCCGGGGGGAAGCGAGGGGGCCGGGCAGGACCTGGACGCCGGGCTTCGCTACGGAAACACGTGCTGGGCTTTAGGGGAATCTCTGTTTTTCTTCCCAAGCCCGTCCTGGTGAGCCAAGAGTCTTAACCATGGCTACGTGGGGTGCACAGGGGACTGAACTCCATGCCTCAGTTTCTCTGCTTGTAAAACCAGAAGCAGGAGCCTGCCTAAGTCTCTCAGCAGCCTGGTGTCTGCACGGGGGTTGTGGTCATGAATCAGAGCCCCAGGCCAAGGACACTGGAGAGAGAGACAGAGACAGAGAAAGAGAGAAGGAGAGAGAGGGAGAGGGAGAGGGAGACCGAGGGAGAGAGAAAGAGACAGGGAAACAGGGAGAGAGAGAGAGAGAGAAAGAGAGACAGAGACAGAGAGATGTTGCTTCCTGGAAGAAGCAGCACAAGTTGTTAAAATGCTAAACGGCCAGGCAGACAGCAATGTCCCTTTGGTCTCATTTATGCCTTTTACTGGAACGCTCGGCATGAAGTGTTCCCTGAAACAATAAAAAAGATAATTTATCAACCGGATTGGTCTCTGCCTTGACTCTCTGCTTTTTCAGAATGCTGTCCATTCCCAGAACTCCAAGAGCCCCTTTTCCTCTTTTTGTTTATTTTCTTGGCTTGACTGCCTTTCTCTTACTTGCTGTGTCCTTTTCCTTTTGATGACTGACTTTTAGCATCTTTTCACTGTCTGTAACCACATAAGCGAAGCCTCTGGGTCCCTCACTGTAATTCTAAATCTTACCGTAAATACCAATGCATTGTGTCCACAGATTGGACTGAGCAATTGTAAAGCCCAAATAAGCCTTAGGCTTTGCTTTCAAACCAGGCATTCAACCACGGATACGTGGTCTTCTGCACATAGCGGGCACCGTGCCAGCCGAAGGAGGCACAGAAGTTGCGAAGCGCAGCAGGGAGATAGCGAAGAGTGGTTTTGGAGGGACAAAAACAGGTATTGTTGAGTGTGGATTCAACTGAGACAAACGGCAGTGAATTTACAGAGGACTTGCATCACCCATCAGGAATGTATTAGACCTAGTTTTTGTTTGTTTTGTGGCCGCACCATGTGACATGCAGGATCTTAGGGTCCCAACCAGGGATCGAACCTCTGCCCCCTGCAGTGGAAGCGCAGAGTCTTAACCACTGGACCGCCAGGGAAGTCCCAGGAATGTATTAGACTTAGGAAAGTGGGAAGTGTGACTGAGGCAGGATCTGCGTTGGGTTCAGAGGCTCAGGGATGTCAGGGCAGCATCTGGGCCTGGCTCTCAGCCTCTCTCCGTGGTCGGAAGGTGCTGCCTCAGTGCAGCCTCATATCTGGGTTCAAGGTGGGAAAGGGGTGCAGGCAGGTGAGGGACTAGGAACAGGGGCTGGGTTGGTCCACGCTTGCCGCGGTCTGCCCTGGACCGAAGGATGGGGGCCTGAGGTGGAGCTGTGTGCAGCGAATGGCTGAAAGATGGAGGGGACCAGACGATGCACAGATGACAGCAACAGGGGATTTAGAGGGCAGCTGCGTCCAACAGCAACCACCGCGGAGGAGCCGCGGTTTAGGAAACGGTGGATGTGAGAGAGCAGATGCCCAGTGAGTCCCAGGCTCACAGGACAAACCGCAGTCCCCGGGCAAAGGCGGGGGCGGTGGTTGCAGGGATTTGGGGAAGAGAAACCAGACCTCTCGGGCTGCAGCTGTGGAGATGAGTCCATAGTCCAGGCTGGCGCGTCATCTTGCAATGAGGCGTTTAGAAGTTCTGAAATTCTGGAGGCTCCTTTTCCCTGGGACAGGCATTCCCTCCAAGCAGCCCTGGTCTTCTTGGTCACCTAGGAAGGAAGCATGACTTTACCTTTTTCCCTCTGCCTCGGGCCCTCGCTGATGCGCTTCGGGCAGGAGGGCGGATGGAAGGGCATCCCTGTGCGGGCCCATCCGCTCAGCCTCTGCTTAAACGGACCAGAGCCGGACTCTCTGACCCGCACACTGAAAGTGAAGGAACCACTTTTTTGTTTTTCCTGCTTTGCTAAGAGACACTTGGCCCCAAATGTCACCCCTCTCTCTAGACTCTGTAAATCAAAGCCAGCAGTACTTCTTATCTGTGCCTCAGAAAAGTGTGTTCAAGATCAAGGTTATTGCAGCCAGCCGCCTGGAGGAAAGTGGGCCAGCTTGTAACTGGCTCCTTCTGGGTGCGCTGGGCGTCACGCTGGATGGGAGAGTCATTTCCCTGGATGAGCAGCAAACCCCACAGGCACCCTTGTCCTGGGGGGTTCCTTCCCCCACCAGCCCAGGCAGTGGGATGGGTGGTGTCTGAGGTCCCTGGGGATTCCAGAGTGAGATGGGATGTCTACAGCTGGTGTGGGTCATAGCTGTACCAGGTGGGGCAGGAGACACAGCACGAACACAGACAGTCAGACAGGAGTGAGGTGAGAGGTGGGGTGATGCTGGACCCTCTTCTCCAAAGCACCTGGAGCCTGGAGGCTGGGGTGCAACGGTGCAGGGTGGAGACTGGGACAGGGCATGCCCCCTGGTCACGGTGGGGGTGTTTTCCTGTCAACAGCTTCTTATTTGCATGTGTCATTGTTTAAAAGCCTTTTTTAAGAGTTTGTGTTAACCTATGGCTAGGTTAACTCATCAGTTTATTATTATTAGCAAAACAGTAAAATAACATATTAGGAAGTTAGGAAAATAAAGAAAAAAAATCACCTACAACCCTACCACCCTACTGCAACTTGATAGATGATTACTTTATTTAGAACAGAGGAAATCTGCTTTGTTTTTTTTTTTCCCCCATGCATTTTTTCTTTTGTGTTCAAACCTTTGAGATTTGAACAGTGACACAGGTCACAAAATATTCAGGCCCCTCCATCCTCAGGTTCTTTCTCCTTCTGTTACTTTCTTATTCTCTTGTGCAGTATCACTTAAAACTATTTTTCTAATTGAACATTCTGTTGCCAGTGGACTCAAATTTTTTTTGTTACTTTTATGAGGTGTCCTCATCTTAGGTTCCATATTTCTTTAAACGTCCTGTCCCCCTAATGTGACAGCCATGGACATTTCAGGCCACAGAAATTTCAGAACCCAAAGTCACCATGGAAGAGGCACAGTCAGCCGACTCATGTGCACCCCAGGCTGGAAGTCTCTGAAGGCCCGTCTGTACCCTGCGTTTTGGAAACTTTCTTGAGGAAGGATATTATTTACTCATTCCCACTCATCTTTAAACAAAAACATTGAGTTAATGGTCCACAATATTGACCTGAACTGTCTGGAACTTAACACACCGCATTTCGGACAAAAGGCTCCTGGGGAGTTTCGCTCCTAATGACCGAAGCTGATCACAGGATGAGATACAGAGCCGCAGACCCAGGCTCCTCCCTGAGGCTGGGAGACCCCTTTGTCCCCTGGGGTCCCTGATGGGGGCTTGGGCCGTGTTGTCATCAGCATTTGAAGCTCTCCACTTGCATAAAGGGGGCTTGTGATGACCCTTGGCGGGATGTTACATCCTTGGACTTCTGGATGAGATGAGGTTGCTGGTGGCAACTTGCCCACATTAACATGGCCTCTACACTTGTATCTCGGTATAAGCTTCGCCTCCTGAAAAGGGGTTACATTTCACCCTTGTTTCTTTCCCCCAGTCCCTCCTCCATCATTTATACTGCCTTCCTGGGAGTCTGGGCAGTCATTGAGCTCCGTGGGGTGCATTTTGTTCCCGTCCTGTTCAAACATTGGGGCCAAACGAGTATCGTAGGGTCCTTCGGAGGGTGAGCCCTGTCCCTGGACATAGGTCATGTCAAGATGTCTTGGGCTGTGGAAGTGCTGAAACCACAGTATCAACCAAATTAACCTGGGAGGAACACTCTGGATTTTTATAACTCATAACACGTGATTTTAATTGAAAATGCCAATTATGTATTCTACACATGTGTATGTAAGAATCATCCTTAACTTTTAGAAAGCCATCCAAGTTTTGTGAGAATTATCACCTATGGAAGGAATCAGTCCAGTCCTGGAATGAGCACTTTCTTTTTCTTTTCCAGTTATAGTGAAATGTAATTGACATACAGCACTGCATAAGTTTAATGTGCACAGCATAATAATGATTTGACTTTCATATATTGTGAAATGATTATCACAATAAGTTTAGTTAACATCCATCATCTCATATAGGCACAAAAAAAAAAAAAAGCAAAAAATGTTTTTTCCCTTGTGATGAGAACTCGGGATCTACTCTCTTCACATACATGATATATTTCAAATATACTGTATAGCAGTGTTAACTATCGTGAACTTGTACATGACATCCCCAGTACTTATTTATCTCATGACTGGAAATTTGTACCCTTTGACCATCTTCCTTCAACCCACCCAAACTCTCACCCCCAGCCTCTGGTAACCACAAATCTGATCTCTTTTTTTTCTATGAATTTGTTTTCAGATTTCACATAAGTGAGATCATATCATGTAGTATTTGTCTTTCTCTGTCTGACTTATTTCACTTAGTCTAATGTCCTCAAGACATGCTGTCACAAATGGCAGAACTTCCTTCTTTATGGCCCAATAATATTCCATTGTATATATGTACCACATCCTCTTTATCCATTCATCTGTGTTGATGGACATTTAGGTTGTTTCCATGTCTTGGCTCTTGTGAACAGTGCTGCTATGAACATAGGAGTACAGATAGCTCTTCAACATAGTGTTTTCACTTCCTTCGGGTATATTCCCAGAGGTAGAACTGCTGGATCATATGGTAGTCCAATTTTTAATTTCTGAGGAACCTCCATACTGTCTTCCATAGTGGCTGCACCAACCTGCATTCCCTCCAGCAGTGCACAAGGGTTCCCGTTTCTTCACATTCCCACCAGCATTTGTGACCTCTTGTCTTTTTGATAATAGCCACTCTGACATTGTGAGGTAATAATTTCCCCAATGATTAGTGATGTTAAACATCTTTTCACATACCTGTTGGCCATTCACATCTCCACTTTGGAAAAATATCTGTTCAAGTCCTTTGCTCACTGTTTAATTGGGTTTTTTTCTGGTTTCTTTTGCTGTTGAGTTGTATGAGTTCTTTATATATGTTGAATATTATCAGATTCATGGTTTGCAAAATTTTTGTTCCATTCTGTAGGTTGTCTTTTCATAATGTTGATTGTTTCTTTTGTTGTACAGAAGCCTTTCAGTTTGATGTAGTCCCATGTATTTACTTTTGCTTTTTTTGCTTGTGCTTTGGGTGTCATATCCAAAAAATCATTGACAAGACTCATATCAAAGAGCTTTTTTCTTACGTTTTCTTCTTTGAGTTTTAGGGTTTCCAGTCTTACATTTAACTCTTTAATCCATTTCAAGTTAATTTCTGTGAATGGTGTAATGTGAAGTATTCACATTCTTTTACATGTGAATATCCAATTTTCTCAGCACCATTTTTTGAAGAGACTGTGTTTTTCTCCATTGAGTATTCTTGGCTCCATTGTCAAATATTAGTTGACTGTATGGGTTTATTTCTGGGCTCAGAATGAGCACTTCTAAGATGGGTGCCTGGACCTGGGCAGACCCCTCCCATGTGTGTATCAAGAACATTTCAGAACCCTGGGTCATGGTTAAAGGGGCAGCTGGGATGGAGACCCCATGGGTCTGGAACGCTGGTGCTAAGCCCTGAGTTGCAGCATTTGTAATTTGCCCCGTGGCTTTACCACACTCCTCAGGATGCTTTTGCTCAAAAAGAGTCCTTCCTGTTTTGTTTTTTGATGCCCAGGGGCAATGTCTGGCCCAATTAGAAGTTGAAAGTGAAAAGCTTTGCTGCATGGTTCAACCTAGTGCCAGTCACTGAACAAAAACCTATGATGTTCTTACTTTCCACCGTGATAGGTGCTAGGAGCAAAAAGATAGAGAAGATGTATTCTTGATGACTCAGAATCTGGAGGAGGAGAAAGCCATGCAGTGAGGACGCATCCTGCAGAAATGTGAGGAGAGAGCTGAGCTCGTGGCCTGGTGGCAGGGAGCCTCACAGACATGCCCACATTAGTGTGAGTCTTAATGAATAAGAAGGATTCTCAGGGGGAAAAGGTGAGAAAGGGCTCTCCAGGCCAAAGGAACCGTGTCTACAAGGACACGTAGGGATGTGGATCAAGGGCCACGCCAGGAAGTGTGAGCAATTTGCTTTGATAAAAATGTGTGATACTGTGTTTGGAAGGGCACTGAACTGAAAAAGTAGTGGCCACAGGGAGGAAAGTCCTGTTGTTTGTTATTCAAGTTTTTTCATACTTGCTAATGAACAACTTACTATGGCTTTTTAGACAATAGAAGCAAATAAATTGCTGTAACAAAACTTTGTGGCATGGATGCAGAAAATCCAAGTGAATTTTCCTAGACTTTTCCTAGGCAGGAGTTCTCCTACCTTGAATTCTCCAAGGCATTAAACATTAAAAAGAAAAGAGGAAGACAAATAAGATGAAAAGTCAGACAAATGCATTCACCAAGATCTTAACTGAATTGGAGAAATGATAAAGGCAAGAGGTAGAGGTGGCTTGTTCCAGATGGCAGAAGTGGTGTCTGTTAATTAATCACCAGTGTAGTTAATTAAACATTTGGAAGAACATAATGAAAGAAGATTTGAGAATCTCAGCTGAAAGGTTAGTTAAAGCTAACCTCAGCTAAGAGAGTTGGCTTTGTTCCATATAACGAGCTATAGTCAGAGAAAGTGATAGTATACTTTTCACCTTTCATTATGATTGATTGCCATTTTGGAGAAGTTGACAAAGAAAAATAACCTCACCAGACAAAGCTCCTGTTTTATTTCTCAATTACAAACATTGCTTCTAGAAATTCATAAAAGAAGGATTACAGTCAGTAAACAAATATATGAAGAGATGCTCAACCTCACTTCCAACCAAAGCCATGCAAACTGAAATATCAGGGAAGAATCATTTTATGCCTATTAATTGCCAAAGACATGGTTTGTACTTTTGTATACAGTAGTAAAATAGTATACTATTACTTTTGTAATAGCAACAGTTAGCAAGATTAGTGGTGGCAAGTGTTAGCAAGTATTCATTCAAGAAAGTTCTGATGGCCAAATTCTGTATATCAGACACTAAGAAAGACACTAATACACGGAATAACAGAAGCTTTTATTTCCTTTCATTAGTAACAATGCTTTAAGAAATATCCCAGGAACAATCTTCACCTCTACTCTACTCCAAAGAAAACCCTGCGCTAAGTGTATTACGTAAACGAAGACAGTCATTGCAGCATCATTAATTACAAATAACTGAAAAACCGGAAGTCACATAATCGCCCAAGGATCTAAAAATGTGTATTAAATTATGACATTATAGTTCATTACTGCATTTGTCAGCTAGAACAGGTTATGGTCACAATAACAATTCCAGAAGTTACAGTCACCTAACACACCAAAGGCTTGTCTCTTGCTCATGTGATGCCCAATGTATGTAAGATGAACAACTCACCAGAGACTCTCTCCTCCAAGCAGTGACTCAGGGACCCAGGCCCCTGCACGATGGGAGGCACCATCTCAACACATGGCTTCCGGGAAGAGGAAGAGAGAAAACACAAAAAACGCACACCACCTCTTACATAGTCTGACTGGCAGTGATGTATCACTTCTCAGAGCACTTTAAGTAAAACTAGTCACATGGCCTCAGCCTAGCTGCTCACTATGTTTTGCCCATTTTCTGACTGAATTTCTTGTTTTCTACTGTGGAGTTTTAAGAGTTTTAAAAAATATATTCTGGTTATTAGTTCTTTGTCAGATAGGTGGTTTAAAAATATTACATTCCACTCTGTGGCTGTCTTTTCATCCTCCGAACAGGGTCTTTTGTAGAGCAAAAGTTTTAAATTTTGATGAAGTCCGATTCATCACTTGTTCCTTTTCTAGATCAGGCTTTTGATGTAAAAGTCTAAGGGCTATTTGCCTCACCCTAGTTCTCAAAGAATTTCTGTTACATTTTTCTATTCCTGAAAGTTTTATAGTTTTATGTTTTACATTTAAGTCTATGATCAGTTTTGAGTTAACTTCTGTATACAGTGAGACCTAAGTTGAGGCTCTTTTATTTGCCTATGGATGTCCAGTTGCTCTAGGACCATTTGCTGAGAAAGTTATCATTCCGCCATTGAATTGCTTTTGTGCCTTTGTCACAATCAGGTGAGCGCATTTCTGTGGGTCCATGTCTGAGCCCTCTGCTCTGATTCATTGATGCATGTGACTACTCCTCCATCAATATGTCACAGCTGTAAAATTCGGTAAACTGATTCCTCCCACTTTATTCAGTTTCAAAATCGTTTAGCTAGTCTAGTGCCTTTGCCTTTCCATATAAATTTTAGAATAATTTTATCTATAGCTACAAAAAAATCTTGGTGGGTTTTTCATAGTAATTGTGTTAAGCTCATGTATTAATTTGAGGAGAACTCACACCTTTATCATGTTGAGTCTTCCAATCTATGAACATGGTATATGTCTCTTTATTTAGTTTTTTTATTTCTTTCATCAGCTTTGTGCAGTTTCCAGTATACAAGTCCTGCATATATTTTGTTAGATTTACACCTGTGTTTCATTTTTGAGTGATATAAATGGTATTCTATTTTTAGTTTCAGTCTCTTGTGTTCATTGCCACTATATAGAAATATGGCAGAACTCAATTATTATGGCAGAACTCTAGAACTCAATTATTCTAGAAGTTTTCTTTTTTTCAGATTCCTTGGGATTTTCTATATAAATCATGACATCATCTGCAAGTAGACGTTATTTGATTTGTTTCTTTTTGTACTATATGCCTTTTACTTCCTTTGCTTACCTTAATGCACTGGCTAGAACTTCCAGGACTATATGAAGTAGGGGTGGTGGGTGTGTACATCTATCTCTGCTTTATTCTAAGTCTTAGAGGGAAATCATTCATTCTTTCACCATTAAGTATGTTACCTGTAGGCTTTTTGTAGGTTCTCTTTACCAAGTGGAGGAAGTTCTCTCTATTCCTATTTTTCTGAGGAGGGGTCAAATGATTTTTCTGCATCAATATATATGATCATGTGCAATACTCCAATGCAATTCCAATGCTAATTCCCTAAAGTTAGTGTAGATGCCAGTCCCCAACTAGGCTGCCCTCACTTCGATGCCAACAACAAGTTCTGGTTTTTTCAGGCCACCCAAACTTCTGACCAGCTGGCTCCAAATTCAGCCAGAACTGAACTCAGGAAAGCCCTACATTTACTATTACATTTTTATGATAAAAGATACAAATCAGGAGCAGCCAAAAGAAGGGACCCAAAGGGCACGGTCTGGAAGGGTCCCCAGTGCAGAGATTCTGTGTCCTCTTCCGAGGGAATCAGGATGTCTCACGCTCTAAGCACATCAATATGTTCACCAACCAGGAAGCTCAACCAAGTTTGGTGCCCAGAGTTTTTACTGGGGTTTAATTACAAAGGCATGATGGCTTGAATCACTGATCACATGGTTGAATTCAATCTCCAGCCCACTCCCTTCCCTGGACACTGGGAATTTGGGCTGATATCATGTAGTTCAAAGCCCCAACCCTTTAAAGGCAAAGTTGGCCTTTCTGGCATAGCCAGTCCCCATTCCCAAACTATCTAGGGGCCCATCATGAGTTACTGAATTAGCATAACTCAGGCATGGTCCCAGGGACCACAATGAAAGACGAAGACACTCTTGTCACTGGGCAATTCCAAGGGTTTAGAAGCTCCTTCTCAGAAACCAGGGACAAAGACCAGACAAATTCTTTATTATGTGACATCATGTGACTTTCTTCTTAGCCAGTTAATATGATTATGTTAATATCGATTGATTTTTTGAATACTGAAATACCCTTGCATCCCTAGAATAAAGACCACTTGGTTATGTGTAATTTTAAAATATATTGCTAAATTCTAGTTGCTAATATTTTGTTAAGGATTTTTGTTTCTATATTCATGAGGGATATTGGTATTTAGTTTTCTTTTTTTTACTATCTTTGTCTGAATTTGAAACCAGGGTAATACCAGCTTCATAAAATCAATTAAGTAGTGTTCCTTCTTCTTCTATTTTCTGGAAGAGATTGTGTAGAATTGGTGCTAATTTTCTATAAATCTTTAGTATAAATGTCCACAGAAACTATCTGTACCTAGAGATTTTTTTCCCCTGGGAGGTTTTAAATTATGAATTCAATTTCCATAATATTTATAGGGCCATTTAAATGATCTGTTTTATATTGGATGAGTTGTGGTTTGTATCTTTTGAGAAACTAGTCCATTTCATTAAGTTGTCAAATTTATATGTGTAGGGTTGTTTATAGTATTTCCTTATTATATTTTTGCTGCCTGCAGGGTCTGTACTGATATCTACTGTTTTATTCTTGAAAGCAGTAATTTGTGGCTTCACTCTTTTCTTTGTCAGTTTTGCTAGAGGTTTGTCAATTTTATTGATTTTTTTCAAAGAACTATCTCTGTTTTATTTATTTTCCCTATTATTTTCCTGCTTTTAATTTCATTGATTTCTGCTCTTTGTTGTCTTCCTTTTCTGTTGGTTTTGGGTTTATTTTGCTCTTCTGTTTTTAGTTTTTTAAGATGAGAACTTAGATTATTAATTTGAGACTTTTCCCATTTTCTGATGTATACATTTTAGTGCTATAAATTTCCTTCCTGGGATGGATTTAGTTGTGTTCCACAAATTTTAATGTGCTGTACTTTCATTTGCATTCATTTCAATGAATTAAAAAAATTCCTTGAGACTTCCTCTTTGAACCATGGATTATCTAGAAGAGTGTTGTTCAGTTTCCATGTGTTTGGAGATTTTCTTATTATGTTTCTATTTCCAGTTTGATTCCATTGTGATAGGAAAACACACTCTGTGTGACTGAGATTCTTTTAAGTTGTTTGAAGCTTGTTTTATGGCTCAGGACATAGTTTATCTTGGATATGCCAAGAACACTCAGTCTCATGAGCACTGAGAACAATGTGTAACCTGACGTTGTTGGATGGGGTGTTCTATAAATGCCAATTCAATCCTGTTGACTGATGGTGTGGTTGAGTTCTTCTGTATCCTTGCTGATTTTCTGTCAAACTGTTCTATCACTTGTTAAGAGTGGGATGTTATATAGTCTGAAGTCAGGGAGCCTGATTCCTCCAGCTCCATTTTTCGTTCTCAGGATTGCTTTGGCTATTCGGGGTCTTTTGTGTTTCCATACAAATTGTGAAATTTTTTGTTCTAGTTCTGTGAAAAATGCCAGTGGTAGTTTGATAAGGATTGCATTGAATCTGTAGATTGCTTTGGGTAGTAGAGTCATTTTCACAATGTTGATTCTTCCAATCCAAGAACATGGTATATCTCTCCATCTATTTGTATCATCTTTAATTTCTTTCATCAGTGTCTTATAATTTTCTGTATACAGGTCTTTTGTCTCCTTAGGTAGGTTTATTCCTAGATATTTTATTCTTTTTGTTGCAATGGTAAATGGGACTGTTTTCTTAATTTCACTTTCAGATTTTTCATCATTAGTGTATAGGAATGCAAGAGATTTCTGTGCATTAATTTTGTATCCTGCTACTTTACCAAATTCATTGATTAGCTCTAGTAGTTTTCTGGTAGCATCTTTAGGATTCTCTATGTATGGTATCATGTCATCTGCAAACAGTGACAGCTTTACTTCTTCTTTTCCGATTTGGATTCCTTTTATTTCTTTTTCTTCTCTGATTGCTGTGGCTAAAACTTCCAAAACTATGTTGAATAATAGTGGTGAGAGTGGGCAACCGTGTCTTGTTCCTGATCTTAGTGGAAATGGTTTCAGTTTTTCACCATTGAGGACGATGTTGGCTGTGGGTTTGTCATATATGGCCTTTATTATGTTGAGGAAATTTCCCTCTATGCCTACTTTCTGCAGGGCTTTTAACATAAATGGGTGTTGAATTTTGTCGAAAGCTTTCTCTGCATCTATTGAGATGATCATATGCTTTTTCTCCTTCAATTTGTTAATATGGTGTATCACGTTGATTGATTTGCATATATTGAAGAATCCTTGCATTCCTGGAATAAACCCCACTTGATCACGGTGTATGATCCTTTTAATGTGCTGTTGGATTCTGTTTGCTAGTATTTTGTTGAGGATTTTTGCATCTATGTTCATCAGTGACATTGGCCTGTAGTTTTCTTTCTTTGTGACGTCTTTGTCTGGTTTTGGTATCAGGGTGATGGTGGCCTCATAGAATAAGTTGGGGAGTGTTCCTCCCTCTGCAATATTTTGGAAGAGTTTGAGAAGGATAGGTGTTAGCTCTTCTCTAAATGTTTCATAGAATTCGCCTGTGAAGCCATCTGGTCCTGGGCTTTTGTTTGTTGGAAGATTTTTAATCACAGTTTCAATTTCAGTGCTTGTGATTGGTCTGTTCATATTTTCTATTTCTTCCTGGTTCAGTCTCAGCAGGTTGTGCATTTCTAAGAATTTGTCCATTTCTTCCAGGTTGTCCGTTTTATTGGCATAGAGTTGCTTGTAGTAATCTCTCATGATCGTTTGTATTTCTGCAGTGTCAGTGATTACTTCTCCTTTTTCATTTCTAATTCTATTGATTTGAGTCTTCTCCCTTTTTGTCTTGATGAGTCTGGCTAATGGTTTATCAATTTTGTTTATCTTCTCAAAGAACCAGGTTTTAGCTTTATTGATCTTTGCTATCATTTCCTTCATTTCTTTTTCATTTATTTCTGATCTGATCTTTATGATTTCTTTCCTTCTGCTAACTTTGGGGGTTTTTTTGTTCTTCTTTCTCCCTTATCTTTGATAAAGGAGGCAAGCATATACAGTGGAGAAAAGACAGCCTCTTCAATAAGTGGTGCTGGGAAAACAGGACAGGTACATGTAAAAGTATGAAATTAGAACACTCCCTAACACCATACACAAAAATAAACTCAAAATGGATTAAAGACCTAAATGTAAGGCCAAACACTATCAAACTCTTTGAGGAAAACATAGGCAGAACACTGTATGACATAAATCACAGCAGGATCCTTTTTGACCCAGCTCCTAGAGAAATGGAAATAAAAACAAAAATAAACAAATGGGACCTAATGAAACTTAAAAGCTTTTGCACAGCAAAGGAAACCATAAACAAGACCAAAAGACAACCCTCAGAATGGGAGAAAATGTTTGCAAATGAAACAAGGGACAAAGGATTAATCTCCAAAATTTACAAGCAGCTCATGCAGCTCAATAACAAAAAAACAAACAACCAAATCCAAAAATGGACAGAAGACCTAAATAGACATTTCTCCAAAGAAGATATACAGATTGCCAGCAAACACATGAAAGAATCCTCAACATCCTTAATCATTAGAGAAATGCAAATCAAAACTACAATGAGATATCATCTCACACCAGTCAGAATGGCCATCATCAAAAAATCTAGAAACAATAAATGCTAGAGAGGGTGTGGAGAAAAGGGAACACTCTTGCACTGTTGGTGGGAATGTAAATTGATACAGCCACTATGGAGAACAGTATGGAGGTTCCTTTAAAAACTAAAAATAGAACTACCATACGACCCAGCAATCCCAATACTGGGCATATACCCTGAGAAAACAATAACTCAGAAAGAGTCACGTACCAAAATGTTCCTTGCAGCTCTATTTACAATAGCCAGGACATGGAAGCAACCTAAGTGTCCATCATCGGATGAATGGACAAAGAAGATGTGGCACATATATACAATGGAATATTACTCAGCCATAAAAAGAAACGAAATGGAGTTATTTGCAGAGACGTGGATGGATCTAGAGACTGTCATACAGAGTGAAGTAAGTCAGAAAGAGAAAAACAAGTACAGTATGCTAACACATATATATGGAATCTAAGGGGGAAAACAAAAAGGTCATGAAGAACCTAGTGGTAAGATGGGAATAAAGACACAGACCTACTAGAGAATGGACTTGAGGATATGGGGAGGGGGAAGGGTAAGCTGTGACAAAGTGAGAGAGAGGCATGGACATATATACACTACCAAACGTAAAATAGATAGCTAGTGGGAAACAGCCGCATGACAGAGGGAGATCAGCTCGGTGCTTTGTGATCACCTAGAGGGGTGGGATAGGGAGGGTGGGAGGGAGGGAGATGCAAGAGGGAAGAGATACGGGAACATATGTATATGTACAACTGATTCACTTTGTTATAAAGCAGAAACTAACACACCATTGTAAAGCAATTATACTCCAATAAAGATGTTAAAAAAACAAAAACAAAAACAAAAACAAACAAACAAAAAAGAGTGGGATGTTAAAATCTTCAGCTGTAATTGTGTATTTGTCTAGATCTCTTTTCAGATCTACCAGTTTTTGCTTCTTAATTATTCTGCAGCTTTGCTGTTTTGGTGCATGTACATTTAGGACCACTATGTTTTCTTGATGGATTGACCTTTTAAATTATTATATAATGTCCCTCTCTGTCACAGGTCATTTTATTTGCTCTGTGGTCTGCTTTATCTGATATTAATATACACTCCTGATTTCCTTTAATTGTTGATTATCTTTTCTCAATCTTTAACTTTCAACCTGCTTATGTAGTTATAGTAGAAGTGAATTTTTTTATTGGAGTATAGTTGCTTTACACTGCTCTGTCAGTCTCTGCTGTACAGCAAAGTGAATCAGCCATACATATACATATATCCCCTCTTTTTTGGATTTCCTTCCCATTTAGGTCACCACAGAGCACCGAGTAGAGTTCCCTGTGCTATACAGTAGGTTCTCATTAGTTAACTATTTTATACATAGTAGAGTATATATGTCAATCCCAATCTCCCAATTCATCCCACCCCCCTTTTCCCCCTTGGTATCTATATATTTTTGTTCTCTACATCTGTGTCTCTATTTCTGCTTTGCAAATAAGATCATCTATACCATTTTTCTAGATTCCACATATATGCATTAATATATTGTACGATATTTGTTTTTCTCTTTCTGACTTACTTCACTCTGTATGACAGTCTCTAGATCCATCCACGTCTCTGCAAATGACACAGTTTCGTTGTATATATGTGCCACATCTTCTTTGTCCATTCATCTGTCGATGGACACTTAGGCTGCTTCCATGTCCTGGCTATTGTAAATAGAGCTGCAGTGAACATTGTGGTGCATGACTCTTTGAATTATGGTTTTTTCCAGGTATATGCCCAATAGTGGGATTGCTGGGTCGTATGGTAGTTCTATTTTTAGTTTTTAAAGGAACCTCCATACTGTTCTCCATAGTGGCTGTGTCAATTTACATTCCCACCAACAGTGTAAGAGGGTTCCCTCTTCTCCACACCCTCTCCAGCATTATTGTTTGTAGATTTTTTGATGATGGCCATTCTGACCAGTGTGAGGTGATACCTCATTGTAGTTTTGATTTGCATTTCTCTAATAAGTAGTGATGTTGAGCATCTTTTCATGTGTTTGTTGGACATCTGTATGTCTTTTTTGGAGAAATGTCAATTCAGGTCTTCCACCCATTTTATGATTGGGTTGTTTGTCTGTTTTAAATTTATTTAATTATTTTTGGCTGCATTGGCTCTTCATTGTTGCGCATGGGCTTTCTCTAGTTGCAGCGAGAGACTACTCTCGAGAGGGGGCTACTCTTCGTTGCGGTGTGCGGGCTTCTCACTGCGGTGGTTTCTCTTGTTGCGGAGCACAGGGTCTAGGCATGCGGGCTTCAGTAGTTGTGGCTCGCAGGCTCTAGAGTGCAGGCTCAGTTGTTGTGGCACTTAGGCTTAGTTGCTCCGTGGCATGTGGGATCTTCCCAGACCAGGGCTCAAACCCGTGTCCCCTGCATTGGCAGGTGGATTCTTAATGACTGCACTACCAGGGAAGCCCTGTTTGTTTTTTAAAAGATTTAATTTTATTTATTTTTGGCTGCGTTGGGTCTTCGTTGCTGCACACAGACTTTCTCTAGTTGTGGCGAGTGGGGGCTACTCTTCCTTGCGGTGCATGGGTTTCTCTTTACTGTGGCTTCTCTTGTTGCAGAGCATGGGCTCTAGGTGTGTGGGCTTCAGTAGTTGTGGCACACAGGCTCAGTAGTTGTGGCACATGTGCTCTAGAGCACAGGCTCAGCAGTTGTGGCGCATGGGCTTAATTGCTCTATACCATGTGGGATCTTCCCAGACCAGGGATTGAACCCGTGTCCCTTGCATTAGCAGGTGGATTCCTATCCACTGTGCCACCGTGGAAGTACTGGGTTTTTTGTTTTTTGATATTGAGCTGCATGAGCTGTTTGTATATTTGGAGATTAATCCCTTGTCAGTTGCTTTATTTGCAAATCTTTTCTCCCATTCTGAGGGTTGTCTTTTTGTCTTGTTTATGGTTTCCTTTGCTGTACAAAAGCTTTTAAGTTTAATTAGGTCTCATTTGTTTATTTTTGTTTTTATTTTCATTATTCTAGTAGGTGGGTCAAAAAAGATCTTGCTGCAATTTATGTCAAGGAGTGTTCTGCCTATGTTTTTAGCCCTGCCCTCTTTCTCCTTTCCTTCCAGGACCCTAATGACATGAATATTAGGTATTTTGTTATAATCCCACAAGTCCCCAAGCGTCTGTTTCCTCTCTCCCCCCCGCCCCCTTTTTCTTTCTTGTAAAGATTGAGGACTTTGTATTATTATATCTTCCAGTTCACTGATTCTTTCTTCTGTCCCATTCTGCTTTGAGCCTATCTACTGAGCTTTCCATTTTGGTTATTGTATTTTCAGTTTTAAAATTTCCATTTGGTTCTTCTTTATATCTTTTGTTGCTGAGGCTTGTTCTCTTTCAATTTGTTCCAAGAAAGCTCATAATTGCTTGATGAAGTGTTAAAAACTTTCTTAATTGTGCCAAAATACATATAACATAAAACTTACTATCTTAACCATTTTAAAGTGTACAGTTCAATGGCCTTAAGTACATTTATTTGTAATGCATTATTGAAGCACCTTATCATGGTTGCTTAAAAATCTTTGTCAAATTTTTCTAACATTTCTCTCTTCTTAGTGTTAGATCTGTTGATTGTTTTTTTTTTTTCGTTCATTTTGAGATCTTCCTGGTTCTTGGTATGATGAGTGATTTTCAGTGGAAACCAATACATTTTCATATTCTGTTTTGAGATTGTGGTTCTTATTTAAACATCTGTTTTAACTGGCTTTCTCTGACACTGCTCTGGCAGAAGAACGGGTCCCTGCCTCAGCACTGCCAGGTGGAGATGGAAGCTTTTGTGTCCCCACATGGTCTCCACTGGCACTGTGGGGAATGAGGCTTCCTACCAGCCAGTAGGGATGAGAGACCTGGCTCCTTACTGGTCTTCTCTGACAGCACCCCAAAGTGGTGCCGGGCATTTTGTTATACTGTAATGAGGATAGAAGTCTAGGCTCAGGCTTTGCTAGTGTGGGTGGGACTGAGGTCACAGTTCTTCTGTGGTGTTGCCTGGAGAAGAGCAGTTATTGTCTAAAAGTTTTCTGTCTTGCTAGGCTGCCCTTCCTGGCCTGTTGGGTGGAAACAGCAGGCTTCTGCTGGGACTTTTTTGGTCTTTGCCCATTGTCATATCTGAGTTGCCAGCTTCTCAGCTCAAGTGATGGGTTATAAATGGTGAACAAACCAAAACCAATAAACAAACCTAGAGAACTTATCACTATATCATTTGTCAGGTCCCGAGGTCCCTGCCTTCTTCTCTCCGCCTTTTGGAGTCTTTGAGGTTTGTTTCATACACACTGCCCAGGGTTTTTAGTTGTGCTCAGCAGGTATAAGAGCTTGGTGGAGGTCTACGTCATCTTCCTGGGCTGTCTGTTTACTTCTTACCTTCTGCTCTGCCTAGCTTCAGGTTTTGAGAAATTTCTGGAGGGAAAGCCTGGCAGAGTGACAGATCCACTTCTCTGCCCTTTCATTCTCATTGAAATAATTGACCCTTCAAGTATGCATGAAAAAATCTCAATGCTCTGCTGATCCTCTGCCCCAGCAGCACCTCTGCTTCAACAGAGCCCAGCGTCTCTGCCCTTGACCTGTCCTCAGACTCAGCAAGTATCCCAAGGGTTAAGGTAACTGCACAGAGCTGGCTTACTCATCCATGCTTCTTCCCTCTCTGGACTCCTGGACCCTCCAGTGCTCTCTGATTCAGTGGCTCTCTGATGTGTAGGAAATGATTTTTAAAATCTTTAATCCAGCTTTTAAAGTTATTTTTGGCAGGAACATTAATCTGCTGCCAGGTACCCACTCATAACTGAAAGTGGAAGTCTGTTTCTCAGAATTCATGTGATAGTATCGTAAGTGAATGGCTTTATGTCAAAATCAGCTTTTCCATTGGCTAATATACTCCAAGTAGTAAAGGATAGCGTCACAGACAGTGGCTAGAAGTGTGGGGTCCTGAGTTGGAGGGCCTGGCTTTGAACGTGGTCCCGCTTACTAAACTTGGTCATTTTTCAGACTCCTTAAGCCTTGGTTTTCTCATCTGTAAAATGAAGACGATGAAATATCCATCTTAAATTGTCATTGTAAGGATGAGATAATGCAAGTAAAGGACTTAGCGTGCTCCCTACCATGTGATAAATGAAGACAAAATTGTTAGCTATTATTTAATACCGGTGTTCAAAATGATAGATTCGTATCGGTCAATAAAATTTTATATATCCTACAAATACATGGGTCAGTTAGCTTATTTACTTATTTGTGACTCATATTTATGACTTTTATTTGGACAAGGAAAATACTCCAGATATTAGGTCCACACCTCTCCTTATCCTAGAGCTGGGAGACAGCCCATCCTGTGGTCAGCATAAACAGACACAGAACAGAATAGGATTCTGTCCTGCAGACAGGATGAAGTCGATAGGACAAAGCAGGCCAAATGTCACTTGTTATTCTATGAACCAAGTATAATACTATGTGGAAAGGCATAGCTACTTAAACAAAGTTAAATAGACTGGAGAAGAGAGGAGGAACTGTGTGGGTCAGAAGATCCACAAAACTCCTGGCTTGACTGCAGTGGAGCATATTTGGATCCAGATAACAGGAGAGAGGAAGAGCGTATTTCATCCGAAAGTTCTTGCAGTTCTCTGGATTGTGCTTGTGACGTTTATAGCTTCGTTCATAGAAAACAGATCAATGATAAAGGGGTAGGTCAGTGCTTGGGAAAGAACTATAACGTTTGCAAAAAGCGGAGTCTCTCCATTTCTGTTTTGCTTCTATCTTCTCTATCGGTGAGAATGATCTCAAAAACAGGAAAGAGGGGAAGGATGATTAAGAGCAAATGAAGTCCCAGGATAGGCAGAGATCCACCAAGGCAACATTAACTGCAGTGTGTGAATCTAGGATAAACCAAGTGGGCTGCAAGAATCTATGCTTTCAGAATCAGTGTTTGGAAACTTTAAAAAACCACAAAAGCAAGAAAGTATAATGGTTAGGAGCTTGGTTTTGGTATGACAACGTGCCCAGAAGTCCTAGCTCTATCACTTATTAGCTGAATAATGCAGGAAAAGGAAATTTTCTCTGGGCTTTATTTCTTTATCTCTAAAATGAGGAAGGTCTGAAATTTTTTAAAAAAATTTTTTTTAAAAAGAAAATATTAAAATGGAGAAAGTCTATGAATTCATAATGATCATCAAAAAAGAGTGACAGAGAAGTCCTCCATTTTCTCATTTTCACTATTCATTGCAGCAAAGAATCAACTTATCAACTTCTTATCAACTTCTTATCTTATCTTAGTATAACTGTTGTTCATCTTACTCGACACACTGGCCAAGTGGCTTCAGTTGGTAAAGGAAAGCTTTATTTTACAGAAAATGGCAGGCAATAAATGCAGAAGGGAAGATAGAATTAGAAAATCATTGATTTGAAATTTCTAATGAAATTATTATCCAATAGTGCCCCAAAAGGGAAAAGTAGGAAAGGAATAAATCAATCGTCTTGGCATTAATTTCCTTCTAAACTCCAAACTGTGCTATGAGTTCTTAATTTTAGGAGACGAAGATAAATGAAGGTGTTCAGAGCAGGTAAACAAAGTGGTGACGATTCTACGTGTGAAACAGAATTTCTATGGCTGAAGATAGAGTCGGCTTGGAGAGGAGATTGAATGTCTTCAACCCCATGGGTCCGCTCCTGCGGCAGACAGAGTAAGTTTACTGCTGGGTGGTTTCTGAAGGCAGGACGAAGGATGCCCTTGTTACCAACCTGGGTTCTTGGACTCTTTGATCAATAAAAACTGATAAAAGGCCAACAAGGAATTCAGGTAAGGCTTTACTGGGACTCATGCTGCATCATGAGGGGGCAAGAACAAGTAAAGGTGCCCTTGGTTGCTCCCTGAGGGGGTGGGCGGGGTTGTCCCTTAAATGGGGTGAGGATGGGAACAGATCGGTGGGTTGGGCTGGAGGCGTGGCTTAGGTGTTCTGCCCACCCCCTTGGTGGTGCTTTGTGCAGGGATCATGAGCAAGACCCTGCTTTTGCTCCAGGCACCTCAGAAGAGGCTGTTGGGCTTGTGGCCTTTCTGTATCTTGTCATCCATAATTTGCCCCAACTGTACATGCATGCAGTTATTTTTAGTCCTTTCTAGTTTCTTTGTATCCATTACTCGAGGGGATGTTTGTCCAGGTGCAAGCCCTGCAGCAAAGGGTCCCAGGTCCCAGGTTCTAGATCCCAACCTGTCTCATTCTGGGGAGTCAGAAAGGAAAGCTTCTGTTAGTGATGAAGAGAGAAGCAGAGGTGGAGGGAGGCATGTGCTGGCTGATAAAAAGGAGACTGAGTCACCAACACCAAGTCCTGGGACCATGTCCTCAGACACGGAGGCGGGGGCCTGACAGCCAGGCCAGGGCCCTCGGGGCTGTGGTTCCAGGGGTCTGGCCCGATCCCTGGACACTTCAGCTGGCTGTGTGCACCCATCTCTGCTGACTTGCATGGTTGGTCTCTGTCTTCTGCTGTGAAATCATGTGGGCTTGTTGGCCAGGAGGGAGGGCCCTGTGGTGACACCAGGCATGGTGTCCCCACCTCCGACTGCTTCCAGGGTACCACGATCTCCCAGTCAGATAGCAGAATAAACACAGACTGAACCCAAGAGCTATGCCGTTTCTTTGTGGTTTAAAAAAGAAGAAGGCAAATGCACATGATGAGCAATTGTCTGATCTGGGCTGGGAAGCCTGTGAGCGGTGCAGGTGGGATCATCCTCCCCGGAGGAGGGGGGCAGATGGCAGCCCCAGGGGAGAACTGGCCAAAGGGCCTCTTGCTACTTGTTGGCGCTGGTGGCTGAACGTGTACAGAGCACACACATGCAGGGTGGGTTGGCAGTGAGACCTTCTGTCTTTTCATCTCAGTACTTGCTTGGTTTTCTAGACAGAGAAATTTGGAAATTACCAGGCCCCAGAGGTGGGCTGGGTCCCCACGTCTGCAGAACTTCCCTGCTCCCTGAACTGCACTCTTGATTCCTCTTAATTCCATCTTGGGACGGCAGCCCTGTGTGGGATTGGGTGAAGGCCCAGGGGCCAGACTGCCCAGGGGGAGACACGTGCACACAAGGACGGCCTGGATTGCAGGCTCTCCAGCAGTAATTGCTTGGCCAAGGTGGCCCCGACCCCAGAGCCATCAAACAAGGCCCAGAGGGGAGCCCCACCAGCCTCAGGGAGCCCAAGGGTCCTTGGAGGGAGCGACAGAAACCCTGCTGACCCCTGATGTCTTGTGCTGGGGTCTGGGGGATTCTCATGAGTCATCTTCAGCTCAGAGCCCCCAGGCTGGGTTGGGACTTAAAGCTGTATCGGGTGCAGGAGTCCTGAGCCCCAGCCTCAGTCAGTTGACTCACCCTCGAGTCCCCTCGAGGGGTGCCCTTTTCGGACATCCGGCAAAGAGCCTTTAGCCCAAGTGGCTTTGACCTTTGGTATCATTAGGGCACACTTTTATCTTTATCCCTCTTCCTGATTCTAATCTTACTGTGCCATTAAGACTCTTCTTTTGTTTGTTTTAATAAACTTTTTATTTTAGAACAGTTTTAGATTTATAGAAAAGTTACATAAGTAGTACAGAATCCCCATATGCCACCAACAGTTTACTCTGTTATTAGTAAAGTACTAATGAACTTACTAAGTGAAGTCTATGCTCTGTTCAGATTCCTTAGTTTCTATCCAGTGGCCTCACCGTGTCCCAGTGAGCCACCCAGGACACCATGTTGCATTTAGTTCTCATGTCCCCTCAGGCTCCTTTGGCTGTGACAGTTTCTCCAACTTTTCTTGAGTTTGATGATCTTGCCTTGTTATTTTTTTTTAACTGTGGTTAAAAAAAAAATCATTAAGACCATTTTAAGGTTTGTTTTTGAAATGGCTGAAATGCCCCCAAATATTGCTAACTGCTGTGAATTTTTAGGAGCAACTGGGGGAATTTGGACTCTTCTTTTGAGCTCTGGCTCCCATAGGTCTTGTGTATGGAGGTTACTAAGACCTGGGCCGGATGAGAGGATACGGCCCCATCTTGGCCCGTTCAGTGTTTCTCTGTTGAGAATACCTCTCCTTTTCCTGTGTACGTTTCATGGAAGGTTCACCTTGGTGAGCCTGTCGGAGGGGCATTGTGGCTCCCGGGCACCCGCCTCTTTTCTGCATTCCTACAACATTTATAACAACAGTTTGTGCTGTGCTGCCCTGTGTCACTCAGCAGCTCAGTCTGCCCTTGAAATCTCTCAGTTTGGCTTCCCAACCAGACCGAAAGGTCCTTGACATCAGTCATCATGCCTTTCACAACAGTCTTATTATATTATAGAGCGGGCGAGTGGGAGGAAAGGTGAAGTGGCTTGGTTGAGGCTGCGTGGAAGATCCACTGACATCAAGCCTGGTGACGCTGGGTGACATCATCTCCAGGGTCCTGGGGCCGGAGCTGGGGAGGCAGGGGGGGAGGCACCCACCTCCTGTGCGAAATTTAAGGAGGCACTGGAGAGCTCAGTCCTCAAGCGGAATAATATTTTAATGCAATATTTAAAAATGAATGCAAAAAATCCATGATGAGCAAAGTCAAAATTTTAAATAAACACATGATGTTGTCAGTCTCATGGCCTGTGTTAATGTGCAGTAAAGCAGTGGTTTCCAGTCGGCCCTGGGACCCCAGGCCTGCGACAGAAACCTCCTCCCCCCCCCCAGGTAATGGACAAAGTTACCTATGGCAACACCGGCAGGAGATGGAGTCATGTTTTTGGTGGTAGAGCTTTAATTAACTTTTTACCTTTGGTTCAAGGTACCTGAGGGTATCTCTATAGGTGCACGTAGGGCTACACATTTTTCTTTTCTCTTTTCCCTTGGCTCCTATATGATGCTTATGGCACCTATAATTTACAAACGGCTTTAGCATCATCATTTCATTTAACCCTCAAAAAAGTCCTGATTAGATGGTGTTATCTTCATTTTAGAGGAAAAGAAACTAGGCCTCAGATTAAGTTCCTAACCAATAATACCGTGCTGGCTGGTGGTGGAGCTGGGATTCTCAGGTCCCCTGACTTGGGCAGGTGGCCTTTGCGATCACAACCCAGCCTCTGCTTCCCCTTCTCAGCTGTGTACTCACATCCAGGGGGTGTGTGCCTGCGTGTGTGAGCATGTGGGTACACATATGTGTGAGCGTTCAGAGTGTGAGAAGATGGGACACAGAAAATGGAAGCCGTCCAAAGGAGGGCCAAGGATTCTGTGGCCAGACTGGCCTCGTGCCTCACAGTTGGCAAGGTGGCCCTCATCTCAAGAGCTCAGAGAAGATTTTACTTCCTCGTCCATCCTCAGGAACCATTGCCAGGGCCGGTGGCAGGGCAATGGTCTGCCTCCCGTCTCAGGCTTTAGGGAGAACGCTCAGAATCTTGGCGGGTGATGCAGAAGAAGTTGCCGACTCCGTAGTTATAAGAATAAACATAGTGTGTGATTTGGGGGAACCTCGGTTTGCCTTTTCCAAAGTGAGTGCCTGAAAGACTCTTGCAAACGTGCAGCCCAGCTTCTGGGGTTTGGGTGCAGTACTGGGGGTTTTTTGGGAGGCATCAGGAATTGTTCCACATCAGGTAAACATCCTCTGAAATACCCTCTCCCTCCCAAACCCGAGCCCAGCATCATAACCTGAGAAATCACGGTTAGCCCATCACTCTGATACAGGGAGGACCACACACGGGCAGCATTCCGCAGTTTTCCCAGCTAAATATTGTTCTACCCTGCGTTCGTCTGCACAGGGTTAGTCATGGAGTCCTGACAGAAAAGTCTCAGGACCCCTGTAGGCTGGACAGCTTATTAAAATACTGTTTTATTTTCTTGCAGTTTGCAAGTTCCTGGAGCCCTGGGAGAGAGGTTAAGTGTACCACCTCTCGGTCAGCCTGTTCCAGAACACGCAGCCAGAAGGAGGAGAGCAGCTGAGTGTCTGAAGATGGTCCTTTAGGAAGGGAGGTGAGGCTGCCTCCCCGCGTGGCAGGCCCAGGCACATGGCTGGGCCCCAGCTGTGCTGGGGGCTTAGCTGGTGGGTTCGGGGCCCGCGGGGAGCAGAGGGGCCCACAGGTAAGCACAGCTGTGGTGCAGGGAGGCTGTGAGGGGCCAGCTGGTGAGAGCTTCGGCAGGGCGGTCCGGTGTTGTGGACCATGGCGCACGCGGCTCCTCTGAAAGCTGGGGTCCTGGATCCACACCAGAGGGACGGTCCCATCACCAGTGGCTCTGCACTGCTTCAGGTATAGGACCTGAAGAAGGAGTGGCTTGTGGCTGAGGCAGGATCTCGGACCATCGGGAGAAGTGTTACTGGTTTTGGATTCTATCGTGTCTTGGGTGTTAGTGTACAGATTGTATTGATTTGATGGAAAAATAATAGCTTTCATCAACTAATATAAATGAATACCCACCTCGTTGTCGTTTTTATTGCAGCAGGCTATGTGCTTTCTTCTGACTTTTTAAGCTGGATTTAAAAGATCACAAAAGAATGAAGCCAATATTATACTGGTTTTGTGTCATTTATTTATTTTTTTTGAATTAAAACTACCCTAAGCCTTGCTGTTTTATGTGTTATCACTTCCAGCCTCTGTTGTCATAGAAATATTTGCTCACATTGTCTCAAAGTTCCCCTTTTCAGATGCAGTTCTGAACCTGTCGTTGGTCCGTTCCTGACCACCCGTCAGAGCTGCCCCACTTCTCAGCTGAAGGAGGACTCGGGACGGGCCGCTGGATGCCAGGCCTCAGTCAGTGTGCTCAGTGGACAGACTGCCTGGGGGCCACGGTCTACGTGGGCACGATCTTCCATGAGGCTCCCTTCCACTCACTCCATCCCCAGAAGCCTGCTGGGCCCGAGGGTCACACTGGAGAATAGGCCTCGTTGACTAGGATGTCCAGAATCTGACCTTTTATGATCTTACGAGGGGATGGATTCACTACTTCACAGAGCTTTCCCTGAGTCACCTGGCCTAACGTTCATCGATCCTATATCCCACTGGGCATATTACTCACCCTGGTGAGCGTGCATTTCTTTATGTATGTTACTGCCTGTTATCTTTTTATGTGCATTTTGCTTGTCTCTTCCTTTGAAGGAAGATTCCTTGGGGGGCAGGAATGCAGTCCTTCATTTCTTCTACACCTCCTCACGGCCTCTAAGAGTGTCTGCAGCTCAAAGATCCCTGGCAAACAGGGTGACTAGAGCATTTGAATGAACCAGAGCACAGATGAAGGCTGTACCAGCAAAGGGCTAAAATACTCTGAGAATCAGGCTTGCATTCATTCCTCAGGTTTCAGTATGTTTATAGGGCAGTTAACCCGGCAGTTTGGGTTGCTCTGTTCAAGTTACCCCATATCCAGCAGGACTAGGTGCTGATGGCCATCACTCAGCCATGTCAGACGGGGTGACTGGACCGAGGCAGACATAAGGTGTTTGATTTGGTGGTGGTGGGGTGGGGGCGAGCTGTTCCCGTTTTTATTTGTTTTTAACAGGGGTGTGTGGGTGTCAGGAACACACAGAAGCTTCCTTGCTTGGAAGAAAGATGCTGAGCCTGCCTTTCCAGGCCCGTGTTTATTACATGTTCATTACATGTTTATGTTTACTACATGTATTATTTACTACATGGATTGTAGAAGCAGCATCAACGACAGTAAGAAAAAAGTGGTGAAGACTGGCATACGCCCCATAATTTAACCCGCAAGAGAACACGCTCTAAATTGCTTGGTTTTGTATTTGCATTTTTTTTTTTTTTGAATTAAAACGAATTTGGAGAGGGCAGACAGCAGAAGCAAGAAAAACTACAATCCTGCAGCCTGTGGACCAAAAACCACAGTTACAGAAAGATAGACAAGATGAAAAGGCAGAGGGCTATGTACCAGATGAAGGAACAAGATAAAACCCCAGACAAACAACTAAATGAAATGGAGATAGGCAACCTTCCAGGAAAAGAATTCAGAATAATTACAGTGAAGGTGATCAAGGACCTCGGAAAAAGAATGGAGGCAAAGATCGAGAAGATGCAAGAAATGTTTAACAAAGACCTAGAAGAATTAAAGAACAAACAAACAGAGATGAACAATACAATAACTGAAATGAAAAATACACTAGAAGGAATCAATAGCAGAATAACTGAGGCAGAAGAACGGATAAGTGACCTGTAAGACAGAATGGTGGAATTCATTGCTGTGGAACAGAATAAAGAAAAAAAATGAAAAGAAATGAAGACAGCTTAAGAGACCTCTGGGACAACATTAAACACAACAACATTCACATTATAGGGGTCCCAGAAGGAGAAGAGAGAGAGAAAGGACCTGAGAAAATATTTGAAGAGATTACAGTTGAAAACTTCCCTAACATGGGAAAGGAAATAGCCACCCAAGTCCAGGAAGTGCAGAGAGTCCCATACAGGATAAACCCAAGGAGAAACATGCCAAGACACAAAGTAATCAAATTGGCAAAAATTAAAGACAAAGAAAAATTATTGAAAGCAGCACGAGAAAAACGACAAATAACATACAAGGGAACTCCCATAAGGTTAACAGCTGATTTTGCAGAAACTCTACAAGCCAGAAGGGAGTGGCATGACATACTTACTTAAAGTGATGAAAGGGAAGAAACTACAGCCAAGATTACTCTACCCTGCAAGGATCTCATTCAGATTCAATGGAGAAATCAAAAGCTTTACAGATAAGCAAAAGATAACAGAATTCAGCACCACCAAATCAGCTCTACAACAAATGCTAAAGGAATTTCTCTTAGTGGGAAACACAAGAGAAGAAAAGGACCTACAAAAACAAATCCAAAACAATTAAGAAAATGATAATAGGAACATACATATCGATAATTACCTTAAACGTGAAAGGACTAAATGCTCCAACCAAAAGACACAGGCTCGCTGAATGGATACAAAAACAAGACCCATATATATGCTGTCTACAAGAGACACACTTCAGACCTAGAGACACATACAGACTGAAAGTGAGGGGATGGAAAAAGATATTCCATGCAAAGGGAAATCAAAAGAAAGCTGGAGTAGCTATACTCATATCAGACAAAATAGACCTTAAAATAAAGAATGTTACAAGAGACAAGGAAGGTCACTACATAATGATCAAGGGATCAATCCAAGAAGACGATATAACAATTATAAATATATATGCACCCAATATAGGAGCACCTCAATACATAAGGCAACTGCTAACAGCTATAAAAGAGGAAATTGACAGTAACACAATAATAGTGGGGGACTTTAACACCTCACTTACACCAATGGACAAATCATCCAAAATGAAAATTAATAAGGAAACACAAGCTTTAAATGACACAATAGACCAAATAGATTTAATTGATATTTATAGGACATTCCATCCAAAAAGAGTAGATTACACTTTCTTCTCAGGTGTGCATGGAACATTCTCCAGGATAGATCACATCTTGGGTCACAAATCAAGCCTCAGTAAATTTAAGAAAATTGAAATCATATCAAGCATCTTTTCTAACCACAATGCTATGAGATTAGAAATCAATTACAGGGGAAAAAACGTAAAAAACACAAACACATGGAGGCTAAACAATACGTCACTAAATAACCAAGAGATCACTGAAGAAATCAAAGAGGAAATCAAAAAATACCTAGAGACAAATGACAATGAAAACACGACAATCCAAAACCTATGGGATGCAAAAAAAGCAGTTCTAAGAGGGAAGTTTATAACAATACAATCCTACCTCAAGAAACAAGAAAAATCTCAAATAAACAATCTAACCTTACACCTAAAGGAACTAGAGAAAGAAGGACAAACAAAACCCAAAGTTAGTAGAAGGAAAGAAATCATAAAGATCAGAGCAGAAATAAATGAAATAGAAACAAAGAGAACAAGAGCAAAGATCAATAAAACTAAAAGCTGGTTCTTTGAGAAGATAAACAAAATTGATAAACCATTAGTCAGACTCATCAAGAAAAAGAGGGAGAGGACTCAAATCAATAAAATTAGGAATGAAAAAGGAGAAGTTGCAACAGACACTGCAGAAATACAAAGCATCTTAAGAGACTACTACAAGCAACTCTATGCCAATAAAATGGACAACCTGGAAGAAATGGACAAATTCTTAGAAAGGTATAGCCTTCCAAGACTGAACCAGGAAGAAATAGAAAATATGAGCAGACAAATCACAAGTAATGAAATTGAAACTGTGATTAAAAATCTTCGAACAAACAAAAGTCCAGGACCAGATGGCTTCACAGGTGAATTCTATCAAACATTTAGAGATGAGCTAACACCCGTCCTTTTCAAACTCTTATAAAAAATTGCAGAGGAAGGAATACTCCCAAACTTATTTTATGAGGCCACCATCACCCTGATACCAAAACCAGACAAAGATACTACAAAAAAGAAAATTACAGACCAATATCACTCATGAATATAGATGTAAAATCCCCAACAAAATACTAGCAAACAGAATCCAACAACACATTAAATGGATCATACACCATGATCAAGTGGGATTTATCCCAGGGATGCAAGGATTCTTCAATATATGCAAATCAATCAATGTGATACACCATATTAACAAATTGAAGAAGAAAAACCATATGATCATCTCATTAGATGCAGAAAAAGCTTTTGACAAAATTCAACACCCATTTATGATAAAAACTCTCCAGAAGGTGGGAATAGAGGGAACCTACCTCAACATAATAAAGGCCATATACAACAAACCCACAGCAAACATCATTCTCAATGGTGAAAACCTGAAGGCATTTCCTCTAAGATCAGGAAGAAGACAAGGATGTCCACTCTCACCACTATTATTCAACATAGTTTTGGAAGCCCTAGCCACTAGTCCTAGGCAATCAGAGAAGAAAAAGAAATAAACGGAATACAAATTAGAAAAGAAGTAGTAAAACTGTCACTGTTTGCAGATGACATGATACTATACATAGAGAATCCTAAAGATGCCACCAGAAAACTACTAGAGCTAATCAATGAGTTTGCTAAAGTTGCAGGATACAAAATTAATGCACAGAAATCTCTTGCATTCTTATACACTAATGATGAAAAATCTGAAAGAGAAACTAAAGAAACACTCCCATTTACCACTGCAACAAAAAGAATAAAATACCTAGGAATAAACCTACCTAGGGTGACAAAAGATCTGTATGCAGAAAACTATAAGACACTAATGAAAGAAATTAAAGATGATTCAAACAGATGGAGAGATATACCACGTTCTTGGATTGGAAGAATCAATATTGTGAAAGTGACTATGCTACCCAAAGCAATCTACAGATTCAATGCAATCCCTATCAAATTACCAATGGCATTTTTTACAGAACTAGAACAAAAAATCTTAAAATTTGTATGGAGACACAAAAGACCCTGAAGAGCCAAAGTGGTCTTGAGGGAAAAAAAACGGAGCTGGAGGAATCAGATTCCCTGACTTCAGACTATACTACAAAGCTACAGTAACCAAGACAATATGGTACTGGCACAAAAACAGAAATATAGATCAATGGAACAGAATAGAAAGCCCAGAGATGAACCCACACACCGATGGTCAATTAATCTATGACAAAGGAGGCAAAGATATACAACGGAGAAAAGATGGTCTCTTCAATAAGTGGTGCTGGGAAAACTGGACAGCTACATGTAAAAGAATGAAATTAGAACACTCCTTAACACCATACACAAAAATAAACTCAAAATGGATTTGAGACCTAAATGTAAGACTGGACACTATAAAACTCTTAGAGGAAAACATAGGAAGAACACTCTTTGACATAAATCACAGCAAGATCTTTTTTGATCCACCTCCTAGAGTAATGGAAATAAAAACAAAAATAAACAAATGGGACCTTATGAAACTTAAAAGCTTTTGCACAGCAAAGGAAACTATAAACAAGACGAAAAGACAACCCTCAGAATGGGAGAAAATATTTGCAAATGAATCAACGGACAAAGGATTAATCTCCAAAATATATAAACAGCTCATGCAGCTCAGTATTAAAAAAAAACAAACAACCCAATCCAAAAATGAGCAGAAGACCTAAATAGACATTTCTCCAAAGAAGACATACAGATGGCCAAGAAGCACATGAAAAGCTGCCCAACATTACTAATTATTAGAGAAATGCAAATCAAAACTACAATGAGATATCACCTCACACCAGTTAGAATGGGCACCATCAGAAAATCTACAAACAACAAATGCTGGAGAGGGTGTGGAGACAAGGGAACCCTCTTGCACTGTTGGTGGGAATGTAAGTTGATACAGACACTATGGAGAACAGTATGGAGTTTCCTTAAAAAACTAAAAGTAGAATTACCATATGACCCAGCAATCCCACTACTGGGCATATACCCAGAGAAAACCATAATTCAAAAAGACACATGCACCCCAATGTTCATTGCAGCACTATTTACAATAGCCAGGTCATGGAAGCAACCTAAATGCCCATCGACAAGACGAATGGATAAAGAAGTTGTGGTACATATATACAATGGAATATTACTCAGCCATAAAAAGGAACGAAATTGGGTCATTTGTAGAGACGTGGATGGATCTAGAGACTGTCATACAGAGTGAAGTAAGTCAGAAAGAGAAAAACAAATATCGTATATTAACGCATATATGCGAAATCTAGAAAAATGGTACAGATGAACCGGTTTGCAGGGCAGAAATTGAGACACAGATGTAGAGACCAAACGTATGGACACCAAGGGGGGAAAGTGGCGGGGGGTGGTGGTGGTGTGATGAATTGGGAGATTGGGATTGACATGTATACACTGATGTGTATAATATTGATGACTAATAAGAACCTGCTGTATAAAAAAAAATAAAATAAAATTCAAAAATTCAAAAAACCCACAAAAAACGGATTTGGAGCCTGTGAATACCTCATGCAACAGGAAGTCTCTGATGAGAGACTGCATCTCTGAATTATGTGTCGTTTCTGATCGTCTTGTCATGGTGTCAAGGATATGTTAAAATGTGTGAATTTCCATAAACCCTCTTATCAAAAATAAGCAAACAGCAACACCTCTTGCGCTTTTTGTGCTGCTCCCAGAACAAGGCTGAGCTGGGTCATTTGTTCACTGTTCCGCGGGGCACTGGCTGTGGCCCATCGGGCATCCCTGCAGCTTGTGGGCCTCCTCAAGACACCTGCAGCTGAGCCCCACGGGCAGCCCGAGGGGGAGTGGCAGAGGTGCCCCCGCAGCAGGGGAACCGGGGCACATGGCTTCCTTCTGCAACGCAGTAGGATCTGGGGGCTCAGCAGCAGGCCACACCCCAGCCCGCTCCGACCCGGAGCCTCTCCTAACCCTCTCACGTGTACTGTGGGATACCCTCCCATTTTACACACGAGCAAATGGAGGCCCCAGGAGGTTGGGGGAGACCTGGGTCAGGGTGCTGGCCTCCGCCTCGGGGTCTGGGGGCTTTTGTTCTTCCGTGGGCACCGGCCTGCCCCCCGATGGCACATTCACCCAGGCCGGCTGGGTCTGCGGCTGCAGCCTGTTAACCTTCACTGGGTGTGGACAGACCCTCCTGGGCTCGGGGGCTTCCGTTACCGAACCAGCTTCCACAGTTACAGAGGCCAGTGCCGGGAAGCTGACTGAGAGAAGGTTTTACCTCCTGTTCTGAGTTGCGCTAAGGAATAAGCCCAGAGAGGATTATCCCCAGCGGGAGAGATAAGAGGATGGAAAAGAAGAGGTGGGGCCGCAGCTGGACGCGCGGATACCTCTGCCCATCGCCTCGTCCAGCGCGTTCCTCCGCACAGAGGCCGTGCTGCTGGGCTGGCCTGGACCACTCGAGTGAGCCAGGGCCGCGCAGGCGCAGACGGGCCAGCGCAATCCGGGGATGCGCTCGCGGCTGCGCTCAGCATCTCAGCTTTTGTTGTTTCTTTTCCCTTCACTTCTCACCTGTATCTGCAGATCAGGCCTCTATTTGCTTTGAGTTGGAGCCAAAATGACCTCAGAGGTCAGAGGCTCATGCTACTGGCTCGTGAACGGTACCAGGTGACCCTTATGTAAGGCATTTTGCCACCGAGAGACGGGACGGCTGGGTTGCTCTCCGTTAGAAGTACTCGTGTGGTTTATTTGTTTGGTGATGTGTCCCCCGCGCTAAGTGTTCTAGGATACTGTGCAGGAAGAAAACTTTCATGCAAGAGTTTAAAAGATTCTGAGTGGTAACTAAACCCTAACTGGAGAAAAGAGCTAATTCCACCCCCCTCACCCCCCAGCCCCGACTCGTGCACAACACACACACCCCTCTTGGCCTTGGGAGGTCACCCTTAAGGAAGGCCCCAGACCTGGGCTTGGCTCCCTGGGCCAAGCTTTGGTGGTTGTCTTATTTGTCTGAATCCAGTCACACTGCTGTGGTCTGAATGTTTGTGTCCACTTCTAATTCCTATGTTGGAATCTTCACCCCCAAAGATGCTGGTATGTGGAGGCAGGGCCTTTGGGAGGTGCTGAGGTCAGGAGGGGAGCCCTCAGGATGGGATTAGTGCCTCACCCCTTCCACCGTGTGAGGACAGGGAGAGAAGGCACCAGTGATGACCCAGGAAGAGGTCCTGGCCTGAACATGCTGGCACCTTGATCTTGGACTTCCAGCCTCCAGAACTGTGAGGAATACATTTCTATTGTTTATAAACCAGTCTATGGGATTTTGTCATAGCAGCCCAACTGGACTAAGACACCCACAGCAGCCATACAAGTAGACACTTCCCATGGAAAAAAGAACTTGGGAAAGAGGTGCTCTCAGCTTTTATCTGACTTTCTTCTGGGTGTGGGCTTGGGCATTGCTCTAAATTCTCTTCCCTGGCCCAGCAGGGATGAGGCAGCCAGGCTCCTGTGGGTGCCGGCGCTGTCTCCCAGCCTCGCCCCATCTCCCCTCACTCCTAGGCTTTTGTATGTTGTTCTTACCTCTCAACAACCAGGCCCCTTAGACAACATTATCAGGCCCAATTTACAGATGAGTAAACTGAGGCTCAGGGAGGATAAGTCACTTGATCAAGATTAGGATTCTGCCAAGTAGCTGAGACTTAAGGGCATCTAGCCTCTCACACACATCAGCCCACCACATCTGCTGTTTATTTTTTTAATGGTCAGGGACTCAGCCAAGATGCTGCGGCAGTGGGGTGGTGGAAGAGAGCCTAATCTTTCCAGAGAGCTTGTGGGGCAGAGGAAGACAGCTAAGCCCACCTTGTATGGAGGAACTACCCCGGGTCCAGCACCCGGGGTTGGCAGGGGCTGTATGATGTGGCCTCTGACCATCACGGAGGGGTGTGGGACTAGGGAACGAGGACAAGGGAGAGATGGCATTTTAGAGCATCTTAGCCAAGCGACTTGTTCAGTTGTCCATAACTGGGAGGGGAGGGACCAAACTACAGATGAGAAACAGCTGATCCAAAGCCCTGTTGGGACTGCTATTGACAAGGCCCCTGGCCCTCACTCTGTGCGGACGTAGAGGCTTGAATGCTCACACACACACACAGAGTTTTGTTTTGCCGTGTTTTGTTTTCACCACCAGCAAAAATTTATTCTTCCATTAAATAAGACTAGAGTGTGCTGAATTGTCTAGCAGTAGCTGCAATTCTGCCTAAGACTTAACGCTACTTTTAAAGATTTTTTTTTCTCATATCGAAACTGACAAGACTGAAAATTTCACTCAAGGAAAAATCTTTTAACACCTTCCAAAATAATGGCAAGTTCATTCTGAACTCCATCATCCTTATCGCAATTGGAGTGAATGAGCTGCGTGATTGATTCGTTTGACGTCTGATTCTCCTGTAGACTGTGAGCTTCTAAGGCTGGGAGCAAGCCTGTCATTTCCTCATTCGACAGATATTTACGGAGCCGGCCTGTGCCAGATGCCACTCCTCGTGGTGGGGATAAAAGAGGGAATGAAACACCGAGGACTCTGGAGTGGACTTTCTCAACTGCTTCTGTGTCCCCAGCCCCTGGGAGTCCCTGGCATTTACACAGCAGGGGCTTACTGGTACCTCCTGGATAAGAGGTGAACACATTTCTTCCCCACATAGTCCCTTAGTGAGAGACTTGGGGCCTCACCCGTCCTCCTGGACGAACCTCTGCCAGCCAGCACCTCCCTGCTCCCTCGGCACACAGATCTGTACTGTAGGCCTGGGGTCAAGGCCACTCTGCCCACCCTAAGCACCGGCTGCAGACAGATGGGGAAAAGGGACACGGGCTGTCCCAGCGGGAGGAGGGAAGAGCAGAGAGGGCTGACCCACTTTTCTGGTCTAACTGGGAACTCCCAGCTGGGCCCTGGGGCTCCGGGGATTGGACAGCCTGGCTAGCCGCCCTGACCCTGCTCTGTGTTGCATTATTCGCAGGACGGTGACGTGCGTCAGTGCAGCGGGTGAGGGTGAGTCACCAGCGGAGCTGCTGTCAGCGGCTGGAGAAAGAAGGCGCCAGGAGATCAGAATCCCACGGGCTCAGATCACGGCTCAGGTCAGCCCGTTTGTTAGCCTGAAGACAGAGGCTACAGAGGCCGTGGTGCCACTGGGCTCCTCCCCTTGTCCCCAGGCTCTGGCCAGATCCCCAAACCTTCCCTCTGTGAGGGAGCGGAGAGAACCTGGGCTTTAATGAAGGACAGATGTGCCTGCCGGCCCTGCAGCCGCCCCTGCCCGGAGCGACAACTTCTCTCCAATTCTCTAAACCTCAGTTTTCGTAGCTGGAGATGGGATGATAATATCTACCCCAAGGGATTGTTGAAAGATTGGAAATGTCATTTGCACAGCATCTGGTACTTGAGAAATGGTGGGCGTCATTTCCCAGGCCCCTCGGCTGGGACTTGACGCGATTTCGTGCTAGCGATAACTGCGCATCACAACTCACAGCCCCACTCCTGCCCCTCCCTGCCAGTCACGGCTGCGAGGACCGAGGAGTGACCCGCCCCAGCCGCCTCTCGCCCTCTCTGGGGGGAAGGATGCGCGCTGCGCTCTGTCGGCTCCTGCTGGCCCTGCTGGTGATGGGCGAGGACCCGCGAGCCCATCCTCTGAGCCCAGCCAGCCCCTCGGCCGCGGGGTCATGTCCCACCCCTTCCCCACGGTCCTCGCTCTCACCCCAACTCCCTCAGTTTCCTTTTCTGCCCCTGGAAATGGAACGTCTTGGAATCTTCCCGAGTACTCCTTGGTCACTCTCCTCTTCCTTCTTGGCCTGGAGGAAGGGATGCCCCGTCTTCACAAACAGACGCCCTCCCATGCGCCCCTCCTTCTCCCGGTCCCTGCCCACCCACTCTCCTGCCTCCCTTCGGTTCCTTCCAAACTGTCCTCCCCATGGAACCTTGCGTGGGCCTTGTATCCCCCCAGGGAGCCTTGTGCTGCACTTCCTGAGATGTCCATGGTCACCTCATCAAGGGTCACCTGGACTTCTTATCAAAACACAGATTCCCTGGCTTCTTTCCCACATGCTGAAACAGAACGGGGTGGGGGGCTGGGAATCTGGGTAACATTTGAACAATTCTCTCCTTTAAAAAACATTTTCTTTATACATTTAAAAATTATATAAGTGCAATAGCCAAGACATGGAAGCAACCTAAATGTCCATCGACAGATGAATGGACAAAGAAGATGTGGTACAGCTATACAATGCAATACTACTCAGCCATAAAAAAGAATGAAATAATGCTATTTGCAGCAACACGGATGGATCTAGAGATTATCATACTAAGTGAAGTAAGTCAGAAAGAGAAAGACAAATACCATATGATATCGATCATATGTGGAATCTAATTTTTAAAAATGATATAAATGAACTTATTTACAAAACAGAAACAGACTCACGGATTTTGAAAACAAACCTGCGGTTACCAAAGGGGAAACGTGGGAGGGAGGGATAAATTAGGAGTTTGGGATTAACACACACACACACTACTGTATATAAAATAGATAACCAACAAGGACCTACTGTATAGCACAAGGAAGTCTTCTCAATAGTCTGTAATAACCTATATGGGAAAAGAATCTGAAAAAAATAGATATATAAATATGTATAACTGAATCACTATGCTGTACACCTGAAACTAACACAACATTGTAAATCACCTATACTCCAATAAAGTTAAAGAATTACACAAGTAACACAGCACTACAGCAAAAGGCTATGTAAATAGTCACAAAGCTCTCTCCAACACTCTCTCCTCTTCTCCCCAAGGAACCAAAGTCAACAGATTTTTGTCTTTCTGACCATATCTTTCTCACTCCTCACGCAAACATATAGGCACAGATAGAAAATTGTATTGTGGATTTTTACAGAAATGGGATCATGCTGTAAAGATTACTCTGCAAATTGCTTTCCTCTGTATCAACACAGCATAGACATCCCTCCAGGTCAATATATGGTGCTACCTAATTCTTTTTAAAAGTCATACAATATTCCATAATGTAGATGGACACAGCTTATAAAACCATTCTTCTAGTTATGGGCCCCAAGGCTGTTTCTAGTTTGCATTTGTTTGCTTGTTATCTTTAGCAATTCTCTATTTAACATCCTTGTGTATATTCTAATATATCAGTGTTTTTATTTCTGTAGACTAAATTCACAAAAATGAGGTAGGGTTATAAAAGGGTATACGTAATTTTTAAAACAGATATTGTTGCAGTGATTTCCCGAATAGGAGTCACTCTCACTCCGCTCCCCCCGCCCCCCAGCAATACCAACTGTCTATTTCTTGTGTTCTCGAGATCATTAGGTGTTATTCTTTCACTCTTTTTAAAAAATGTTTGTCAATAGCCTGATAGGGGATACTGTCATGTGTTACTTTATTTTACACTTTTCTAACTATCAGTGAAATTGAGCATCTTTTCCTACTGACCTTCTGGATTTCTTCCATGGGAAGTCTGTATATACCTTTTCATCATTTTCTTAGTGGGCTGCTTTTTCATATACATTTTTAGAAGTTCTTTGAACATTAGGCACACTAAACTTTTTTCTACTGTAAGTAGTGAAAGTACTTTTTTCCCAGTAGGTTTTTTTCACTATTAGTTTACTATTCTTTTAACCATACAAAAATCTGACATTTTTATTTGTTCAAATGGCCTCCAAGTCTCTTGTCCAGCTTAGAAAGAGCATCTATACTGTAAGATTATACAGATATCCTCTTTAATTAAAAATATTTTTATTACTTATATTTTTAAAAATATTTAAGTCTTGAATCCCTTTGGAATTTATTTCTGTATATAACTTGAAGTAAAGTTTACCTATATTTTCTTTCAGATGAAGAACTAATTATGCCAGCACCATCACCATTTTTTTGAATTTTATTTATTTCTTTATTATACAGCAGGTTCTATTAGTTATCTATTTTATACATATTAGTGTATATATGTCACTCCCAATCTCCCAATTCATCCCACCACCACCAGCCCCAACCATTTATTATTAAAGTAATTATTTTCTTCCTAAATTGAAATATCACCTTGGTTATTACTGTCCTTTATGTCTCTTGAATTTCTTCCTACACTCCAATCTCTTCCATCAGTCCATCCAGCTACCTCTGTGCCAGTGGCAAACTTCACTAAATTACAGTGAATTGGGGTCATTTTATTATGTGGTCAATAAGGACAGAATCTGCCTTTTTTGTGGGTGGCTCTGGTCAGTCTCATTTACTGATGCTGTGATTTGGGGCAAGGTGAGTTGATTTCTGTACTGGGAGCTTTCTGTACAGTTTCTTTATCTGGGAAATTCAAGGCCAAAGCTTCCTTCCTCACAGCTTGGCCATAGGATGTCCTGACTGTGTCTCTTCCCTTCCCCTCTCGTGGGCACCAAGTGTCCAGCCCCAGGGTTGGCTCTTCCTGTTCTGAGATCCCTAGTTGTCTTTGGGCAGCTCCTTCTCAGCCCTCTCACCTCCTCTCTCAGCTCACCTGTATCACCTTCAGTATCACCTCTAAGCAGGTGATGCTAAACTTCTTAATACCAACACTGACTTCTCACTTCAGTTCATTTTTGAATTTTTTTTTACTATTATCTTAGTTTGTAGAGTTTCTTTCTTAGTTACTTATGCTTTTTCTTCTTCCAAACAGGATTTGGAGTGGCTCAGGCCTGGCTTTCAAGGTGTCTGCTGGGGGGTTGCCTCAGAGCTTCTTGCGTTCTGCTGACCTGAAACACATAGATGGTCAGATATTTCTCCAGCAAAGATGGATTTACTCAAGATCAACAGAGAACTGCAGTTTGGGGTCTGCATCCATGGTGAGCCACGGGCAGGTCCCCACACAGCAAGGGAAGGATACACTTTATAGGAGGCAAAGGAGGTAGAAAGGGCTACAGTAAACGAAGAGTCCATGGCTTCTCACTGGCTGAGTCCTTGCCAGGAAAAGGAGGAATCGTTCGTTCTTCTTCCTGTTGGGCTCTGGTGTCAGCTCAGGGCTTGAGAGCTTCCCCTTCTGGTCACTCTATTTAACTGAGATTTCTGTTTATTCTTTTACAATTCCAAGTTCATTTCATGAGCCACACTTTCCCACGCACACTTCTGCCTCTTTTCGGTTTTGTCTCTCAGCCTGGTGCCGGCAACCTCCCTGCAGTCACTCGGATTGGAAACGCCACAGCTACGATCTCCTCTTTCTCTGTCACATCCAACCAAGTGCAAAGTCCTCCACAGCAACCCAGTTCAGTGTCTCTCCAAGACCCGGCCCTGCCTTCCCCGGGGCCCTCAGCAGCCTTGGCCAGGTGCCTACATCTCCTCTCCGATTCCTCTGTGATTCTTGCCCTTCCACATCTCCGTGTGCCCACCGCACTGCTTCCCTGATCAAATCCCCTATGGCACCCCACTGCCTGCAAATACCCTAGAGCTTCTTAGAAGAATATAGGAAGCTCTCCAGGTTCTGTCTATAAAATTTTTTTGGTTTGTTTTCTATTTGTAAGATTATTTTGTTCAAATGTGTTTTAAAGTGATCGTGAAAGAAAAGGGCTCATCCCTCTGAAGGAAGTTTGTTGACCTGATGGGAAAATGCAAAGGGGAGCAAAATATCTTTTCTTTGTAACTGTCTGCCTTTATGGAATCAGGGCAGTTTCAGGGGATGGAGGTCTGGAGGGAAGGAAGTCGCTGCTCCCCCGACCCACTGGTCTCAGAAGGACCTCCAGAGGGAGGACTTGCCTGGCACACAAAGGACCATCAGAAGAGCCAGGAAGGCAGTGAATAGGGCACCCAGAGTAAGGAAAAGCAAATGAACTAAAACCTTGTGCGTATTAAAGAATAACAGGTGACAGGTGAAGATTAGCAGGGGCAGATTTCTATTAATAACACCATCTATTAATAGTGTGGCCACAGACTGAGTTTATTATTGGCCAGGTCCTGTACTAAACCTGCAAAGGGCACTATTTCATTGCATCCTCGCTGCAGGCCAAGGGGGAGGGGCTGCAGGGCTCCCAGGTATCAGAGGGGAAAATTTCTCTGGGTGTGAAGTAATTATCCCGGTCCTCTCGCTGGGGAGTCTGTGTGTTTCCCATGTTGTGAGGCTGCTTTTCTGTAAAGCTGGGAAGATATCACTTAGTCCATGGTGAGAGAATGTTCTGGAAGAGGAAGAGAACCTTTTTCCTAATTGCCCCAGAACTAGGGAGGATGCTTCCAGCTCACACTGCAGCACCTCCAGTTTCCCCCCTTCTCACCCCCTTTTCCAACTGTGCCCCCTGGGGTCTCCCAGGAATGAGACACCAGTGTTTTATGGGGTCCCACAATTCTTAAGGGGTTTTCCCAAAGACACGGTCGCCAAAGCTTTGAAATGACTGGCTCACTTCTTGCCTGAACCCAATTACATCTTTTTAGACAAGAAACAGTTCCTCCTGAGTAGGTGTCAGCGTGGTGGTGGAGTATTTCCATTTTCCCGTTGCATTCAGACCCTTGAGGTGTGCGTCGAGTGTAAAACACAAGAAAGCTCTTAGGCATTGCTGTTCTAGCTACATACATTCTTGTTTTAATAAAACTGCACTTTCCTGGGGAAAGCATCTTATGGCGTTTATATTCACTGGCTCAGGTGCTGGTGATCCTTAGGAAAACCTGGACAGTTGGCTTCTTCTATCAGAGCCAAGATGGCCTTGTTTACCTGAACCGCAGGCATGTGAACACACTGAAGCAGGCTTGGGATAAAAGCTGCTCACGTCCTTCTTACATGGTCACGCCCACCTGTAGTCTCATCCCTCTGGGCCAAACCACCAACTGCAAGTCTTTTCTTGGCGGATCTATTGTCCTTTGTAACCATCAGTCAAAAGCTCACTATTTCATCCTCTCCAGTCACCGCAGTCCTTTAAAGATACGATCTCCAGTAAGGGCTACACCGAGTAGCGGTATGCTTCATTTAGTTTGCAAAATTTGGGTTCCTGTGATTTTACTGTCTACGGATATTTTGTAACTAGACTCTATTTAAATGCGGCAGAGGAACTTTCTATTTCAGTGAGCTCCTCCGGAATCCCTTTGTAAAGCAAAGAACCCTTTGCGATGTTGAAAATGGGAATTGATCTGTTTTGTACCCAGAGATTTTGTATACAGGTTTTCTTACAGTGGCCATAGGTGCAGCGACTGGGGAGCATTACAGTAACAATATGAGGGGACACCCGGCTGGCTGTCTCCAGCTTGGTTCCTGCAGGAAGTGATGCCTCCTTTCCCCCAGGGCAGCCGGGTTTGGATGTGAGGAGTAAAATTTGCCATCTGACTGCCCACCGCTAATTTAAAAGATTTCTTGTTAGGCTTTTAAGTCCTTTGGGGAGTTCTTTTTTACCCTCTTATACAGGGAATGCTGCCCTTGACTCAGTTAACCCAGAGAAGGATTTAAAGCTACAGTTTCAAAAAAAAAAAAAAAAAAAAAAAAGCTACAGTTTCCCAGACAGGGCTTAGCTGTGTGAAGACAACGTTGGGTCCCATGCGGTTCGATATGGTTTACATAGTAATCACGTATTTTCAGGAAGTGTTATTAAGCCAAAGTGGATTAAGTTAGCTGCGTATTTTATAACTCTTTCCTCATTTTGGTATTTGATACTTTTCTGCCTTAACCATGAGGGAAGCCGCAATTCTCCTGAACAGTTGTTAAGTGATAGTGAAACAGATCCTGAAGCTGAATTTTTACATCATCCCCCCACGCCCCTTGCCCTTCAGCCAGGACAACCAGAGATGACACTGGGGACACGGGCATTAGCCAGGCTTGTCCACACCTGTGTGAGACGAGGCTCCTCAAGGAGAGGAGTGTGCGAGGAGGCCTTGGGATACAGCCCCACCACACACAGGCACGCAGAACAGTACACACACCGAAACACACCCACATCCACGCTCACATGGACTTTGCAACATACACTCACATACACACATCCCAGCACAGACATACAGACCAACACACACTCACACACACAGCTTCCACCACACACCCGCACAACGCAAGCACTGTCAGATACCCTACCCAGGCAACCCGGAGCGTCTCCTTGCCTGGGGTCATGATAGTGTAAAATTAATGAAACAAAGAGGCTGTTAGACTAAGGGGTCTCTAATGCCCTGGCGCCTGTACAAGCAAACCCAAATCTAAGCCTGTAAATGCCTCAAGGTTACGGCCAATCACAAAGAGCTGACTAGGCTTTAAGTCACAGCCAATCAGTAACTTTCTCCCTCTGCTTCCACACCTTCTCTGTGTAAGTCTCTCCCTAGCTCCTCTGGGCAGAGTCTCCTAGCCATGTCCCGTTTGGCGTGATTTGAATTGATTTTTGCTCCAATTAAATTAAAATTAAATTAAAAATGTAAATATACTTCGGTTTATCTTACTTTCAATTTAATTTAATTTTTATTTTATATTGGAGTATAGTTGATTTACAATGTTGTGTTAGTTTCAGGTGTACTATAAAGTGATTCAGTTATACATATACATATATCCATTCCTTTTCAGATTCTTCTCCCGTATAGGTTATCACAGAATATTGGGTAGAGTTCTCTGTGCTATACAGTAGGTCCTTGTTGGTTATCTATTTTATATATAGTAGTGTGCATCTGTTAATCCCAAACTCCTAATTTATCCTTCCCCCCACCTTTCCCCCTTGGTAACCATACGTTGGTTAACTGGACTAAATTCAAGTCCAGTCTTGGTGTGGTCAGGCCAACCCTGCTTGGTCATTTGCTGGGTCAAGAATGATTCTAGGTCAATGGGCTTCAAATGCTTTGCTCACGTACTTCCTAACATTTTTCTTCCATAAAGTTATGTACCCCTCATATATTTCCTCAAAGAGGAATTTTCAACATATTTTAAATATTGACATTTTAAAATAAAACTGCTATATCATTCTTTTCAAGAACTCCACTGAAATCATAATATTTGATAATCATCAATATCCATTTTTATGGATAAATAACCAAATTACTCTTTAATTGTTGGAAATTTCACGTTCCCTTTTCTATTTGAATACCTGTTTCCATCTTATTTCCCCCAGTTCTAATCTAATTCTATCCCTAAAAATCTAATCTAATCACAAAATTATCTCTTTTGTTGATCATCCCATCTTAGTTCTCTGCCAAATATATTTAAATTGAAACGTAAAGATTTTAACATCCTGGTGACCATGAAGCTCTATTTATTAAACTTATTTTTTCTGGATTGCATTCTCATTATGATTGACCAAAACAATAATATAGCATACAATTCAACAAATTTAAATGAAAGATGAAATTAAGATTTAATTCAAAATATTTTTCTTAATGAAAGAATAGATCTTCTAAAATTATTAGTACAGACAATCCCTACGGTAGTGTGAGACAGCGCAGCATTGATTCTATTCCTATTTTTCCTCTTTATACAAGTAAAGAATAACAAACATTGTTCATAGAGATGCATGGGAATGAAAGGAATTGCAAATTTCCCTCAATTCTTTGAACTCCTTCTGAGTTACATGCCCGTGATTATAAAATAATTTGACACATCAAAAATTATTTGTAATGATCTATGAGCATATAGGATAAGATCTTTTTCAATTGTATCAGAAAAAAAGAGTTGTGTGCTCTGCCTTCCCCATCCCCCGACCCCACAAAAGTGTTGGTCACCCAAGTGTCACAGTCATTCCCTTAAGGGGCCTCTTAGGTGCCTGGGAAGATTATGTCCCTTGGAAACAATGCACCAAAACAAAATGGTGGAGGCTTCCATTTCCTCCAGCAAAGTGTACACTGCAGTTCGAAGGTTATTCCCATTAAGTCCCCATTCGAAATGGGTGGGGATTAGTCAGAAAATCAGATCCAGACTCTAAGATTGTTAATACAGACATTATTCCACCTTGATCTGATGTGCTATTTAAAGCAATAAAAATAATAGCTATAGTCTAGTTAGCATACATATGGCTTTGCAGATTCTCTCCTAATGTGTGCATCTCATATGGAGATACTTAGTTTTATGTTGAGTGTGAAATGAATTCAGATTCTGAGTTGTGTGATGAACTGGTGGGGGCCCTGAGCCAGTGAGGTTTGCACCTTAACATTGATGTGAGTTTAGTGATATCCACAGGCCACTAAGGCCTGAGGACATTGGAGTCCCACTCACAACAGCCCTGCAAGAAAGACGTTATGATTTCCATTTTTTAGGCAAGGAAACAGAAGCACAGAGAAGTCAAGTTACTTGCTCAAGTTACTCACACAGCAAGTAAGTAGTAGAGTTGGCATTTGGACTTTTAATGTCATGGAAGGCAATCATAGAAGACCCTCTAGTGAGTGAGTCTGGGACTCACCATTTGGGAGGTTATTTCACCTTGATTGGCTGCACCACCTCCTGCTGCAGCTATGCAAAGGAAGGTCACAGCCATGTGAGGGAGTGCTGAATTCCAGTTTCACATCCAAGGAAAGATAGAGTTGCAAAGCAACTGATCTAAGATCACATGATGATAATCAAATCAACAATAACGTATAAAGTACTAACTGCTCACTCCTTTTGGAAATAGTACAGCATAGCAGCTAAGAATAAAGAATCTGGAATTACATTGCTTGGGTTCTAACCTCAGATTCACCACTAAAGAGCTCTGTGACCATGGATAATGTACTTAACTTTTCTGTGCCTCAGTTTTTTTTATTTTGAAAAATAGACATCATGATAGCACCGGCTGCATCAGATTATTATGGAAATTAAATAAAATAGCACAGGTAAAGTGTTTGGGAGAGCACCTGGCTGGCACATAGAGAACACTCAATAAATATGAGCAATGGTTAGGGAAAAATTAAGAGTTAAAAAACACTTTTTAAGAGTTGTGGTAAAATATACATATAAAATTTACCATTTTAATCATCTTTAAGTGTACAGTTCAGTGACATTAAGTACATTTCCATTGCCGTGCATCCATCACCACCATCCATCTCCAGAAGTTTTTCATCTTCCCAAACTGAAACTTTATACCCATCATACAACAGCTTCTCATCCCCTGTCCCCCAGCCCCTGGCAACCAGGATTCTACTTTCTGTCTCTATGAATCTGACTCCCTAGGGACCTCATATAGGTGGACTCATACAATGTATGTCCTTTTGTGACTGGCTTATTTCATTCAGCATAATGTCCTCAAGGTTCATCCATGCTGCAGCATGTGTCAGAATTTCCTTCTTTTTCAAGGATTAATAATATTCCATTGTATGTAGATACCACATTTTGTTCATTCATTCTTCCACCAGAGGACATTAGGGTTGTTTCCAGCTTTAGGGTATTGTGACTAATGCTGCTATGAACATGGGCATACAAATATCTGTTCAACACCAGGCTTTGAATTTTTCAAGTATAAACTCAGAAATGGAATTGCTGGATCATATGATAATTCCAATGTTTAATTCTCTGAGGAACCATCACCCTGTCTTCCACAGTGGCTACATTGTTTTATGTTTCCTCCAACAAAGCACAAGAGTTCCAATTTCTCCATATCTTTGCCATTACTTGTTTTTGTTTTTTGTGTGTCTTTTTGTATGATAGCCATGGATGTGAAGTTGTATCACATGGTGGTTTTTGATTTGCAACTCCCTAATGGTTAGTGATATTGAGCATCTTTTCATGTGTTTATTGGCCATTTGTATTTATTCTTTGACCTATTGGTTAAGAATGTGTTGTTTAATTTACACTAGATTATTTGTAAATTTTCCAGTTTTCTTTCTGGTATTAATTTCTAACTTCATCCCATTGTGGTCGGAGAAGTCTTTGCATGATATCTATCTTTTTAAATCTACTGAGACTTAATCTGTGGCCTAACATACATTCTGTCCTGGAGAATGTCCCACGTGCACATGAGAAGGATATGTATTCTGTTGTTGTTGGGTAGGGTGTTCTATATACATCCGTTAGATCTAGTTGGCTTACTGTGTTGTTCAAGTCCTCTGTTCTATTCCCTTACTTCTGTCTGGTTGTTCTACCCATTATTTAGAGTGGGATATTTAAGTATCCAACTATTATTGTAGAGGATCTATTTCTCCCTTCAGTTCTATTAATTTTTGCTTCATATATTTTGATGGTCTCTTATTAAGTGTATAAATGTTTATGGTTGTTAAATCTTCTTGCTGTGTTGACGTTTTATATACAAGGTCCTTCTTTGTCTATTGTAAACTCATTTGATTTAAAGTCTAGTTTGCCTAATATTATTACAGCCCATTCTTGCTCTCTTTCGTTTCTTATTTTCATGGAATATCTTTTTCTATGCTTTCACTTTCAACCTATTTGCATCTTTGGATCTGAAGTGAGTCTCTTGTAGACAGCATATAGTTGCGTCATGTTTTTAAAATCCATTCTGCCAATCTCTGTCTTTTGATTGGAGAATTTAATCTATTTACAGTTAAAGTAATTACTGATAAAGAGGAGCTTACTTTGGTTATTTTGCTATTTGTTTTCTATATGCCTCATAGCTTTTTTGTCCCTCATTTCTTGCATTACTGTCTTCTTTTGTGTTTAGTATTTTTTTTATTTTTTGGTAGCAAAACATCTTAATTTCCTTCTCATTTTCTTTTGTATATACTCTATAGCTATGTTCTTTATGGCTAACGCGGCAATTACATTTAACATCATAAAGTTATTACACTGTAACTGAATTTATACCAGCTTAATTCAGTAACATAAAAAATATCTGCTCCTATACAGCTCTCACCTCATTCATTTCAGTTATTGATGTCACAAAATCGCACCTTTTTGCATCTTCTGTCCAAAAAGAGACTAATCATTGTTTTTTTGTTTGTTTTTTTTTTTATTTATTTATTTTTGGCTGTGTTGGGTCTTCGTTTCTGTGTGAGGGCCCTCTCTAGTTGCGGCAAGCGGGGGCCACTCTTCATCACGGTGTGGGGGCCTCTCACTATCGTGGCCTCTCCTGTTGCGGAGCACTGGCTCCAGACGGGCAGGCTCAGTACTTGTGGCTCACGGGCACAGTTGCTCCGCGGCATGTGGGATCCTCCCAGACCAGGGCCTGAACCCGTGTCCCCTGCATTGGCAGGCAGATTCTCAACCACTGCGCCACCAGGGAAGCCCTAATCATTGTTTTTTATGCATAGTCTCTTAAGCTGTGTAGAAAACAAAAGTGGAGTTACAAACCAAAGTTACAATAATACTAGGTTTTATAATTGCTCATGTATTTACCTTTACCAGAGATCTTCATTTCTTCATACAACTTCAAGTTACATCTAGTGTCCTGCAGCCTGAAGTACTCCCTTTATCATTTCTTTCAGGGCAGGTCTAGAGGTAACAAATTCTCTCACCTCTTATTTACCTGGGAATGTTTTAATTTCCCCCTCATTTTTGAAGAACAGTTTTGTTGGATACAGGATTCTTAGTTGACAGTTTGTTTCCTTCAGCACTTTGAATACATCAACTCACTATCTTCTGGCCTCCAAAGTTTCTGATGAGAAATCGGCTGATAATATCATTGGGGATCTTTGCATGTGATGAGTTGCTTCTCTCTGGCTGCTTTCAAGATTCTCTCTTTGCCTTTTGTTTTTAAAAGTTTGATTATAAAATACATGTGGGTCTCTTTGCATTTATCTTGCCTGGAGTTTGTTGAGCTTCTTGGGTATTTGTACTCATGTCTTTCATCACATTTGGGAAGGTTTTGGTTATTATTTCTTCAAGTAATCTTGCTGCCCCTTCCCCTCTTTCTCCTCCTCTGGACCTCCCACAGTGTAAATACTGATCATCTTGATGGTACCCCTCAGGTCCCATAGGCTCTGTTCACTTTCTTTGATCTTTTTCTTTCTGTTCCTCAGATTCAATAATTTCAATTGTCCTACCTTCAACTTCGTTGATTCTTTCTTCTTTTTGTCAAATCTGCTTTTGAATCACTCTAGTGAATTTTTCACTTTGGTTATTGCAGTTTTCAACCCCAGGATTTCTTTTTGGTTCCTTTTTAATATTTTCTATCCGTTGATATTTCCATTTTGTTCATAGGTCATTTTCTTTACTTTGTGCATGTCTTCTCTTAGTTCTTTGAGCATTTTTCAGACAGCTGTTTTGGAGTCTTTGCCTAGTAAATCCACCATATGGTCTTTCTCAGGGACATTTTCTGTTGACTAATTTTTTCCTTTGAATAGACCATATTGGTTTTGTTTCTTGGCATGCCTTGTGACTTTTTTGGTTGAAAACTGGACATTTGAATCTTATAATGTGGCAACTCTAGAGATCCAATTCCCTCCCTTCCCCAGGATTTGCTGTTTGCTGTTGTTGCTGTTATGGGCTGTCTCTCTGCCAGGGATCAGTCTGAGGTGTAAACTTAAGGTCTCCTCAGGTCTTTTCTGAGCTTATATTTTTCCCTGGGCTTGCTCAATGACTTTATAAAATTTTCCCTTATACGTGGTTGCTTTTGAATATCCTAATCCTTAAATGTCTAGCTCCCAAAAAGGGAAAAGAGAAAAATGAATGGAAAAAAGGTCTCCAGGCCATTAAATCCCCTTGAAGTCACTTTGGCCAGATAGGGAGGGGCTTACAACAGTGCCTGCCCACTTCTCTGTCTGAATCTCCACAATCAGAGATGACAACTCATGATCAGAGCAGATTCTTGTCATTTGGAGAACAGGGTCCTTAGTGCCCACGAGCTCCCACAAGCTGTGTGTAAGCTGCTCCTGGAATGTGTGCACAGCTGCTTGTCCTGGGGCTGGAGGTTGGAGGACGGGTGTCGGCTACTGTGCTTAGAGCTGAAATTGACCAAAATTAACCACAATTCACTGTTCAAGTCTTTCCCTGGAAGTTGCAAACCTTCAGTAGTCTCTTGGTATAGACTGAATTATGTTCTCCCAAAATTCATATGTTGAAACCCTAACCCTCTTTGTGACTGTCTTTGGAGACAGGGTTTTTAGGGAAATAATTAAAGTTAAATGAGGTCATAAGGATATGGCCTTAATCCAATAGGACTAGTGTCCTTATAGGAAGAGAAAGAGACACAAGAGTTCTCTCTCTCCTCTCCCCTCCCTGCACAGAGAAGAGGCCACGTGAGAACAGCCATCTGCAAGCCAGAAAGAACAGTCTCACCAGAAACCAGACCTGACGGCACCTGGATCTAGGACTTCTAGCCTCATAACTGTGAGGAAATAATTTTCTCTTGTTTAAGCAACCAACTCTGTGGTATTCTGTTATGGCAGCCCAAGCTGACTAACACACCTCCAGAATTCCAAATAGTTGCATCAGACAGATTCTGCCAATGCAGTTGTTGTCAAGGTGGGGAGATGGGTTCCTGGTGCTTCCTGCCCCACCATCTTCCCTCTAGAAAGAACTTTTCAACGGATTGGAAAGATTCCTGTTTGTCTTCAGCAGAAGCCACATGTTATCTGGGGCACACCCTTGTGAGTTTTCTGATTCTGTGCAGTTTGCACCGTGCGTTGAATTTGAGCTATTTTACAACTCTGTAAATTGTAGGTAACTGCAGCAAAGCAAATGATTCTTATTGCTAGGCATGCAAATAAATTCTGTCTATTGATTTGCTCCTTCTATATGTTTCAGGATTAACGTATGTTGTATCTCAAGATTTTTTTCTCTATACGAATTATGTTCATTCATTAGAAATCAGACTTAACTTTCACTGAATTCCTTGAAAATAAATATAATCATTTTTCTTAAAAACATTTTGTCTAAATTTTTTTCTTTGGAATGGCTTTATTTTCTTTGCTTTGTATGCAGAGAAACACCCACAGTTTTTGGTCAGATGCATTATTCTTATTACAAACTCTCACCAGACCTTCTATTTTTAAAAATTATCAGTAATAAATTAACCATAGTTGTTAAGTCTTTGTCATGTACGGATAGTTTTTTATTATACTTTGAGGCTTGCCTGAGGCTCTGTGATACAGTGCAGACCAGTGATTGTATCTTCAATAAACACTATCTCGCTGACTCATGGAAAAGAAGTGTACCAGGTAATTCAGACTACTGACATTTCAAAGAATGGACGGTATAGGCTTTTGAGCTGACATCGCTTAGACAACTTTTAGACTATGCCAGGAGTCTGAGTCTGGATTTCTAGAATTTTCTAGTTGCGACACATACGACTTCATGAGAGTAATAGCCCAAGATTCTGCAAAGCAGTAATAATTTCATAGGACTGAATGAATTAATGAGGGAAATTTTATTGTGGTTATCTCTTTGGTATGTTGTGGATTTGTTTTAAAGTTCTGCTTTCTAGACATACAAGTATGTTCCTTCTCTTTCTTCTTAAGCTATCCTTAATCCACAGCAATTCAGTAAATTCCCTTTCTGCAAAGTAAAATAAAACTTTAAAAAATGATACTAGATTTTCACTGATCTCATGGAATTCAGAAACTTACTAAGTCTCTTTACTACTCTTGGAAATAGAGTTATTTGCATAGGCTCAGTAAGAAACTGTTTTCCTTTGCACCAGGGTACAATTAAACAAATTGATGGTACCATCAAGGTTTATCTGGAGTGTCATATTTGGGAACAATGTTCGCTACATCAGGTATGACAAACCACTTTTAAGATATAAAGTTCTACTGTACTTTTGAAGACAATGTCTATAAAATCCTTCAAGGAAAACTGACCTGGGGGCTGGCTTGCAGGTGCCAGCCTTTCTAGCAGGTCAAGAACATTAGGATATTTGAGAAGCCTCCCGAAAAGAAGAATTCACCCACATTTATAGGACTGCAGGGCAAATCTGGTGGAGAGAGTTTCTTGGGCTTGGTTTCCTAGCCTCAGGATAGGAGATAATAGAAGCTCTTATAATCCAAACTGATCCCTTATGCAAACTCCTGATAGAAGGCAGTTGTGGGCGGGATGTTTCAAAGCTCTGCTGGGGAGGCCTGGGGGGTTGTTAGTTCTCTTGCTGCACCCATGGAGATAACCAAGCCAAACCTCATGAAAGCCTTATTTTGTGGTCAAAAATTATCTTTCTTTGAGATTGTTATGATTGCAAAGGAGAGACTGTGTCAGGGGAAAAAAGTGAAAGAATTTTAAATGACCAGAAAGATTCCTGGGTGTCCTCCATGGAAAACTTCTGAGTTATCTGATTCCATGCGGTTGGTACCTTTTATCGCCTCTGAGCTAGTTTTCAACTCTGAAACTTGTAGGTAAAGGACAGCAAAGCAAATTATCCTTGTCTGGTGGAAGACAGCTCCACTCTCATGGAAAGAAGGCAGTTCTGTATCTATTTGATTTGTAAATTCACTTCATGGCCTCTAATTCTGCTCCTGGAACTAGTATAATGTCTTATTCCCTAACAAGTTAAATACAATCTTTGAACTGTGTTTAGTTTACATTTGTATGAGAGTAATGTTTTTACCTTTAAAAGAATTATCCATAACATGACTACTACTTCTACTACTATTGTTTAGTCAACATTCCACAAGCATTTGCTAGACGCTAGGCCCTGGGAATATCTAACTAGTCCACTGTCTTCTTCCCAAGGAGCCCGTGATTTAGGAAAAGAGAAAGTAAACCACAGCTGCTGTGCCGTGTTTCAGGTCTGTGGTTGAAGAGGCTGCACAGGGTCTAGGAGCCTGGGGGCGAGTCAGGGTGTGAGGCGGTGTGGCTGGAGGGGAGGGTAGTCAGGACACAGCCACCGGGGTGTGGCACGTCAAGGGCTCCCACCGGCCACTTGGAACAGCTGCACGCTTTCTCCTGAGAGACTCTGGCTTCTCTGGGAATTGCAGGGACAATGTCCTCACTGACCGGTGCCCAGGGACATAGGCCGCTGTGATGGCTGATTTTATGGGTCAACTTGTCTGGGCCGTGGGACATCCTTGTCATTCAGTTAAACATGACTCTGGTGTGTCTGTGAGGGTGTGTTTGGATGAGGTGAACATCTGAATCAGTGGACTGAGTAAAGCAGACGCTCTCCCCAGTGGGGGCAGGTTTCATCCAATCTGCTCAAGGCCTGAATAGAGCAAAAAGGCTGACCCTTCTGCTAGTAAGAGGGAACTTCTGCCTGGCTGCTTGGAGCTGGGACAAGAGCTTTTCCTGCCTTTGGGATCAAACTGAAACATCAGTTCTTCCTGGGTCTTGAGCATGCTGGCCTTCCGAGAGCTATACAATCAGCTCTCCTGGGCCTCCAGCTGGCCGACCGCAGAGCTTGGGGCGCGACAGCCTTTATAATTGTGTGAACCAACTCCTTATAATAAATCTCTTTATATATAAATATATAAGTATATACATATATATACACACATACATACCTACATACATACATATATATGCACACATACATGCATACATATATATACACACACGTGCATACATATATATACACACATACGTGCATACATATATATATCCTATTGGTTCTGTTTTTCTGGAGAATCTTAACTAATACAGCTGCCTTGGTCCTGACTGGCTGCCTCTTTTCTCTCCTTCCAGGCCCAGAAAATAAATAGCCCTCTTGCTCTTCCATTTGACACCACTGTTTCCTGATTGACTGTAGAATAAACCCAAATGACAAGATCTTGTCACTAGAACAAACTCAAAATCCCAGGAATAGCTCTGCTCCCAGACCTCATTCACATGTACTTTGGATCTGGCTGAACCATGTTCTGGCGTGCCAAGTCACCATCTAGTCACTCCAGACTAAGTCACACCCTTGGGGTCACCTGTCTGCCAGGTGGGGGTGATGGGCCACCACTGACCGTCAGAGGAAAGCTGGCACTTGGTGTCACAGCACCAGGCAGAGTGGCAGCAGGGCCCTGCTTCTGTGAACACATTCAATAGCAAATAAAAACTACCTTGACAGGTTGAGAGAGACTGTAGGAGAAAGGAAAATGCTTTGTATGTTAGTACATTAGGGGCACTTTTGTCTCTCTTTTCAATCAAGGGGTCCTGCTGTTTCATCTCGCTCTGGGGTAGGTCACAGGGTGTCCCGACAGTCAAGCACACGGGACAAATCAGCCCTGTGCCTGGGGGGCCTCGACTGCCTCTCAGCTTATTTGCCCCCTGCCCCCCACCCCAGCTTCCCTTTCATAATTCATTCTTTAGACAAAGTGATGGGCTCGTACTGCAGGTCCACGAGGCAGGAAAGCTTCATGCGTCAGTAACGGTAATGGATATTCCCAGAGCAGATGGCCTGTTGGGGAGAAAAGATTGACACGAGGAGAAACCAGTGAGGGATGAATGTAGTTCACACAGTAAATCAGCATGGGTGACGCTTGTGAGTCTCACAGGAAAAAACAGACTTCAGAGAAGAGCGATCTTTAGAGGCAGAGTCAGCTAGCTTATCAATCTTTATTGTTGTTGTGGAAATAGCTGAATCCAATTCAAATCTTTCACTTGAACTGGAGTATTACATAGCCTGTTTTGAATCTAATCAAAGCATGCACGGTGTTAGCGGAATAACAAAGGTGAAAACTGCTGGTGGTTAGACGTCTAGACAGGGTCCTCCCAGCCCCTCGTCCTTTCCCTTTGTGGTCCTCTGTGAGTGCCATGAAGAGTCACATGGAGACCTCAGCGGTCAGTGGGCCAGGGGGCAGCAGGGTCACACCAAGGACCAGGGGTTCCTTCCCTTTCCTAAGTCTGCACTGAATCGAGGGGGTGAGACGAAGCTAAGGGTCCCCTGTGGCCCCACCGCTTAGGAGCGCGGGTGGGAGAGGAGAGCGCACCCAGAGCAGCGGACTCTGGCTGGCAGAACCCTTCTCCTCGCCCTGCAGCACGGCGGAAGCTCACGTGTCAGATCTCACTTGGCCCACGAAGCAGGGAGGTTATGGCTGCACTTTTCTTCTTTTTAAAGAACCTGGAAAAGGGCCTTCCCTGGTGGTCCAGTGGCTAAGACTCCACTCACTCCCAATGCAGGGGGCCTGGGTTCCACCCCTGGTCAGGGAACTAGATTCTGCATGCTACAGCTAGGATCCTGCATGCCCCAACAAAGACCCAGAGCAGCCAAATAAATAACTATTAATAAATAAATAAAATGTTATTTAAAAAAAGAAGCTGGGAAAGAAATGTGTGCAGAGAGGAATTTTTGTTGTAGAGAAGAACAGATGTGTCCTGGCTGCTGGCCTGACCAAACTCTAACCTGACTATTGACCTGAACCTGCACTGCACACAAACAAGGTGTGCTACCCGGTGCTCATCAGGCTGCTCACTGCAGAGCTCCCAGTGGTGGCTGACGTCCTGGGTCCCAGGAACGGGGTATCTCCCTGCAGGACTTTCTGATACACAGGGCGAGTCTGTAGTCAGAGCAGCAACAAAAGCCCCTCTAGCAATTTGGATTCATCCCCATTACCCTGGCTGCTTGTCTGGATTGATCAGGCAGGGCAGGCACAGGACTGCCTTCTTGCTGTGGTTCCAGCTGAGGCTGCAGGGCCCCAGGAGCTGGAGCACTTGGCCTTGGCCAGCTTTCCTGCTCTGGCCTCTGCCTGCTGGAGCTCTGGGTGCCCCCCAGGTCCTCCCTGTCACAGCATCCCTGCAGCCCCGAAGCTCCCCGTCCCGAGGCCATCTGTCCACAATCCTAACACAATCATGACATCAGAGCAGACCCAAGGGGCAGGCACAAGGCTGGATTTTGAGACGGAGGACTACGCAGAAAGAAGAAGATGACTGAAAGGTCTTTTCTCACCTCGGTGGGCCTGAGAGCTGCCTTAGATTGACAGTGGGTGTCCCAGGGAGGGAAGAGCTGTGAGAACGAGAGAAAGGGCACACTTGTGGGAATGGATGCGATGTGAGAGCCAGGTTAGAGCTCAGAGTCGTGCCGTCCAGTTAATTAACTATTAATTTAAATTTAAAAATTAGTCAACTTAATTGAAAATTAGGCCCTCTGTTGCACTAGCCATCTTTCAAATTCACACATGGCAAGCAGTTACTGTGGACAGCCCAGATCTAGAATGGTTCCCTCACCTGGAAAGTGCTTCTGTCAGGGTGGGGAAACTGAGGCCTGGTGGACCGGGGCTTGGACTGCAAGCTCAGTGCTCTGATCAGCTCATCATTCAAAGCCTCCAGCAGACAAGGGTTCACACTGCCCTTTCAGCCGCAGGAAGATGGCTGTAGTGAGCGTGTTCCCCATGGTTTTGGAGGAAAAGGGTCTCTAAGTTCTTGAGATGATTGCGTGGGTTTTCTGAAAGCTGATGGAAAAGGGAAGCTGTTTGCTTTAATTAGTTTTTGTTTTTTTTTTTTTTTTAGGACAGTCACTATCTGGGGCAGAGGGCAAGCTCAGAGGGCACCGGGCCTGGGCCTGCAGAGGTGCTGGTCAGAGGGTCTGAGCCCAGGAGAGGCTGGGACTTTGACAGGCACTGATTGTCACCTGGCATGCAGGTCCCGCCATCCTGTTTGTCATGTCTGCTCTGTGCTGACCCTTCCTTCCTTCTCCCATCACCCAGACACCCACTGCCCCTCCCTGGCGTGCACACACCCACGCCCCCAACAAGGGTGCACACCTTCCTGTGGCTCCCCCACTCTCCCACTGAGCCCTGGCTTTGTTGGGGGTTCCCTCTGCCTGAACCTCTGAAACCAGCTGCCTGAGGAGTAAACCCGGGCTCCCCAACACTCCCCGCCCAGCCTTCCCAGAGATTGTCCCAGCCGTTAGGGTCTCAGAGAAACAGTGGCTGTAAGTCATTCAAATGCTGGAGGAACCAGAACAGGTGAGTGACGCACACCTCCCCTGCTTGCTGTGGACAAGCTTCTGTCCGGCCCCTGCTCCCAAGGACCTCCTCTCCTGGCCAAGGAGAGAGACGTGAGGGCACAGACTCCAGCTCGCTGTGATGGGCTACGTGTGCAAACCACCCACTCATCTCTCTCTGCAGCTGGTACCTCCTGAGCTCCCGCTGTGTGCCCACCACTACTCCAGGGCCCGGGGCTTTGATTTTTAGTAAGACCTGCTTCCTTCTTTAAGGAGCTTTCATCTAAGAGGGAAGCAGACTGTATCCAGGCAATTATCCCCCCGGTTTCATGACCGGGGCAAGCACAGGGGCTACGGGGATCATGGGAGGCTCAGATGTGCCCAAGACACAGTGGTGACCCAAAGGGAGATCGGTGCTGCCTGGGAAGGGGGCCAGAGCGGAGTCCTGGAGGATAAAGAAAGGTTCTCCAGGCAGACAGATTTAGAAGGAGCAGAACACACAGGGGCAAGGAGGGGAGAACCAGCGTGAAAGGTGTTTGGGTGGGTGAAGTGGGGGTGGGTTTGGAGGGACAGGAAGGTATCAGATTGTGAGCTGAATGTTTGCATCCCCCCAAAATTCATATGTTGAAGCCCTAACCTTCAATGCATTTGGAAGCGGGACTTTGGGGAGGTAATTAGGTTTAGATGAGGTCATGAGGGTGGAGCCCATATGATGGGATTAGTGGCCTTGTAAGAAGAGGAAGAGATATTCACTCTGCCACGTGAGGACACAGGGTGAAGACAGCCACTCTTGAGCCAGGAAGAACCCCCACCAAGAACTGAATCTGCCTGCACTTGATCTTGGACTTCCAGCCTCCAGAACTAAGTGCCTGTTGTTAAGCCCCAACTTGTGGTGTCTTGTTACAGCAGCTTCAGCAGACAGAGACTGAGACTCATGCTCTGCTAAGGATTTTAATTCAACTCAGGAAACACTGAGAGGCTTAACTCATGAGAGGAGCTCTATGGAACCTGCACTTGCAACCATGCAAGAGGCCTGGTGAAGAAGGGGAGTATGTCCTGGCTGAGGATCTGTGGCCGGAGCCCAGGATGCTTGGACAGAGAGTTCTCCAGGGGCCCAGGCCTGGCGCTGGGCACTGCCTGGATTTGGTGGTGAGGGTGAGAGGGTGGAGAAGGATGCTAGGAGTCTTACCTGGGGCTGGTGCATGAGTGATAGTATAGGAGACGCTGGAGGTCCTGGTGAGGAGGCCACATCCATGCAGGCAGGACCACGGCTTTGGGAGCAGGGGGTGCTGCACTGTCATCCAGGATAATTTCCACGAACTATTTGTTTAATAAACCTCCCCCCACCCCCACTTCTCTCATTTTCCTTCTAACCTCAGGGGTGGAGGATTGAGTGACTCACGTTCCCGAGACCACCCCTTTCATCCCCACCTCCTGCTCCCTCGCCCTCCTCCCGCAGGGCAGGCAGCCACACTTCCTTTGCACGTGGCTTGTGAAATAGATGCCTTTTATTTCAAATGCACTTACAGCTGGTGCCGTTGCATCCTGGTGGAGAGCTCACCCATTTCTTTTCCTTTAGCTCTCCGTCCCTGTGGCTCAGGGTGATACTTGTCTGTGCTGATTCCGACGTCCCCATCTCCTGGGCCCACGGCTGGTGCTGCGGGAGCCTCCTCCCCGTGCCCATGCCCCCACGTGCAGCAGGGGCCCTCGCCTCCACCGCAGACTGGGCACCATCCACCTTCTCGACCTGCCCGCACGTGTGTTGACAGGTGTGCAGTGGACACATGTCACTGTGTGTGTGTGTGTGTGAGTCTGAACACTCAGCATGTGCTGGGTATAGTTTTGTGTTTTCTTTTCTGTACATTACTTATTCATCTTGGGTTCTTGCTTCTTTTTGTTTATTCAAAATTATAGGGGCTTTTGCACATTCCAGATATTCGTTCTTTGTCAATTTTAGCCATTAGAAAAAAAAATTATCTCTCAATCTGTCATTGATCTCTTAACTTTGTACGTGGTGCCTTTTGTTAGAAATAAATTTTAATTTTCATGTAATTAAATTAATTTTCTTTTTGCCTTATGGGTTTTACTTTTAAAGTTTTATTTCAGAAGTCTTTCCTCACTGGTAGGTAACAAAGCCATCTTTATATATAACTTTGTAGGTTCCCTATTAACTTTATAGTTTTACTGTTTACAGGACCATCTTTAATCCGTTGGGAATCTAGCCATCATCATCATAGCCAACAACTATGAAGTACTTACTATGTTTCAGGCATTGTTTTAAATGCTTTAAATTATTATTATTATTATTTTGGCTAAACTTTATGAGTTAATTTTTAATTTTTTTATTGAGGTATAGTCGATGTACCATATTATGTAAGTTTCAGGTGTACAACATAGTGATTCAAAAATTTTAAAAATTATACTCCATTTATAGTTATTATAAAGTATTGGCTATATTCCCCGTGTTGTACAATATACTCTTATAGCTTATTTATTTTATACATAGTAATTTGTACCTCTTAAGCCCTTCTCCCTTCCCTCTAGCTGCTGGTAACTACTAGTTTGTTCTTTATATCTATGTCTGTTTCCATTCTGTTATATTCACTAGTTTGTTTTATTTTTTAGATTCCATATATAAGTGATATCTTACAGTATTTGTCTTTCTCTGCCTGAGTTATTCCACTTAGCATAATGCCCTCCACGTCCATCCATGTTGTTGCAAATGGCAAAATTTATTGAAAATTGCCAAGCTATGGAAGCAACCTAAGTGCCCATCAACAGACAAATGGATAAAGAAGATGTGTGTATATATATATATATATATATATATATATATATATATATATATATATATATATATATATATATATATATATATACACACAATGGAATACTACTCAGCCATAAATGCTTTTAACTACTGGCGGGTGGGAGGCTCTTACAGGCTCGGAATGGAGGGCCCCTCTCTTTATCCTCCCCGCAACAGCACTTGCATATTCCAATGAGCAATTCAAAGAAACACCAAGATTAGAGGAGTGCTAAGTTTTCCAACATTCCCTCAGTAAACGCTCTCTGTGACTTTTACAGGGAAGAGATGGGAAGAAACAGTGAGATCCCCTCACCTCACACTTTAAAGTTGAGGAACCTGAGGCCCAGAAGTCCGAGGGCCTGGCCTGAAGCACAATCTCCTCGGTGGCTGCATCCACTGCATCAGCCCCGTCGGCTTCATCCCACCAGCCCCACCCACCAGTCCTACCACATTAGCTCCCCAGCCCTCCTGATCTTCCAGGGCACACCAAGGAGCCAGAGGGATATGCCACGGACGACAATGAAAGCAGATTCACTTTCCAAAATATTTTCCAATGAGTCTGCTTCCTCCCTCGGGGTCTCTGATGTGAAGGCAACCCCTCCTGCTGGCTGAGGCGAGGGGTGGTGGCCCTTTCTCCTGCCTCTGCTCGGCACCCACCGCGACTTCAGGTGAATTGTAGCCCCCTGGGCTCCGTCCCCACCCCGCGCCCGCCCCCGACTGCTGCGGCAGCCACGCGGGCCCACATCTGTGCTGGAGTCCTTTACAGAAAAGGACGGGGGCCCCAGCCGCCTCTGCACCGGCTCACGTGCTCAAGCTCTAACCCAAACTGATTTTGGTAGGACATCTTACAAAGGAAAAGAGAAAAGGTCAGGAGGAGAGGCTGAAAAGTAGAGGACGACCCCTGCCCCCTCCCCGGGAAACCTGTGGGAACATCTGGGCCCGCGCTAACCCTTGCCCGCCCAGCGCTCCAGGTGTTTACATTCGCCGGCGCTGGTATCCCGACAGATTGTTTTGCCCGCAGGTTCTCAGCAACATTTTGTAGGTGGTCTTGTAAAGGAAAGCAAACATGTGAGGCTTTCCCCTTCCCTCTCCCTGATTGTTTACATGGGGAGAGAGGTACCACTTGCTCCTGATAAGAAGGGGCGGAGCCGGGTGGGCAGCCGTCCAGCACGTGCGCGGGGCGGCTCTGACCCGCCGGCCGGGAAAGGGGCCCCGAGCAGCGGGGAAACAAACCCCAAGTCGATGGCTTCCAGGCCGGGACATCTGGGGGAAATATCTATGACAGCATGTATGGCCCAGCTGTCTCTATATGCACCTGTTTAGGGAACCAGGATTTGACAGGCGGCACGAATAACTACACTTTGCATCTCTAAGGATGCTTATATGATTAAATGTAAGTGGTTTGGATATTTGTATTCTACATGCCTTGAAGCAGAGAAGCTGACCATGTTGTAAGTTTACATATATGGCCATCATCATAGAAAACATCTATTGAGCACTTAGGAGGAGTTCAATGAGTTACTGTACATAGGATGTGGCCCTTTTTAGGAATTTATGATCCAGGGAAAACAGTGTTACCGGCAAGGAGATTGAAGACCAGAACATCTGTAGTAAAAACTGAGACTTGTATATGGTTTTACAAGGTACAAAGTCCTCTCACAACGTTATGTCACACGATCTTCACCAAGTCCTATGAAGGTAAATGTCCCACTCAAGATCACACGGCTGCTGAGTGAGTGGACCCATTCTCTGCTGCCGGACACCGATGTCTTGGGGTGTAGCCAGGGGAGTGTGGCAGCAGAGGCCTTGCTGTGAGTTGCTGAGGGGCTCGTGGGTTTCCGTGTGCGGCAAGGGTGGGTGCGGGGAGAGGTGCGGGGAGGACGTGTGTAGGGGGCTCGCCTCCAGGCCCACGCCTGCCAGAGCAGGGGCCCAAGTCCACCCAAGTGCGTGATTCCGGAGGCAGGGTGGTGCTGGGCAGTTCCCTGTGGGGGTGGTCCCTGGGGGGCTGTGGAGGAGGAGAGCCTGGCAGGAGGATGGGCAGAGGGTACCCGCCACCTTCAGGCCCAGGCCCAGGCCCAGGCCCAGGCCTGGACACCAGCCTCACTTCGCTCACGTGTCCATCAAGGGACCCTTTATTGCCCCAGCTCCACTGCTGAGCGGACAGACGGGCAGAGAGGCTGAGATCACGTGCAAGGCCACACGGTTGGTAAGTCAGAGCCAGACTCCAGCCTGCCTGCCTCCTCTGAGGCCCAAGTGTCCACCTACCTCGCAGCCGTCCCCAAGGTCCAGGGAAGGGCTGCGGGCAAGGATGTGAAGACAGAGTGAGCTCATAGGTAGGACAGAAGCAGGGCCTGAAGCCTGAAGGTCTCTGAGGCTGACCTTCAGGTGAGGTGAGATCCAAACACTGGGAAGTGACTTTAAAACCTGTCAAAATGGAGAGAACTCTCTTTTGTTCGAAGCTTGAAAGAAAAGGGTTTGGATCACAGCCATGTCACCTACCTTAGTTTCCTTCAGTGATCCTCAGTTTTCTCATCTGTAAAATGGGATAACAGCAAAACCTTTTTTATGGTATTATAAAGATAAAATCAGATAATGTACCTTAAAGTACTCTGTAAACCATGAACTATTAAACAGATGTAGTTTTCTTAGTTTAATACTGGAAAGTTCATTTCGGTATTTGATATAATTTAAATGCTTCATGATTAAAAAGAGACTTAAGGGACCACCTCGTACACATTAGGATGACCACAGGAGAAAAAAGAAAAAAAGAAAGAAAATAACGTGGTGACAGGATGTGGAGAAATTGGAACCCTGGTGTGTTGCTGGTAGGAATGTAAAAGGGTGCAGCCACTGTGGAAAACAGTATGGTGAGTCCTCAGAAAATAAACATAAAATTACCATAAGATCCAGCAATACCATTTCTGGGTATAGACCCAAAAGAATTGAAAACAGGGTCTGGAGATATTTGTACACCCATGTTCATAGCAGCATTATTCACAAGAGTCAAAAGGTGGAAGTGTCCATTGATGGATCAATGGACTAGCAAAATGTGGTCTTATCCATACGATGGAATATTATTCAGCCTTAAAAGGAAGGCAGTGCTGACACCTGCTACAACATGGGTGAGCCTTGAGGACGTTATGCTAAGAGAAATAAGCCAGTCACTAAAGAACACAAACTGTATGAGTCCACTTACCTGAGGTCCCTAGAGGAGTCAAATTCATAGAGACAGAAAGCAGAGGGATGGTTGCCAGGGGGCAGGGAGGGAGGAACGGGGAGGTTTTGTTAAATCGGGACAGAGTTTCAGTTTTACAAGATGAAAAGAGTCTTGGGGATGGATGGTGGTGACGGTTGTGCAACATGTACTTAATACCACTGAACCGCACACTTAAAAACGGTTAAGATGGTAAATTTTATGTTATGTGTATTTTACCACAATTAAAAAAAACAACAACCCGAGGCTGATGGGAGCCACCTGGAGGCTCGCAGAGCAGAGGCCACAAGAGCGCCTTCTGTGCCGCGCTTGGGAATGGCCACGATGCTTGGGGACCCAACCGATTCTCGGTAGAGTCCGAATCCTTTCCTGTGATGGGTTTGCCATCAAGGGGACAGAGTGGCTGGAGACTCGGTCCCTGAGCAGGGGCCCCCGCGCTGGCGGTGCCCCAGCGCGAGTACGGGACCGGTCCCATGCCTGTGTGTGCAGCCTCAGAAATCGCAGTGCCTAAATGAAGTGTCAGGGCTTTCTTGTTTCCCTGTGATTCTGGGAATGGCCACTGTGTTCAGGGATTTACTGGAACTTTTCAGAAAGAGCCATATTTTGTGCTTTTTTTTTTTTTTTTTTTTAAACCATTAGCAGCTGCCTTGACACCTGTCTTTGACGCCTGTCCCTGGTTAGTTCTTATCTAAATTTTTTTTTTCTTGGCCGAGAGGCTTGTGGGATCTTAGTTCCCCAACCAGAGATTGAACGTGGGGCGCCGGCAGTGAGACCGCTGAGTCCTAACCACTGGACTGCCAAGGAATTCCTTATTTTGTGCTCTTTTAAAGAATACTTTGTGTATAGAAGGTCACCAACTGAGTGTGGGGCAGAAATCTGCTTTATGTGCATCTCTTTCAGGCTCAAACTGGGGGCCTCTGTGGCGTTGCAGAGGATGGGAGGGCATGCAGGGGGCCTTTTGGGGGGTCTTCCCACAGGAGGAAGGCCCAGGAAACCTGGCTGCAGCCACCAAGCTCTGGATGTGTCGGGGGAGGGGCAGTGCAGAGACCCGGGCAGCTGGGTCCCAAAAGAGAGGGTTCCCAAGCCCCCCGGGGAGACGGGCTGAGAGGACAGCTGTTCTAAAGATGCCCCTGGAGGCTGGCCTGGAGCTGCTCGGAAGCAAGTCTGGACTGGATAGTTCTGGAAGAGCACACGGGGCCCAAGTTCATGAAACTCTGCGGGCCGGGGATGCTCTGGGCCCCATTCGGCCTCCCGCCAGGACTCTGCTGTTTGCTTGGACTGAAGGGCCCCGAGGGCGGCGGCTGAGGACAGACAGGAGGCCTCCTCCAGCAAGGCGGCCAGGGCCTTTCTCTCCAAGGCACAGCTGCCCCACCCAAACTGTGTCCCTCCAGCTGCCCCTGGCCTCAGCCACTGTGGCCGCCTGCTGCTTCCTGCTGATTCCAGGCCCTTCTGAAGGTCGGGAAACAGCTCCGCTAAACCACACACCAGGAATCAAGTGCCTTTCCCCGGCCACCTGCATTGAAAATGGCTTTGGCTCCCTTTCTGGAGGGACATGCTGGTCTGTTCCCTTCAAGGAGGGGCAGAGGAGGACCCTGGGAGCTGAGAGAGCCCAGGGGAGGGGGTGGGCCCTGCGGGGAGAGGAGGCCCACGGCTCAGCACGGAGGCTGGGGGCGGGGAGGGAGGGAGCGTCTGGAGTCCTGTGCAGAGGGTCAAGCTCACTCCGCAGAGATCTCTGTGGGTCATGTGGGGTGGGGACCGGAGACGGAGGGTCACACAGGAACAGAAAACCACACTCCTGCTCACAAGGAGTTCGCCCAGGAAGGCAGAGATGACAAACAGAAATGAAGGAATGAGTGAATGAATAGGTAAGGATTTCCTTCTCCCAGAGAAGACGTGATCCTTGCCTAGGGCTTCAACACATTCAAATGCACGGCTGATTTCATCTCCGCAGCCTTTGGGGGAGCTCCCTGGGTCTGCATGTACACAGGGGAACGGTGAGGCTCAAGTTCATGTAGACGGAGCTGTGGGCGCCCGGAGCCTCCCCCTGGAAATCCAGCCTGTTACCTCTGTCCTGCGGTGCGGAGGCCAGCTGACCGAGGCCGGGAAGCAGTCCTCTGAGGGCTCAACCCCTCCACTGGGGGCTGTGGCCGGTGGGCCCCTGCTGGGCACCGGCCAGAACAACCTCAGGTGGCCTCTCTGAGGGGCACTGGCTCCTTACATCACGATGGCTGGGCTCCAGGGATGGGAGGTGCCTTAGGCCTGGGCCTGGAACCTGCGGCAACATCACCTCGGCAATACTCCGGTGGCCAAGGAGTCTTACAGAACCCAGGTTCAAGGGGGGACCCCTCCTCTCAGTGGGAGAACAGCTGAAGAATGTTGGGCCATGTTTTAAAATTGCCGCAGTGGCTCGTCTCCCAGTCACGGAAGCAGAGTTTACTGCATGGAAGTCGCCACGTTTTGCAGGAATCTTGTGTATGGCACACTCGGCCTTGCTTCACTCGGCATCGTGAAGCCATCCCACCCCAAGGAGGACCCTGAGACCTCAGGAATGTAAGCAGGAACATGAGACAAGCTCTTCCATGCAAGACCCTTAGCCCCCACCCGGGTCCCTAGCAGGCCCACCCAGAGTAGGCCTCACCTACCCGTGCCCTTCAGGTGACCCAGGGACAGAGGGGGCGCTCTTAGCGGTGTAGCCACGGGAGCCTGGAGACTGCAGTCTGCATAAGCGGTAGTGCCTTAGAATTTGTCATCACCATCATCACCGTCATCGTCATCTTCATAGCACTTCTCTACATAGCTGCACTTCTTAGCACTTACCATTTGACATTTTTGTTTTGTGGGTGCACATATATGTGTGTATGTGAATATGAAATCCATCTCCCCCACCAGAAAGTAAGCTTCATGAGAACCAAGGCTTTGGATGCTTTGCTCATCACTGGTACCCACTTCCAGAACCGTGTCCGGACTCCAGAGGCATCCAGTAAATAGTTGCGAGGGAATAAAGGAATCCCCACCATCAATTTCATCTCCTCATGACTCTCTGTTGATCACCAACCTTCAGTGTTTCTTGAATCTTATACTTTCTTTTCATCTTTTTTTTTTTCCTGCTAAAGTGACAGAAGCTGCTGAAATGGTTGATAAGCAGTTAGTTGGGAATGTGCTTCTCTTTTTTCTGCCAAACAAACAAGTGATGAGACCCTCCCCTGTTCTTGGCTCTGATGGGAAGGAGTGTTGGATTAGCTGTTCTCTCTAAGTTTACTTCTAGTTCCAAAATATGAACATATAAACCCGAGATGATTGCAGCTTTGGCTATCTATGCCAAAAATTCCCTTTGCAAATTCTGATGACTTAATCAGTTTGTGTTAGTTACAGCAGGCTTAAGAATGAGAGAAATCTGTGTTCTTTATGGGCCTTTAGTTTAGAACCACAACCTAGTAAGGATGTGAATTTCTTAAAACCAATATGTTTTCCTCTTGAAATGAAGCCGTCGCTAAGCTTAAATTATGATGAGGAAAAAATGGAAGGAAAGAGAAATTCCGTTTCTTAGGAATTAACACTTAGACTCTCCCCTCTTTGAGTTCTCATCACTCACCCAATGCTGTCACTTCTGTCTTCAGGAAGACGCTCGCCTGCTGTGTCTGTCCCCAGTGACATCACGTAGCTCCACGTGTGAGAGCGTATTCAGGCTCCAGCGTCTGCCTGTTCCGTGCACCCTCCGCCCCATGACTGGGATTGGAAGGTGTCTCGCTGAGGTTGGTGGTGCTGGAAAAGTCCACGGGCGTCCATCCCTGGCCCACAGGCTACGGCATCAACTTTATCTCCCTCGACTCACACAGCCACACTGGTTTACTCTCGTAAATCCTCCGAGATCATCCCTGCGCCTCAGCCCTGAGCCACCGCATTTCCTTTGGGATGAAAACCTTCCTTCGTTATTTAACTAATATGTATCCTGCGGTGTGCTGTGGGCGGGGGGAGCTGACAGGAAGACAAATTGTAGAGTGATATGTGCGAAGACAAGTGACCACATCTTTCTCTAGTGGTTTATTAGACCAGCTCTGTGGTGGGACGGGAGTCCTGTCCGTTTCTAGCACTGAGTGATTTGGGGTCAGTGACTCAAGCCTATTTTTGCCTCAGTCTCCCCATTAGTGAAACGAGGTAATAATAAACACGTGTCAAATTCTTGCTAAGAACTAGGCACCATTCCAAACGCCCAGTGGTGTCACATTTAATCATCACGGCCACCTCCTGATAAGGGTTCTGCTGTTATTCCCGTGTCCTGGATGAGGACACGGAAGGGCCAGGGAAGCTACCAAGTTACTCACTGATGGTCACTCACGGTGACTCAGGTGGCCGTGCTCTTCCCCACAACCAGGTGCTGCCTCTTGAGGAGGAATCTCTTACTGCACGTGGAGACCGTGGAACAGCGCGCGGCCCAGAGTGAGTGCCAGGAACTGCGGGCCACTGATGCCCGTCCCATGCTCCCTTCCAGCCCTGCTTAAGTTTGCCTGCTCCCCGAAGCTGTCCCTTATCCCCAGAAATGGTGACATCACATCTACCAAATCCCTTGAGCTCTGACTTTCTGAACTCTTTATTTGCATCTTAGGTCATTTCCTTTTATTCTTAGTTATCTTCATATACTCGTGACTTATCTCTCCATCCAGAATTCAGGCTGCAGCTGTTTAAAAATACAGTGTATGAATAGAAAACTTGAGCCATAATAAGGCCTGCAGATCAGGAGACGATGGCCACTGAAGAGAGAGCTCATTACTCAGAGTTCCCAAAAGGAGGGGGGCAGGCCATGCGGTAGGGGTCCAGGGGCACAGGGAAGCTGGTGTGTCGGGGTAATTTCCCCGGAAGAGTTTGCTTACACTGGCAATGTTCTAGAAGGGTGGATTGCCTACCTCCAAAGTTCAATCCATTTATTCCCTTTAAAGGTTCAGAAGGGACCTCAGTGGAGGGACTTCAGGACTTCGTGCTGTATTTGGGGCACCGTTCCTGGATATGTGGCCTTGTGGCATGAGTCTTTGACTCTCTCAGGGGTTCTATGAGCCACCCACGAACCTTTGATAAACCTGCAACAACCCAGACTGATACACCTCCAATGAGCCGGTTACTGAGATTACCAAGTGGATTCCACCCAATTGGAGACCCACCCAAATGCAACTTTCCTTGTGGCTTTGAGCACAGTTCCTACCCTCTTGATGCCGAGGTTTTGCCCCTTCACTGTCCCGGAGCGGAACCTATACTTGTTTCGAAAAGTCCTACCCAATTCCTTGGAATAAGGGCTGCTGAGAAAGTTCAATGTTGGGTGGTGAAGAACTCATCATTGTATTACTTGTAATCAGAAGTCATCATTGTATTACTTGTAATATCCCCTTTTCTTCCCGACTGTTCTGAATTCCTGTCCTTTTTTGTGCTAGCCTGGGTGTGTCCAATTCAGGTCAGTCTGAGGCCCAGACCCACCATTCATGTGCAAATGATGGGTGTAAGAAGTTGAAGGCGTCTGGGTGTGTAAGAATAAAGTCAGAAGACAATGGAGAAACTCCTCCCTCATCACTATAACCCCAGGGCAGTCCTCAGGGTGACAGCAGATGCCAGCCCTAAGTCCAAATTTTAATATTAAAATCAGCAGCTCAGCTCATTTTAAACTTGAGAAGCCTGTGGTTTTTTCTGGCTCTGTTCAAAGCAAATGAGCATTTTCCTTTCCATCTTGTTTAGACAGTTGTATAAATGGATCTGTCAGTCCGATGGTACAAAACATACAGCCCTTTTCCTCTAGATGATGGTGAGGATTGTAAGAATGATAATGATGATTGATGGCCCTGAGCCGCCTCCTCTGGGCTGCTCCTGCCAAGGGTTGCTAGGGGTTTTTCAGAGGAACATTCCTTTTCCTTCGGGAGGGAGGAGCCGGGCTCATTAAGTATGAGGGAGACACATTTTGAAGAGTTCTGCTTGGTCTCCTGGGAATGCCGCCCCTACCCCCATGAGGTAAAGCTGGAGTTGGTGATCTGGCCCAGAAACATCACTCCACCCACATTTTCCGGGATACCAAGGTGGGTCCCACCACTTGGCATCTCGGGGCTGCCGAGGAGGACACAGGGCTGTTCAGATGCAGAACCAGGTTGTGACGTGGGCATGGTGGGTATGCCCAGGAGTCCGGAGCTGCACATCACTCTAAACCGTAGACTTCCTCCGCGGTGTGTCTTCCCCATCCTGCTCCACTCAGGGCACGTGCGAACATCAAAGGAAACACGCTATGAAATACCAAGTCACCGTGAAAGTGTGAAGTATTTTAAGCTTTTTCCAGGGATGCAGTGCACTATTTTCTCGTCAAAAACTGAAACTGAGAGGCAGCGGCTGACTTGAGTTGATGGGGGTGGCCAGGCAGAAAGCACTCCCATGACCCTGATGGCTATGGCACCTTCTCACCTGCACTTGTCCTGACTGCTGTGCCCTTGACCTTCTTCCTCCCTTGGAGAGCGCTGACCGGCTGGGACTCCTGGGTCTGGGCCAACACTGCCTTGTCCTTGTGTTTTACACATGTGTTCTCTCTTCTCTCCAATTAAATCATAAGCCACGCAAAGGACAGGGTGTCTGTGTCAGGGTCTCCATCCCTCAGGAAGTGCCGCTGCTGCTGGACACCAGGCTCAGAGCAGCACCTGGAAGGGCCCTTGGAAACCTCGAGCTGAAGCCAGGGTAGGGAAATCCACTGAAGAGGACAGAGAGTTCAAGGCCTGTGGCGATGTTGCTGAACTGCCCTTGGGGCCAGGGCTGCGATCCCCCTGACCAGACCGCTCAGGGCCTTTCTCAGTGGCTGAGAGTCACTGTGATCAAAGAAAAAGCATATTTTCCAGGCAGAGCTTCTTCGATTTCACTGGGCCTGGTGATGTGTGGCCTGTGTTGGTTTTTTCATTTGGGGGTTTAATTTTCAGGCATGGCTGAGGGCAAGAGTAAAATGTGCCCGCTAACTAAACCCCGGGATTCAGGTCCTTCTCAGCCAGTCACAGACCCCACGAGGCCAGGCCTTGAAGGCAGATTTGTTAGGTTCAAATCTCAGCTCTACCAACTCCTACTGCTGTGTTAACTGTGCTGGGGGCCAGAATCAAGTCCCACAGTCTGGGGGGCTTGAAAACAGAAATGTATGTGCTCACAGCCCTGGAGCCTGGAAGTCTGAGATCAAGGTGTGGGCAGGGCCATTTCCTCCTGAGGCCTCTCTCCTTGGCGTGTAGACGGCCGTCTTCTCCCTGTGTCCTCACACCGTCCTCCCTCTGTGTGTGTCTGAGTCCTAACCTCTTCCTCTAAGGACACCAGTCAGATTGGATCAGGGTTCACCCCAGTGGCCTCATTTTACCTTAGTTACCTCTCTAAAGACCCTGCTTCCAAATGCAGAGTCACATTCTGAGGTCCTGGGGTTAGGATTACAACACATGAATTTAAGGGGGACAATTCAGCCATAACAAGTGCCTTCTCTAGGCCTGTGTTCTCATCTGTAAATGGAGACAGCCCAGAGGCTGCCTCGAGAGGCTGCCCTATTTCCTTATGGGATAGTCTCTGTCATGACACTTGGCCCTGCCCTGCATGCCCTTGGGCTAGTGGGGAGGTGTCACCCCCTTTCTCTGTGCAGCCCTGGCCCTGCAGGCAGGATGCTCTGGAGAATTCTCTGGGATCCTTCCAGCTGAGTGGCTACAACTTTAGGAGGCAGGTCCCACTATTTACTTTTTTGGCTCTAAGGGAAACTCAGAGATTGCATTTGCCTTCCTGGGGTGAAGGGCTGTTACCCTGGCGGCTCCCCTTCCTGTGGCCAAGGCATCCCCACAGGACCACTGCCTCAGTCTGCTCCACGCGACAAAGAACTGGTGCTGCTGGCGACTGAGGTTCTGGCTCTTTCCCCTTTTGCTACAAGCCCTTATCTCTAAGGTGAAGGGATTTTGGAGGTTGAAGAGAAGCAGCAGGAGTATTGTAGTTACAAGAGGGAGACAGAATGACTGAGAAAGAGGATAATCCCACCACATCTGTCAGGCGTTAAGAGCGCAATTTCAAAAGGGGAGAGATAAAGGAGTCCTCTGAACCCAATTCTGACGTAGATTCTCTACTGCAGATCAGAGAATATCACGCACACTCATTTAATCGATCTTGGTTTCATAAGAAAGTGTGAGCATGGAGGGTACATTCTATCGCTCTAAGAAAAAAAGCATAATTTGCTGTCTTTAGGTATTTCTTTTAGACCCTGGATAAAATATTTGAATGAGGATATTCTCTTAATCAGAGCACATCATTCATGCATTTATTTATTTACTATTTTGTGGAACTACTTTATGCAGGAAATAGAACTAGTCCTGTGAATGATGTAAAACTGAAGAAGAATCTCTGCCTTCGACAAGGTTAAGTGTGATGAGGGAGACAGAACACACACATTAACGTCAGCGTTTGTAGAGGAAACGCCGAGGAACCTCAGAGGAAGGTGCGGGCTCCGTGGAAAGGCTCCTGGAGGTGGGCCCAGAGGAGGGGCAGACTTGCAGCAGACAGAGCCTGGCATCCCGGCCAGGCTGTGGGCACAGGCACAGGGACAGCTGGGGTCGGGTGACGGGGAGGCCCAGCAGAGTGCAGGACGGGAAGGTGCTGGGAGGCCGCCCAGCTCAGGGCCCAGTCTTGGAGGGTGAGAAGTTCTGATTTCCCTGTGTGGACGGGAACCACAGAAACACGGTCATCAGTGGAGTGAGTTACCCAGTGGGCACTTCCCTTTCAGGAGGATTGATCTGAAGGACTGACTGGGGCGGGTCAAGGTTGAAGATGGAGCCCACGGCAGTATTTTAGCCAAGATGGAGGGAGGGCCTGAACGAGGGACTGACTAAGAGAATGCAGAAGCACCGTCAGGATAAAAAAAAAAACCTTTTTGAAAAAATAACCTTTCTTGATTATAAAAGCCTGGTCCATAAACCAGTTCTCTGAAAAACTCTTTCTCTCTCATCCCCTTCTGCTTCCACCTGGGAGGCCTTGTGTCAGGGCCGGTGGTTCCCCAAGGTGGAAGGAGCCAGATCTCTGAACAGCTGTGGGTAGCAGAACCCCTCCCCCCAACTTCCAACCACAGTGTTTCTCATATAAACCACTGTGTGTGTGCCTTGTAAGGAATAAGCTTTTAAAAGTTAAAAAATAAAAATAAGATAAAAATAACATATTCTTTTAATAGATATCACACTTTTAATAGATTAGGCATATCTTCCTGGCTCTTTTTTAATGTATGTATATGTACACACACATTATTTATATATATGTATATATATACCAAAATAAGACAATATACGCATGTATGTATGTATGTACATACTGTCAACCTAGGTAAAGGAGGTAAGCTGAGGCAAGCTCAAATGACCAGAAATTGAGTTTAATGAGGAAATAGCAGAGGACTTGCAGTTCAGGAAGTCGGTTGAGGGTTCGGGGCAATTCTGTTTATGGGCAAGGAGTGAAAAGAGGGGGCAGCCAGCCAGAGTCCAGGCAGTGAGTTCATTGGCTTAAGGATGGGGCGGGACTCTTGGCAGGTGTTCACTGGTCAGGAGACAGGTTTCCATCTTCTGTAAACCAGGCACTTAGGGGAAATCAGTCTCTCGGTTCCTCAGTTTGTTTCCTGGGGGTGCATGCGTGAGATTCTCCATCCCCTCCCCCAGTTCCACTTCAGATCGAGATCCTTTCACGCTATGTAGGTGGTAGATATATGCATATATACACATTACCTGTATATTTTTTTTACCAACGTGTGATTTTACTGTAGTCCTGTCTGTCTATGCACACACACACGCAGCACATGTATATATGTCTTTAACCAAAATGAGATTAAACTGTATGTCCCGTATTGTAATTTTTTTTTTTAGTCAAAGCTCTCCACTTCTCCATTTTAGTAAATTTTGAACTCATATAGAATAACCACCATATTCAAATTTTTCCAATTAGCCAAATTTTTAATTTACTGCTGCTTTATCTTAACAGGGTGCAACCCACTGTTGATTGTGACGGCAATTTGTTTTTATGTCCCTTAAGACTCCTTTATTTTAGAAAAGTCCCTCTTAGAATTACACTGATTTGTTGATGGGACTAGCCAGCTGCCTGCAGGATATCCCATTTTCTGGGTTTTTCTGGTGACTGTCTCCTATATTTCATGGAACTTATATCTAAACATCGTTAGCTATAATACGTCACAGCTGGTCAGAAGACACATAACACTTGTTTGGCCCGTGATCAATTAAGATGATCAAAGCCTGATCTCTCTATTTTAGAGTTATATTTTCCCCTTGTGACTATATTCATGTGATATTCCTAAAGGTGCAGTTATTTCTCCATCAACTATTCACGTAATGGTTTTAAACATCAACTGAGAAAATCTAAAGCTTATGAAATGATTTTAAAAATAATTCTATCATTAATTCTACATTTACTATCTCATCAACTGACGCTACTTGAATATCCCAAAATACCCATTTTCAAAGTGAGGCAGTATTTTAATAGCTACTTCAAATGGTGATAAATGAGTTTTTCTGACTTTATATATTTTTTCAAATATCATTGGGAATTCACAGATTTTCATTGATCCAAAGTATTTCAATCCATCATAATCATCATGCACTTTGATATTTAAATTGTCATGAGTTTGGCAAGCTGTCTCCTCTGTCCTTTATATATGACCGCATTAATATTGAAAGTTTTCTTACTTTCCAGTACTGCAATGTGTCCCAGACTCATCCTGGACCCAGTTCCGATGGAAATTAGCCATGTCTCCAAGGACTCTGATTCCTTCAGTGGAAGTGGTTATAGAGATCATGTTCTGGTCTTTTAAAATCACCTTTATTTATGACATAATTTATATATTATAAAATGCATTCATTCTTAACAAATGTATACGCCCATGTACTCATCACTATGATCAAGATTGTACATTTTCAGAACATTTCCATCACCCCCAAAAGTTCCCTCTTGCCACTTTGCAATCAGTCTCCTCCCCATCCCCACCCCAAGCAAGCACTGATCTGTTTTCTGTCATTATAGATTAGTTCTGAAAGTTCCAGAATTTAATGTAAATGGAATCATATAGTAACTGCTCTTTTGCATCTAGCTTTTTTTCTCTCAGAAACAATTTTCCCTTTGGGGTGGGGATAATTAAAAATAAAAATAAAAAACTTACAGAAAAGTTGCAAGTCTAGTCTAAGAGACATTTTTATTCTGAATCATTTCAGATTACATTGCCAACATGATACCATTACTCTGAATACTTTAGTGTGTATTTCCTATGCTACACCATGAAAATCAGGGTATTAATATTGATACATTACTACCATCTAATCCTTGGGTCCCATTGAGTTCCAGTGCTGTCTCAAAGTCCAAAAAATACAAAACAGAATTATACGTTCCATTTAATTATCATATGTGTTAGGTCTCCTTCATTCTGGAAGAGTTTCTCAATCTTTGACTACAGTATTTTAAGATTACAGGCTACGTATTTTATACAGTAACCCTCAGTGTGTATTTCTTTGGCATTGCTTCACATTTGGATTCAGATTATGCAACTCTGGCAAGAATATCATAGAAGCAACATGCATTCTTTCTTATTTTTAAAAATATTTATTTATTGGCCGCGTCAGGTCTTAGTTGCAGCATGTGGGATCTTTCATTGCAGCACATGGGCTTCTCTCTAGTTGCGGTGTGAGGGCTTAGTTGCCCCATGCCATGTGGGATGTTAGTTCCCCCGCCAGGAATCAAACCATTGTTCCCTGTATTGCAAGACCTATTCTTAACCACTGGACCACCAGGGAAGTCCTGCAACACTCATTCTTATTGTGTCCTGTATCAAGTAGCATAGGATTTCTATTTACACCACCACTGAAGTCTAGTTGATTGATGTGGGCTCTGCTAAGTTTCTCCACTGTGAAATTATTTTTAACAGAGTGATAATAAAAATACAATGTATCAAAATCTGTGGCAAGCAGCTAAAGTTTATAGGGAAGTGTGTAGTTTTAGGTGTTTATATACAAAAAGTAAAAAGGTCTAAATCACTGAGATTAAGAAGCTTAAAAGGGGAGGGGCAAATTATACTCAATATAAGTAAAAGGAAATATTAAGAAATCAACAAAAGGGGAATAAAACAACTAAATAATCAGTGAGACCAAAATGTTGGTTCTTTGAAACGACTAATACATCTCTTGTTCGACTGATTAAGAATAAAGAGAAAACAGATGACCAATATCGAGAATGAGAGAGGGAACATCACAACTGACCCTACAGACATTAAAAGGGAACTAAGAATGATATGAACTACTTTATGCCAATATATTCAACCACTTAGATGAAATAAACAAATGCCATGAAAGACATATTACCACAACAGTCAAAAGAAAAACTAGAAATTCTTAACACCCCTATATCTATTAAAGAAATTGAATTACGAATTAAAACCTTTCCCATAAAGAAAACTTTAGGCCCAGAAATCTTCTGCACTGAATTTCATTAAACCTTCAAGGATGGAGTGATACCAAGCCTATACATACTCCTTCCAAAAATGAAGGAGGAGAAAACATTGTCAGCCTAGCTTCACCCTGATACCAACATTTGACAAAGACATTACAAGAACAGAAAACTACAAGCTATTTTCCCTCATGAATATAGATGTAAAAATCCTTACCAACATATTGGCAGCATGCTACGGGGAAGACCATGTAATTATCTCAATAGATGCAGAAAAAGCAACTGGAAAGACTTAGCCTTCCAGGGTTCAACAATGTTTAACAAATGTCTCCACTCTTTCTGGTTGGGGCTTGAATATGTTGTTGACTTGTGTGAGCTCAGCTTACAGCATCCTTATGGTTCTTTGCCCTGTTCATGGAGGTCTTTTAATATTTGCTCTGATTAGTATTCAGTAAGGAACTCAAGGAGGCCCCTAGGCAAATAGATGGGCTCTTTCTCTTCCTGGCTCCTCCAGTCTCTCCTCACTGGCTGCATGACTTTCAGCAAGCCAACCCTCGTCCTGGCCTCATCTCCAAGGCCTCATCTCTGCTTAACCCTTTCCAGCTGTGGAAGAAAACTGGGGGGACTGGTGGCCTCACATCTCTCAAGGATCCACAGCCCTCTCGCCATTGGCCAATGTCTGAAAACAGCTGTTTCATATATTTTTCTCGGGTTCCTGTTTGTTTACTCTGACATGGTCAGAAGTGAGATTCTTGGCAAGGGATTTTGAAGGTGGTTTCACAATGACAGTTGAGTAAGGATTCACGAGAACTTGGTGATTTGTTCCTTCAGAACACAGAAGGAACACAATATCCCTTCCGAGTAAAGGAAGGAGATTTTTTTAAAGTGCCAAGCATTTGAGATGGGTGCCTGGAGGAGAAATGCTGAACAGTGACTGAGGCACCTACAAGAAACGTTCGAACGGTCAGAAATGCAACCTCTGACCTGGGAGGGATATCCGGCCCAGAGGGACCACTCAGGATGGTCCCACAGCTGTGAGAGAAGAAGCTGTTGGAATGGATAAAATTGCCAAGGAGACAGAAGAGAGAGGGGGAAAGGAAAAGAGGGCGGAGGACAGGATCTTGGGAAGAACTATCATTGTATTGAAGTAGAAGCCAGTGAAGATGCAGAGGATAGAACTTAATGGGGAAGCCAAGGGGTGAGCATTAAAAATTGCACCTGGCACTGAAAAGGTCATCTGCTGAGAGAAGAGTTCCAGTCAATAATGGGGCATGACCTTGACCGCAATGGGTCAATGGGGAGGGGCGTTGAGGGAAGTGAAGGCAGGGACAGAGCATGTGAGGGGAGAGACGCGATCTCAGGGCAGCTGGAGGATGGTGAATAGGTGCCCTTCATTTAGGGGAGACCTAAGCAAGCCTTTTAGCAAAGGGAGTCATTTTTCCTGAAGTTCTGCATTAAATCTAACTTGCCGGTGGTGTGGGTGTTTGGATAATAGAAATTCCATTTCCGTTTATTCATGGACAGGTGTTCCTTACTTTATTGCCCTTTGCAGATAGTCCATTTCTTACAAATTGAAGGCTTGTGGCAGCCCTGTGTTGAGCAAATCTATCGGCACAATTTTTCCAACACCATTTGCTCACATGGTGTCTCTGTGTCACATTTTGATAATTCTAACAATATTTCAAACTTTTTCCAATTAGGACTGTATTTGTTATGGTGATCTGTGATCCATGATCTTTAATGTTACTATTGTGATTATTTTGGGGCGCCATGAATGGTGCCCATATAATATGGCAAGCTTAATTGATAAACGTGTGTGTTCTGACTGTTCCACTGGCCCTTCCCCCATCTCTCTGCCTCTCCTTGGGCCTCCCTATTCCCTGGGACACAATAATATTGAAATTAGGTCAATCAGTAACCCTACAATGGCTCTAGGAGTTGAAGTGAAACAAAGAATCACACATTTTTCACTTTCAATCGAAAGCTGGAAATGATTAAGCTTAGTGAGGAAGGCAGGTCAAAAGCCAAGATGGGCAGAAAACTAGGCCTCTTGTACCAAACAGTTAGCCAAGCTATGGATGCAAGGGAAAAGTTCTTGAATGAAAGTAAAAGTGCTACTCCAGTGTACACATGAATGATAAGAAAGCAAAATGGCCTTATTGCTGATGTGGAGAAAGTTTTAGTGAGCTGGATAGAAGATCAAACCAACCACAACATTCCCTTCAGCCAAAGCCTAATCCAGAAAAAGGCCCAACTCTCTTCAATTCCATGAAGGCTGAACAGGTGAGGAAGCTGCAGAAGAAAAGTTGAAGCTAGCAGAGTTTGATTCATGAGGTTTAAGGAAAGAAGCCTTATCCATAATATAAAAGTACAAGGTACAGCAAGTGCTGATGTAGAAGCTGAAGCAATTTATCCGGAAGATCTAGCTGAGATCATTCATGACTGTGGCTACACTAAAGAGCAGATTTTCAATGTAGAAGAAATAACCTTCTATTGGAAGAAGGTGCCATCTAGGGCTTTCATAGATAGAGACGAGAAGTCAATGCCTGGCTTCAATGCACAGGCTGACTCTCCCGTTAGGGACTAATGCAGCTGTTGACTTTAAGTTGAAGCCAATGCTCAACTTAAAAATCCTATGGCCCTTAAGAACTATACTAAATCTTCCCTGTCTGTGCTCTATAAATGGAACAACAAAGCCCTGATGACGACACATCTGTTTACAACGTGGTTTACTGAATATTTTAAGCCCTGTTGTGATCTACTGCTCAGAAAAAAAAGATTCCTTTCAAAATCTTACTGCTTATTGACAAGGCACCTGGTCAGCCAAGAGCTCTGATGGAGATGAACCAGGAGATTAATTTTGTTTTCACGCCTGCTGACACAACATCCATTCTGCAGCCCATGGATCAAGAAGTCATTTCGACTTTCAAGTCTAATTATTTAAGGAATATATTTTGTAAGGCTACAGCTGTCATGGACAGTGGTTCCTTTGATGGATCTGGGCAAAGTAAATCAAAAACCTTCTGGAAAGGATTCACCATTCTAGATGCCATTGAGAACATTTGCGGTTCATGGAAAGAGATTAAAATATCATTATTATGATACAAATGAACTTATTTACAAAACAGAAACAGACTCACAGACATAGAAAACAAACTTATGGTTACCAAAGGGGAAGCAGAGGGAGGAGAGATACATTAAGAGTTTGGGGGCTTCCCTGGTGGTACAGTGGTTGAGAATCTGCCTGCCAATGCAGGGGACACGGGTTCGAGCCCTGGTCTGGGAAGATCCCACATGCCTTGGAGCAACTGGGCCCGTGAGCCAAAACCACTGAGCCTGCGCGTCCGGAGCCTGTGCTCTGCAACAAGAGAGGCCGCAATAGTGAGAGGCCCACACACCGCGATGAAGAGTGGCCCCCACTTGCCGCAACTAGAGAAAGCCCTCGCACAGAAACGAAGACCCAACACAGCCAAAAATAAATAAATAAATAAATAAATAAATTTATAAAAAAAAAAAAAAAAAGAGTTTGGGATTAACAGATACAAACCACCATATGTAAAATAAACAAGGTCCTACTGTATAGCACAGGGAACTATATACAACATCTTGTAATAACCTACAATGAAAAAGAATATATAGGTATAACTGAATCACTTTGCTGTATACCTGAAACTAACACAACATTGTACATCAACTGTACTTCAATAAAATTTTTAAAAAAATATCAACATTAACAGGAGTTTGGAAGAAGTTGATTCTAGCCCTCATGGGTGACTTTGAGGATTCAAGACCTCTGTGGAGGAAGTAACGGCAGATGTGGTAGAAATAGCAGGAGAACTAGAATTAGAAGTGGAACCTGAAGATGTGACTGAATTGCTGCAACCTCAGGATACAACTTTAATGGATGAGGAGTTACGTCTTATGGGTGAGCCAAGAAAGAGGTTTCTTGAGATGGAATCTACTCCTAGTGAAGATGCTGGGAAGATTGTTGAAATGACAACAAAGAATTTAGGATATGATATAAACTTAGTTGATAAAGCAGTGGCAGGGTGTGAGGGGACTGATTCCAACTTCGAAAGCAGTTCTCCTGTGGATTAAATGCTATCAAATAGCATCGCATACCACAGAGAAATTGTTCATGAAAGGAAGAGTCAGTCAATGTGCTGTGTTACTTTAAGAAATTGCCATAGCCACCCACTGCTCTGATCAGTCAGCAGGCATCAACATCTGGGCAAGACCCTCCACCGGCAAAAAGATTAGGGCTCGCTGAAGGCTCAGATGATGGTTAGCATTTTACAGCAATAAAGTATTTTTAAGTAAGGTGTGTACCTTGTTTTGGGGACATAATGCTAGTGCACACTTAACAGACTACAGTACAGTGTAAACATAACTTTGATATGCACTGAGAAACCAAAGGCTTGTGTGACTCACTTTATTGCAATATTCGCTTTATTGCAACTAAGCCTGCGACATCTCCGAGGTCTGCCTGTGTGTATTTATTTACCGCCTGTCTTGTTCCAGAAGGGACCCAGTTGGCCTGGTTTCTGGTCTGTCATGGACCCCTAGAATCAGCCTCCCTTCTGTGCCTGTGTTTCGTGCTATGGAGGCTGGTGCAAGAAATTGTGCCAATTTCCAAAGTTAGCAAGGACCCCCAGAGCACAGGAGCCAGGGGGTGGTCACTGTAACGCTCAGATGCCACTTTCCGTCTTGGGGAGGTCATCTCAGCAGATGGACTCCTTTTGGCTGAGCTGCTGCTACAGATCACCGGCTGGCCAGCTCCATACCCTGTCCAGCCCTGGGGTCCCTAAGAAGCCTCACAAGTGCTAGTCAACACTATGTCCTGCTGCCCATGGCACCTCTTGCTGCACTGGCCCTGGTGAGGGTCCCTGACATGCTGAGGGAGCCCAGCCTCCAAGGTGTTTCTCACTGTCTTTTTTTCCCCACTTTTATTTTTATTCAATATATTTAAACTAAAACCAAACCAAAAAGATGCGCCCATTTCTCCAGCTCCCTGGCAGCCCCCAGTCTGCGGAGACCACAGCTCTGCTCTGGTTTCACAGCTGCGGGCATTGTTATCCCACTACGGGCCCTGTTTCACCTCGGCTGTCCTGTCAGGGCAGCACATGGGTGTCTGAAGAGGCTGCGGGGTCACCTCAGCAGACCCCAGGCCTCCTGAACAAACGCTACCCTTTAGGGCTTTTTTTTTTTAAATTTATTTTATTTATTTATTATTTTTGGCTGCGTTGGGTCTTCGTTGCTACTCTACGTTGCGCTGCATGGGCTTCTCACTGCAGTGCCTTCTCTTGTTGCAGAGCATGGGCTCCAGGCACACGGGCTTCAGTAGTTGTGCCATGCTGGCTCAGTAGTTGTGGAGCCCAGGCTTAGTTGCTCCGTGGTATGTGGGATCTTCCCGGACCACAGCTCGAACCCGTGTCCCCTGCATTGGCAGGCGGATTCTTAACCACTGCGCCACCAGGGAAGCCCCCCTTAGGGCCTTTTTATCCAGGAGACTTCCAGACCCCCAGGCAAGGCTCCCTGCCTTCCCGGCCTGCTGAGACAGCGTTAGGTTGGCTTTTCTGAAAAACGCAGGCAGTTAGTTGCTAAGAGCTCCTTTGCTTTCGTCCAGTCGAACTGGCCTCCCTTCCTGTTCCCGTTGTCAGAAGGGTCAGCTCAGCCCTGAGAGGTCAGATGACATGTCCACAGTCACAGGGACGCACGGTGATGGAGGAAGGGCTGGCATCCAGCTTCACGCTGAATTCGATGCCCTTGCAGAGGACCTGTATCTCTACCCAGGAGATGGCATGTTTCTTCCTAGTCACCAACATGCTCTAGGTAAATATCCAGTATAACCCAAACACAGCCCCACAGCCCTGTGAGGCCTTGAGGAGAATTTGGTCCATGTGAAGACGCCGAGGGGCTGAGTGTCAGGTCTACGGCCGAGCGCACAGCCCGCCTCCGCCTCGGTACACCCGAGCCTCACAGCTCAGCCCGAGAGGCAGGCCTCGTTCCCTCGCTTTCCTGATGACGGAAACCGAGGAGCAGAGAACCCAAGCCACCCCTCCCGGTCACACAGCCTCTAAGAGGAAGTCAGGACCCCTGCTCTGCAAACCCTTCTTCCCGCCCCTTTCTAACCCAGTTCCTGGAGCTGCTGGGCACAGCAGAGGAGGCTGCAGCTTGTAGCCGGTCCAGTGAGAAGGGGTGTGACGGCAGTGCTATTTCTCCAGCGCTGAGTACAAGGCACGCTTTCCAAAAGCCATCGTAAGGGTCGTGGTTTCTCCTCTGTAAACAGAAGACGACTAGATGTGAGGGGGGGCTGGGAACCGGGGCTGAGGCTGCCCCCGGGTTTCCAGGAGAGTCTGGGGATGTTACTGGGGACACGTCGGCACCCAATGATGATTAAGAAGGACCAAACAAAATGAGTGTCCCCCAGTGTTGCGGGCAGCTCTGGGGAGTCCCAGCGAGTTACATGAGGTCTGCGTTACACACGGAGCCGTGGGTTCCACGGGCGTACCAGGCCTGCGGGGAGGCGGGCAGGGAGGCGGGTGGAGCCGATGGGGTGAATGAGAGGTGCCGTCAGGACTTAACCATTAATTTGCAGGATCTGGGAAATAGGGAAGTGATTCCCAGTGGTATCAACGTGGAGAAAGGCAAACAAATCACTAGTTCTGGTTTTTATGTTTATGTTTTGTTTGGTTTCGTTTATCTTGGTTCCTTTCAGCTGGAAATTTCAAGGAACCCACCTGTGGTACATTTCTCATCAAACGCAGGATGTGAAAGCTGCGGGGACCTAAACGCTCAGAGGGCCCACACCTCCGCTGGGAGGAGAGTGGGCGTGAGGGGTGGTGGGTCAGCCCCTGTGGCAGTTCTGGTGACTGGACCCTCTCCTCCACCGAGGAGACCCTCCCGTCCTGGTCAGCAGACCCCTGCCCTGGAGATGGGCTCCTGACACTGTGCTATTCAGATGCTTTGTGTCGAGATCATCCAAGTGTCCTTCAGGTCACCTCAGGTCCTGGGACGGAGAATGCTACCTTAAGGACACATATGACCTCACAGGTCCCCCACGAAGATGAGCAAGCAGGCTGGTCAGGAAGGCCCGGCCATGGTAACAGACAGCCCGGAATGTTCTTCCAGCTGTTCCGCAGGCCCTGCCCTCTCCTCCCCCTTTCTGGGGTTGGGGGCTGGGACAGAGCAGACCATCATCACTTCATCCAGCAGGAGCAGGTGGGCGGCTCCCCCCTGAGAAAGTGAGGCAGAGGTGGGCACAGAGGCTAGGGTTCAGCACAAAGACGGAGACATTGTGTGACCGACACCGCGGCAACCCCAAAGTGTGTCTCTGGGGGTCATGACGTGAGGGGAGGGGGTCTGGGCCTCCCAGACGTTGCTAGAAAATGTGTGTATGGGCATAAGCCCATTTTTTCTTTCCTGGGGAGAACATGCATAGTTTTTAATCACGTGCTCAAAGGGTTCTTGACCTAAACGCGGTTAAGAACTCTGACAACAGGCCGGGGGGAGGGGGGCGGGTGCTCTGACCAATGACACGTTTATTGATTTTTCTTTTTCTGATTCAAAAAACAGTCGATGCTTACGTGGAAACAGGAAAAATAATGTAACGGAAGACCAGATGGAAAAGCAGAAGACACTGGTGTCTCTGCTCTGCAAAAACGGGTCTTCATTGAGCGGAGCCCTGGTGGCTGAGGATACAAGGGCGGCGAAGAAAACAGACCCAGATCTCTTCCCCCTTGGAGACCGCTGTCTGGGGGGGCGAGACAGAAACAGATGCAGCAAACCAGATGGGGGAACTGTGGAGTATGCTGGGTGGTAGGTGCCGAGAGAGAAGTCAAAGGCGCTGGGGTGAGGGGTGGGTGTGGGGCAGCGGGAAGGCCTGGCTGCGAGGCCCATCAGCAGGGAGCCTGTGGGCACCTGGGGAGGCTGTGCGGGCAGAGAAAGGAGGGGAGGCAAGTGCAAAGGCCCTGAGGCAGGAGTCTGTAGCTGAATGAGCCTGAGTGGACCAGCTCGCAAACTAGGACAGCAGCTCCCAGACGTTCACCACTGGAGCCTGACAAAGGGCTGAGAGAAGGCGGGACCCCTAATGGGCTCACAGACTAAGCGGGCCGGAAGTCGGTGTGTGCTGTCTGTCCCTCCTGGTGACCCACTCTGGGATCCTCCAGCAGCCTCCTGACCCACACATGGCCCAAAACATGGGTAGATTCAGGGTGAAAAGAAAAGGGTCACGCTCGTGGAAGATTTGGAAAACACACAACAGTGAAAACAAGCAACGTGGCTCTTGGATACGCAGACTCACTTTTTCAGCTTCCGCCCAAGGGGCAAGTGGAGAAGTCCGGATCCAGGGCGACTGGCAACGAGCCCTGAGCAAGCCCGGCTTCTTTCTGCTTACAAAACAGCTGCATCATGCCGGCCACCACTCTCCTTGACCTCACGCGCTATTGTGAAATGTAACCAGACACGTGATTTAAAAGAGACTCTGCAGTCATTACTCTGTGGTGTCATCGAAAAATACTCTGGGGGCCTCTGGGGGGCTCCGGGGGGCTCCTTTCCCAAGATCGAGGCCTCTGAGGGCTCTGGTCCCTCGCAGCCCGCCTGTGTCCGATGGGGACTCAGGCTGTGTGCGTGGTGAAGATTCACCTCATTCTGGCAACTGGTCTGTTTTGACTTCAGATGTGTGAGATCATGATCTAACAGCAGGGCCCCAGGGCAGAGGGTTCTCCAGGTTCCTGATGTGATAAAAGACCTTTTTTCTTGGCAAGAAACAAGTTAACATAAAAGGGCTGCTTGCCTGTCACTGCGAACTACAGTTCCAGCCAGCGTGTAGCTAGGCCACAAAGAATGTGTGCGGGACCTGAAGCGAGCAGAGAGAGGACGCCTCCTGGCATCTGGGATGGGGGTTGTTTTGACTTTAAAGATCATTTTTGTGCTTGAATAAGCATTTATTTCTTTTCCTCCCTATATAAACGTGCTATAAAGAGGCCCAGGCAGGGGACTTCCCTGGTTGTCCAGTGGTTAAGAATCGGCCTTCCAATGCAGGGGACATGGGTTTGATCCCTGGTCAGGGAACTACGATCCCACGTGCCGTGGGGCAACTAAGCCCGCACACCACAACTACTGAGCCTGTGTGCCACAACTAGAGAGAAGCCCGCACACCGCAAGGAAAGATCCCGTGTGCTGCAACTAAGACCTGACGCAGCCAAAATAAATAAAATAAATAAATAAATATTTTAAAAAAGAAAAGGAAAGAAAACGCACACTGGATTAAAAAAAAAAAAAAAAAGAGGCCCAGGCATCAAGGTGACACACACATTTACTGAAACGCAGCAACGGGCTGGTACAAGGGGGGGTGAGACTCTGTGCAGGATGCAGTTCTCCCCACCCTTTCCCTCCAGAAAAATCCAAAAACCCCAAAATAGTTGGTATTGGGAGTTTCTCCTTGAAGGACATGAGGAAGGCCCAGTGCCCACGGAGCTGGTTCTTTTGCAAGTTCTGGACCTGGGCTTTGAAAAAGAATCATGAGATTTTATGCTAAGCGTGGGTCACCAGCTCCTTCTGACTTGGGCCGTGGTCTCTGAGTGGGTATGGGGCCCAGTGCCCCTGGCTGGGACCTTGCACGAGCCCCAGAGCCATGGCCAGAGCCGTGGGAAGAGGAGACACAGGCTGGGTGAAGTGGGTCATTTTCAGGAAGGTCTTCGGAGACTCTGGGAGGAGGCTACCTTGCATCGGGGCTCAGATGAGGAAGTGAGACAGAGCTGGGAGGAGGACCTTCTCCTCACTCTTGCACGGGACACAGCATCCCCCGGGGCTGTGAGACTAGAAGGGAATGTTGTGTCTTTAGGTGCCTTGGGGTTTCTTTGGCTTCGGAAACACTCGGAGGCGGGGCCCACAGGGCACTAGCTATGTGGGGAAATGACAGAGCATCGCGTGGGGTCCCTGAGGTCTTCAGCAGCTTCTGAGCCAGAGAAGGAAGGGAGAGGTCTAGTGGTGAGCATGCGTGCAACTGTTCAGCTCCCTGAGTGACGGCTGCTGTGATATCTGTACCTCTCTATCTGTCATCTATCCATCTATCTATCTGTCTATCTATCCATCCATCTATCTATCATCTATCAATCCATCATCTGTCTCTATATCATCTCTATCATATCTGTCTATATCCATCTATATCTATCATTTGTTATATCTATCTATCTATCTATCCATCCATCCGTCTTCTATCATCTATCTTTGATCTTGTCCTGTGAGGTCAGCTGAGGGCTTTGCTGTTAAGCATTTGGAAGCTAAAGGCAGCAAGACTCGACTCGGGATGCCAGCATGTCCTCTCCCGCTGGTCCCAGCCAGGGGTGACGGTTGGGACCCTTCTGCAACACTGGAAAACAGGCCTAAGCCCTGCCTGGCTGAGGAAGCCTGGGTCTCGCCAGGGGCTCTCAACCAGAGGAGGCCATTAGAAAAGCAAGCAAGAAAGGGCTGTTTCTCAGAACCACTGCACCCTGAGTGATCAAGGCAGTAAGCTAGCAGCAGCAAACGGCAAGACGCCCAGATCTGGGCTTTTCGTGGCCTCTTTCTTCTCACGCCACGGGAGACTGTAGCTGAAGAGAGCCCGCTGGCACCGCTCCACTGTTTACGTTTGGTCATTTATTCCCAATTCCCGTGAGTCAACCAGAGAGCTCTGCCAGGGCGGCCACCCTGCCGTGCTGTTTCCTCTGGATTAGTGCCACGGACTCTACGCTGATACATTTTCCCTGAAGGAAAAAAGGAGAAGATAGCCACACGCAGGCAAAATATGCCCATATATTGTTGGGGCAGCCACGAAGCCGGAATAAGTGAACTGGTTCAGCTAAAACAAGGGTCAAGCCAAACCTGAAACCAACGCACGCCCAGGAAAGTTTGTTAAAAGGGAAAGGTGTAAAGCAGAAAAAGAAGATGGGGCAGCAGGCACTTTCAGTCCTGTTCCAGGCTCCCCTCTGGCAGTTGTCATGAAGGGGAAGCCACCCTCCATGGAGGTCCTTGTGGGGCTCCAGGTACCGACCTTCCCCGCAGCCCCCTAATGATGGTGGTGGGCACCCTGGGCTGATGGCTCTCTTTCTCCCAACGCTCCCCCTGGAGATGCCCTTCACCACAGCCTGGACGCTGCAACTGACACGCCCCTGGCCTGAGCACAGGTGTGACTGGGTTCTGCCAACCACATTCCCTCCTGGGAGACCCGGCTGCAGAGCCGAGCTGAGTGAGGCAGGCAGCTGGAGGGGATGAGCCTCGTCAAGGTGCGGGACTGTAGCCGTGAGACCCCGGCTCCAGGGGCAGCAGCTGGCGCACGGTTTTCTGACTTCCTGGGGGCAGCCGCTGCCTGCAGCAGAGTGGGGAGCCCCGGGGACTGCAGCTCTGGGGCGGCCTCCTGGGTCAAGGGCAGCCGCCACTGCAGCAACTTTGGCGGCAGGTCCTGCAGCTTGGCTTTGGGGGTCCTTCCTAGAAGCCTGGCCTCTGGTCTGTTTCCTCAGCTCCCCCAGTGATTCTGTAACCCATCAAAAACCCCAGATCAATCCTTCTCTGCTTCAGCTAGCAAGAGCCTGTTGTTTTCTCTGCAATTCTACACTGTGTTAATATACAGAGTATAAGACAGCTTTACCATGTCCACTCCACAATGAGTAGGACGGCAGGGAGGCCCAAGATAATCTTTTTTTTTTTTTTTTTTTAACATCTTTATTGGAGTATAATTGCTTTACAATGGTGTGTTAGTTTCTGCTTTATAACAAAGTGAATAAGTTATACATATACATATGTTCCCATATCTCTTCCCTCTTGCATCTCCCTCCCTCCCACCCTCCCTATTCCACCCCTCTAGGTGGTCACAAAGCACCAAGCTGATCTCCCTGTGCTATGCGGCTGCTTCCCACTATCTATTTTACATTTGGTAGTGTATATATGTCCATGCCACTCTCTCACCCTGTCACATCTTACCCCTCCCCCTCCCCATATCCTCAAGTCCATTCTCTAGTAGGTCTGTGTCTTTATTCCTGTCTTGCCACTAGGTTCTTCATGCCCTTTTTTCTTTTCCTTAGATTCCATATATAAGTGTTAGCATACTGTATTTGTTTTTCTCTTTCTGATGTACTTCACTCTGTACAACAGACTCTAACTACATCCACCTCACTACAAATACCTCCATTTCGTTTCCTTTTATGGTTGAGTAATATTCCATTGTATGTATGTGCCACATCTTCTTTATCCATTCATCCAATGATGGACACTTAGGTTGCTTCCATGTCCTGGCTATTGTAAATAGAGCTGCAATGAATATTTTGGTACATGACTCTTTTTGATTTATGGTTTTCTCAGGGTATATGCCCAGTAGTGGGATTGCTGTGTCATATGGTAGTTCTATTTTTAGTTTTTTAAGGAACCTCCATACTGTTCTCCATAGTGGCTGTATCAATTTACATTCCCACCAACAGTGCAAGAGTGTTCCCTTTTCTCCACACCCTCTCCATCATTTATTGTTTCTAGATTTTTTGATGATGGCCATTCTGACTGGTGTGAGATGATATCTCATTGTAGTTTTGATTTGCATTTCTCTAATGATTAATGATGTTGAGCATTCTTTCACGTGTCTGTTGGCAATCTGTATATCTTCTTTGGAGAAATGTCTATTTAGGTCTTCTGCCCATTTTGGGATTGGGTTGTTTGTTTTTTTAATATTGAGCTGCATGTGGTGCTTGTAAATCTTGGAGATTAATCCTTTGTCAGTTGCTTCATTTGCAAATATTTTTTCCCATTCTGAGGGTTGTCTTTTGGTCTTGTTTATGGTTTCCTTTGCTGTGCAAAAGCTTTTAAGTTTCATTAGGTCCCATTTGTTTATTTGTGTTTTTATTTCCATTTCTCTAGGAGTTGGGTCAAAAAGGATCTTGTTGTGATTTATGTCATAGAGTGTTCTGCCTATGTTTTCCTCTAAGAGTTTGATAGTGTCTGGCCTTACATTTAAGTCTTTAATCCATTTTGAGTTTATTTTTGTGTATGGTGTTAGGGAGTGTTCTAATTTCATACCTTTACATGTGCCCAAGGTAATCTTGGTGAGTTGCTAAGTTTAAGCAGAATTTGAATGACAAAGGAAAGCTTGTCAGCTTTTCAACCTTCTCAGTTTTAAAACTTCTCACTCAGCCTAGTATTTACTCCCTTTGAGATCCAGGGGGAATTTGCCACATTTTAAACTATGCTGAAAGCACGAGCCACACTGAGCTGGCACATACGTCTGCAATAGAAACATCTGGACTCTCTGGTCACTAACATAGGCCAGTGACAGTGACCAGACAGTTCTGGTCAATAACACGGGTTCTTGGTTCTCAGCAAATATCCCCTGGCTGTTTCCCGCGTTGTGCTTGGGTCAGGGAGTCATTCTAAGGTTCACGCTCTCTTCATGGTCTGCTCATCCTCACGTTACCCAGCATGAAGGAGGCAGAGTCATGGCCCCCCAGATGCCCACATTCTAATCCCCAGAGCCTGTGAATATGTCCTGTTTCCTGGCAAAGAGGGATTCAGGCTGCGGATGGTATTAAGGTTGCTGATAAACTGACCTTAAAACAGGGAGATGACCTTGGACTGTCTGGTCGGGCCTGATGTAACCACAAGGGTCCTTGAAGGTGGAAGCGGGGGGGCAGAGAGGAGAGTCAGAGGGAGATACACCTGGGGAGGGAAGGTCAGAGTGATGCAGCATTGCTGGATTTGAAGATGGAGGAAGGGACCACGAGCAAAGACATGCAGGGCCTCGAGAAGCTGGAAAAGGCAAGGAAATGGATTCTCCCCCGGCGTCCCCAGGAAGAATGCAGCCCTGCTCACACCTTGGCTTTAGCCTGGGGAACACCTGTGTCAGACTTCTGACCGCCAGAACTGCAGGATAATAAATTTGTATTGTTTAAGCCACCAGGTTTGAGGTACTTGGTTACAGCAGGGGTAGGAGACTCATACACAGACCTCAAGCCCTTCCTTCCTGAGATTCATCAAACTCCAGGGAGTTCATAGCTAAGAATGCTTCTGAGAAGGTGAGGCTGCTGAGAAGGAAAGTTTGCAAATAAATGTTCTATTGCCAAAAAGACTGGCCCATGGAAAAACCATGCTTCCCTTCTCCAGTTGTGGATGGAAACCTTTAATAATTTCGGTTGGATAGAAACAATGTGTAAATGACACGTAAAAGCCCATTTCTCAAAATTTTGATAGATGCATCACATAATGCTGTACAAAGCAATCTTGTTTGGGATCCTATTTCCATAGGACCTGGAACATAATGAGAAGATAAACTGTCCTATGTTGAAAAATTGAAGCCTGAATCAGTTGGTAGGGGTTGGCGTTTCAATTGAAACGCCATTATGAATTGCTTCATTCAGACCTACCGAATACATGATTAAAATGTAAATGTACCATTTTATTTTATTTGGCTGTGACGTGTGGCTTGTGGGATCTTAGTTCCCTGACCAGGGATTGAACCTGGGTCCTTGGCAGTGAGAGTGCAGAGTCCTAACCACTGGACCGCCAGGGAGTTCCCTAAATGTACCCTTGTAAACGCTGCCTAAGGACTTCAAAATCCCTTTATGCCATCATGCCCTGCTCTCGCGGTAGGGGCAGGGTAGTGGGGTAGAGGCCGCACCAGGTAGGTGCCTGGGGGACAGAGCCTGTAATAGCTAAGAGCCTTTGTGTTCTATTACAGGTTCATCACTAAAGGGATGTTGCCTATAAGCTTAAATTATGCACAATGGCTCATCTCTGGGGACCCTGCCTCCCAGGTAATGAGCGTTAAGCTAAAATACATTTGTGTAGCTCACAGGAAACATCCCGACCAGGCCCACCTGTGAATGGCTGCAGGAAGGAAGAAATTAACACTGGCCAGAACCAGGACTTTACCCCCTCCCCTTTTAGTATAAAAGAAGCCTGAGCTGTAACTCGGGGAATACGGTTCTTTGGGACAGGAGTCCACTATCTTCTCCGTCTGCTGGCTTTCCAAATAAAGTCACTATTCCCTGCCCCAACAACTTGTCTCTCGATTTATTGGCCTGTTTTGAGGTGAGCAGGACGATCTTGGACTCGATAGCAAGACCAGGAGGCCCGGCTCTGGAGGATTCCCTAGGAGCGCCTCTCACAGTGCCCGAGAGCAGACATTTAAGAGGTGTCTGTTGTCCACAAGGCACTCAGTTCATCACTACCACTTGATAAAATGTTTGTCTGTGTGTTGACGCCTGTCTTCAGTACCAAGGGGCTAAGGAAGCTTCACAGGGTGTTCAACTAGGAAGCACCTAAGGGTGGCCTGGCCCCTGTGCCGCTGGGGCCTCCAGGCACTGCAATGTTTCAGTGCAGTCAGGCGAGTTGGGACCAGGGCAGGTACTGGCTTGGGTCAGGAGGGGCTGCAGACAGAGAAATAGGAGAGTGAGTAAGAGGATGACCCGGAGCCGGGAAAGAGGAGCAGGAGGCCTGGGTCTCTCCCACATCCGGGCCTCAGAGCACCTGAGACAGCCCGGCAGAGCTGGAGGAGCCGAGTGGTGAAGAATGGGGAGATGGGATCATAAAACGCAAGGGTGTCAAAGCCCCACAGACTGGCTGCAGGAGAAGTAAGGAGACCACAAACGTTCTTCACCTACCATGTTTTCTCTGCTTAGGAGCCGCACTTTTTTCACATTTTAACATCCTGAAATAGGACTGTGTTACAGCTGAAGGCATTTGTAATCACTGCCCCTGTCTGGGTGTGAATATGGCTGCTATTCCTGGCCACAGGACTGACCACTGCAGCTCTCTGATGTTTCAATCAATAAACTAGACAATTTAAAGAAGGAAGGAATCTGAGTCCCCTTCATTATCTGAAGCCTTTCCATGCAATTGAATTTCAGTGGAAAACCTTTTATAAACTGGGCATTTCTGAAAAGATCATGAAAGCACCAGAATCAAACTTGCAGAAGGGGTCTTAGGGGCTTAGAAGAAGATCCTGAAAGCAATCATGGGGCACGTTCTAAGATATGCTGCATCTCAAGCTTGTGAAAAACAGTCAAAACTTTGAGTTAAAATGACCTGAAAGAATCACACTCTGGCTGCAAAGAAGTTTTAGGAACATTTTAAACTAGTTTATTTCAATCATATTTTCCTTTTTATTAGGCTTCCACAAATGTGATATTTCAGTATAGATTTTTTAAATAAGTCCAGAAGAGTTCTTATAATAAGTGTAAATTAAAAATTCTAGGGACTTCCCTGGTGGCGCAGTGGTTGAGAATCCGCCTGCCAATGCAGGAGACACGGGTTCAAGCCCTGGTTCAGTAAGATCCCACATGCCGTGGAGCAACTAAGCCTGTGCGCCACAACTACTAAGCCTCGCTCTAGGGCCTGCAAGCCACAACTACTGAAGCCCGTAGGCCTAGAGCCTGTGCTCCACAACAAGAGAAGCCACCACAATGAGAAGGTTGTACACCACAACAAAGAGTAGCCCCCGCTTGGTACAACTAAAGAAAGCTGGCGTGCAACAATGAGGACCCAATGCAGTCAAAAAAAAAAAAAAAAAAAGTTATTTTCTTCCCAGTATTTATAAAATAATAGTGCATCTTATGATGTCTTGAATTTTATGAAATCTAATCATTCTTTCTTTAGTTATATTAATATTTTACATTTTAGACATTGTATTTTTATTTCTAGAAGTTCTATTTGGTTCTTTTTCAAATATGCTGGGTCACTTTTTATAGATTGCTGTTACCTGCAGATATTTTCAAGCCCGTTTTATTTCGTTAAGCACAGGGAGCATAGCTGTTTGATAATCTTTGTCTGATAATTCCAATATCTAAATATTAAAGATATATTTGTTCTGTTTATTGTTTTGGTTGTTTTTTTGGGTTTGTTTCTGATGCCTTGCTTCCTACGTGTTTGGTTATTTTTGACTGTGTGCTGCTCATTGTCTTTGCAATGTTTATGGACCTGTGTTGAGGAAACAGTAATCCAGGCACTCCCAGGAGCTACAGTCTGGGACCATATTAAATCAATCCATGACATGAGGTCTCCTGTACCACCCGGGCAATGTGAGGTTGTGATACCCATCCTTGTGAGAGTCACAATCACACAAGAGCTCACAATCACAACTTCTTAAGGACAGTTATTGCCTTCCTTGTCTTTCTTCCTCTGCTCTGCTCAGCACAGCAAGGACCCAGGGCAGAACTGGCCTCGGCACTTCTTATCTCTGAGTTTCCCCTTCACCAGAGGCTTTGGCCTGGTATTTTTTTTACTGTTTTGTCAGTAACTTCATGTCCTTAAGGAAGTGTTTTGAATATTTAAGCTAGAATGCCGATTGTTTTCATGGGGAAGGTTGATTCAGACAACTTGGCTGAAATTTCTGTAAAGAGAAATCTCTATGTTGTTATTATTTTATTATGTTCCATTTTATGGTACCCAGTCCATAGTACTAAGGCCTTCTACATGCGGGGTGAGAATCAAAGGCAGAGAGGCAAAGTTGCTGCAGAGAAAGAACAGAGCCCTTTGGGGTTTGCAGAGTAGATATCAGGAAGGGGATGAACTCAACAAAGCCCTGCCTGTGTTTCACTATATAGATATTTTCCTCACTGTTGTCAGGAGGAAAGAGGCCTGGCTGTGCTCTCCTACCTGCGACTTTGGTCCTATGACACTTGGTATCGATAACCTCAGTTTGGTGCTCAATTAAATTTAAGTTGTAGTATCTTTTCACTCTTTCATGAGTGGATCCCTTGACCATATTGTGATCCTTGGAGAGTGGGGCTATATCTCGTCCTTCCTCTTGTATTTTCTTTAGAGTCAGAGCCCTTGGTATTTCTGGACAAAAACTCATTGAATAATGAGTTGGTTTGGTTGATTTGCAGTTTCTATTATAGCTGAACTTTGAAATGTCCTCTGATCCAGTAATTTCATTCCTAGAAATATTCCCTCCCAATGCTTCTTTATGTTCCAAAGGACATGGATAAGAATGTTTGCAGCAGGACTTGAAATGACTCAAATTCCCATCAATCGTAGAATGAAAAAGTAAGTTGTGGTATGATCACCCAATGGAATACTATACACCCATGAAAACGGACAAACAACAGCTACACGCAAAACATAGAGGAATCTCAAACAAAATGTGAGCACAATACATCAGCAAAGAGAGAGTTCACACACTACAGCTCCATTTAGGTAAAATTCAAAAAGAGGCAAAGCTCCTCTGTGGTGTCAGAAGTTAGGGTCATGGTTGGTTACCTGGGGCTGGTGGTAGGGAAGGAGAACAAGGGTGGGAGAGGGCGGGGGGTGGGGGCAGCTTCTGGGTTCTCTCTCTAGGCTACATTTCTGTACACCCTTCTGATTTCTCTGATGAATTTACCTTGTGAATACCTAACTGTGTATTTATGATTTGTTCACTTTTCTCTATGTATCTTATATTAAAAATTTTTCAAAGTAGTAAAACATAGTTGAACATCATTTTTTTCCTAAGAAAAACCATTTCTGTTCAATTTTTGGAAATAGAGAAGTACAGAGTCCTTCTCCAGATGGCTTTAGGGTTCTCCCTGGGGGTTAACGGTGGGGTAGCAACACCCCAAGTCTGAAAAATCAGCACGGGGGCCTGGTACCACTGGGGCAGCTCAGAGCAGATGCAGAGAACCGCGTGAGGTAGCCATCCGTGTACAGACCTTCCCCAAGTGAATCTGGTCCTGTTTTCTGCACTAAAAATATAGATTTTTATTGTCTGCAGTTCCTTCTCTCCGAAGGCGGCGATTATGGGGATCTGTCGCCAAAATCCAGCCTCCTTCCCTGGGGGCCTTCTCTCCCTCCCCTGCCCACCCAGCCCAGGTCCCCCACCACCTGCTCTCCCCTGGTCTCGGCTGCTGGGAGGGGATTAGCAGGGCCAAGGGGAAGGGACTCTTGTTTCCCATTGTTCTAGGGGTGGGTCTGGGTGGAAGGGTGGTGTTAAAAGGGAGGAAAGCACATTACAAACACACATGGATTATCCATCAGTTTGCAGCACAGGACCCGATTTCTCTCTGCACAGACGATCTGATTTATCCTTAGGTCTCTGTGGGTTGAGAGCAGACACATGTGGACCTGCCAGGGTGATGTGTGCGTGGGCAGGATGAGCAAAGATGGGAGGGGTGCTGGGCAATGCCCCCCGCCGCCGGCTAAGGTCAGGAGAGCAGCTAGAGTTGGGTGACTTTAGGGAAAATGAAGCAAAAGTTTAAAATCCAACAGCAGATTCTCCTCACAACTGAGGCCATCGTCTCAGTTGTGCTGTGTTTTCCTCTTTGCTGAGCACAGCTGTTTTCAGAAACGCTGTAACAGTGGGAAGGATTTGGAAAGGGAAATGGGGGTGGGGGGAGGGCAGGGCGGGAGGTAGAACCCGTGACTTGACAGCAAAAGTTCTCCCTGTTTGTCGGAGGAGACAACCTTGAGAAATCCCTGAGAAGAGGCGACCCAGGCTCCCACCTCCACTCCGTGCCGACTCACAGACACGCAAGTCCGGGACCCTCATCAAGAAAAATAATACAAAGTTACAATTACAAAATGGCCAGGGCCTTGGAAAGGGTTCTCTTAAGTGAAGGACCCTGCAGATTTTGCTTCACTAGCTTTGTAGTAACACCTCCGGTCACAAAACCCTTTCTTTATAAGAGAAACGCTGCAAAAATCATATATAAAGTAATGAGTAATCTAGGGTGCATTTGAAGACAGAAAGCCGTGTGTAATATAAAAAGTGGTGGGCTTCCCTGGTGGCGCAGTGGTTGAGAATCTGCCTGCCAATGCAGGGGACACGGGTTTGAGCCCTGGTCTGGGAAGATCCCACATGCCGCGGAGCAACTGGGCCCGTGAGCCACAATTATTGAGTCTGCGCGTCTGGAGCCCGTGCTCCGCAACGAGAGCGGCCGCGACAGTGAGAGGACCGCGCACTGCGAGGAAGAGTGGTCCCCGCTCGGCGCAACTAGAGAAAGCCCTCGCGCAGAAACGAAGACCCAACACAGCCAAAAAAAAAAAATTAATTAATTAATTTTTTAAAAAAAGTAGTAATATACAGAGCAGGACAGAGAGTCAGTATCATAACCAGCTGACTGAGATATTAAGTGTTGTTGGACAAAATTTTCTGAAATTTCCTTTTGAAAGAAAATAGGCTAATAAGAAATATCTGATTTAAAATCGCAAAAGAAGCAACACAAATGTCCACCGGCGGATACATAGATAGACAAAATGTGGTATATCTATACAATGGGATATTATTCAGCCTTAAAAGGAAGATAAGTCAGACACAGGCTACAGCATGGGTGAATCTGGAAGACATGATGCCAGTGAAATAAACCAGTCACAAAAAGACAAATACTGTGTGATTCCAGTCATATGAGGCACCTAGAATAGTCCAGTTCATAGAGATGGAAAGTATGTTGGTTGCCAAGGGCTGGGGGTAGGGGGATCAGAGTCAGTGTTTAAGGGACAGAGTTTCAGTTTTGCAAGATGAAAAGAGTTCTGGAGATGGAGGGTGGCTGTACAACAATGTGAATGCCACTGAACTGTACACTTAAAAATGGTTAAAATGGTAAATTTTGTGTTATATACACACACATATATATATAATCACAGTTTTAAAAATTGCAAGAGAGGTTTGCAGCTACCATTTCTCCTGCCTCCTAGCTAGGAGAGACTTTCCGAAAACAAGTCCCTGCTGGCTCAGAACATTCCAAATCGAACGTCCTCAAACATGGAAACTTTCAGAGACATGCACTTCTATCTGGGTTCGGGACATCAGAAGTAACACGACCCCAGAATCTGCTTTGGCCTCCAAGGCGCACACGCGATCCTGCAAAGGGAGCTCCGTTTCTGCCGGGATCATCCCAGCAGGTGGGGGAGCCAGGTGGCTCCTGGGACACAGCTGTGTACTCCGAGCTCTGAAAGGCCTGCAGGACAGTCCTGGCTGCTGGTGGTGGCAGCGTGCTGGCCACTTCCTTCTCCCCAGCCCCAACTGTAAATCCTGGTCAGGGCTAGTTGCACGCTGCCCCTCCAGCTACCCCAGGGAGATTTGGAGAAGATTAATGAAAAATGGGATGGGAAACCCAACAAGCTCGTTGGCAGGAGGCATGATACAAGGCAGGTGATGTGCAGCCCCCACTGCCCTGGCTCTGCGCTGGTCACTTCCCAGCCTCCAAATCTGACCCGTACCAGAGACCCACAGAGAGAGCAGGCAGCCTGAGACCCCAGAGACTCAGAATTCAAAACCTGAGTCTTGAAGGAAGGGGCTGCTCTCTGCTAACAGTCTCTCCGGGTGAAGCCTCCCGGCCTCAGGGAAGCCGGCTCTTAGCTTTTCCAATGCGTTACCTCCTGGGAAACGGGTACAGGGTTTTTACAATGCTCAAGGTTATGATTTCTACTTAAAATAATGTCTTAATCAGAGACCATTATGAAAACCATTATGTACACATATTTATGACACATATAACCATTCATATATGCTTACATACATAAAATATGATATGACATATAAGTATTCTTTATTATACAAATAAGAATAGCTTTGTAGATCGTGCAAAAATACTGCCTCGTCCAGGTCATAGATGATTTTCAGTTTGGTTTCGTTGTTCTTTTCCTGCTTTAAAAATATTTGTTGTTGTTGTTTTACTAGTTTGCTCACCTCCAAGGCTGCTGGTAAAATAACCTTTGTTATTTTTCCAGCGTAGAATGACTCCATGTGGGGACTCACATTTGGAACTAGAATCGTACGATTTCTTTTAGAATTAGAGACCGTAGAGGACTTCCCAGCTTCTTCATCCCCGTTTCACAGATGAGTCCATTGAGGTTGGAAGGGCTGGAGAGATTTGCCTGAGGCACAAGGCACATTTGGTTGTGGGCCCGGGACTCCAGGGGGACACCCTGCTGAGCCTTGCTCATCCATCCTGTGTCCTGCTCCGTACTCTCTGTAACCCAGGGGCTGACCTAGACGCTTGTCCGTTATTCTGAATCTGTTCTTACTTTTACCTCCACCTAAGCCCACCCGATCCCACTTGGATATTTCACCACTGGAGGAAGGGACAGTGGGAAGTGAGGGGACACTACTGCTTGAAAAAAAGAAATGTTGATCAGTAAGTGAGCCTTAGATTTTTTTTTTTTTTGGAACATCTTTATTGGAGTATAACTGCTTTACAATGGTGTGTTAGTTTCTGTTGTATAACAAAGTGAATCAGCTATATATATACATATATCCCCATATCCCCTCCCTCTTGCGTCTCCCTCCCACCCTCCCTATCCCACCCCTCTAGGTGGTCACAAAGCACCGAGCTTTTCTCCCATGCTATGCGGCTGCTTCCCACTAGCTATCTATTTTACATTTGGTAGTGTATATATGTCCATGCCACTCTCTCACTTCGTCCCAGCTTACCCTTCCCCCTCCCCATGTCCTCAAGTCCATTCTCTACGTCTGTGTCTTTATGCCTGTCCTGCCCCCATTACTCAGCCATAAAAAGAAACGATATTGAGCTATTTGTAGTGAGGTGGATGGACCTAGGGTCTCTCATACAGAGTGAAGTAAGTCAGAAAGAGAAAAACAAATGCCGTATGCTAACACATATATATGGAGCCTTAGATTTTTGAGATACCGCTTGTACCTCTCCTAATCACAAGACGTAACCCAAGTTGGCTCATGTAAAGGTCTCATCGATCTCTCTAAGATAATGACAGTTAAATGTTTTTACTGAACATTTATTAGGTGCCAGCTCCAGGCACTGATTGAAGTGCTTTACGCGTATTAACTCATTTAGTTCTCACAGCTCCCTCATGACATCGACGTAGGTCCTGCCGTCATCTCCCCTACCCTACAGATGAGGAAAACGGGGTGCAGAGGGCTTCAGTCAATCTCTCTTGACCGCCCCACACCGTCCCAAGCACACAGACACATACCACCGACAGTTATCGCTTTCTGTCTCCTTCCGTGGGCCCAATAAACAGTCATGAAGACTAAGGTGTTCCGTGCAGGCTCTGGGGGTCCAGAGTGACTGAGACAGCAGCAGCCTCAAAGCTCACACAGCCTGCGGGGGAGGGGGCACACGCACAAGGGCAGCAGAGAAAGACCGAGAAGGCCTGGAGGCATGGACACATCCTCGCAGGGCCACGCAGGAGGCAGGGGCTGCCTGGGAGGGGTGGCGAAGGCGTTTTCACACAGGTGCAATTTTAGCTGTGTATTAAAATGAAACAGGACTTAAACAGTGAAGAGGCGCTGGGCCAGTCAAGAAGTTTAAAAGAAGGGCATTTCTGGCAGGGAACACACATCACAGGCAAAAGTTTGGAAGTCTGAAGGAACATCCGTTTTACCCGGGCCCCCCAACACGCTTTACACGCCTGACGGTGTTTGTTGCTTCAACAGTGACACTGCCCAGAAGAAAGAGGAGGGGTCGTGGGTCATTCTCTCTAAATGCAATGTCCCCCCAGCCGCCCTTGGCCTCCTTGGGGTGGGAGAGCTACAGGGGCCGGGACAGGTATCATGGATCAAACGGTGACAGAATATAACTTGCAGTGGAAGTGACTCCCAGGAAACAAGCAATGATGGAGAGCAGCTTCCCGCTGAGATGACCAATCAAAGCTGGAGTGAGTTCTGTTCTCTCTAAGTAGAAGGGCTGGGCCAAGCTCGAATTTAAAATAGGAAAGAATGTGGGCGGCGGGGAAGACATTGAAAATTTGCAAAGCAATAATGGAAAGACCTTCCAGAGCAGGGGCAGTGAGGGAACACGCTGTGTACAGAGGAGAAGGTGACCAGTTAAGAGCGTTTCACGGCAGAATCCAGGGCAGGGGTGGCGACGAGGAGGTGACGGGCAGCAAGGGGCACCCTGGACCAGGCCGTGCACTGACACAGCCACAGAGGCCAAGGGACCGTGTGCTCTGACCTTGGGCTGAGGTCTAGAACAGGGACAGCAGCTTGAAGTGACCACCCACGCAGTCAAGGCTGGGTAGTGACCAGGGCCCCTGCTCTCCCAGGGGAGCCCCAGGTGCCTATGTGGCCGATGCAGGTATGCTCACCTGGGACGCCCAGCTCCAGGTGGGGAGCAGCTGTGCCGGGGCCTGTCTGTCATCCCCTCTCTTCATCTTCATAGGAATATACTTCATATCTCTATGTCTCTCCACAGATTTTCCAATGTATTCCCTCAGATTCGTAAAGTCCCATGACCTTGTTTGTTACAGGAAGCAGTTTAATCGTTACACTTATGGAGACATGGTAACCAGAGAGTAGAATGGGTGGGGGATTGTTGGTAATGGGGTGACATTCATCAGGGCCCACGTGGCACCCAACTGGGAGAGGCGGAGGAGAGCATGGGGAGGTGACACGAAGGCTTGTTTCCTCTGGAGCAAACAAGGGCCTCTAGATGCTTTCAGCGACCACTCCCCCGCCCCCTCGCCCAGGCCCTCCAATGAGCCTCATTCTGTGGGTCTACATTTCTCCGTATTGTCTTCCACGAGTGGGTCGGATGGCACAGTGCTGCCCCTGTGTCCAGTTCTGGCTGCGGTTTTGAATTTTGGTTGCCACCTCTGCCTGTAAAGTGAGGCCGACCAAAGAAGAATAGCTCTGCCATTAGAGTCTAGTATTTACTAAACAAATAAACCACGCTTCGGAATCACGGAATTAGCTGAGCTCTTCTGTCCTGGGAGAAAAGGCATTGCCCGGGCGGCAACCCTGGATGCCCGACGTGGGCGGGGCTGTCGCAGTAAGCTGCACGGCAAGGTCACCAGTGACCTTCCACCTGGAGCTGGCAGTGCCCGGTGGACCTGCTGAGGGGCCTGGGCTCGCTCAGAAAGGCATGAGGTGGTGTGGCGGACGAAGGCTGTAGCTCTGGCCTGATAACCCCGTCCCTCCGGGATCTCAGGGAACCTTAGCCGACGCGTAGATGGGGCACAACTCAGGTGCAGGGCAGAGCTCTGCTGCGGCTAGGTCTCCGGAGGGCCCGTTTAGAACCGAGGTGGTCCTTCCTGTTCCCCACACGGAGGTACTTTCTCCCCTCCACGCTGACAGTGATACCAGCAAAGACCTTCTTCGTGGTTTCCCTGGGCTTCCCCATCACAGGATATCTGGGTGCTCAGAAGAGATGAAAGGGAAGGAAGAAATAAGGTAAGTGAAAAACTTCAGATGTAAAAGCAGGCTGACAGGATTTTCAGTAAAGGTTTGGACAGTTCATATTTCATTTCAGAGGTTCATCAACAGCCTGCCTCTCTGTATGAACCACATCTTCTATATTCTGGTGCTTCGATTTCTTGGGGCCTTGAGGATCCTGGAGGGACGGCCCCTCCCAGGGTTGCCAGTTCCTAGAGACGGTGAAAAACTCATCTGGGAGCACAGCTTCCACAGAAAAAACAAGTCAATCCAGAGCCCATCTCCTCTCTGGGGCCCTCACTCTCGCCCTGCCCTAATCACTCAGACAACCAGAGGCAGCTCCTGTGCCCCAGAGCCCTGAAATGATCCAAACCAGCCCATCCGGAGCCTGCTGACTCTGCCTCACCTGTTCCTTCCCACGGAAACCGCAGTAAAGGCTCCTGCGCATGTATCTGTGCTGCCCTCCACTGGCCCTGGAGCTTCCCTGTGTGGCCCTTCCCCCATGGCATGCTGTGCCCCCTCCTCCCGGGAGCTGTGAGGAAAAACTCTCTCTTCCATGGCAGCCACTGCCTGATCGGCGGGCCTTCCTGTACCTGAATAACGATGAAGCCTGCATTGTGACATGCTCTCTCCCAGTGTCGTTGACCCAGGGGGTGGGCACTGTGCCTGGGACGCCCGGCTCCCCACAAGCTGAGCCCGGCCTGCCCTGCCCCTGTGCCCACCCTTTACCCTCAGCCAAGTCTTCTCCCACCAACCGCTTGAAAATGGTAAAAAGCAGTTTCTCCACATCCACTGAGAAAACCAGATGAAAAGCTAAGAGAAAAACTGTCCTCTTCCTTCCCCCACAGCCCATCCCCCGCTATGAAGGAAACGGCTTTCATCTGGGTCACTTTGTCCACGGGGAGTGGCCTGACAAGTCCGCCCAGTTTAAAGTGGTTGGAATGGATGGGGCAGCGAGATTGTGTGTGCTGGGATCCCCTCCGAAAGCCTCTCTTCCGGAACCAAGTTAGTGCTCAAATGGCACTCCTCCAACAGGTCAAAAGTTAAAATTAAGGATGTGATTGCATTAGAAATATCTACTATTTCTGAAAAATCTCTCTCGTTCCCTGTTTTCTCCCGTCCATCTTGGAATCCTTTCTTCACATCAGAAGAACCTCCTGCAGGTGGGATACACAGTCTTCTCCAACAAGGTGGAGGCCAGGTTAGCTGGAGGGCATGAAATAAGAAACAAAAAAGACCAAGGGCGCCAGGGAAGTCTTCAGCCTGGCGGAGTCGCTTACATTCCTGTAAGGTCGGTGACGGGACACACACCCCACGACCTGCTCAAGGACGGCGCCGCGTGGGGACTCCGGATGCCATGGGGTCGTTTGGCCCTGGCAGATGGACAGAGCCTTCCTCAGGTGCCCCCTGAGTGGCCAGTGAGAAGGAACCTTCTCGAGGCTCATCTTCTGGAGAGTGAACGGGTTTCCAGGAGCTGCAGCCCAGGGGCAGGTGGGCTGTGTCTGCTGTGCCCCCTTCTCCCCTCCTGGCCCTGTGTCCATGGCATCTGCCCTCTTCCTGTCTGTCCTCCCCCCTCAGGTCCCCCTCCATCTTCATCACTTTCCTATTTTGCCTTTAGGTGAGGATGCTGTTGGACTCTCGGAAACCAGTTTGGAAAAGCCACAGCCCTCACCTCAGTTATAGAGACAGTTCCAACCACAGCCCCACTGCCACCCGGCTGCAAACACAGCATCTATTTCTGAGTGCCTGCCATGTGCCATGCCTGCGCTCAATGCGGGGACATGGGGATGGTCAAGGTGTCGCTGCCACCCTGGGGCATCCACATGCAGCAAAACTAGCCTGTGTGGGCAAGAGCCAGGCCCAGGGCACGGTCAGGGCAGCAATGGTCCTGGGAGAAGGACTTAGGTAGAATGAGTGGTCAGAGGAGTTTCTCGTGGAGATGCAATGTGACCACGCCTTCAAGCACTGTAGGTCCGAGAAGGGCAAGAGGAACTTGACTTGCCCTTTTTATTCCTCCAGGTTGAAGACCACAGCCAAAGAAGGCGGCCTTGGAGGTGCCCTTGGCTGAGAGGAGGGGCTGAAATCACCTTTCCAGGTCAGCATGAGTTCCTGGTTCTAGAGGAGTCCGGAAGAGAAGTAGTTCCAACACTGACCCTTCAGACTGACAGATTGTGCTTTATCCATGAAAACTAGGGGTGAAAATCACAGATGAGTGAAGGTGTGGAATCTACTTCATGAATACAATACTGAAAGGGAACTGAAAAAGACATTTCCAGATTTTAGAAAACTAGCTTTTTTTTGTGAGTACACAACTTATTAGGGAAGTTCTAGGGATGGACTGAAATAACTGTAAACCTATATGTTAATGGGGGTGGTTACAATGATAGTCTCTGTGATTTTATTCCTTGATGCAGTCATGGGAAGCGAATCAAGATAATCAAAGTTATAAGGCTTTACATACAGTAAACGCTCAAATGCTTGCTGAATTGAAATGCATTGACTTATCCCATCTTACAGGTCAGGAAACTGACAACGAGGCATCTGCAGCTTAAAGAGAAGGGCTGTCATTCTGGACTTGGCTGTCCTGGCTTTCGACCCCAGCAAAGCCCTCAGCTCTCTGCCTGCCTTCTCTCTCATTCACCTTGGGAGAAGATCGAGATTCTCCGGGAAAAGACTAGCTTCCAAATTCAAGGTGCTGTTGTTGCTGTTTATTGTTCTTATTGTCATTATTGCTCTGTCTTAAATATTATAAGCACACAAGGTTTTCAACCAGAAGGACATCTTCCTTAACAAGGAGAAGAAGGCAATGTGCAGACATGGTTCTGAAGGATGGTGCAGCAGGAGAAGAAAGGGAGGTGGGTACAGCCGGGCGGTGTCACAGAGGGACTGTACAGGGAAGAACAAATCTGACTCCATATTAGATCTGTTTCTTTTACTTTAACCTTTGTGTTCTACTGCTTTTGCTACAAGTTAAGAATGTTGCCTACAGCCTGAAATGTACAGGAAAGCCCATTCTCAAGGCCCTGACCTTTCAAGGTATAACACTTTTCCATTCACATAGAGAGAAAAAGTTGCAGAACAGAGAATAACATCTGTCTTGTTGGAGTTTATAGGAACATCATGACCTGACCTACTTGGACAGCTGCAAGAACAAAGGATTCCCACACCAAGAAGTTTGCAACCACCAGCCATACCCCCCCCACCCCCTTTAGTATAAAAAAATCCTGAATTCTAACTCGGGTAGGTTGGTTCCTTGGGACACTATTCCACCATCTTCTCAGTCTGCTGGCTTTCTGAATAAAGCTGCTCTTCCTTGCCCCAACACCTTGTCTCCTGGTTTATTTGCCTGTCTTGCAGCTAGCAGAACGAGTTTGGACTCAGTAACAAGACTTCTGTATTGGTCAGACATGGATTTGGATCCTGGATTTTTAAGCTCTGTGTGACTCTGGGTGAGCTGTTGGAACTCCTTGTGGTGGATTGTGTGATTGCTGCCCTTCCCTATGGAGTCATCCCTGGGGAAGGATTACACTCCTTGTCCCGCCAATGAGAGGTAAGCAGAAGGGAAAGGAGCCCCCTTTGAGCAGAAGCTGGGTCCCTCCATGCCTCTCTACCCCCTGTCATGGGAAAGGCAGTGTCTCAAAGAAGGGCTGCTCCTTCAGCCTGGGCTCTGGATGGAACCAACCGTGGCCAATATGTAACACAAGTGAGAAATAAACTTCTGTGCTTGTCAGCCACCTGAACTTGGGGGTTGTTTGTTACTGCATCATGCAGAACCAGTGCTGACTGCTGTGCTCCAAATGCAGAGTCCTCATCTGCAAAATGAACATCAAAGAATCTATCTGTGGTGAGAAATGTGGTGACGATGATGAGGGTCCTTGTAACAAACCTCCCACGCAGCAGGCACTTCTGATGTGCCAGGCACAATGCCAGGTGCTCTACACAGAGTAGCTGTTTGCTCCTCACACAATAAACCCATCACAGGGCTACCATCATTATCCACGTTTTCAGAGGAGGAAACCCGCACACAGGGGTTCACGTATGTGAAGGAGGCTGGATTGTGTCAAGAAATTAGGAAATGTCAATCTCCCTTCCCTTTTTTTAAAAAAATATTTTATTTATTTATTTGGTTGCACCAGGTCTTAGTTGTGGCTTGCCAGCTCCTTAGTTGTGGCTCACTGGCTCCTTAGTTGCAGCATGTGGGCTCCTTAGTTGTGGCATGCAGACTTTTAGTTGCAGCCTGCATGTGGGATCTAGCTCCCTGACCAGGGATTGAACCCAGGCCCCCTGCATTGAGAGCTCAGAGTCTTAACCACTGCACCACCAGGGAAGTCCTTCCCTTCCCTTTCTTTTACAGTGACCGTGGTTTGGGTGTTTTTGTTCCCACTACTGCCATCCCCCACTCACTAACCTCCTGCTCAGGAAAAACTGTCAGAGGCATGAAGGAGATTTATGAACTTGCTGGAGGACACACCCACTGGAAGTCCATCAGCCATGGGACATGGGCAGATGCCACTTTCCGAGGGTCTTCCCACACAGGACCTCACGGCACCTTGCCTGGGGGTCTGGCTGAGACCAGGTGTGGTGTCTTCTACCAGGGACTAGTTTCTGTACAGTGAGGAGTCCATGATCTCAAGATCAGCTTCAGCCACTGCAATCCCATCACTTCATATGTGGTCTGATTGCTCCTGCAGTTTGTTTTAATTAAATGAAATTTGCTTACTTTAATGGCAAATTCAAACCATTTGCAAAAGACATAGCTTGGGAATTTTGAGTGAGGATTGGGTTAGGAAAGAGATCGTCCATGGCTTTTCCTTTGGTAGGAAAAGCCATTTACTACATCCTAGGGCAGTAGCTAGTTAGCACAAGGATCTTTACCCAGAACAGCTGCTTAGTGTAACGATGCTGAAGCCCAGGGAATTCCGTCAGGGTGAATTAGAAGGTCGTGATGCAAAACAACGGGCTCTGAAGTTGCATTTCCCTTCTCTGAAAAATAATGAGCATAATTATCTGCCACTTCACAACGTTTTGAAGGCTAAAATCTCCCGTATCCCAGCGTTCCCGCTCCTTTCTCCCCAGGTGCCTTTGGGGCGAGCTTGTCAGGGCCTAGCGCACGTGTCCTGCACGGCAGCACGACACAGCAGGAGCCACACCCGGACTGTCTGATGTGTTCTCTGCTCCCCACAGCATCTCATCTTGTTAGAAAGAAAACACATACACCCTGGAAGGTGGTTTCACGGCCATGAGTGCAGAAACTGTGAACATGATTGTAACACATCGCAGGAGGATTGGAAAGGTGTCTTCAGGTCACCTTCCATCCCCCTGCATCCCATCCACCAGCACGTCCTAAACGTCCTGTTCACTCTCCCTCGAAGGCCTTTGTCCAGTCGCCGCACGCTTTCCGCTGGTCCAGCCCCTGCCGTTGCCTCACGTTCTGAAACAGCCTCGTCCAGCAGCGAGTGTGATCTGTACCCCATCACAGTCTGGAAGGCCCTGCTCCTTGCTCGTCCGCCTGTGTCCTTGCCCCTTGATTGATGACCCGCCAATCCCCCGGTTTCTGTCGTCTCCTCCAGACTCGGGGGCCCGAGTTTCCCACCCCCGCAGCTTTGCTCGTCTCTCCCCTCTTCCTCCCAGGCCAGGTCCTACTCGTCCTCCAAGTGTCAGCTCAGATGTCACCTCCTCAAAATGCTCTTCCCTGACCCCAGGGAAAGCCTCATTCTCCTGTCCGGATCCTCCTCTGCCTCCGTTATTAGCTCTGTTGAAGACATGATCATAATTTGCACATCTGTCTTTACTGGATGGTCATTTGTTAACTGGGGTCCTGCCGCCCTAGACTGTAGCAAGGCTGGACCCAGAGCTCATGGTTCGTTTCATGTTTCAAAGATCAGTGTGTGTGTCTAGGTGTGCGTGTGTGTCTCTGTGTGTGTACGTGTGCGTCTGTGTGTGTGCGAGTGTGTGTGTGAGCATGTGCGTCTGTGTGTGTGTGCATGTGCGTCTGTGTGTGTGAGAAGATTGAGGAGGGTCAGTGGACAGTCAGTGTGGAGGGAGGTGGCCTGGCAAAGGGCATCATTAAGAGACTGTTTGTTTAGGGGACCTGTGTGGACATCACAGCGGGTAGAGACTTGTTGGTTTGGCAAGGGGCAGCAGGGGGACATGCCCAGAAAGGGCTTGTTTCATCTGTGATGAGTAAAGACGACAATGAAGTCCAGGGAAAGTGTCCCAGATACAAGAGAAATGGGAAGCTGGCCATGCAAAAAGTGGAAGCACAAGATTTAAGGGATTTTTTAAAATCACACTAAGGTTAAATTTTTTCATGAGTTTAGAAACGTTCTCAATATCATTGGCAATTTTCCCATCACCTTGGGTTTTAAAGAAACTTTCACTTTGTAACTCATGAAATGGTGCTGACACCAGTGAAGACACGTGGCCAAGAGAAGGAACGAGGGTGGACCTGACAGGTGCAGACAGCAGCTCCCCAAGGTCAGGGGCAGACCCGGGCCACTCAGCACTTCTGCTCACAGGCAGCCCTCGCTTCTCCATGGCTGTGTGTCTCGTGAATTCCTCCTTCTCTGAACACCCGCTCTGAGAGGCCTCTCTGGGCCTTTGGGCTCATGGATGGCCCGTCCTCTGTGCCAGGGCCCAGCAGAAGTGCCTCCAGAGAAACACCCACCTCACGCCATCCCAAGGTCCCCTTGTCTGAAGGCATACCTGGGTCTGAATGCACGGTCTCTATTTATTAGCTGGGTGGTCTCAGTGATAACTCTTCCGGTTCTCAGCCCTGCATCCACCGTCCAGCCTGGTCACTTTGCTGGATCACTTATTCATTCATCAACCATTACAGACTGAGCTCCTGCTTTGGGCCAGGTCCTGCACTCAGGGCTGAGCAAACAACTGCAAACAAGATGGGCAATGTGCCTGCTCTCACGGGGCCTGTGCTTCGCGGGGAGACTCAGACGCTGAGTCCGTTTCCGAGCATATAAGATATCAGCCCCGAGGGGAGGAGTAAACAAGGGCTGCCCCCACTGCCCCCAATGCCTCAGCAGCACCTCCCTGCTGGCACCTCCAGGAAGGCACATTTGGTAGCAAAGGGAGGGTTATTTTCTAATCAGGGAGAAAACTCTCTAAGTTAACACGCACCCAAAACATTGATCTTTTCCTGCAAAAAGTTGGAGAATCTAGAAAGCCCCTGACCCTCTGGTAGTGAGGAGAAAGCAGGCGTCCCCAGGCGGCTGTCCCTCCTTGACATGAGCTGAAAGGAAGAGCCGGTTTTGCTGGGGTGGCTAAGGAAAACTCTGCTGTAAAGACCGTGATAACCATCGTGTCTGTCTGATCCCACGCCTGACCCTCCCAGTGTGCAGGTCGGAGGGGAGGGTGGAAACAGGAAAGGCCCCAAGAACAAGAGGCAAGAAATGAAGATGACCTGGACGGGGCAGGACAGGGAGATTTCCTCCAGCCCAGCTGTACATGTTGTTGTTTTTTTTTTTGGTCATGCCTCATGGCTTGTGGGATCTTAGTTCCCCAACCAGGGCTCAAACCCGTGCCCCGTGCAGTGAAAGCGTGGAGTCCTAACCACTGGACCGCCAGGGAATTCCCACCTCCAACCCTTCTGGCTAAGAGTTCCACCAACGCCATTAGGAAGGGACCAAGTAGTACATCCAAAGTAGTATATCCATGTGCCCTTTGCAGCTTTGGCATGCATAGTTTATACTTAAGATAATAGTTGAATAAATGATGCATATTTCATTTCATAGTGTGGTTCAGCTATTCCCAGTAAGCCTTTCTTGCTTATATATTATACTGAATGAAATGCAAAACACACATCTAACAAGGGACTCAAGATGCATCAAGAACTCTTAAAATTCAATTACAAGAAGACTTAAAATTCAATTACAAGAAGACAAATGATCCAGTTTTTTTTAAGTGGGCAAAAGATTTACCAAAGAAGATACACAAATGGAAAAACAGCACATGAAAAGACACTCAACATCATTGTCATTAGGGAAATGCAGATCAAAATCACAGTGAGAATTCGCTGCACACCTATGAGAGCAGCTAACATCAGAAAAATGGACCACACCACGAGTTGCAAGGACGTGGAGAGACCAGAACTCTCCTATGCTGCTTTGGGAAATAGCCTGACACTTTCCTAAAAGTTAGCGGTACGTGACCTGTGCGATCCACCATTCCACTCCTAGGAATTTACTCCAGAGGAGTGAAAGCATGTGTCCACACAGGGACTTCACACCAACATTCAGAGCAGCTGTATTGAACTAGCCCTAAACTGGAAGCAAGCCAATCCTCCTTCAACAGATGAATGGAAGGCAGCTATGCTCACCACCATACCACCAACACTAAACAGATGAATGAATGAGTGAACTGTGGTGTTTCCACACAATGGAATACTACTCAGAAATCAAAGGAATAAACTATTGATATATGCAATGATGTGGCTGAATCTCAGAGTATTATGCTGAGTGAAACTAGCCAGATAAAAAGAATGCCTAACTGCAGGATTTCATTTCCATAAAATTGTAGAAAATCCAAATGTCTAGTGACAGAAAACTGATCAGTGCTGGCCTGGGAGGGGGTGGGGGGTGGAGAGGGCAGGAAGGAGGGTTACAAAGGCCACAAGAGAACCCGGGCATGTTCATCACCTTGATCATGAGGAGTTTCACGAGGGCACACAAAGGTCAAAAGTTACCCAGTTGTACACTTTAAGGATGTGCAGGTTATTTTATGTTAGTTATACATCAATGAAGCCATTTAAAAAAAAATCATGGAGATAGAACCAAGATGGCGGAGTGGAAGGACTTGCTCTCACTCCCTCTTGCGAGAACACCAAAATCACAACTAACTGCTGAACAATCATCGACAGGAAGACACTGGAACTCACCAAAAAAGATACCCCACATCCAAAGACAAAGGAGAAGCCGCAATGAGATGGTAGGAGGGGTGCAATAACAATAAAATCAAATCCCATAACTGCTGGGTGGGTGACTCACAAACTGGAGAACACTTATATCATAGAAGTCCACCCACTGGAGTGAAGGTTCTGAGCCCCACGTCAGGCTTCCCAACCTGGGGGTCTGGCAATGGGAGGAGGAATTCCTAGAGAATCAGACATTGAAACCTAGTGGGATTTGATTGCAGGTCTCTGACAGGACTGGGGAAAACAGAGACTCCACTCTTGGAGGGTACACACAAAGTAGTGTGCGTATCAGGACCCAGGGGAAGGAGCAGTGACCCCAGGGGAGACTGAACCAGACCTACCTGCTAGTGTTGGAGGGTCTCCTGCAGAGGCGGGGGGTGGCTGTGTCTCACTGTGAGGACAAGGACACTGGCAGCAGAAGTTCTGGGAAGTACTGCTTGGCATAAGCCTTCCCAGAGTCCACCATTAGCCCCACCAAAGACCAGGTAGGCTCCAGTGTTGGGTCGCCTCAGGCCAAACAACCAACAAGGAGGGAACCCAGCCCCACCCATCAGCAGACAAGCAGATTAAAGTTTTATTGAGCTCTGCCCACCAGAGCAACACCCTGCTCTACCCACCACCAGTCCCTACCATCAGGAAACTTGCTCAAGCCTCTTAGATAGCCTCATCCACCAGAGGGCAGACAGCAGAAGCAAGAAGAACTACAATCCTGCAGCCTATGGAACAAAAACCACATTCACAGAAAGATAGACAAGATGAAAAGGCAGAGGGCTATGTACCAGATGAAGGAACAAGATAAAACCCCAGAAAAACAACTAAATGAAATGGAGATAGGCAACATTCCAGAAAAGGAATTCAGAATAATGATAGTGAAGATGATCCAGGACCTGGGAAAAAGAATGGAGGCAAAGATCGAGAAGATGCAAGAACTGTTTAACAAAGACCTAGAAGAATTAAAGAACAAACGAACACAGATGAACAATAACTGAAATGAAAGCTACACTAGAAAGAATCAATAGCAGAATAACTGAGGCAGAAGAACGGATAAGTGACCTGGAAGACAGAATGGTGGAATTCACTGCTGCGGAACAGAATAGAGAAAAAAGAATGAAAAGAAATGAACACAACCGAAGAGACCTCTGGGACAATATTAAACACAACAACATTCGAATTATAGGGGTCCCAGAAGGAGAAGAGAGAGAGAAAGGACCCGAGAAAATATTTGAAGAGATTATAGTCAAAAACTTCCCTAACATAGGAAAGGAAATAGCCACCCAAGTCCAGGAAGCACAGAGAGTCCATACAGGATAAACCCAAGGAGAAACACACTGAGACACATAGTAATCAAAGTGGCAAAAATTAAAGACAAAGAAAAATTATTGAAAACAGCAAGGGAAAAATGACAAATAACATACAAGGGAACTCCCATAAGGTTAACAGCTGATTTCTTACCAGAAAGTCTACAATCCAGAAGGGAGTGGCATGACATACTTACTTAAAGTGATGAAAGGGAAGAACCTACAACCAAGATTACTCTACCCGGCAAGGATCTCATTCTAATTCGATGGAGGAATCAAAAGTTTTACAGACAAGCAAAAGCTAAGAGAATTCAGCACCACCAAACCAGCTCTACAACAAATGCTAAAGGAACTCCTCTAAGTGGGAAACACAACTGGAGAAAAGGACCTACAAAAACAAACCCAAAACAATTAAGAAAATGGTAAATAGGAACATACATAGCGATAATTACCTTAAACGTGAAAGGACTAAGTGCTCCAACCAAAAGACACAAGCTCGCTGAATGGATACAAAAACAAGACCCATATATATGCTGCCTACAAAAGACCCACTTCAGACCTGGGGACATACAGACTGAAAGTGAGGGGATGGAAAAAGATATTCCATGCAAAGGGAAATCAAAAGAAAGCTGGAGTAGCAATACTCATATCAGATAAAATAGACTTTAAAATAAAGAATGTTACAAGAGACAAGGAAGGACACTAAATAATGATCAAGGGATCAATCCAAGAAGAAGATATAACAATTATAAATATATATGCACCCAACATAGGAGCACCTCAATACATAAGGCAACTGCTAACAGCTATAAAAGAGGAAATCGACAGTAACACAATAATAGTGGGGGACATTAACACCTCACTTACACCAATGGACAAATCAGCCAAAATGAAAATAAATAAGGAAACAGAAGCTTTAAATGACACAATAGACCAGATAGATTTAATTGATATTTACAGGACATTCCATCCAAAAACAGTAGATTACACTTTCTTCAAGTGCACACGGAACATTCTCCAGGATAGATCACATCTTGGGTCACAAATCAAGCCTCAGTAAATTTAAGAAAATTGGAATCATATCAAGCATCTTTTCTGACCACAATACTATGAGATTAGAAATCAATTACAGGGGAAAAAACGTAAAAAACACAAACACATGGAGGCTAAACAATACGTTACTAAATAACCAAGAGATCACTGAAGAAATCAAAGAGTAAATCAAAAAATACCTAGAGACAAATGGCAATGCAAACACGATGATCCAAAACCTATGGGATGCAGCAAAAGCAGTTCTAACAGGGAAGTTTATAGCTATATAAGCCCACCTCAAGAAACAAGAAAAATCTCAAATAAACAATCTAACCTTACACCTAAAGGAACTAGAGAAAGAAGAACAACCAAAACCCAAAGTTAGCAGAAGGAAAGAAATCATAAAGATCAGAGCAGAAATAAATGAAATAGAAGCAAAGAAAACAATAGCAAAGATCAATAAAACTGGGCTTCCCTGGTGGTGCAGTGGTTGAGAATCTGCCTGCCAATGCAGGGCACACAGGTTCGAGCCCTGGTCTGGGAGGATCCCACATGCTGCGGAGCAACTGGGCCCGTGAGCCACGATTGCTGAGCCTGCGCGTCTGGAGCCTGTGCTCCACAACAAAAGAGGCCGCGATGGTGAGGGGCCTGCGCACCGCGGTGAAGAGTGGCCCCCGCTTACCACAACTAGAGAAAGCCCTCGCACAGAAACGAAGACCCAACACAGCCAAAAATAAATAAATAAATAAATTAAAAAAAAAAAAAAACAAACAAAAAAAAACCCGGCATTCGCTTTAAAAAAAAAAAAACAAAGATCAATAAAACTAAAAGCTGGTTCTTTGAGAAGATAAACAAAATTGATAAACCATTAGCCAGACTCAACATGAAAAAGAGGAAGAAGACTCAAATCAATAAAATCAGAAATGGAAAAGGAGAAGTTACAACAGACACTGCAGAAATACAAAGCATCCCAAGAGACTACTACAAGCAACTCTATGCCAATAAAATGGACAACCTGGAAGAAATGGACAAATTCTTAGAAAGGTATAACCTTACAAGACTGAACTAGGAAGAAATAGAAAATATGAACAGACCAATCAAAAATAATGAAATTGAAACTGTGATTAAAAATCTTCCAACAAACAAAAGTCCAGGACCAGATGGCTTCACAGGTGAATTCTATTAAACATTTAGAGAAGAGCTAACACCCATCCTTCTCAAACTCCTCCAAAAAATTGCAGAGGAAGGAACACTCCCAAACTCATTCTATGAGGCCACCATCACCCTGATACCAAAACCAGACAAAGATACTACAAAAAAATAAAATTACTGACCAATATCACTCATGAATATAGATGCAAAAGTCCTCAACAAAATGCTAGTAAACACAATCCAACAACACATTAAAAGGATCATACACCATGATCAAGTGGGATTTATCCCAGGGATGCAAATATTCTTCGATATACGCAGATCAATCAATGTGATACACCATATTAACAACTTGAAGAATAAAAACCATATGATCATCTCAATAGATGCAGAAAAAGCTTTTGACAAAATTCAACACCCATTTATGATAAAAAACTCTCCAGAAAGTGGGCATAGAGGGAACCTACCTTAACATAATAAAGGCCATATACAACAAACCCACGGCAAACATCATTCTCAATGGTGAAAACCTGAAAGCATTTCCTCTAAGATCAGGAAGAAGACAAGGATGTCCACTCTCACCACTATTATTCAACATAGTTTTGGAAGTCCTAGCCACAGCAATCAGAAAAGAAAAAGAAATAAAAGGAATACAAATTGGAAAAGAAGAAGTAAAACTGTCACTGTTTTCAGTTGACATGATACTATACATAGAGAATGCTAAAGATGCCACCAGAAAACTACTAGAGCTAATCAATGAATTTGGTAAAGTTGCAGGATACAAAATGAATGCACAGAAATCTCTTGCATTCCTATACGCTAATGATGACAAATCTGAAAGAGAAATTAAGGAAACACTCTTATTTACCACTGCAACAAAAAGAATAAAATACCTAGGAATAAACCTACCTAGGGAGACAAAAGATCTGTACGCAGAAAACTATAAGACACTGATGAAAGAAATTAAAGATGATACCAACAGATGGAGAGATATACCATGTTCTTGGATTGGAAGAATCAATATTGTGAAAATGACTATACTACCCAAAGCAATCTACAGATTCAATGCAATCCCTATCAAATTACCAATGGCATTTTTTATAGAACTAGAACAAAAAAATCTTAAAATCTGTATGGAGACACAAATGACCCCGAATAGCCAAAGCAGTCTTGAGGGAAAAAAACGGAGCTGGAGGAATCAGACTCCCTGACTTCAGACTATACTACAAAGCTACAGTAACCAAGACAATATGGTACTGGCACAAAAGCAGAAACATAGATCAATGGAACAAGATAGAAAGCCCAGAGATAAACCCACTCACCTATGGTCAACTAATCTATGACAAAGGAGGCAAGGATATACAATGGAGAAAAGACAGTCTCTTCAATAAGTGGTGCTGGGAAAACTGGACAGCTACATGTAAAAGAATGAAATTAGAACACCCCCTAACACCATACACAAAAATAAACTCAAAATGGATTAGAGACCTAAATTTAAGACCGGACACTATAAAACTCTTAGAGGAAAACATACGAAGAACACTCTTTGACATAAATCACAGCAAGATCTTTTTTGATCCACCTCCTAGAGTAATGGAAATAAAAACAAAAATAAACAAATGGCACCTTATGAAACTTAAAAGCTTTTGCACAGAAAAGGAAACCATAAAGAAGACAAAAGACAACCCTCAGAATGGCAGAAAATATTTACAAGTGAATCAATGGACAAAGGATTAATCTCCAAAATATATAAACAGCTCATGCAGCTCAGTATTAGAAAAACAAACAACCCAATCCAAAAATGTGCAGAAGACCTACATAGACATTTCTCCAAAGAAGACATACAGATGGCCAAGAAGCACATGAAAAGCTGCTCAACATCACTAATTATTAGAGAAATGCAAATCAAAACTACAATGAGGTATCACCTCACACCTGTTAGAATGGGCATCATCAGAAAATCTACAAACAACAAATGCTGGAGAGGGTGTGGAGACAAGGGAACCCTCTTGCACTGTTGGTGGGAATGTAAATTGGTACAGACACTATGGAGAACAGTATGGAGGTTCCTTAAAAAACTAAAAATAGAATTACCATGTGATCCAGCAATCCCACTACTGGGCATATACCCAGAGATCACCATAATTCAAAAAGACACATGCACCCCAATGTTCATTGCAGCAGTCTTTACAATAGCCAGGTCATGGAAGCAACCTAAATGCCCATCGACAGACGAATGGATAAAGAAGAAGTGGTACATATATACAATGGAATATTATTCAGCCATAAAAAGGAAGGAAATTGGGTCATTTGTTGAGACGTGGATGGATCTAGAGACTGTCATACAGAGTGAAGTAAGTCAGAAAGAGAAAAACAAATATCGTATATTAACACATATATGTGGAACCTAGAAAAATGGTACTGATGAACCAGTTTGCAGGGCAGAAATTGAAACACAGATGTAGAGAACAAACCCATGGACACCAAGCGGGGAAAGCAGAGGGGGTTGGGGGGTGGTGGTGGTGTGATGAATTGGGAGATTGGGATTGACATGTATACACTGATGTGTATAAAATTGATGACTAATAAGAACTTGCTGTATAAAATAATAAATAAAAAAGAAATAAATTTTAGGACAATTTGTTATTAGGATGACCAACAGTCTGTGTTTGCCTGGGACTGTTCTAGTTTGAGCACTGAAAGTTATGAGTTTCAGTAAAATCCACAGTCCTAGACAAACTGAGAAGATTGGTAAGTGTATTTGTGATGCAGAAATAGAAAAAAAAAGTCATGTATAAAACCCGGGGTGGTGGTGGGGAATAGTACTGGAATGGAATGAGGCAAGCAGTGTTTTTCTTTAAGGTTCTGACACGCAGAGTGGGGGGGAGCTCAGGTAAGTGCACCTGCAGGCTGATGTCTGGGCAGCCCCATTTTTCCTAGGGTGCCCACAGCTCCCCAGGACCCCCAAACGCTCCCACCTGCCATCTCACACTTGGATTTCCATGTATGACGCAGCTCTGACACCCTGTCCGTACTGAGCGAGCAGGGCTGGAGCCTCCAACACCCTGTCTTACAGATGTGTGTTCTGTCTGTTCAATTCCATCATCATGAAGATTCCCAGTGGAGATGCAGGTGTACAAGCGGGGAGAAGTAAGAATTCAGGCAAAAGTGTGAGAATAAGAGGCAGCGGGCATCCAACCCTTGCAGGATATTTCCATAAACATTCCATGTCTGTATGGTGATGTGTGTCAAGATCAAGCGCCAGAATACTTACACTGACTTGGTTTTTTCATAAAAGGGAGTCGATGGGAAGGAACGAGCTGGCAAGAGGAGGAGCTCTGCTGGGTGTTTCCTGCACCTCAGTTCCTCCACCTGGAAAATGGGCATAACGTCTCACATGGGTGTTGTAGCATCCAAAAGAAAATGGGTAAAAAAGCTTTCTTTTAAACTATTTTAACCATTCTTTACAAACGTTACGTATTTCCAAGTACCGCCATAAGTAAGTACTGCAGACCGGGGCTTCAACAGACATTCATCGACTCAAGGTTCTGGAGGCTGGAAGTCCAAGACCACGGTGGCGGCAGGGTCAGTTTCCTCCAGGGCCTCTGTCCTTGGCTTGTCCATGGCCGTCTGGTCCCTTGTCTTCACACCCTCCACCCTCTGTGCGTGTCTGTGTCCTAGTCTCCTCTTTTTATAAGGACACTGGTTGTATTGGATTAGGGCCCACCCTGATGACCTCATTTTAACTTAATTACCTCTTTAAAGGCCCTATGGTCAAATATAGTCACATTTGGAGGTCCTAAGGGTTAGAACTTTGACGTATAAATTTGTGGGGGGACACAATTTAGCCCGTAACAGGGAGAAAGGCAGGGGTGATGGGCATCTGAGTGCAATCTTTTCTTTCAAGGCACTAATTATATTGGAAAACAGACAGTATCAGATGCAGCAGAGCCAGTCCAGTGGGCCAAAGGTGATGAGTGTCCCTGAGGAAGAGTCTGACACCACGTACTTCTCACTGATTTCCGTTTCTGTTTTGTCCCTTTTCCCCATTCTGTGGAGAGCCTCCAAACCCATCGTGGAGTCAGATGTGCATCTGGGATACCACCCACAAGGCCACCAGGTCACTCCTCAGCCCCTGCGACTCCTCACAGCGGCCTCCCTTCCCTGAGGAGGGGCAAGAGTGGGCTGCAGGTGGGGTGACACTGAGGATGGGGGGCAGAGTGCGGGACCCAGGTGCAGGGCTGTGAATGCTATCTTGTGGAAATTCATGTGACACAAGCCAGGGAGCGCCTTTATTCTTTCGGACTCTTTTTAGCTACAAGGGGCAATGAGTGATTTAGGATGGGTTGTTGCAGTGTGGTCACGGCCCCATTAAAACAATGCTGTCAAATACCTGTTGCCTGTGCTGCAACCTAGCAGAGCACCTGCGAATGAGACAGGACGGGAGCTGGACCAGGGCCGGCCCAGTGCGCTCTCTCGGGAAGATGGTCCTGATCAGGTCTCGTGTGTAACATGACTGTTTGAGGGTCTACTGGAGGGTTGGGTGTCAGTGAGCATTTTCCTGGGACCTGTCTGTTGAGAGCCTTTCATTTGACCTTGGAGCAAATGAAATCGAGGCCACCGAGCCCTGGGCAATGGGATGGCAGCGCTTCGTGCCCAGGAGCAGAGGAGGCAGCTTTGTCTCCAAGCTGCCCACACCGCCATGCCTCTGGGGACGGAATACAGGAGATCAGGCACCTGCGGGGCAGTTCCGACATGTAACCAAGGCAGGGCCGACAGCACCAGTCACAGGGGTGCATGCGGATGAGTCAGGATGGGCACCGACTCCCTCTGGGCACATCCTTAATCACCAGCGACTTCTTCCCGCATCACTTCTCACAAAGGCTCGTTGCCAGGGTCCTCGAGACAGGCCTGCGGTCCTCAAGATCCCAGTGAGCCACTCCTGGCTTTCTCTGTCCAGTTTTTGCTGGCACATCACGCAACGGGCCATCGCTGTTCCTTTTCCCCTAACTCTTTGCACTAGTGCCTGGGCGTACGAGCCCCTGAGATTTGTGTGGAAGGCTGTGTCTGCTTTTTCTTTTTAAATTTTTACCTTTATACAATATTTAAAGGTTACTTTCCATTCACAGTTATTATAAAATATTGGCTATATTCCCTGGGCTGTACAATATATCCTTGTAGCTTGTTTCTTTCATACATAGTAGCTTGTACTCTTAATCCCCTACCCCTGTAAGTCAGACAGACTTATTGCCCTCCCCCCGCACTGGTAACCACTAGTTTATTCTTTATACTGAGTCTGCTTCTTTTATGTGATAGTCACTAGTTTGTTGTATTTCTAGATTCTCCATAGAAGTGATATCATACCGTATTTGTCTTTCTCTGTCTGACTTATTTCACTTAGCCATGTCTGTTTTGAGTGTGTGTGCAAGCAATTTTCTGGGGAGAGGATTCATCAGACTGCAGGAGAGCCAAGGTGGACTGAGGGACCTATTACTCACTGCAGTGTCCCGTGTAGACAGAACTAACACGGATTGATGGGGGAAAGCCTGGTAGCTATCTCAGGAACAGAATCTATTTCTAAACCTTCATAACTTATACTTATCACCAGCCTGGAGACTTTTTCAGATAATAAGCCAACACCCTAGTTTTGTGGGGCTTCTGTAACAAAGTACCACACACAGAGTGGTTTAAACAACAGCAATTTATTGTCTCCCAGTTCTGGAGGCTGGAAGTCCAAGGTCAAGGTGTCGGCAGGACTGGTTCCTTCTGAGGTCTGGGAGGGAGGATCTGTCCCAGGCCTGTCTCCTGGCTTCCACTGGTCTTGGCATTCCTTGGCCTGTGAATGGTTTCCTTCCTGTATCTTCAAATAGCTTTCTCTCTGTGCCAGTCTGTCTTTGTGTCCAAATTTCCCCTTCTTTTTTCAAATTGAAGTACAGTTGATTTACAGTGTTTCAGGTATACAGCAAAATGATTCCGTTTTATATATATATTCTTTTCCATTATAGGTTACTACAAGATATTGATTATAGTTCCCTGTTCTACAGAGTCGGTCCTTGCAGTTTATCTATTTTTTATATATAGTAGTGCATATAAATTCCCCCTTCTTATAGGAAATCATCTTAACTTGATCATCTGCGAAGACTCTATCTCCAAATACCCCCTCGAGTTCACAGGTACTGGGGGTTAGGACTTCATTATCTTGGGGGGGACACAATTCAACCCACAACAACCCCCCTCTCTATAAACACCACCCTCTCGGTGCTCATTCATTGGGTGCTGGTGGCCTGAGCTGTCTGGCTGTGTGCAGCCTCTCCCACGTATTCTGAAGGCATCCTGCCCGGCCTGCTTGTGCCCATCCAATCACGGGTTTATCATTTGGGGCCCCAGATGGACCTGATCTTGAAGGGCATGGAGAGACCTGCTGAGGAAGTCAGGCCATCACAGGCTGCCACCGGGAGTTACCAGCCTTTGTGAGAAAACATGCGGCTCTTCCAGAAGGACGTTGGAGATCCATCCCTCTTCTTCATACCAGCCCCTCACTCGACCTGGAGCACCCGCCCCACTCTCTTTTCTCTGTGTCCTGTCCCCCACCTATCCCAACACTGAGAACTCACCCGTCCCCTCTCTGGGGTCTTTCTGGGTCCATGCACTGGACATGACTCTGAGTCTTCACTGACTTCGGAGCTCACGCATGGAGGATGTCGGCCCTGCCTAAGTCCCAGCCCAGGCGAGGATGGGGTAGGGGCCTCCAGGACCCTTGCCCCTGCCGCATCTCATGGGGCTTCTCTGATGCAGAAGGACCTCACAGCCCAGAACCTGGGCCTGAAGCTTCAGATGCGGCCTGGAATCCATTCTGCCGACCTAGGAACCTCCCTAATCAGCCAAGGGTCCTGACTCTCCCCAGAGAATCATGCAGACACCTTGACCAAGAGTTCTTCAGGGCCACCCCAAGGTGAGCCTTCTGGGGGATGCAAGGCCTCTCAACACAGCTGGGTCTCCTGGTTCCACCTCAGGCCTCCATGCTGTGTTGGACTCGGGGCCCAGCCAACTGCAAAGCTCGAGCTGCCGCAAATGGTGGCTCCTGGCGGAGACTTGACCCCGAGTTGGGGGGGGGGGGTGGTCTGTGGACAGCAGAATCATGGGCGGTGTCTTTTCCACACTTGACTTTGAAGAAAATGATCTTGTTGGGAGGATGCCATGGACACGTTCTCCCCAAGTTACTGGTACTGCCGGGCTTTCGTGCCCCTCTGCCTGCAGCGTCCCCTGCACTTAGCCTGGCCAACTCCTCATCCTCTGAGAACCTCTCACCGCTTCTCCTCCAGCAGCTTCCCAGGCGCCTCACACATACACCGTCTTCCACGGCCCCAGACCGAGGGGTTCCCTCCACCTCTGGGTTCCTGCAGCGCTTTATCCTCTGTGGAAACATCCTGGGCTGGCTTTCACAGCCCGTCTCCCTGCCTGTCCCCAGCTGAGGACAGAGACCACGCCACTTTGCTTCTGTCTCTGACTCCATGGGTGGTTCTGGGGGTCAGGCTGTTTTGTTTACTTTGAATAACCTCAGGCCTCCTTTGTTCCAGATGTCAAGGCCCAGGTGGCATGTCCCATTGACTTACAGGCAGGACCTTGGCCCAAATGCAGACGTGTCACAGGGCCAGTGCCAGTGATGGGTCAGCCCTCGTGGCCAGCTGCCCTCGGGATCTGGCTCAGGCATGTCGCAACCAGGAAGCACGCAGACCAGAGGTCACACCCGAACGGGCCCACAGACCCAAGGTCACGTTGCTGGTGAGGACAGGCAGGTGGCCAAGCAAAGCCAAGGACGTGAAATTGCTCTAGAGCCGTGGTTCCTTGTCACCGGCTATTTTATGATTGTTAAGAAGCCCTTTCTTTAAAGAATTGGGGGGCTTCACTGCGGCAGTGAAAACTGTCTTTTTAAACACACATTTTTGGCAAAACAGATCATTGACTACCCTGTGAAATCCAGAAAGCTGGGACAGCCTACAGCCGAGGCAGCACTTGTCACAGATGCTTATCTGGTAGTCCCACTATTACTATTATTATTTATTATCATCAGCTCCCACTATCAGACATAACAAGAATCTCTAAGGCAGCCCTGCCTGCAAGGCCTTACGGTCTAACTGGGGATATAAGACCACGTGGCCCTGGGAGAGCTCACGACACAGGGAGCAAGGTGCTCGTGTGAAAGGACAGCCCCAAGAAGGTCAGGGGACACTCAGCCCGCGGGAACCTCTGGCGACCAGCTTCTGGGTCCCCCCCCCCCACCCACTCCACCAGGCCAGTTCTGCTTCTGGCACTTCTTAACATACTGGGGCTCTGCATATAGTTTATCTTAAAGACAAGTTTCTGCTTCTAAAGCAAAAATGGAAGAAACAAAGAAACAAAGCCCCTGGAAACCACCCGTTGGGTCTGAGCTCCTTACTTCTGGGTGAAGAAACGTAGTCCGAGTGGCCTGGTTTCATGCAGCTGCTTGGCTGGAAGGTGGCAAACCCAGGCCAGAGCCAGGCCTCCTCCTGGCTTCTATTCATCGCTCTCACTTGTGTCGTAGGTGTCCCTTCCTTTCGGAGCGGGAAGGATTTAAACGTGTTAAACAAGGAGGTGGAGAAATCTTCCTGCTCCTCGGCACACCGGTGCCCGTCACAAGCTCTCAGGAGCCCAACCTTTACTCAGAAAATGAAGAGCTGCAGCCCACCCAGCCCAGGGCTGCACCCAGCTCAGGGCCCCACCCACCGAAGTACCAGGCACACAGCCGGAAGGGCAGGGATGAAGGTTATGGATGCCGTCTGAATCTTCACTTTTCAAATTCAACATTTTATTGGACTCCTAAAGCAATGTCCGTATAATTTATATTCCACTAAACACTAAAGCTGGAAGTTCTTCTGAGAAAAACAAAAGGTTTCATGGTTAAGTATGAATGGGTCATCTTACTGTGCCCCTCCTCTTGGAAGCCCTGCAGGGAAGGGCTGTGTTTCATGGTTATACTGAGATACTCAACACTTCTTCTTGCCCCGGGCCGATTTTTAGGGAACCAGCCTAGCCCTCTTCCAAGAGAAGCCCTCCCTCTTCCCCTGCTGAGTAGGAAGTGGGCCGTGGGGCTCCCTCCCCCCACAGCTGATTGGTCCAAGGCACTTGAGCTGAGCCAATCAGGTTCAATGTCCTGACACTTGGTTTTTGGGACTTAGAAAACTGGACCTAGTCAGTTAGGGTGCTGGACCATGATGTGACCCAGCCCTTGGTATTGAGGCCGCCATGTTGAGGACATTTTGGAGCTATTTGCAATAATAAGCAAGAAAAGAGAACTGGTCTTTAGGGAGAAGAGGAGAATGGGATTGATTTGTAGAGAAAAATATAAGGCAAAAAACCACCAGGGGACTGTCACTGCACAAAATGGTGGAGTCGGCAGCCCCAAGCTCTTGAACCAGCACAGAAACATCAAAAAACTCCTAGAGGAAAACATTGGCAGAACCCTCTTTGGCAACATTTTTTTGGATCTGCCTCTTCAAGTAAAGGAAGTAAAAGCAAAAATAAATAAATGGGGGGCTTCCCTGGTGGCGCAGTGGTTGAGAATCTGCCTGCCAATGCAGGGGACAAGGGTTCGAGCCCTGGTCTGGGAAGATCCCACATGCCACGGAGCAACTGGGCCCGTGAGCCACAATTACTGAGCCTGCGCGTCTGGAGCCTGTGCTCCGCAACAAGAGAGGCCGCGATGGTGAGAGGCCCGCGCACCGCGATGAAGAGTGGTCCCCACTTGCCGCAACTAGAGAAAGCCCTCGCACAGAAACGAAGACTCAACACAGTCATAAATAAATAAATAAATAAATAAATAAAAAAGAACGTGAATTTCTTTAAAAAAAAAAATAAATAAAAATAAATAAATAAATAAATAAATAAATAAATAAATGGGACCTAATTAAACTTAAAAGTTTTTGCACAGCAAAGAAAACCATTGACAAAATGAAAAGACAGCCTACTGAATGGGAGAAAATATTTGCAAATGACATGACCAATAAGAGATTAATATCCAACATATATAAACAGCTCAAGAAAACAAACAACCTGATTTAAAAATGGGCAGAAGAACTCAATAGACATTTTTCCAAAGAGGAAATGGAGATGGCCAACAGGCATATGAAAAGATGCTCAACATCGCTAATCATCAGGGAAATACAAGTCAAAACCACAGTGAGGACTTCCCTGGTGGTCCAGTGGTTAAGAATCCGCCTGCCAATGCAGGGGACACGGGTTCGAGCCCTGGTCTGGGAGGATCCCACGTGCCGCGGAGCAACTAGGCCCGTGAGCCACAACTACTGAGCCTGCGCGTCTGGAGCCCGTGCTCCGCAACAAGAGAGGCCGCGATAGTGAGAGGCCCGCGCACCGTGATGAAGAGTGGCCCCCGCTCGCCGCAACTAGAGAAAGCCCTCGCACAGAAACGAAGACCCAACACAGCCAAAAATTAAAAAAAAAAAAAAAAAAAAAAAAAAAAGATGGCTTCAAAATGGTAGAAAGGATCAGCAACATTTCACTTGCCTTAGTCCTACCTCCCCTGCTCGGCAGGGGTCTCAAAGACGGCAGCCACATTACCAGTGTGGGACCCTTGCTGATTATTGTGGGTGTCTGTTCTGACCTATCCAGGGGCTACCTGGAGAACTGACACAAGGGAAACAATGTCTGTTTGGCCTGACTCACAACTCAGGCCAGGAAAGCAGCAGGTATTGCTTGAAAACACTGCAAGATGAACTATCAACCCACAGATACCTGGGGCAAAAGATTATGACGGAAACATAAACAGACTGTCTAACACATCCACAGAGTGCCTAAGACCCGGGAGCAAAAGCTTGAGAGTTTCTTTGGGAAATTAGGACATTTGAAAGGATTAAAATTAAGACTCTGGATCCTATGCATATGCCCGGGGCCAGAGAGACAGGACATGAAAAGACCCTAAGCCTAACTTGGGGCTGATCTCTAGGCTCTGTGCAAGCCTGGCTCAGTGTTGAAGGAGTGACCTGGCACAGAGCCACCTGGCAAAGACTAGGAGAAGTGATTTTTGTGCTCCTCTGGTTTTGGTTTTGGTTTTTTAGCTCCTAGCACTTAAGGAAATCTCTGTGAAAACACTAACTGCATAAAACTAAAGAACAGAGACTTCAGTGGCCACACATGACAAGGAATTCAGTCTCTGCAAAACTAGTTAGGGAAAGTCACCAAACAAATAGACCACTATAGCTTTCACATGGGAAAATAGATCCAGCAAACCCTAGGGAAGGGAGAGAATCTGATTTCCAGATTTACTACTTTATAAGATTCAAATGTCTGGGTTTCAACACAAAACTACAAGACATCCAAGAAACAGGAACACATCGCACATGCAAAGTAACAAAATAAATTGATAGGAACCCCAAATAGTCAAAACAATCCCGAAAAATAAGAACAAAGTCTCACACCATCTGATTTCAAAACTTATTACAAAAGCTGTAGTAATCGAAACAGTGTACTACTGGCACAAAGACAGACATAGAGACCAATGGAATAGAATAGAGAGCCCAGAAATAAACTCTCATATGTATGGTCAACTGATCATTGACAAGGATGCCAAAATCATTCAACGGGGAAAGGGAAGTCTTTTCAACAAATGCGGCTGAGAAATGCAAAAGAATGCATTAGGACCTTTACCTCACACCATTTACAACAATTAACTCAAAATAACTCATAGACCTGAATGTGTGAGTTAAAGCCGTAAAACTCTTAGAAGAAAACATAGGGATAATCTTCACATCCTTGGATTTGGTAATGGGTTTTTAGATATGATACCCAAAGCATAAGAAACAGAAGAAAAATAAATTGGATTTTATCAAAATCATAACTTTTGTGTGTCAAAGGGCATTATCAAGCAAGAGGCAATACAACATACAGAATGGGAGAAAATATTTGCAAAACATTATCTTATAAAGGTTTAAGATCCAGAATACCCTAAAACTCAACAACAAAAAGACAAACAACCCATGTAAAAAATGGAGCAAGAACTAAATAGACATTTTTCCAGAGGATATATGCAAATGGCCAATAAATACATGAAAAGGTGCTCAGCCTCATTAGCCATTAGGAAAATGTAAATCAAAACCATAATGAGATCCCACTTCATAACTACCAGAGGGACTATAATAATTTAAAAAATAAAAAAAAAAAACAAGCGTTGGCAAGGATGTGGAAGAATTGGAACCCTTGTGCGTTACTGGTACGAGTGTAAAACGATGCAGCCTCTGTGGAAAATGATTTAGTGGTTTCTCCAAAAATTAAACATAGAATTACCATATGATCCAGCAATTCCACTTCTGGGTATATACCCCAAAGAATTGAAGGCAGGGACTCAAACGGATACTTGTAGTATGCCAATGGCCATAGCAGCATTACCCACAAGGGCTGGGTAATTATTGCCTGGCGGGTACAGAATTTCTGTTTGGGGCAATGAAAAAGTTTTGAAAATAGACAGTGGTAATGGTTACACAACATTGTGAATGTCATTAATGCCACTGAATTGTACTCTTAACAATGGTTAAGATGGTTAAAATGGTGTGCAGCTCCACATGTATGGAGCTTGGAAGTCACCACTCCCTCCTAACAACAAGTAAAAAGCTGAACAGACTGAAAAGTCAACACTGTTCTTGGATCCATAAGAGAGGTGGGTACACAGGGCAAACCTCTGCCCCCCAAGACTGGAGAGAGACGGGTGTTACAGGGAGTCTCAGCTTCCTGGGGTAGAGACAGAATGGAAACCACTGTGGGAACCAGTTTCAGGACAGGAAAACCTGAGCTGTAACTGGTGAAGGGCTGGCGGCTGAGTGTGGACACGTCTGAGAGTAAGAGCTCCAGGGGGACCCAGTCATGGGCGGTGGGCACAGTACTGAGAGAGTTACCTCCAGGAACTTGGCCAGGTTCTCAACGTGAATGTCCAGGGGAAATCATCCCCTTCGGCTTCTAGCAGGGGGAGGGGAAAAGGGACCAGTCTGAAATATACGGAGGACTGCCCTCAGGGGAAAACTAGTTAACTACAGCCTAATTGACCCCGGAAAGGGGAGTATCCAACTGCAGCCGGCTCTAGCCACCCCGCTCCATCCAAGAAAGGAGAAAAACACTGAACAGCACTTGTGAAATTCATGGCCCAGGGGCACATACTCATTAAAACACAGAGAACGAATCAGGACAGTGGAACGCCTTCCCTCCCGCACCTCATGGCATCACTAAAGACCCCCTTACAGCAGTGCCACATCGTGTCCGGGTGTCAAGAGAAAATGAAGGGATACCAATCTGCAAACACATAGTTTGAAGAGATGGGACAAACATCAGAACCCGACATGGCAGGGGTGCTGGAATTTTAAATGGTCAAATGACAAAGTTTGTGTTATATAGATGTTACCGCAATAAAAAATTATGAAAAGCAACCCCACAGGTGACTAGTATTGTAAACATATTAAATTTAAAAAAAAAAATACCCACGTGGCCTCTGAGAGGGGAGTTCTCGGCTCTGTAGGCCTTTCAGTTCCTAGATCTCGCCCCCTGTGGGCTCCTCACCACGTCCAGCCCTTGGGGTCCGTATGACACTCCGACTGTTCAAATGAAATTAGTCATTACTTGAGCTTCCTCAAGTGGGTTCCTGTTTCTTGTAACCAAATGATCCCTGATTTGGAGTGACTTTCTTTAACCTGGCCTCTCCACGTGCATGGTCCACAGGGTCCTTCACACCCACTGACACTCACTGCGTCCACAGAAGGATCTTTTGGGGGCCGCCCGGTTGTGTACACATTTTAGGAGACAGCCCAGCATCAGAATGTTGTAGAATGCAATGTTGGTCTCTCACCTGGAAGTTACTAAAAAGTTTTTAAAAACTAGTTAACTTTACAAACTAACTATAAATTATACATTATCATTTCTTCCAGAGCCGTGAAGGTCTCAGAGTGTAGAGTTCTGGGTTTGAGTTTGTATAATCTTTCCCGGCTGCATAGACAGGACTCCATTTTCTCTCAGCTTTCTCATGACTAAGCTTAGTCTCAGTCGTCAGCTCCTCCAGGGAGACCTCCTGCCTACCCTAAAGGGCACCCCCTCCAGCACAGCCTGTGCAGCATTTTCCACAGCATAACAGCTTCTTGTTTATTAATTTACCTGTTGGATGTATGCTGCGCACCCCAAGCCAGAGTGTAAGCCTCATGAGACCAGGCGCCCTGCGACCTCGTTCACAGTGATGTTTCCTGGCCCCTAGGATGGAGCCAGGCACTCAGTCAGTACCTGTGGAATGAGCAGGTGAAACCTCCCAGAGCTGCCTCTCCAGGCCTGCCAACCCGAGAGCCCTCTGAGGTGGTTCCCACCTCCAGCTGTGGCCCTGGTCCCATAGTAGCTTTACGGCCACACTCTTCCTCTCTTTTTCTGAACCACTTAGCCCTGCACTTAGAGCTCATGCCTGGCATTTAGCATATTCAGCAAGAAGCTCCTGTTTTCCTTCCTAGAAACATACTCTGCTCAGGGATGGCCATCAAGTCTTTGCCTGCCAGAATGTTTGGAATTTTTGCATCCTTGGGGATGAAGAGGGAGCAGCAGAAACTTACCCCACCTGGCGACACACTTTGCATTGTGAAGATCATCCAGCGTGGTGCAGAGATGCAGGGGTGGGTGAGGCAGGGAGAGCATCAACCCTGCAGGTCTGTTGCTGCCTCCAGGGCAGTACATGGAGTCTTGGGGAGGGGAGGGGAGTACACGCCGTCTGTCGGAAGACCGCGGATGCCTGATGCTGTGGGCTCTTCTCTGAGCTGCACCACTTGCTAGGTGTGCCATCTTGGAAAGGTCACCGCTGGCCCAGCAGGCTCACCGTCCCTGATGGGGGTGGGGGACGGGTGCTGTGCTGCATGCTCGCCCCCCACTTCCTTCCTCTGCACTGGGTTTACTTGTTCTCTCAATGACCCTGAGGCAGGCATTATTACTACCACCATAAAGGAGGAAACCGAGGGTCAGAGAGATGTCTGAGTGCTAAGGAGGGATTTCCACGGCTGGAACTCAGATCTGTCCAACCCCAAGCCCTCTCTCTACCCCACATCACCTCTGGAGGGGTGACCATCTGTGTCCCCCTTTCCTCTGAATGGGGTCTCCCTGCAGCTGGTGTCCTCAGGAGCAGTGGGGGTTCCACTAGGGCACACCCACCCCAGGGGCCCCATCTTGGCTCCCAAGGCAGAGAAGAGCTGCCTGCTGTCTGGCCCCACTCAGTGTGGTTTGTAGTCAAAAGCCAAAGACTGAGGCCAAAGCCCAGGACATGGCAGTTACCCCGGCCTCAAAACCGCAAATGACTGTACACAGCCCCTGGAAGAAGAAGCCACATCCCAGGCGTTTCATACCTAATTCCCAAACCCCCAAGGTCCTTACCTTGCCTTTGCTTCTAAGCTGCAGGGTCCCTTCCTTTCTGTCCTAACAAACTGGGAGGGAACCCTGGGCAGATTCCAAGGAGCCACACATGGTGTGTAATCCCTCTCCCACCTGCCTTGCTTGTCTGGACAGCAAATCTAGCTGAGAAGCTAGTCTATCTGTCTGTACATCTCCCTCATTCTTTGCTTGTGTTGGATCAAATTATTGGAAAAAGAGTAATGATAACAGCAACATGATTAAGCCTCTGCTGTGTATCAGGCATCATTCATCGGAGCATTTTAAGGTTTTATGACACTCACACAGGCACATCACGGCCCCCTCCTGTATGGGGGTTGGGGCGTCGGGGTTCTAGAAGGTTCGATCGCACCCAGGCAGGGAGCAGGCCCGGCCTGCACCTTGTCAGCTTGCATCTCCTCACAGCCCAGCCTTGCAGCTTCCCTGTACTCCTGTTACACACACGCCGGGCTGGCACTCCCCTCCCCCACCCATCCTGGGCACTCGGCATCTTCTGGCTGCACGGAAGTGGGGAGGCTGGGAAACAGCTCGAAGTGGAGCCCGGGTGACCCGCTCTGAGCAGCGGAGAGAACAGACTTCCGGGAGCTGAGCAGGGCAGGACCAGAGTGAGTGATGGGAACCGGCCCTCTGCAGGCATTCTCACTTCCCTGCTGCCCCAAAGGTGGTGCTGGCCGCAGGCTAACACTGTACTGACTGCTCACGGGTGGGACGTTGCAGGGCTCAGTGGCCTGTGTTGGAAGAGAAGCTTCCGGTAAGTCAGTGACTTGGTTCCTACTCAAGAGTCAGTGCGCGGAGCCTGTGTTGGGCTAAATGCAAAATGTTAGGAGTCCAGGAAGAAACATTTCTGGAGGCGAGATTTGCTTAGGACTGATGCTGTTTGTTTTCAACTCCGTTTGTCTGGTTTTCAGACCGTGCTGGGAGGGTGGTGACAAACAATCTCCTCCCGGACTGGTTTCCGTCATGTTCGCACCTGTCTGGGTGATGCTCACATGTGTTCAGTGTGCACTGATCCCTTACCACCCAGTAGGGACAAGGACACAGAAATTGTGCAGGAAACGCCAACTAACACAGGAAAGCGTAATTAGAATGAATAGCTGAAAATCCTCGGGTATTGCTTACTGATGCTTTCTGTCTGCTGCTAAGTGTTTCCCAAGCATTGCTTCATTTGCTCCTCCCAGAAACCCTCGTGAGGTCAGAACCCTCACTACCTCAGTCTCCAAGAAGAGGAAGCCTCTGCCTGGTGACTTCAGGGCATTGGTTGCCATGGCCGAACCAGAATGCCAGCCCAGGGCAGGCAGACCCCAGAGCCTCATGCAGACAATGGTTTCCTTTTATTGAAGGACACGTTTCCATCTAGGGATCCCATTTCCTCATTATTTTTGGTCAGAAAACTAGAGCTCTGTCTCTGAATGGAGTGGAGGTGTCGCAGAGCCAGCTCTGGGCATGCTGGGTGCTGGTCTGTGGCTCTGCTGAGAGCCCCTTCCTGCCCTCCTCCTTCCAGGGCCCCTCCTCCGCTTCCCTCTACCTGGAGGTGATGATGAGATGCCGAAATGTGGTCCAGAGACTCCAAAGAACTGAGAATGGAAGAGCCCAGGTGAATGCTGGGGACTGGTCCCATCGAGTGGGGCGTGATGTAAGCACCTCCAGGAATAAAAATCACCGTGCTGAGAACCGCCAATTGGGCTAGAAAAATAGGTGCTGTTGGTGCCCTGCGGCTTTGTGTACCTGGAGGAGGGAAGGGGGTGGTAATTAGTGAGATTCTATGACATCCCAGCTGGACAGCTGGGACAGAAGCCCATGGGAAATGCTCAGGTCAGTGGCTGATGGCGTTCAACACACAAACAGGCTTTGGGAAGCAGGGCCAGAGCCTCCGCAGTCTGGATGATTTTCTTAGAAAGCAGTTGCTTTTGTTAATTGATTCGAAGGCCTGGGCTCATCGACAGTTGTCCGAGAAGTGGAATTCACCGCGTCAGTGGTGCTTTTCCTGACGACACGTGCACGGCTGCTTTCACAGGTTTTGGTTTTCAGAGAAGACCCTCTTGTCCCACTTCAGCAATTCCTATTTTGGAACATGGTGAAAATCCATCATTTGAAAATTTCACAGTGTCTTTCTGGAGTACAGGCCAAGATGAAGTGAAACAAGGCCTCTATTTCTTCCCAGCCACAGTTCCCAAAGCCTGACGTGAGGCTTTTTGAGAAAGACCCCGGGGAGGCAGAGAAATTGCCCCCGTCGGGGACCCTGCCACCACTTGCCCCCAGGACAGGTCCATCACTTCTAAAGCTGGGTTAATAAATAATGGTAAGGGGTACTGAACATGTTAATGGGGTCATTAATTATTGCTGAAACTCTGAGGGAATCCAGGGAAAACAAATAGCGAAGCCCAGAAATCTGGAATGAATACCTTCAAAACCACCATGGTCATGATGAAAATGACATAAGTAAAAACAAGGGCTGCCTAAAATTCTTTGTTTTCAGTTGCTTGTGTAAGCCTGTCCCACTGTGTGAGTGAACTTGGGGACCGAGGTGGGGACAACCCAGCTGGGCATCTGGGAGAAAATCCTCTTTCTCTTGTACTATCTGCTCTGGTGCCCGCATATAGGCCAGTCTCAGCGTAAAGGAGATTGAAAGTGTTTGTAAGAACAATCATTCCCTCCAGACGCCCAGTGGAAGCTCACAGAGGGTGTTTGACCTTGCTCTTGCATTTTGATATTTTTAAATTGTAATAGTACCAAGTAGGGTCAAGTAGAGGTGATAATAGCAAGTGCGTTGTATGTAAGCAAGTGTCCTTGATCCTTTCCTCCAGACGCTAAGGATTGCACACTTTATTCCCCTTAGTGTCCTTTCCCAATCAAATCGGTGACCCTCCATCCCACCTCTGTAGCAGTTCTAGAATTGCCCCAGTCGCCTCAAGATCTAGGTTGCCAAATAATCAGGAGACTGTCTCTAATCTTTCCCCTTTATCTCAACAGGAAGAAGTTTCTCAGAACAGGAAGACCACCTAATGACACAGAAAACACATTTCTATATTTATTTTATCCTTTGTTAAGCTCCAGTGAAATGCAAAATAGTTTTCCAAGCTAACGGCAAGGCTTAGTAAAGACAAGTCAGCTCAGGGTCGGAGTGGGGAGGCCCCATATGCAGCACAAGCCTAGGCCCTACGTCCAGAGCTTAACTGTAGTTGGAGACACAAGACACACGTGAAGCTGAAAAATACAAGATGAAATTTAAGTGGCGAATGGTGTCCCTGGACGCGGCCTGCCTGCAGAAGGGTTACATTCCAAGCTTGAGCAAGCTCGCCCAAGCCTGCGGTCTTACTCCCAGGGTGTGGGAGACATGGCTGTTCGGAAAGCAGAGGCCTGAGCTGGGCAGAGAGGGCAGGAGCAGGGACTTCGGCTGAGGATGGGCTAGCGACCCCTGGGGTTTGCTCCCTTCTAAGATTCTTCACTTCTGAGACTCTTCCGCGTCTTAGGGGTTTTGTGTTGGTACTACTACCAACAGCTGTTATTTACTGAGCTGCTTACCATGGCCAGGGTATGCTGACTGTTTCAAATGCATAATCTTATTTAATCTTCATGATAACTGAATAAAGGGAGACATGATTTTCCTCATTTTACGAATGAGCAGCCAACGCTCCACAAGTTTCAGGAGCTTGCTAGGGTCGCGGAGCTGGGATGTAGCTGGGCCAGAGCTGAGCCCCTCTCCAGGGAAAAAGTCTGGCCCCCTCCTAGGCGGTCATAGGCAGTGGGCAGCAGTTGCCCCCCACCCTTCCCCAGGACTCAGCATCTCTCCCCGCTGTGGAAGTGGAGGGGGAAATTCGCAGAAGTGGGAGCACATCCCCTTGGGACCACTTGGAGGGCAGCCCACTTGATCTCTAAGCCGAAGGCAGGGCCCCTCTTGGGTGCTGGTCTCAGGACCTCTGGGAACTCCCCGCTTCTAGAAACTGGAGATCTGCTCAAGTGGTGTGCAGGTGACCTTTACGGATTCTCCCCAAACACGAAGCCGGGAGGCCGAGGAAATCCTGCCGGGTCTGGGTTCTGTTTCCCGTGCTCCCGGTCCCGATGGCCTGCGCCAGTTCAGCTTTCCAACCGCTTGTGCCCCTGTGCCCCCGAGAGCAAAACTGTGCCCCCGGGGACGGGCTGGGGGCTCTGATTAGGTCCAGCTGGGCTGTGGGAACTAAGAAATCACTGCCTTCTGGGGTCGGGGAAGTTCCCAGAGCTGCTTCCATGTAAGTAATAGACCTGGGAGGATGCGTTTCTGGTCCATTATACGTGAGTCAGCGCAGCGATCTCCAAGGAGTGCACGGCCCAGGATGTCTTCCTACGCTCACAGAAGGGATCCGTGACCGAGGCTGGGAGAAGGACACAGACTGGACCCCGTGCTGGGAAGTCATCATCAGTACTGAGGACCCCTTTACAGCTGTGTTTACTGGAGGGGCCAAGCGATGCCACCGGCAGGCGGCGGGGCCGTTGTCTCCTGCTGCCTTGTCCCTCCCACTGAAGGGGGTACGAGCTCTTGGACTATACTGAGACCTCCTTTGCTCCTGGCTCCCTCCGTCCACACAGACCGGCCTCCCTGCCTTTGGGCTGGGCGTCTATTTCGTCTGCCTACAGTGTGAGTCTCTGGTGGATGCTGGCTGTTTGCGTTCACCTGCTCCTTAAGCTCAAGAGACACAGATGGACAGAAATCCCTCCCTAAATTTGATACTTTGGTATATGTGAATTTGCTTCTAGTTTTTCTTCTCAGAATTTTTTTTTTTTAGTATCCACCGATTACAGCCCACTCCTACTGGGATCACTAAACGTGTGGGATTGGTCCCCGGAGATGGGAAAGAGTTTAGGAAGAAGGCGGGGGCAGGAAAAGGGTTTCACCCTGAGGTTTAGGGACCAAGATAGGAAACCGAGCACAGTAAGGTCCACTGTGAGCTGCCCCTTAGCTTCTGACAGGAGGGGGCAGAACCAGCAGGGCTTTGGGGTAAAGAGATCACAGGGGAAGCTCGAGGGGAACAGCCAACACTCCCCACCCCCTCCTGCCAACCTCCAGGCCCCCTCCATGCACTGTGGTGAGGAGTGTTGAGGGGTGCCCTCCCCTCTGCTCAGCAAGCTGGGTCCGGGTCAGGTCAAGCTAATCAGGCGCTGGGACCATGGAGCCCAAAAGAGTCAGGACTTAACAGCTCTGGTCCAAAGGTCGGAGCACTGTGGGAGGGGACACACAGGTGAAAGAAGGAAAGGAAGGAAGGAAGAAAGGAGAAGAAGGAAGGAAGGGAGGGAGGGAGGGAGGGAGGAAGGAAGGAAGAAGGAAGGATGGAGGGGGAGGGGAGGGGGAGGAAGGCAGGAGCTGTCTACCATGCCATTAACTGGAACAAGGCAAAATCAAAACAATAAACATGTTGAAACTAAGGGAATGGAAGAAACTGAAAATGTTTACTAAATAAAACATAATAAATGGGAAAAAGATGAATGGAAATTGAAAATAACTATTTCTTATAATAATTTAAAGTATATAAAACGTTATTGGTAGCTCTTTATTTCCTGTCGTGTGTGTGTGTGTGTGTGTGTGTGTGTGTGTAAAGTCTACAATCTTTCCTCTCCCTGTGTGTTTCTCCTTTACTTTCCCACAGAACACTCCCCTTCTGGTCACCAAATGTGTAGGGGTTTTCCCCACACCAAGCAATTCTCTGTGACACCAGCTGGGTGTCCTACAATTTAACTCAATTCTGACACGATCTACTTGGAGGTAGTGTCAGATCCCACAGGTATTGGGCTCAGTCCCACACGACCGCCCCCCATTTCAGACGCCAATTGTAAGTACTAGGTTCCCGGGCGACCCACCACTTCTGTCCAACCTGCCTACAAACTGGAAGTTTCCATGAAAACCTACTCCGGTTTGATTAATCTGCTAGAGAGAAACAAGGGAACATTGACTTATGTTTGCCAGTTTATTAAAGGACATGATGAAGGATACAGATGAATAACCAGATGAAGCGATGCGTAGAGTGAGGTCTGGAAGGGTCCTGAGCACAGGAGCTTCTGTCCCCATGGAGTTGGGGCGCATCACCCGCCCCGTGTGGATGTGCTCACCAACCTGGAAGCTCTCCAAACCCCTACTGCTGGGATTCATGCAGGCTGCCTCTTGTAGGTACGAGCAATTATTAACTCCATTCCCAGCCCCTCCCTCCTCTCTGGAGGATGGAGGGTGGGGATGAGGTGGCCGAAAAGGCCAAGCTTCTAATCTTGGCTTCATCTTTCTGGTGACCAGCCCCCATCCAGGAGCCAGCCAGATGCCCACCCAGAGTCGCCTCATTAGAAGAAAAGCCGCTTCTAGTGCTCTTATTATCACTTAGAAAATTATAAGGGTTTTAGGAGCTCTGTGTTGGAAACTGGGGGGCAGAGACCAATATGTATTTTCTACTATCTCACCGACACCGCATTTTGTTTATCTGCTCACCTGGCTGTGGGCACGTGGGTCATTTCCACCTTTTGGCTTATGTGAATAATGCTCCCGTGAACACTGGTGTGCAAGTATCTGTTTGAGTCCCTGATTTCCATCCTTTTGCATATACACCTTGGAGTTGAATTGCTGGCTCTTAGGATAATTCTATGTGGAACCTTTTGAGAGACCACCAAGCTGTTTTCCACAGCATTTGGACCATTTTACATTCCTACCGGCAATAAACAAAGGTTTCCATTTCTCTACCTCCTCACTTTTCCTTTTTTTCTTTTTTATTATAACTACCCTAATGGGTATAAAGTAGTATCTCATTGTGGTTTGATTTGTGTTTCCCTGATGACTAATAGTGTGGAGCATTTTTCCTGTGCTTATTGCCCATTTGCACTTCTTCTTTGGAGAAACCTCTATCCCAGTGTGGCAGACATTGCTTTGCCTTATCCCGAATGGTCCCTCATTTTCTTTGCTAACAGAACCCCAGCTCTTTTTGGGTCTCTCCCACTGGGAAGGTGATCCTATCCTCAGCTCACGGCAAATGCTAAACTCTAGACTATAAACCATCTACAGCCATCCATTCCCCTTGCTGATTGTTTCAGAATGGGCAATTCATGGCCAAGGAGATGTGAGAGGCAGTTTTCGTGTGTGTGTGGGTGGGGGGGGGGTGGTTCTGAGAAAGATTTTGCACAACTAAAAAATGCACAAGGAAAAGACAGTCCTTTTTCTGCTGGACATTGTTGTTTTGGATGAGATGCCTGGAACTGTGCAGCCATTTTGCCACCATGAGGGCAGTTGTCCATGGGGACAAAGCCAACCTGTAGAAGGTAGCAGAGCAGAAAGAGGAAGGTCTCTGGTCCCCAAAGATACTGTCGAGTTGTCAGATTAGCTAAACATGGACCTGTCTCACCTTGGGTCATCTTGTCATATGAGATCATACATTTCTAACTGAGGAGGACATTGGAATCAGAATTTTCTGTTTCTTGCAGCCAAAGACATCCTAATTAGAATTTTAAAAATTTCTCGTCTGAAATGCATGCAGTTATACAAATAAACATTAATTTAGTCACCAAATGCTTCTGGTGTTAAGTGTACATTTAATCTTTGTTAAGTACTCTCATAGCTCACAATCTTCTTTGGAAGATAAGCAGATGCAATAGAAAACCTTGTTTCAAAGGAAATACACAGACAGTAAGGGGTTCAGAGGGAGGAGTGAGGCTGGGGGCTGGAGCAGGGACCCAGATTAAAGTGAAGGTTGCATCTGGGCTAGACCCGGGAGGTATGCAGGATGGGGGTCAGAGGAAGGGAAGGGAGGGCTTTCCCCTTCCTCCCTTTAGTGACTTTTCCTCCTGTAAGAAAAAAAAAATGCACATCTGCCAAGGATTGAGCAGAGAAATTTCTGAAAGCAACTGAAAGCAACTCTTCTCTCAAAGCAAAGATCAGTTTTGAAAACCTCACCCTCCCTGCATTCCTTCAAGTACAAACCATTTTCAAACTATTCTAGCACATTTTTTTTGCAAGCTGTTTTCACATTTGGAACTTGCTATCTCACCTAAAAGGAATGTGGGTTTATTCTGTTCAGAGGTTTCAGATGTGATAGGAGGAGGCATGAACTGAACTCTGAGAGATGAAAAAAAGTCTGCCCAGGGGCCTCGCAAAGACCTTCAGGCTCACAATCGTGGGTGGGACCCTTCAGATTCTCCCAGGTGGCACAAAAGAAAAATGAGAAGGAAACCCCAAAGGGGCAGCTGGGACTGGTGGAGAGGCCAGTCCCCTGTTCAGAGTGGCCAGTGTCCCCTCTGCCGTGTTGTACACCGAGCAATGGCCCCAAAGGCTGCATCCTGTTATCTGCTATATAAGTAAATATCATTCCTGGGAAGGGTGGGCCTGGGTGAGCCTCCTGATCCCCAGGGAGAGGCCGTGGGCCTTCAAGAAAAAGCACCGAGGAGGGGTTCAACAGCCAGGTCTCGGTCTGTGCCAGGACCGGGAGGGGTCACTGAACCTCCTGTTTCCTCAGCATTGAAATGGGAACAAAAATGGCCTGCCTGCCAGCCGCTGTGAGCAGGAAGTAAGGTAGTTTCTGCAGGGCTGTTGCTGGCGACCAGCAGTTCTGATTGGTGGGAGGAGCACTGCCGGCCTTGGCATTATCTTCACAAAGGGTGTCAAATCCAGGCATGTACTTGTATTTTTAATGAGATCATCTGCAAATTGTGTGTGTGTGTGCGCACGCGCGCGCGTGTATGTGTGTGTGTGTGTGTGTGTGTGTGTGTGTGGTGGGGAGGGGTGGATGTTAAAGCATGAATTTCTTAAATGTAAACATTTAAAAGACACCATAGATTTTATTTGGGGGTGATATAGAGACCCCAAAGTTCACCTCTTCCTTTTTTTTTTTTTTTTTAATATAAATTTATTTATTTATTTATTTTTGGATGTGTTGGGTCTTAGTTTCTGTGCAAGGGCTTTCTCAAGTTGCGGCGAGCGGGGACCACTCTTCGTCGCGGTGCACAGGCGTCTCACTGTCGTGGCCTCTCCCGTTGTGGAGCACAGGCTCCAGACGCGCAGGCTCAGTAGTTGTGGCTTACGGGCCCAGTTGCTCCGCGGCATGTGGGATCTTCCCGGACCGGGGCACGAACCCGTGTCCCCTGCATTGGCAGGCGGATTTCTAACCACTGCGCCACCAGGGAAGCCCTCACCTCTTCCTTTTTAAAAATAACCTTTGGTTGACATATAACAGACACACCAAAATATGCACCAGCCATGTGGGTACAGCCCAGTGCCTTTGCACAAGCGGAATTCACCCCACGTCATTCCACCCGGATGAAGACAAAACAGCATGAATGACACCCCAGAGTCCCCATGTGACCCCTTCTTTCCAAAAGTCATCAATACCTCACTTCTAATACCTTGAGTTACTCTGGCCTGTTTTTAACCTTTATGTAAAAATTTTAACAGTATGTGTTCCTCTGTTTCTGGCTTATTTTGTTCAACATTATGGTTATGTGATTGCACACCGCATACTTTCATTGCTGTAGAGGATTCTGTTGTATGAATATACTACAATTAGTCTGTTCTATTGAGGGGCATTTGGGTTGTTTCTGGTTTTAACTGTTATGTATCTCAGGGACGGGGCAGACAAACCCAGGAGTAGGATTGCTGGGTCACAGGGTAACATGGCTCAACCTGTGACAGACAGCTGTCCCGGTGGCTGATCCCACTGACACTCCCACCAGCCTGTGGCTTTACACCTTCCCTGACTCGGGGCACTGTCAGTCGTCCTGTGCGAACTCTTCTGGTGGTTGTGAGCTGGGATCTCATTATGGTTTCCATTTGAATTTCCCTGGTGGTTAATAAGGTTTAGTACCTTTTCATATGTTTATTATGGTATTTGAATAATCTCATTTGTGAAGTGCTCATTCAGATCTTTTGCCAGTTTTTCTACTGGGTGTCTGTCCTTTTCACACTGATCCATAGGAGTCCTTTATGTAGTCTTGATATGAGCTTTTATTTTAAATGCTGCAGACATCTTCTTTTCATTCTTTTAATGGTGTATTTTGATGAACAGAAGTCATGAATGTTAATATAGTCCAATTTATAAATCTTTTCTTTGCAGGTCTTCACCTTGAAGTCATGCAGACATTCTCTAATGTTATATTCTACACGCCTTATTATTTTATCTTTCACATTTTGATCTTCAGTCCACCTGCTTTCTATGAACGATAAAAACTGAGATTATTATTTTTTGGATGTTCAAATGGGTATCCCATTGACCTAGCATTACTTATTTTAAAAAAATCCTTTCCCCGTTGTTACGTGCCACCTTTGTCATTCATCGTGTGTCCTTCCAATGTAGGTCTATTTCCGGACTCTGCGCTGGTCCATTGGTCTATCTGCATGTTCATGCTAAAATACTGCACTGTCTTACTGTCACCTTATGATAATGTAAGAGGGAATAACCTTTGTGTTCTATTACAGGTTCATCACTAAAGGGATGTTGCCTATAAACTTAAATTATACACAGTGGCTCATCTCTGGGAACCCTGCCTCCAAGGTAAGGAGCGTTAAGCTAAAATACCTCTGTTTAGCTCACAGGAAACATCCCCGGCCAGGCCCACCTGTGAATGGCTGCAGGAAGGAAGAAGTGAATACATCCTGGCTGGAACCAGGACTTTAACCCCTCCCCTTTTAGTATAAAAGAAGCCTGACCGCTAACTTGGGGAATATGGTCCTTTGGGACACGAGTCCACCATCTTCCCCGATTGCTGTCTTTCCAAATAAAGTCCCTAGTCCTTGTCCCAACAACTTGTCTCTCTATTTATTGGCCTGTCATACAGCAAGCAGGACGAGCTTGGACTTGGTAACAATAAGTCTTGATATCTAGTTGTGTTTGCTTTTGACTTTTTGCTTCTTTTTCAAGTTTGTTTTAGCAATCCCTAGACCTTAACATTTTGATATAAAATAATAGAATTGGCTTGTCAGTTTCTACAACAAATGCTGCTGGGACACTGATTACAATTTCACTAAATCTACATAAACCATTTTGAAAAGAAGCAACAACTCTAGCTTTTCAATCCATGAATATGGTATATTGTTCCATTCGCTTAATTTTTCAGTTTCTCTCAAATGTTTTACAGTTTTCGGTACAGAAGATTTGCATAACTTTTGTTAGATTTATTGCTAGCTATTTGAACTAAAGACTTCTTTTACTTCATTTGATAATTGTTTGTTGATATTTAGAGACCTTGGTGAATTTAATAATTAATTCTAATAGTTTACATATAGATCCTTTTGGGTTTTCTACATATAATATCATGTAACTTGAAAATAATGACAGTTTTATTTCTTTCGTTCTAACCTGTATACATTTTATTTCTACATATTTTATATGCTTTATTTCACTGACTGAGATCTCCAGTGTCATGTTTAATAGAAATTTAGGTGGTGAGCAGACTTATCTCTTTCTCAACCTCAGAAGGGAAAACTTAATTTTATCATTTAATATAATGTTTACTGTATTTTTAATCAGATAAGGAAGTTTCCATTGCAAGTTTGCTGTGTTCTTTTTTAAAAATCATGAATAAGCATTGGATTTTGCAAAATGCTTTTTCTTATTCTATTGAGGTGATGATACGGTTTTTTCTTCATTAGTCGTTAACGTGATAAATTACCTTGATTGATTTTCAAATGTCAGACTAACTAACTTTGATACTTGATCTTGGTACACTATCTTATATATATTTTGCTAGGTTCAGTTTGCTAAAATTTTGTGTTGGGTTTTTAAATCTTTGTTGGAGAGAGAGAGTGACCTGTAGTTTTTCTTTCTTGCAGTTAGAACGGGGAAGAGCACTCGGATGCAGCAGGGACAGAGCTAGTGCAAAGCCAGCCATGGTGCTGCGACTTGGGACTTTGATGTCCAGCCCTGTCTAACTTGCTCACTGCGTCTTGGGCTCCATCTGAAATGGGGTATGTTTGGCGGGCACCTTCTTCTTAGCATGTTCTGCATCCATTTTTGTCCCTGTCCCATGAGAGCATCCACAGCTCTGCTGAGCTCCTTAGCTTAGCAGCCTCTGGTCTGCTGCAGGATTGGCTGTGGTTGTGCAGGAGATGTGGCCTCAGTGCTGGAGTCACCTCTCTCGGGCTTTCTCTTGGTGGCCTGGCACGTTCTCACTGCCTTGGTCATTATCCTCTGCCTGCAAACACATTTTTGTTTATTTATTTATTTATTTATTTATTTATTGACTGGTCTTCGTTGCTGCGCACGGGCTTTCCCTAGTTGCGGCGAGCGGGGGCTAATCTTCATTGTGGCACGTGGGCTTCTCATTGCGGTGGCTTCTCTTATTGTGGAGCACAGGCTTTAGGCATGTGGGCTTCGGTAGTTGTGGCTTGCGGGCTCTAGAGCACAGGCTCAGTAGTTGTGGCGCACGGGCTTAGTTGCTCCGCAGCATGTGAGATCTTCCCGGACCAGGGCTCGAACCCGTGTCCCCTGCCTTGGCAGGCGGATTCTTAACCACTGCCCTCACTGGCCACATCCCTAAAGCCGCCCTCCATCCCATCCTGGGCTGACTCACAGTTCTCAGAGCCCATAGAGGACTTTCCCCTCTGCTCTCCTGCCTAGAACCCTCCCCCTCCTTCTTGGGTTGTCTTCGTCCTGTGGCTCCTCTCCTGGGCCAAGCCAGGTCCCCTCGCCCGTGAAGTTGTCGACTTCCACACACTGAGACACGGCCCTCCAGCGGGCATCAGAAGCCTTCCAGCTGCCTTTCAAATGGTCACACGGCGGCTTTGTGTCATTCGTTGACTTCTCCTGTCTCCCCAACCAGCTGGATGACCCTCCAGAAGCCAGCCCTTTGGTCCTTTTGTGGCTTGAAGCCTGACACAGGGAGATGCTCGCAGGGGATGCGGACTGTCCGTCCCACACGTGGCTCTTGCTGCCACAGCCCCGGGGCTGCACTACCCAGCCGTTCTCAAGTGAAGCGGGGCTGTGTCTGTGAAACGAGGGTAGAAAATACGCTTACCTCTTCAAGGGAGAAGGTGTAAAAGCCAGCGCACAGATCGTCTCCTTCTCTGTTCCTGCAAAGCGGAAGCCCCTCCAACCCACCTTGGTCATACGGAAAGAGTGAAAAACAGACTTTCGTTCTCCTAAGCCACTGAGCGCCTACCCTTGTCTGTACCCACACGTGGCTTCGCCTCCTGACTGAGGTGATGGGGCCAGGATGCTGCTGCCGATGAAGAAAGCAAAAGAAGACAGGACTGTGCTTCCCTTCACGTTGCTCAGGCACCTTCTCCCGTAGGCCAGGGGACAAGATCGTGCCCCTGAGGGTCGTACAGAGCTGCCTGAATAAAGATGGCAACAACCTGGAAGGCAGTTTTTCTCAAACTTGTCCAGGCAGCGAACAACTTAAACTTGCAGAAGGACTCCACGAGACAAGAATGATGCCAGCTCCCTCCAGCATCTGCTCGTGCTCTGGCACCTGCTTCATCGTCTTGAACCTTCGCAACTTGGCAAGGTAAAGCACCGTCAGACCCCATTCTACAGTCACACTGCCCCTCCCTGCCCCAATTCTGACACTTTCAATTTCAGCACATGAAGCAGGAATAAAAGTACTAGCAGAGACCATTCCTGTATGCCAAGTATCTGTTGCAAAACCATAAGCAGAGGAGCACATAAAAAATAAACTGTTAAAGTCAGCTCAATGAGCTAGGATCTGGCCCCTGAATTAATGCACTCCTGGTTCAGCTGGTTTTCTCTCTGCTGCCTCTTAGCAGACCAATGGCAGGAGGCATTACAGCTTCAAGAAACCTTTGGGAGGAATTTGAAAATAGGGAATGTTCTCTCTGTTAATTTAATTTCAGTTTAATGGGGGGGAAAAATATCCCTGTATTATTTCATGCTGGCCTAGGAGCCCTCTGCCAGGCCAGGAGGCGATGGGGGCACCACTGAAGAAGCATTAGGGCTCTCTCTGCCATCTGCCACCAGGTGAACTTGCTTACTGCCCTCCATCTCCGAGGGAAGACAATCCAGCCGGTGGGTGAGAGTCAGCCATTGGCTTCCTGGAGGATATCCGCAAGGATGGACAGCTTCCATCAAGGATTTTTTGTGATGTTAAACCCTGGGGATCTACTAACTGGGTTTGGGCCATTTACCTCCTTTCACAAATGCTGTAAGGGTCGGAGAATTTCTAAACTTCTGACCCAGTGGGGGAAGGGATGGCCTGGCCTCCGTCCTGCCTTGACCTCAGCTCTCCGAATAATCCTCTTTTACACACCTATCCATCATGCCACGCTCTCGTGGCAGTTCTCAGAGCAGGATTTATAGAGAGGACGTGGGTATGGTGTCTGGGACAGCAGGCTCCGAATTCAGGCAGACGGGCATCCCCACCCGGCCCTGCCTCTTCCCTGCTGTCTGTCCCCTGGCAGATCCAGGGCCCCTGGAAGCTTCAATAGTCTTTTAAGTGAGTGATATAACCACACAGGGCTATTTTGGATATTGAATGAAATAATACCGGGTACATAATAAATACTCAGTGAATGGTAACTGTAATTGGAATACGGTAAACTCTCTCTGAAACTGTAGAACGACAAGTTTAAAATGCTCGCTTTATGCTAATTATGGATGTAACAGGGTTGATTTCATAAATAATCACCAGGAAACACCGTCAGTGACACTGTGAAGATAGCAGAGGGAACATATAAAGGAGAGGTTTATTCGCTAGGTGGTAGTCGGGTCTCCAGCCCCTTGGCCTGTGACACATGTGCACAGTGACGTGTGCCCTGAGGGCTCCATCCCTGTGACATGTGCTTCATGGATGGCCTCCCTGGGATCCCTCACCCCCAGTTAGAAACGCCTCTGCTCCCATCTCCCTCCATTTCTCCCCGACCTGGAGGCCTCATTCCAACCTGGCTTTTCTCAAAACATCCTGGGGCACGACCCTGAGACCCCGAGTGTCTCCCTGTCCTCACATAGCCCCTCCAGGCATTTGGTCCCAGCCAGGCCACTCTTTATTGACCGGCCTTTGCCCCTCCAGAGAACTCACTAGTTGTTTAGAGATAAGCCCCCAAAGAAGAGCCCGGTGGAGCCAATACTGAGCCCCGATCTCACTATTCCTCTGGACCCTCCAGTGGACCTAAAGCCTCCACCCTCCCCTCTCCCTGGGGGTGCTCCCAGCGCAGCTCTCACACCCCTGGCGCGGGCCTGGCAGCTGTGGGGACCCCTCACCACCACTCCCCTGCAGAATTTTCACCAGTCCTTGACAACTGTTAGTAAGGTGACATGAGGTCCCAGGCGACCTCAGCCCCCGGCTTTGTCTGACGTTTGTTTTGTGTTTGCGTTTTCTCACTTGGCTCCAAACCCATGACTCTTGGGGCTGATGCAGCCCCTGCTGATGCCACCTCCTCGCCTTTCTCCCTCTTTGTTCTGAGTCTTGCCTCACAGCCCAGAGCGCCCGGCTGTGGGCGGCACTGGGGTGTTGGCCGCCCCATGGGTGCTAACCAGCCCTGGGGGCCATCGGCGCAGCCTGGGGAAGCCCCAGGGGGTGAGAGAGACGCCCGGAGCAAAACCCCACAGCACCTCGTGCGGGCCTGACGAGGGGGAGATGGGGGTCTGGGGGGCTCGGGAACAAAGCCTGTCGCTCGGGGTTCCGGGGTACGTCCACCGCAGGCTCCTGGCTCTGAAATCACCATGGAAACAGCTCTGGCCTCTACGCCAGGATGAGTCCCACCTAATAAACTCTCTTATCTAAGGCTCCTGGGGATTCCAACCCTGGAGACAAGTCCAGGGAACCTCAGGCCCAGGGCGGCGGGAAGAATGGAGGTGAGGGCGGAGGGACCACCCACAGAGCACGGGTGAGGGGCGGTCCCATCTGAGAGAGGCGAAAGCACAGACCTTTGGGTGCAGTCCCTCTCTCTACTCCTGTGTGACTTTGGGCAAGACGTTTCACCTCTCAGAGCCTCAACGTCCCCGTCTGTACAATGGGGCATGCCTCTTGCTTTGTGGTTAGAATTAAATGAGATCATGTCAGACCCTCCAGAAGTGTGAGTCCCTTTCCTCTGGAAGAAGGAAGGAAGCTGTATAAACCCCAATGGCCCTGGCCAGCTAATATGTGATTCTCACTGAACAGAGAAAATCTAAAAGATGGAAGAAGGCAGGGACAGGACCTGGTGGAGGATGAGAAGGGTCAGCGAGGAGACAGTTTATAAAATGTGAAAGTTGCATGCAGGGCTCCTCTACCCGACGAGAGGCACCTGGGCCCCTCACCTTGGCCCTGATGTCCTGTCCTCCCCCCAGGCCTGGGCTCCCCCTCTGCTCCTTCCTCTCAGCTTCCAGCAAAGTCTGGAGGGCACAGAAGCTCCAACAATGGGCTGATCCACTGTCACCTGAGCCCGGGGACCACGGGTTCTAAAGCAGCCCTGATTTCTGCGGCAGCCGAGGCTCGGTCGTGTTCTGAGGTCACGTCCTTGCTTGGCCCTGAGTTTCCCGCTTCTACTTCCGTCCTGATGCCCTGGTCCAGCCAGGGCGCCAAAATGCTAGCGGCCAGAATCGGAGACTCTCCATGGCCTGCACACTGTCACCTGATGAGGGAGAGTCTGCCTGGGTCCTGGTGGGAGCCCCTCTTCCCCGCCTCCTGCCCCCCACACCTTCCTCTCCTTGGTCTGCTTCACACACAGCACCCTCCAACCTCATTCCCACGTCTGCAAGCTTCCCCGTAAGATCTGTATTATTCAGGGGCTAGTTCTGCTTCTGGGTTTCGTTAGTTCTCCGTCACCACATAAGGAAAGAAGAACAGCGTTTTACCATTCTGATCGTCTACTGGGCATTCAGCAGTTGTTTTCATAAGCCAGTGAAGAAATATTTGTCTCGTGAGATTAAATCAAGAATTAATTTGTTCACTGTTTGTGCAATCCCCACGTCTCCTGGGTCCTGGGGTCGAGACCTGCCCAGGACACTTTGAGAACCCTGTGTCATTGCTGCCCTGCCAGAGAAGTTTGGGAAGTTTGCAGATGTCACACTGGGAAATGTACTTCCACTGCCCAGGCTGAAATGACGCACTGCGGAGAGATGGTCTTTACGCGCTTCTCACAGGCGCTGGCGCCCCGTCTCGGGATACAGAGCCAGGAGGCCGGACAGGGGCGTGGGGTGGGACTGAGCTTCCCCGTGGTGTGTGGCTCTCTCCACGTGACCGCAGTGCTGGGCTGCAGGGCTGTCCCGGCTCCTCTGGATGGCCCTTGTCTCTGCCCCTCGTCCGCCCCCAGCCAGGCAGGGCCCGGCATCCCTGAAGTGCACCAGGAGTTGGTTATTGCTGCTGCTGGGGTCCTGAAGGGGCTGCACAGACTGAGGGCTGGTTATCTGCGGTGCCAGGGCCTAAGCTCTAGGGACGGAGCGTTGCTTGAATGTACTGTCTACGAAGACCAGAAGTATGGGCATCTCTGAACCTGACATGAAGTTGCTGGCACCACCTTCCCAAACCATGCCCGGTCCCTCGAGCCCCCCGACCATCCGCTCCGCCGTCCCCACACGTGCCCGCTGACAAGGGTGACGGTACAGACCTGCACGTGGCCTGAGAGTCAAGGTCTGGGTTCAAGCCCAGATCTGCGTGGTGCCAGCGAGTCATCCGCATTCCCCATCCATCTCTGTGCTGCTTCTGTCCAGCAGGAGGCAGAGCGAGGGAGAGCGTCAGATGGAAGCATCTGAGCCCACTTCTGAGTCTCCCCGTCAATCCCCACCAGACGCGCTGCTCTCCGCTTGCCCCGGCAGCGGCTCTCCCATGGGCCGGCTTGCCCACTCTGAGTCTTATTGCCACTAGGAAGCCCACCCACGGGCTTGCAGTCTCAAGTCTGCTGTTTTTATCTGTCTTTTCTGAAAGGCTGCAGCTTTTCTCTTGAAGCTTACACCCTTTTTCCTTTCAACCCTCTTTAAGGGAGTGCTGACAGAACCTGCTCCTCTCCACTTAGAATAACCTCATTGCAGTGATCAAGGTCTGGGCATCAGTGACTCTCCCCTAAGTTTCCGGTCTACAGGGCTGTCTGTAGACCGAAGGTCGTCTGGGTAAGTGAGTGGAGAGGGGGGAGCGGAGGAGAACTCGGCCCCTCCCTTCTCCCCTCTGGGCACTTCATCACCTGCTTCCTCATTTGTATCTGCTCTTCCCTTGGCGTCATCTAAACAAGCTCCCGGAGAGGGTTTTGGCAAACCCAGTCATCCTTGGTTATAATGGATAAGAGCTTATGTGCAACCCTACAAAGGTCTTTTTGAAGGCGTCAAGTCCTCTATTTAAAAGAAAATATCTCTGATTATGGAATTTCAGGCCTGGGAACTTAATGAGAGAGACAGGGAGAGAATGTGTGCGTGTGTGTGTGTGTGTGTGTGTGTGTGTGTGTGTGTGTGGTGTTGAGGGGACAGGGTGGGGGTGGGAGATAGAGGCAGGGAAGAAGATTCTTCAGCTCTGGAAACTAAATTGTCTTCATTCACTAGAAGTTTATGGCGCAATTATGTGCCAAGCATTGTGCAAACACTGGGCATTTAGAAATAAAAGCAGATTCCGTAGCCCCATTTTGCTCCTAATTAACTAGACCGCAATAGCCCTTGGAGCAGTTAGGTTTTTTTCATTTGTTTGAAAAATTTCCATCTGAATTTTCAGATTATTATTCAGGAGTCATAATTACTCTGCGTTCTGGAATCAACAGATCACAAGTTCTGCTTCCTAAAGATACTTTAAAAGGTTATTCCTTCAATCAACAAATCATCAGTTACCTGCCAACTGAATGCCCAATGTACACTAGATTGCTCACAGCCCACATGCTAAGTGTAATGCACAGCAAACGGGATATAGCTGTTCCCATCTCCAGGAAACCAGGAGAGATACTGGTGGTCCTGAGGAAAGCCCACTGGCCAGCCCTGCTCTTTGCTTCCTGTGATCAGGCAGTTCGTGTTCCCGAAGCTTTCTTTCCTTCCTGTGATCAGGCAGTTCGTGTTCCCGAAGCTTTCTTTCCTTCCTTGCTAGATAGCTGCCAAGTCACTGTGCCTCCTATTCCTCCCCTGAGTGAGGGGAGCTCTTACAGGGACCCCAGGGAAGCTTGCTTGTCTCCTGCAGGCCTCTGACCCCACTTGGGCCAGGGTCCATTGGCTCTGTGTGGGTTTGCCGATACAGACCACTGGGAGTGAATCTGGTCCAGGGCCTAGTCTCAGGTCAAATGTCTGGTGCTGCTTTGTTCCCGAAGGCCCCCAACTCAAAGCATGTGACCAGTGGAGCCAATCCGAGTGGAGCATTTTCTCTGGAAGGAGGCTTGCAGAGACTTCCAGGAAGGGGCAGCTACAGATCTGGCTGAGATGCAGCTGTTCTTGGGCACCCTGCATTTTCAGCTGGATGACTGGGGTGGTCCCCTTCCAAATCCATCACTTTGAAAACCAGCTTCTCAGCTCTGGACTCTTTCCAGGCCAAGCGTCAGCCTTCACAAGCCCAGCAGGATCAGACAGCTGGCAAAGGAAGAACGGGGGGCAGGTGTGGTGCTGGTGGCTGTGTAGCATCTTCTGGGCACCTTTCCTCCACCTGTGTTCGTCCCAGCGTAGGTCCCAGGGACCAGGCCCGGCTCGGGCCCACAGCATGCACTGCAGGATGCGACGGAGGTCGGTCCTCAGCTTTGCAAATGCCCCTGCCTGCAGCTTTGGTGACTGGAAGTCATTGGAACAGGGAAAGTTGACAAGAATAGGCAACCACTCTGCCTATCAATCAATTTGACTCCTTCACTGATATATTAATTCATGTATTAACCCCACGAGCATTTATGGGGGCAGACACTTTCCAGGCACTGAGGGAAACAAAAAATGGGAAAGAAACTGCCAGCCCTCCAGCTCAGGGACTTCAAACTTTTTTGATCAGAATCCATAGCAGAATTTTAAAAATGTACTTTACACTGTGACCCAGTCTGCACTCTCGCACGTGTGCACGCACATACACACGCGGGAGAAACAGAAGTTCACAAACGAGCTGATCCACACCGTGTGTGACGCCTCCTGGTCTGTTCTGTTCTCTCTTGGTACTGATCAGGTTCTCGTGTGTCTTCACCCCCGAATTCACAGAAGGCCTAGTATCTGTCTCCTGTGGGGTGTTTGCCGTTTGGGCTGTTTATATCTAAACAGCGTGAACGACTCTTGCAAGTACCCCTACGTCATATGGTGTAGTGGCTAGTATTACCACACTGCAGGACGTTCTGCCTCTGGGCTGCACCGCCCAGGATGGGTCACACTGTGTGTGTGACACTGTATGTTGCGTGCTGTGTGATGAGTACGTAGAGATTGATTTCTTTATCTGCTCAAACGCAATAAGCTGATATAAGAATCATATGATCCGGATTTTATTATCACAACTACTGTTATTAAAGAGGATCTCCCGAAGAAACACTGCCCAAGCCATCCTGCCTGGCAGATGACCTGAATAAACCCAGGAATGGTAGATTGGGTCTGAGGGAGGTTCTGTTTCTGACATGCGGCCTGTCTGGGATCAGGAGAGATCAGAAGTGTCATGTGGCCTTTCCTTCCTTCCCAGGGAAGGAGGGCTTTGCTTGCTCCAGCCTCGCCCAGTTGGGGGCCAGGAACTTACCTTCTGGGCTGGGGCAAACTCACCCTCCCTGGGAGCCGTGGGGATGAAGCAGACTGTAGACAGGGCACGGTGGGCACCACGGACGCAAGGCCCAGCCTGCTCTCCTCCTTGGGTTTTTATCTTGTGATGGACGGTTCCCCTCCTACCGCACCCCCGGCCACCTCTCCCCACTCTGGGCTCCCGGGTGCTCAATACCTCCACACAAGCCCTCTCTCACCACTCATACTGCATATTCTTAAATTTAAAAAACGTACAGGACCTAGTGTGACTGTGAGCTGCTCTAACGCAAGGCAGTGATTTTGACATCCTTTTTTTATTCAGACATGTGCCCCAGCGGATAATGGCTCTTCGAGTCCTTCTCTTCTTGATGGCTAAGTTGTTAATTAATTGCTGTCCGCAAGGCCCAGCGGTGTTTGGTGGCAGTGGATATAAAGCCAAACAACAACAAAAACACACGTCTCTTCCAGGCCAGGGCCCAGCAAAGGGCGGTGCTGCGTGAAGACCCGGCAGGGAGGCTGGGTGACCAGATGTCCTGGGAGAGCAAACCCACCTGGAGATACAGCCATCAGTCACATGTCTTCTCCCCCTGAGGCAGGTTGTAATCCAGGCAACACTTCCTTTCCGATTTCCTAAAGCCATTTTTGTTTTATTCCCTTTCTCACTTAGTTCTTTAAAAAAGAAACAATGAACCATTCTGTGATAGATAGTAAAGAAAATACTAAAGAACGTGGTGTTGACTCAGGCTTTTAAAACTAAGTTGAGAAGAGTCCTACTATTAACAGCAGCAGCCAGCGGTGCGGGCCGTGGCTTGAATAGCTATCACAAATCTCCTCAAAACAGCCCTGCCCCTAGACTTTCTCATCCCTGTGTGATGGGCGAGGAAGGGCCAGCTCAGGGAAGCCACTAGATGCCCACACAGGGATCAAGGGCGAGTCACGCCCCCTGTGCCTGCAATGCACAGTAGCTTTTGCTGCTGTATATTTTAGAAGACATCATTCATTTTAAAGTTAGCATATGCAAAAAATTACCAAAACAGCAAGATGCCTCTGGGGCTGCAAAAATAATCCCTCTGAGGTGATACATTTTCAATCCAAATCAAAACCGCTCTTTTTCCTTCCTCTGCTGTTTTAAATTATGTTGTAGCCAGGGTCCCGGCACAGAGGGATCTGTCCCACGTGTGAAGCAGGGACGGGGCTGCAGCAGACACAGAGCCAGAGGATGGGGGAGACAGCAGGTAGGCGGTGGGGAGCGGGGAGCTGTCCCCTCGGTGGTACCTGGCAGGATCCGGAGCACCAGAGAGCAACAGGAGGCCGAGGGCCTGGGGGACTCGGGGCGAGAGGCTGGGCAGGCACCAGGTCCAGGGAGACCTGGGAGCCGAGTGCCCTTGGAGAGGAGGAATGTGGCCGCCGGATGCTGCCGGGATGGGAGACGCTTCCATACGTAACCCTGGGGGACGAGGAACGTGGGGCTTAGGCTCCAACGTGTCCTCTCCTGGGGACGCAGCGCCAATGTTTACCTGGCATGGACCAGGGCCAGGGATCCCTCCTGGAGCTTGGTATTGAAGCTGAATCTGGCCTCTGTACCCGACACCGAATTAAATCTCAGAACAGAGTTTTGGGTGAAGTAGAAAAGAATAGCTGTATTGCTTTGCCAGGCAAAGGGGGCCACAGCGGGCTAATGCCCTCAACACTGTGTGTCCCAACCTGGGACAGGGGGTGGGGTTGTGAGGAGTCTTATAGTCCAGGGTCGGGGCTGCTGATAAGGGTCAGGGTGCGTGCAGGGCCTGCATTCCTTCAATCCAGAGATCATCTGTGTAAGGTGGTGAGGGGCGAACTGTGACCTTCTCTCTGCAATGAAGAGTGCTTCATCATAGAGTCAACACCTTCCATTTGGTGCGGTTTTAGTTCTGCAAAACAGCTCAGAGATACTGTTGTGTGTATCCCTTGAGGAGGAACCGGGACCCTGCCCACAGGCTGCACCATTGTTTCTTGGCTGATCCTCCCTTGTCTCTGCATCCCCTCCCTTCCCTGATTAACATCTGTTTGAACCTGCCCTTTGCAACTCAGGGAAGGGGACACAGAAAGGCTTTTGTGCCCAGGAGCCCCATAGGGTCCTGCTCGGTTTCAGTATCCAGATGGACCCAGGGCTGCCAAGTGGTGTCTGCAAAGACAGCACCGTCACAAGGGCCTTGTGAAGTCCTCAGCCCTAACAAAGTTCCGGAGAGGATGCCTAGAGGGAGTGGTCATGAACTGAGTCTCTAAGGACGGGCGGAGGCCAACCAAAGACAGTGGGAGGAGACGAGGTGTCGTGGTGGGGGACAGGAGCAAAGTCACGGGCGGCATGTGAGGATGGCTGTGTCAACTCGGGTGCCCGCAACAAAGCACGTCAGATGGGGTGGTTTGAACAGCTGACACTTATTGTCATCACAACTCTGGAGGCTGGAAGTCTGAGATAAGAGTGTTAGAAGGAGCGGTTTCTCTTGAGGCCTCCCTCCTTGGTATACAGACACCATCTCCTCCCTGTGTCCTCACATGGTCCTCCCTCTGTGTGTCTGTGTCCTAATCTCTTCTTATAAGGACACCAGTCAGATTGGATCAGGGCCCTCCCTGATGGCCTCATTTAAGTTCATTACCTTTGCAAAGACCCATTCTGAGGTACGAGGGGTCAGGGCTTCCACAATTCCTCCCATGACCCCAGGGAAGTGCAGGCAGCTGGACCCCAGTGAGAGCTGAGTCTAGAGGCATGGGTCAGTGCCAGGCCCAACACCCTGTGAGGACTCAGCTTTGGGGACTGCAGGGGCTTTGAGGGCCACAGAGCTGGAACCCAGTTCTTGGTCTGAGCTTGGGCGGCTTAACCTCTGAGCCAGTTTGTAAAACTGGGACAAAACTATCTACCTAACGGGGTTTGTTGTAAAAATTAAATGAAAATGTTTCTAAAGCAATCGTACTGGCTTTGGCAAGAGACGGGTGTGTCAGATGATACATGAGATGAGGAGGAAGAAGAGGGCTTCAGAGCTCAGGGGACAGATCAGATGATATATGAGATGAGGAGGAAGAAGAGGGCTGCAGAGCTCAGGGGACAGATCAGATGATATATGAGATGAGGAGGAAGAAGAGGGCTGCAGAGCTCAGGGGACGGATCAGATGGTATATGAGATGAGGAGGAAGAAGAGGGCTGCAGAGCTCAGGGGACGGATCAGATGATATATGAGATGAGGAGGAAGAAGAGGGCTGCAGAGCTCAGGGGACAGGCTCCCAGGACAGCACTGGGGGCATAGTATGCACCCGGGCATGGACAGCACGGGGATGCATGGTGGCACAAAGGACCAGCAGCAGGTGAGGTCTCTGGTCTCCGGGGACCAGCAGCAGGTGAGGTCCCACCGTTGGTGGCTTCAGACTCCCAGGCCCAGACCACTCAGCCTCTGACTCAGAATAGGAATCTGCATTTTGACAGGTGTCCAGGAAGCTCCGAGGCAGCCTGGAGCCCGCAGGGACTAGGGGTGGAAAGTGAAGGACACAGGAAAAATGTCCTGTTGTCATGCTTCTTACACAGGCCCCCCAGTTGGAAGCCCGGAGTGTGGGAGACCCTGTTGCACTGCATCCACCTCTCCATCGTCGCTGGGAACATGCAGCTGGAGACCCCGGGAGTCCTGCCCGGCAGACAATCCAAATGTCTACTGTTTGCTCCATTGCTGAGCCCGCCGCGTGGCTCGGCCAACAGAGAGGAGCCTTTGCCCAGCATCCCTGGGTTGGGGTTCTGGAGAAAAGGCCAAAGGCGGTCTGTTCACTTGGGGGATGGAGGGATCGTGAGGGACAGAGCTTGTGGCTCCTTCCAGAGATTTAATAAGCACAGTCATTAAAGCCATTAGTCAGGGTCCCCATGTCCCCCAGCTGACCTGGTCACCTGTGGTTCTCTAATGAGGCTCCAGCGCAGAGACCCCCAGGTGTCTCCGCGGGACAGCCACTAGATGAGCTAATTTGCCCCAAGCCATTACCCCGTGAGGACCATTGGTTCTCTGGAAAATGGTCTAACATGAATCTACACCCTTGGCTGAGCTAAGGAAGGCTCATGCATTTGGCTCTCAGCTTCTCCCCATGCTGAGCACGGAGGCCTTGGGTCTGATGGGCATTTCTGGCACAGAGAGCAGGGGATGCAGGGAGGGAACTTCCCCAGCCCCGAAGTTCTTAGTCTTCACAGAGAACGCCCCTCCCCAGCACCTCCACACGCGGGTGCACGGGCTTGCAAGCTCACACACATACACACGTGCACACACAGCTTCCAGAGGCCCACGTGGCAGAGGCAGACATCGCCTTCTCATGGTACGTGAATTATTGTGCTGTTGCTGCATTCAGCTCCCCGTAATTGAGTTCTGCTGGCCTAGAATTAGAGTCACTGAGTCTGGCTGGGAGTTCTGCTCAGCTGCTATTGCCTTTGTGTCACTTATGAGGAGAGGGTTAAAAAGTTACTTCATAGTAGACACAAGATCGGGGCAGATTAAATTTCCTGGGTCCAGGCTGCCTGTTTTGCGCCATTGGTGTTTGCTGTCAATTACAAGTCAATTGACACTTCATTTCATGCTCTGTGTGGTGCTGGCTTAGAAATGCTTCATAAACAGGAGTCCAGTTGCCTTCGTGTGAATGGAACAGAATGGCATTTCTTAAGAAAATAATCTGCATGTCAGACTAGCCTAACGCAGACCACCACACTGTCCTCACTTGTCCTGCTTGGTGGGAGTCCTGGTTTCTGCAGCCCTGGCTCTGTGGAAGCCTCTACGTGGCATCCTGGGGACGTGGCCTGGAGCTGAACCCGCTGGGCTGAGAGCTTCCAGGGGCAGGAGCCCCTGTTGCCCCGCTGAGACCGAGATGGCTGTAGGGTCCTTGCAGGGGCTCAGCTCAAGACAGACCCGCCTTTGCAGCCACACCTGACCTCAGACAACATCTGAGAATTCCTCACATAAGCAGGACCAAGATGATGATATAATATGGGCTAACTGAAAGGCCAAAAGTGTGCCAGGCCCTCTAATAACATACAGGTGAATCTAGACCACGACCAACAGCAGAGAGACAGACGGACTTGATCTCAGGTGGCCTCGGCCTGCAGCAGCTTGAAGCAGGCTTTAGGTTCCCGGCCAGAGATTGAGGTCAGGCCGTGGCAGTGAGAACACTGAATCCTAGCCACTAGACCAGTGCCCAACAACAAGGCCCTGGCCCCTTGGCTTTGCAGAAATGAATTCCCACAAAGACGGAAAGTAGTGAAACAAGTAAAATGTTCATTAGGAGGAAAAAGAGTACGTGTGGATAGACACACGGGATGGCTCAGAGAGAGAGTCATGCCCTCATGGTGGTTTGAATCACTTATATGGGGCATTTCTTCCGGGTTTCCTCTGGCCAATCATCTTGCTTTGCCTGGTTCTGAGTCCGTATTTGGTTTATCTCAGGGTCCTCCCATGTGTGTGCGCTTGCGCATCTCTTAGCCAAGATGGATTCCAGCGAAGAGGCCTATGGGTAGGTTGACATCACTCACCTTTTGACCTCCAAAGAGCTTTTCTGCACATGTATAGTGGGGAAGGTCTCCTTGACGTCCAGAATGAAAAGCACGTGGTCTCTATCTTTTATCTGGGCAGGGCTCAGCTCCTCCTCCTCTTCATCTTGTTTGTCCACAGGGGACAAACTCCAGCTACTCAGCCTGGGCCCCCTCTGTCTCCTGCCTCAGGACTCACCAAATGGAGGGCAGAGGCCTCAGAAGTAGTGCAGGTGATGCCGCACGTGGTGGAGGGGCCCCTAGGAAGTGCAGAGAGCCAGGAACTTTGTATCCAGGGCAGGAATTGACAGTCTTCCTGGAAAGGGCCAGATAGTAAATGTTTTAGGCTGTGTGGACCACACGGTCTTTGTCCACCTCTGACCTAGCAGAGGCATCCCTGGATGAGTGGCCAGTGCAACTTTATTCACAAAACAGGTGGTGGTCGGCAGCCTGACAGCCCTGAGCTAGGGAGTGGATCATTTGCACGTGGCTGCATCTATTTCCAGGACATTTTAAAGGTAAACTGTTCTTACTAGCCTTCTCTCTCTCTCTTTCTCTGATGGTATTAATCTACTAGAGTGATGTTTTAAAATAATGATTTCGTTTTTCCTGTCTTAAAAAATTTATAAAAGAAGTAAGTGGTCATTATAAAATTGTTAGAAAACAAAGGTAAGCAAAACGAAAGAAAATCAAATTACTGGGCTACTCTTCACCCTGCCTCTTCCTTGGCTTCACTCACAAATTCCCTTCACCATCCACAGCCGCCCACAAGGAGGGCTTCGGTGGGGGGAGGGGAGGGAGTGCACCTGGGGGGAGGGGCGACCTCCCGGCTGGCTCACCACCTGCTGGTCCTCGAGGACTGAGCCTCACGCGTGGGCCAGTATGTGTCTCCCTGCGGGAGAGCTCCTGGGCCTCTGCTGAAGCCCAGTGTCACCTGCCCCCAGCAGGAGGGACCTTTGAACCTCGGCTGCGGTGATGACCCTGCGTCCTTCTCCGATGGCAGGAATTCCTCCCAAGGTGAGGGCGCTGGCCGTAGAGTTAGTCCCTCAGCTCACCCCCCTCATTCCATCGGCACACGTCTGTGGGGCATCTCCTTGTGCTGGGTACACTTCTAGGCCCTGGGCCAACAAGACAGACCTGGGAGCTTTCATTCTCTCAGGGAACGATAATTATAAGCAAACATACCATAAAAATGATCATTTAAGTATTGGATGGCGATGTCTGCAAATAATACACTGGGAAGTACTTGATGGAGGGGCGGCAGGGTGGGCAGGGAACCATCCCTGAGGGGGTGATGACACGAGGGCCGAGCAGTCCAGGCAGAGCAAAGAGCAAAGACAAATGTCCTGGGAGGGGCCAGGGCTGTGTGGTCCAGACAGGAAGAACACTGCAAGCGGGACAGACGCCTCAGAGGAAGAGTGGGGTAGGGCGTGGGCTGGGGAGGGTCGAGGGGGTGGCAGGGAAGTTGGGGGTGGGGCAAAGCCTTTTACACTAGGAAGAGGCATTGATTGTATGAGCACAGTGGGAAGCCCCTGGTGATTTCAGGCAGGACAGCTGTATAACCTGACTTCAACTTTCCAAACCTAGGCTGGAAGGGAAGAGGGGAAACAGGAGGTGCTGCAGGGCAGGTGCTGACGGCGAGGACGCGCTGGTCCTGCGCCTCCGGGGAGGGGAGCTGGCAGGACCCCCACAGCTGGGAGGAGAGAGGACGACCCGGGAAGCCCCTCAGCTGAGACGGGAAGGCAGGAGCGCGGGAGGCTGGGTGGAGAGCGAGCTCGCGTCCTGGACGGATGAGCACGACGGCCCGTCGGCATCCAGGGTGTGGAGTAAGCGGCTCAGGTGAGTCAGGAGCTCCCGCGAGAGGACCTTCTGACCAGTCTCGACTGGCCATCCTCCTCGCCTGCAGCGATGGCCTGTGATGGCCTATGCCCCTCCCAGCGCCCCTCACCGACAGCCCCAGGCCACCCACTGACCTGAGATCCTCAGTCCAGAAGGGCCACCCAGGACGCCGCCATGGCCTGGTCAGTGCAGGCAGGGTCTGGAGCGTCCGCAGAGAAGCCGGGGCGGGGAGGTCAGGGGTTCCCCCCAGTCTGGGCATTTGGGTCCCTGCACGGCCCCCGCAGGCCCAGCTGACCCTTTGGAAAGATGCGCTGGACACTTTGGGGGGCTCAGCAGGCCCACTGCCGTCTTACTCCACTGCATCTGCAAAATAAGCAAAGCTTTCAGCGCTGCTTGCTCTGCATCAGTGTGTATGTTTCTAATCAACTTGCTGCCGTTGTAAAGGCGGCTCACGAGAGCTGTAAACCGTGGATGGCTCCGCGCGGACAGCTCTCGGCTCTGACCCGGGGATGCCCACTGCACATCCTCAGCGGGCCCCACGGAGCCCACCGTTTTGATGTGGCAGTCGGGCTGGGGGCGGGGCGGGGGCGCTGGGAAGGGGCTGGCTGATGGCCGGTGCGCATTACAATCCCCCCCGTGGAAGCAAAGGCGACGGTGACGTGGGGGGTCTGGTTGATCAGGAGCCCCCTACACCGCACACTGCGGGGAGAGGTGGGCCAGGGGCTTCCTGTACTTCGGCCCCTCCTGCCGACGAGAAGGAAGGGGAACTTGGCAGGCCTGTCAGCTCCTTCCCTGCCTTCTCTCCACATTTGGCTCAGACACTGGGTTTATGGGCCACATGGCAGGAAGTCCACAATGGCCAGGCTGACGGAAACCAGGAGAGAGGCCGGTTTCCAGAGACCCGGCCCGGGCAGGCCTGCCAGGAGGTGGGGGAGGGGCCCTTTATAGGACCACAGCCACGCACAGCACTCGGACGCCCTGTTCTGCGAAGAACTTGTCTATCATACACTCAAAGAACTCCAGAGCTGAAAAGGATAGTACAAATCATGTCGTTCATTGTTTTACTATGAAGAAGACTGAGGAAAGTAAGGCAACTTTCCCAGAATATTGACAAAGGCAGGACCAGAATCAATGTCCTGATTCTTCAGTCCCGGGAAAAGGACACAGAGAGCTTTGCCCGCCCCTGTGAGGACTCCCGAGCCTCTTGGGCAGGACTTCCCAGACCTATCCTGCCATGGCACTCTGAGGGCAGAATAGGCTTGCATGACCCCTGTGATAAAGGAACGAGGCTGCTTTGGGAGCAGGCAACCTGCCTGGGGACTCCTGCCACCCCATGCCCACTAGGCTTCAGCACACCTGCCAGGGAGTTCTGTACATGCATGTGTGTATGTGTGTGTGTGTGTGTGTGTGCATGCATGTCCAAGCGTGTGTGTGTGTGTGTGTGTGTGTGTAACTACAGAGCACGGGTTCTGCAGCTCCCCTGCCTCAGTCTCTGAGTGGTTTCTAAGGATCCATTATTGATTAAGAACTCCAGAGAGAACAAAACCCATTCATTCCACCACCAATCTCTTTACACTTTCTTAATATAAAAGACTAGTACACATGCCTTTTCTTAGGTGGAAGGAAAGAAAACCACAAATAGATCAAATACTTTTCTTAGGTCATTCAGGATATTTGTGATGAGCTGAAATGTGATGAGTACTTGTGATGAGCTGAACCCACATCCCCAGACGTAGAAAAAAGATAACTAGCACTATTAGAAATCAGATAAAGTATAAAGAAAATAGAAATTAAGGCCCATAGTGCCCCTGTCGTATTTCGTATGTGGCCACTCTCGTCAGACACCCAACAGCATTAGTTCCAAAAAGTGGTCCCAGAAACTAGGCCTGGAATTCACCTTTAAGGTTGGTTTAGTGTATTCTGAGGAGCACTAATTAAGAAGTGTTAAACAAATAAAAAACAAAGGAGTTATGCAGGGAAATATGTTTAGAAAACCCTTGGTAAACAAAATTAAGCAGGTTTCTCAGAGCAGTACTTCTCAGGACCTTGAAAATGCTGGCATGCATTCTCTCTCCAAGAATGAGAGAGAGCAAAAGACAGTTCTGAATTTATTTGACCATAGAATATTCTTCACCAAAGACCTAGTTGGTCAACTGTTTTTCCAAAATGCCAATTTGGGGAGAAAAATGTCTAGATAGGGCTTTCTAGTGCAACCAAACACTTCTGCTCCTGTCTAATGATGGAAGAGGGGCAAGACTTATAGAACGGCATACTAAGGACCTCCACAAAAACACTGGGAAAATGGTCAAAGTAAACTTTTTCAGACTCTGGAAATTAACCAAAGGCTTGCAACAATCAGAGGAGAATTTATCCAAAATAAACTGCTGAAGGTAAAAGCAACAGTGTTGTGGCATTTGAACTCCCATCCCATCCTATCCAGTTCCATGTCAGCCTTGACAACCAGCAGCTTGACAACCCGGGTAGCTGTGAAAACCGTCAACCTTGTAGCCACCAGAGGAAGCCGACTGGGTCTGAGGCTCCTCAAAATGTCCCATCTCCAGAACACTGTCATTATTTACTTGTCTTGCAGACTCCTGGAAAAGCCCCCTATTTTGTGGCATTGTTGATATTTGGCCTGACTCAGAGCTCACTCTACAGGAAAAGCTCTATCCCAGGGGATTTGACAAGAACTATTGTTTAAATGACAAGCAATTGTTTATCACTGAGGCTGCAATACCAGTTGAGAGAATCAACAGTCTGGGCAAAAATGTAAAAGGAATATCTGGGTACTGAGTTACCCCCCAGGGGGGCTTTGAAAAGCTCTGATCTATTCCTGGGGATCAGGAAGGCTATGCACATGTGCACGGCTGTGCACATGCTCAGGAAAGACCTGAGAAAGTCCCAATTGCTCAGATCAGGTTGACCATGAGGCTCGGCACAAGCAGAAAGCAAATACTAAAGCTGAGTTGTAAATAGCTTAAGTGTTAACAAGATGCTCCAGTGCACACAGAGAGCCCCCTGGCAAAGGGCAGAAGACTTACTGGTTCAAGACATTTAAAGAAACCTCTGGCCAATCACTAGCTGACCACTAAGCTAATGGAGCAGAAACTTCAGTGGCCGCATGATAGGGAATACAGACTTTACAGGATTCGTCCAGGAAAGTCATTAAACAAACTAACCAACAACAAACAAATAAACTCAAACAACGAACCAGCAACAACAAATCCTGGGAGTGGGGGTGAGGGGGTGCGGGTGTCTCATTTTAAAAGGTTCCACATTATGTTATCAAAAACATTCAGCTTTCAACAAAAAAAAAAATGTGATACAGGAAAAGAAACAGACATTTATGGCTCATGCACTGGAAGAGAAGCCTTGAGCAGGCCCAGATATTGGGCATACCAGGCAAAGATTTTAATTCAGCTATTATAAATATGTTCAAAGAACTAAAAGAAATTATGACAATGATGTCTCACCAAATAAAGAATATCAATAAAGATATGAAAATTATTAAAAAGAACCAAATAAAAATTCTGGAGTTTAAAAGTATAATAAGTAAAATGAAAAATTTATTAAAATCAGAAATTTGAACTATCAGAAGAAAGAAAGTGAATCGAAGATAAATCAATTGAGATTAGCTAGTTTGAGGAATGGAGATAAAAAAGGATGCAGAAAAAGAAACAGAACCTCAGAGACCTGTGGAACATCATCAATCATACTGATATATACATAGAGGGAGTCACAGAAGGAGAAGAGAAAGAGAAAGGGGCAGAAAGAATAGTTGAAGAAACAATGACTCAGAATTACCCCAGTTTTATGGGAAATATTAACCTACATATCCAAGAATCTCAACAAACTCCAAGTGAGATAAACTCAGGGAGATTCACACTTAGACACATCATAGTCAAATTGCTGAAATCCAACAACGAAGAGCATCTTGAAGGCAGCAAAAGAAAATGTGTCATCACATACACAAAGGAACCTCAGTCAGATCAACAGCGGATTTCTCACTGCAAACCATACTGAAAATGCTGGGACAGCATATTGAAAATGCTGAAAGGAAAATATAGCCAACCAAGAACTCTATATCCAGTAAACCCATCTTTCAGAAATAAAGAAAAAATGAAAACATTAACAGGTAAACAAAAACGAAGAGAGTTCATCACTCATAGAACTGCCCTATGAGAAATACTAAAAGGAGCACTGCAGGCTGAAATGAAAAGGCCTTATGTTCGAATCCATATGGAGAAATAATCGCACTGGTAATGATAACCACATACTTATAAAAGACAGCATAAATGCATTTTTGTACCTCTTTTCTTCTCCTATATGATTTTTAAAACAACTTTTAAAGCAATAGTTATAAAACTGTCTTGATGGATTTGTAATATACAAAGATATAATTCCTATGACAACAATAAACAAGAAAGGAGAGAGGAGGGCTGGAGCTATATTGGAGCAAAGTTTCTGTCTACTGATGCAAGTAAGTTAGTGTCAATCCAAACTAGATTATATTAAATTAAGCTGCAATTGTAGTCCCCAGGACAACCACTGAGAAAATAACTAAAAACCATGTAGTGAAAGAATGTACAAGGGAATTAAAATGATACCTAGAAAATACTTATTTAACACAAAGGAATTTAATGATGGAAGAATAGAGAAGCAAAGACAGGAAACATAGAAAACCAATGACAAAATGGCAGATGTAAATAAATCCTGACATTAGCAACTACAATAATGTAAATGGAATAAAAATTTTAATCAAATGCTAGGATTAACAGAATGGAATCAAAAAATGATTCAACTCTATATTTCTCTACAAGAGACACCTTTATATTTAAACACACAGATAGCTTAAAAGTAAAATGGTGGAAAAGTATATATCATGCAAACAGTAATTAAAAGAGAGCTGAAGTAGTTATACTAGTAGCATAAAATATACTTTAAAAATTATTACTAGAGACAAAGAAGGATATCTTATAATGATAAAAGTGTCCACTTATCAGAAAGATATATGATTATATACCTATATGCACTTAGTAACAGAATCCCAAAATACATGAAGCAAAAACTGACAATATTAAAGGGAGACATAGACAATTAAAAAATAATAACTGGAGACTTAAATACTCCACTTCCAATATGAATAGAATAAGCAAAAGGTCAACAAGAAAACAGAAGATTAGAACAACAGTATAAACTAACTAGACCTAACAGACATCTATAGTACACTCTATACAATAATAGCAGAATACAAATTATTCTCAATTACATGTGGAAGATTCTCCAGAATAGACTACATGGTAGGCCATAAAACAAGCCTTAATAAATGTAAAGGGATTGAAGTTTTACAAAGTATTATCTCCAACCACATAAAACTAAAGTAGAAATCAGTAACAGAACATTTGATAAATTCACAAATATGTGCAATAAATGACAACTTCTAAATAACCAATGGATCAAAGTAGAACACACAAGAGCTATTAAAAATATTTCGAGATTACTGAAAATAAAACCACAATATACCAACACTTATGGGATACAGCTAAAGCAGTACTTAAAATGAAATTTACGGCTTTAAACACCTATAGTAAAAAAGAAGTATTTCAAATCACTAACTTAACCTTCTTTCTTAACTTAAGAAACTAGTAAAAGAAGAGCAAACTCAATCAACAAGAGAAGAATGAGGGAAATAATAAAGGTTAGAGTGAAAAGAAATGAAACAGAATAGAAAAACAAAATAATGTCAATGAAACCAAAAGTTTGAAATGAAGAACAAAATTGACAAAACTTTAGTTAGACTGGCCCAGAAAAATAGCAAAAAGACTCAAATTACTAAAATCAAGAATGAAAAAGGGAAGGTAACTACTGACCTTACAGAAGTAAAAATGAGCATAAGAAATACAATGTACAACTATATGCTAATATATTTAGTAACTTAGATAAAATAAACAAATTCCTGAAAAAAACTGACTCAAAAAGAAATGGCAAATATGAATAGACCCATAAAACATGAAGAGAGATTGAATTCGTAACTTTTAAACTTCCCACAAAGAAAAGTCCATAGCCAGATGGCTTCAACTGGTGAATTCTACCAAATATTTAAAGGAGAATTAATACCAATTCTTCACAAACTTCCCAAAAAAGTAAGAGAAGGGACTACATCCCAACTTTTTCTCTAAAGCCAACATTATGTTGATACCAAAGCCACACAAATATATCACAAGAAAACAACAGAATTACATTCTTCATGAATATAGACACAAAAATCCTTAACAAACACCAGCAAATTGAATCCAGCATATAGATAGGATTATACACTATGAACAAGTGGGATTTGTTCTAGAAATGCAAATTTGGTATAATATCTAAAAACCAATCAATATAATACACCATATTAATAAGTGACAAAGCTTTGATCTATGATTACCTCAACAGATGTAGAAAATATTTAACACAATCCAACACCTTTTCATGATAATAAAATTCCACAGACTAAGAAAAGAAGGGAACTTCTTCAACACATTAAAGGGCATCTCTGAAAATCCCACAGCTAATATCATATTAGACTGAATGCTTTCCCCCTAACATCAGGAACAAGACTAGGATGTTCACTCTTGCACTTGTATTCAACATTGTATGGGAGTTTCTAGCCAAGGCAATAGGGCAAGAAAAAGAAATAAAGGGCATCTAGATCAGATAAGAAGAAGTAAAACTGTCTCTATTTGCAGATGACATCATCTTATACATAGAAGGTCCTAAGGATCCACTAAAAAGCTATCATAGTTAATAAACTATTAAAGCTAAATATCAGCAATATTGCAGGATACAAAAATAAACATGCAAATATCAATTATATTTTATACACTAGCAATGAATAATCCAAAAATAAAATTAAGAAAGTAATTTCATGTACAATAGAATCAAAAAGAATAAAATACTTAGGAGTAAGTTCAACCAAAGAAATACAAGACTTGTACACTGAAAACAACAAAACATTGAAATAAATTAAAAACCTAAATAAACTGAAAGACCCCCCCCAAGGTCATGGATAACAAGACTTAATATTGCTAAGGTGAAAATTGTCCCAAATTGATCCATAGAATCAATGTAATTCCTATCAAAATCTCACCAGCCTTTTGCAGAAATTGACAAGTTGATCCTTAAGTTCATATGGAAAGAACAAAGCTAGAGGTCTCACAGTTCCTGATTTCAAAATTTACTGTAAAGCTGTAGTAATCAAGACAGCATGGTACTAACATAAGGAAAATGTATAAGTCAATAAAAAGAATTGAGTGTCCAGAAATAAGCCCTTACATTTATTACCAATTGAATTTCCACAAGGGTACCAAGATCACTGAATGAGGGAAAGATAGACTTTTCAACAAACAGTGCTGGACAACTGGATACCCAAAAATAAAAGAATAAAGTTGGACCCCTGTCACACACCATACCCAAAAATTAACTCAGAATGGTCATGGACATAAATGTAAGAGCTAAAATCATAAAACTCTTAAAAGAAAATATGAGTGAATTTTTGCAACCTAGGGTTACACAGTTAGATATGACACAAAAAGCACAAGCAACAAAAGAAGAATTAGATAAATTGGACTTCACCAAAATTAAGATCATTTGTGCTGCAAATGGTGCTATCAAGAAAGGGAAAAACAACCCACAGAATGAGGGAAATATTAGCAAATTAATCTGATAAGGGAACTGTATCCAGAATATATTAAGAACTCTTACAACTCAGTAAGACAAGTAACCCAATTACAACTGGGCCAAGTATTTGAGTAGATATTTCTCCAAAGAAGATATACAGATGGCCAAAAAGCACACGAAAACATGTTCAGCATCATTAATCATCAGGGAAATGAAAATCAAAATCCCAGTGAGATACCACTTCATACCCCCTAGGTGGGCTGTAGTCAAAAAACACAATAACAAGTATTGGCAATGACATGGAGAAACTGGAACCCTCATACAATGGTGATGGGAATGTAAAATAGTGTAACCACTTTGGAAAACACTTGGGCAGATCCTCAGAATGTTAAACCACGTGATCCAGCCTTCTACTCCCAGGTATACCTGCAAGAGAAATGAAGTGCACCCAAAACTTGTACAAGAATGTTCACGGCAGTATCATTCATCATAGCCCAAAAGTGAAAACAACCCAAACGTCTATCGGCTGATAAATGGATAAACAAAATGCAGTATATCCATATAATGGAATATATTGTTCCTCAGTAAAAAGAATAAAGTACTGATATATGGATGAAACTTGAAAACATTATGCTAAGTGAAAGAAACCAGACACAAAGGATCACTTTATGCCCATTTATGGGAAGAGCCCAGAATAGGCAAATCTAGACACAGAGGTAGATGACTATTACCTCGGGCTGAGGTTGTGGGTAGGGATGGGGGGTGACTGCTAACGGGTATGGGGTTTCTTTTGGGGTGATGAAAACGTTCTAAAATTAGATTGTGCTGATGGTTGCACAACTTCTGTGAATATAGCAACAACAACTGAATTGTACATTTTTGAATGGTTAGATCTCATGGTACGTGAATTATATTTCAATAAAGCTATTTTTTAAAGTAATTGGAGTTCAGACTAACCCAGGTTTTTCTTCTTCCACATGCATTGTATCCTACTGTGGCAGAAGAAAGCCTATTCATCCTTTGTCACACACTCTGAAATCACACTGCACTTGCTACCAGAGAATTGAGTAGACAGTGGTCCTGGAGCCCACCAGGAGGATCAGCAGACAGAATCATACTCTTTCCCTGGTGGTTCTTACCCTGGCACTTTACTTTTTTCTCTCTAGCAATCCAGAACTCTCTCTTTTTAGTTTTGCTTCAAGCACATAATAACTCTATTAACTCTCACTAAGTATTTCCAAGTGTTAAGTCCTGCTGGTCTTGCTTTAGTGAAAAGATTCATTTATAATTAGCAGCATTCATTTGAAATAAATATTTTTCTTGCATCCTTTAAAACCTGACTGAAATGAGCCTTCCAGAAAAACATCTATATTAACACCTTCTGAGTAAGCAATCTTAATTGCAGTCATTTCTTTATTCCTCATATCAGCAATGTTCATATGCACGTCGTATTCACTATTAATTCATATGTACTGACAGGGTTCAAATCACACACACACACACACACACACACGCACACACATCGGTAACAACAAATTGTTACTGGGTCCTAGCCAATGGACTGTAACAGTGGCATTTTACTGGTTTTAATGCAGCAAAATTCTGTGCTCCAAAGCTTTCAATATAAGATTTATTTGTTTTCCATAGTTATTAACTGTAAAGAAAAAAATCCAATACATTGACACAAATCTTATTTCCCAATCTTATTCATACTTTAAATGTGATAATCTACTGCTTGAAGCACAAAAGGGCACCGTGGTGTTTCTAAAATATGGCCGTTAAAGTTTTGATGCTCTTTCTGTTGAAAGATAGGGACTCAATGACCTTCCGAGTGTAGGTGAGCTTGGGATGCTTTGCTTAATTGGCTGGTGGAAGTGATGCTGGGGGACTTCCGAGGCCAGGTCCTGAAAGCCCAGGTGGCTTCCACCTTGTCCTCTGGGACCCTCGCTCCGAGTGCTGAGTGCTGTGAGGACCCCAAGCCTCATGGAGGGACCACGCAGACATGCTCTGATCAACAAGCCCAGCCCAGCTCAGCCTTCGTGTCACCTCAGGTCAAGTACCAGCCTCGTGGGCTGTCGGAGGATTCCAGCCCCTCTCAGCTGATGTCCTGACAAGATGAATCAGAGACAAGCCAGCTCTGCTCTAGCCTGTCCAAATTCCTGGACCACAAAACTCATGACCAGAATAAAAATGGTTGTAGTACTTCGGGCCACTAAGTGTTAGAGTGTTTTGCTCTCTGCAGCGAGAGACAGCTGAAGAGACTTGGAAGGGACTTCTCCCGTCGAACATCCCTCAGACGTCGTTGCAAGAGAGTTAGCGGGTGAGTGATTCACCCCTAGTACCATCAAGACCCATTTAGGGACTTCCCTGGCGGTCTAGTGGTTAGGACCCTGTGCTTCCTCTGCAGGGGGGCATGGGTTCGGTCCCTGATCGGGGAACTAAGATCCCACATTTGGTGCAGCCAAACAAAAAAAAAAAGACCCATTTAAAGAAACTACCTTTGTTCATGGAATTCTGGTCCAGTTGCCACAAAGAAAGACTCTGGGTTCCTCCTAAAGTGTTTTGTAATTGGATATGACTTTTAATTTGCTGAGCTTTCTTTAATTATTTATGAAAGTCTGTCTAGTTTTTCCAACTACATTTTAAGTGACTGTTTCCCTTGTTCACTAACCTTGTTGCAGCAAACAAGGCAGAACTCAGCATCCCATGGGGGCTTGTAAGTGCCCTCTGAATGACCTTGCTTCCTTCTGGAGCCACCGAGGGCGACGGGCCCTGGGACCTTGGATGGTTGGCTGGGCTTCCGTGCCTGCTGCTTTTAACTGTGGGGGATTGGGTGGGCGGGGGGGACTGATATAAGGAAAGGGGAGTGGAGGAAGCAGAGGCTGGCAATCAGGAGACCTAGGGTCAGCTCAGGCTTCTAGCACGTGACACTTCTGGGATCTCTCATCAAGTACCAGCTTCTTGGAGCCTCCAAGAAAAGGGGAGAATAATTCATCCCAGGGTTGTTCTGCATTTCAAATGAAGTGATATAGGTAAGAAGGCTTTTCAAATTGAAATCACTCTGCAAATAAAAGTACAGCATTATTATTGTCTACTGTATGCATTTGCATAAATTACATCTTCTCTAGGCTTCCATGAAATGAGGTTAATGATAGTTATTACCTCTTGCCAGGATCACTGCAATACCCTCCTAGCTGGTCTTCCTATTTCTATTTTTGGGCTCTTAAAGACATTCTTCACACAGCAGCTGGGCCATTTTTTGACATACAAATTAAACTATGGCCCGCTCCTGTTTAAAATCCTCCAGTGGCCTCATATTGCACTTAAAATCAAATGTAAGCCCCACATCAGAGTCTACAAGGTCCTGCGCCATCTGGCCCCTGCCCACTGCTCTGACCTGGTGCATTGCCCTCTGCCCTGAACCCCCTGTGTTCTTCTCTGGGCTCCTCAAGCTCCCCAGGACCCTCACAGCCCCAGGACATTTGTACATGCTCCTCCCTTATGCGGCTCATGGTCTGGCCCCAACCCCTTGAAGAGGCTTTCCCTGACCACTCTTCCTAAAGTAGCCCTCACCTCTTTCTTACCCACATTATCCTATTTTGATGTATCCAGAGCACTAATCATTCTCTGAAATGTTATTGTTTAATGCTTCTTTGTTTGCTGTCTTCCGCCCCTAAAATGTGAATGCCATGAGAGCAGGGCTGGGACTGTTTTGTCAAGCGTGGCTCCCGGCACACAGTAGGCCCTCAATAAATCGGTGTTGATGAAGGAACGAGTAAATGATTGAAAATTTCAGAGTCCCTTCCACCCACCCCACCACGGAATAGAAAGTTCACATCTGCTCTGCGCTCCACAGAGGAAAGCCCCATGGGAGGAGGGGGTGAGAGTGATGAGGTACCAGATGTTGGGGCTGTGGGCCTGAGAGCCCATCCCTGGACTCTGCGGCAGGACAGCTCTCATTGGCTGAGATCACCCTTATCAGTGAGGGCAGCATCAAGCACGAGTTTTTCAGAAGCGCTGGAGTCGTTTGGGTCCTTGGTTGCAATGGCTAATTTTACGAGAGCCCGTGAGTGGACATGAGCTGACTTAACGTTTTGTCCTCTGCTCAAGACCAGGACTTCCTGCTCTTGTTCTAGCACAGTGCACTCCCAGAGTCATTCCTCCCAAGATTTTCCCGTGGCATTTTTACAACGAGGACAGGGCCCTTCTCCTCAGATAGGACTTGGCTAGGACAGGTAGGAAATGGGTCAGGAAGCAAGGCAGATGCACACGGGGGCCTAGAAGATGGCAGTGTCCTGAGGGCTCGCACCCACAAGTAACTTCTCACGTGAGCATCTAAAGCTAAGCTTTAGATAACAAAGGCGCTCCAAAACACACAGCCCACGGCATGGGTAACGCTGCATCAGGTCCATCCAAGGACCCCATTCCCTTTCTGGAGACCCTCGGGTCCTCAATCCATGAAGAGGGGGGAGGTGAGGAATAGCATGTTTTTTGTTTCGTTGGTTGGTTTTGGTTTTTTGTTTGTTTGTTTTTTAGCCGCGTGGCATGTGGGATCTTAGTTCTCTGACCAGGGATTGAACCTGGGCCCCCTGCCTTGGGAGCTCAGAGTCTTAACCACTGGACCACCAGGGAAGTCCCGGCCTGTCCTTTTATTTATTTTTATTTATTTATTTATTTATTTATTTTAAATGGGAATTATTTATTTATTTATTTTTGGCTGTGTTGGGTCTGCGTTTCTGTGCGTAGGGCTTTTCTCTAGTTGCGGCAAGCGGGGGCCACTCTTCATCGCGGTGCGCGGGCCTCTCACTATCGCAGCCTCTCTTGTTGCGGAGCACAGGCTCCAGATGCGCAGGCTCGGTAATTGTGGCTCACGGGCCTAGTTGCTCCGCGGCATGTGGGATCTTCCCAGACCAGGGCTCGAACCCGTGTCCCCTGCATCGGCAGGCAGATTCTCAACCACTGCGCCACCAGGGAAGCCCCCCGGCCTGTCCTTTTAAACACACACTGCATCACTTCTGCTCACATCCTTTTTGCCCAAATTTCGTCCAACGTCCACACCTCATTGCAAGGGAGGCTGAGACATGTGATCTCTATGAGGGCAGCTCATGCCCAAGAGAAAGAGGGGGTGACTATTGAAGGGGGTGGCGATTTACAGTCCCTGTCACATGCCCAGGAAGGAGCTGGCCAGCACAGCAACCCCAGACTTTGAAGTCCCTGCGGTCATCCCCACACATACAGAGGAGACTTCCATAATAGACCAAAGAAGCAAAGGGAAAGAGAGGGGTGGCTTTTAGAAAACTGAAGGAGATGGTCAAGGATTGTTTTGAGTGAAACTTCTCAAACATACGTACCGCTCTTAGATATATTTTTTTCCTACCATGAAACTTTCATGTCTCACTACAATCCAGGACATTCACAGGATCACAACCTTTTAAAATTTTATCCTTTTTGGATTGAACTCTTATGTTTGGGATCTTAGTCCAGAGGTGATTTTTTTTTTGTAAGTTGGAAAGTTTGCACATGTTCCATTCGGCAGTTTCTAGAGCAGAGAAACAAAAATCTCTCTTACGTAACATATTTTTTGGGATTCCTTTATGTTTGGTTGACTCAGGAGTCACTGTATCATTGTGAATGTTGGGGGCAGAAGGATGGGCAGGAGAATTTGTGGTCCACGTTATGCAAACTGCCCCTCCTAGGAGTCTCATGCACATAACCCTCATCATCCTAAGATGTTTCTGGGCAGCATTTCAAGCAGAATGTCTTGCTCTTTGGTTTCACGTATCGGCAAGTGACACGAGACGCCAGGAACTTGTATCTGCACGACATGCCAAGCGCAACCCTGCTGCTGCTGTGGAAACAGCAGTTGCTTCACTTGGGTTTGTCTTCTGCCTTGTCCTCTTTGGGCCTCAGGTTCTGACTCTGCAAAGGGGTAAGAAATAACTAGTTAGCACCTCCTAAACATCAGCTGCTTTTGTGACCTGGCAGAGCTGGGTTTTCTCCTTCGTACTATTGGGGTAGGGAGGTCACCACACCAGAGGTTGTCAGACTGCCCCGGGGGTCCCCAGAGTTCCGGGCTGGCCCCTCAGTTCCCTCTGGTTGATTCGGGGAGGAAGTGAGCTGGTGTCACCTGAAACAGCTCGAGTTGAATCTTTCAGATCATTTCCAATCCTGAAGTTAGGAGAGTCGAGAGGGTCAGAGAAGTGAGCCTGGGACATGGTATCTATTGATAGCTGTGAAGCAGGGATGGGAGCACGGTGTGGATGAAAGGTGGGGGGATGTTCAGATGGGCAAGGCAGCATCTTTCAGGGAATGAGTGCACAGCAAGCCAGACAGCGTGGCCCGTGGCTCATCTGGAAAGACATAGCCCTCGACTAGAAGACGGACGTTAGGAGCCCAGGGGTCTTCTATAAACCAGAGCATCCCCGAGTCTTGATTCCTTCCTCCACAAAAATTAAAGTCAGGAGGTGGGGTCCCGGACAAGTCTGTAACAACCTGTGTGCGTATTTCCGAAATCCCCCCAAACCAAACAAGTATTTCTCCATCTAGCACAAACTCATTTGGTGACAAAATCTGACCTGAACAAACGTGAGGTTATACATACCCTTTATTTATCTCTTTAGTTCAAGTACATACCTATATTGAGATATCAATCTATAGACACACGTTCTGTTTCATTTCAGAAATGTTGACGTGTTCAATTAAGGTGCCATCTCAGACCCACTGGGTGTGAGGTGACACCTCCAAAATTGGAGGAATTCTGAAGTCCAGACACATCTGTCCCCATGGGTTTGGGTAAGAGACTGTGCCAGGGACACTCCTCAACCTGCACTCTGGGTCTGTGGGCCACCAGCCAGGAGGCCCCGTGGTAACCATGACGCATCCCCCTGTACAAAGGACGGCCTTTCCCAGGCCCCCTGTGGTCACCATATTAATCCCCTGGGGCTGCCGTGACAAAGGATTACAGACTGGGCATCTCAAACAACAGGAATTTATTATCTCACAGTTCTGGAGGCCAGAAGTCCGAGATTAAGGTGTTGGTGGGTTGGATTCTCCTGATGCCTCTCTCCTTGGCTTGTTGACGGCCATCTTCTCCCCGTGTCCTTGCACGGTCATCCTCTGTGTGTGTCTTTGTCTTCATTTTCTTTTCTTATGAGGACCCCAGTCATATCAGACCAGAGCCCACCCTAATGACCTCATTTAACCTCAATCACCTTTTTAAAAGCACTGTCTCTGGGCTTCCCTGGTGGCGCAGTGGTTGAGAATCTGCCTGCTGATGCAGGGGACACGGGTTCGAGCCCTGGTCTGGGAAGATCCCACATGCCGCGGAGCAACTAGGCCCGTGAGCCACAACTACTGAGCCGGCGCGTCTGGAGCCTGTGCTCCGCAACAAGAGAGGCTGCGATACTGAGAGGCCCGCGCACCGCGATGAGGAGTGGTCCCCGCTTGCCGCAACTAGAGAAAGCCCTCGCACAGAAACGAAGACCCAATACAGCCAAAAATAAATAAATAAATAAACAAACAAACAAACAAACAAACTCCAATCTCTAAAAAAAAAAAAAAAAGCACTGTCTCTGAACACAGTCACGTTCTGAGGTGCTGGGGGTTACAGCTTCAACATATGAATTTGGGAAATACACAGCTCAGCCCATGACCACTTAGACCATTTCAGCAGCCAGTGCCCTTCTGCTGTCTCTGTGCTTACATCCGTGACTTTCTGCAAGTTACACAAAGAAGCGGAGACGGGGGTGTCTGCCTTGCCCTTCCTTCCTCCCTCCCTCTGTGGGTCTGATTCGTCAGTGGAAGACTGGGCTGTCTCATCTCAAGAACCGATTTTCACGGAGAGAAGTTCTAATAAATAATTAGACGCACATCTGCTGACTATGAAACTTTAGCCCAGGCCCCCACTGGGTCAGTGTGAAACAGGAGGCCAATAATCCAACCCCATGGGGTGTCTCCCTTTGTCCATCCTGCTTAGGAATGGGAGGGAGGGAGGGAGAGCGGGAGGGAGGAGGAGATCCCCAGTCCCTGGTGCCCGGCTGCCTGCCCGGCCACTCGCTCTGTCCTGCAGCTTCAACGACGGCACAGCTGGGAAGGGGACAGCCCGGAGGAGACAGTGTCGCTCCCCTCCAGACCATCCGTCTCGGCTTATTGTCCCCTGGGGCACGGCAGGGGTTCCCTAGCTTCTGTGGCCAATAAGTCAGGCGGTAGAGGCGGTCAGCCAGGATGCATGGACCGCCGGCAGCCCCGGGCCCAGGCTGCACTCTGAAGGCGACGCGCTGGCTGCAGCCATTGTAATCGTGACAGACGCCGAGGTGGGGGGTCCTTCAGGGCCCTCCTCACCTCCAGTGCGGCTCCACGGCAACCCCACATCAGACGGGAGCCTTCCTAGGGCCTCCGCGGCCTGAGGCAGGAGCCGTGTGTCTGGAGTCTGGCACGGAGCCTGCTTTGCTGCAGCGACGCAGGAAGCTGGTCAGCTTGCCAGCTGACGGACACTCTCCCTCTAGCCCCAGCCCTCACGGCCTGCGTGTCAGCAGATATTTCAGACGACAGACCCCTTCTCCGGGCACCGTGCTTGATGACAGCACGGCAACACCTGCTGGAGGGACCACGGCCGAGGCTTTTAGTGAACCTCAGGCGTCCGCACGAGGATGCTGTCCCCCGTCAGGGTTTCGCAGGCCCTAATAGTGTCGTCGAAGCATGCAGAGAAGGCCGTGGGGCTGTCATGGGCACACGTGTTCTTTTCTTCCAAAGTTCTGGACCCGAGGGTTGCATCAGGGATGAGCGAGCGCGTCGGCAGCCCTGAGTCCTCAGCATCCTCGCGGCTCTCGCTGTGCCGGGAGATAAGGAAGGCCCCGGGGAGGCCGGGAGCCCTCGCTCTCTCCCCTGCTGTCCCCGAGACAGACGGTGATGGCTCCTTATTCCACAGCTGTGCACGTTCCAGAGGAAAACAACCTGTGAACAGACAGCTGTTGGGAGCTCTCGCCAGCCCCTTGGAAGTCCCAGTGCCCCTAGGGGGGGAGCAGGGAGTTGATAGGAGACGTGCAGGGGCCGCTCGTCCACATGGGCACTTCTGCTCGGTCCCAAAGTCCAGGGAAACAAGACACTGTGAGCAGGTTCCTACAATTCCAGGGCAGAGTTCCCTCTGTCCTTCATGTTCCCTCTGTTTTAGCTTCATCCGGTCCCTTCAGACCCTCTGATGGGGCGTCCTGAGACCCCCCCCACCCACGTCCTGTCCTGGGCACTCGCCCCATGTTTTACTTTCAGAATTCTCCCAGAGCGTCCTGGTGCACACGCCAGGGGGACAGACAGGATCAACCTGAATGTGAGTATGTGTGATGTGTGTGAGTGGGTGTGGGTGTGTTTGTGTCCATGTGTATGTGTGTGAGTATGTGTTTCAGTGTGTATGTGTGTGAGTGTATGTGTGTGTGAGCCTGTATGTGGGAGTGGGAGTGTATGTGTGTGAGTGTGTGTGTGTGAGTGCATGCATAAGTGTGTGTGTGAGTCTGTATGTGGGAGTGTGTGTATGTGTATGAGTTTCAGTGTGTATGTATGCGTGTGAGTGTATGTGTGTGTGTGAGTGTGTATGTGTTTCAGTGTGTATATATGTGTGTGTGTGTATGCGTGTGTATGTGTTTCAGTGTGTATGTATATGAGTGTATGTGTGTGTGAGTGTGTGTGAGAGTGTGTGTGCATGTGTGTACGAGTCTGTATGTGTTTCAGTGTGTGAGTGTATGTGTCTGTGTGAGTGTGCACAAGTGTGTGTATGTGAGTCTGTGTGTGGGAGTGTATGTATGTGTGTGTGTATGTGTTTCAGTGTGTATGTGTGTGAGTGTATGTGAGTGTGTGAGTATGTGTGTGCACAAGTGTGTATGTGTGTGTGTGAGAGCGTGTGTGTGTGTGTGTGAGTGTGTGTGAGAGTGTGTGTCTGTGTCTGTGTGAGTGTGCACAAGGTGTGTGTATGTGAGTCTGTGTGTGGGAGTGTGTGTGTGTACGTGTGACTAACAAGGACTCCATGCTTCCCACGTGTCTGCCCCGTGACTATAGACTATATACACGTTACCTCCATTCATCCTCACACGAGCCCTTCGGATGCGCATTCTCATCCTGTTTTACAGCTGAGGACACCCAGAGAATTACAGGGGCTTCTAAGAGGCCCGAGATCACACAGCAGACAAGGACTTGCCCAGTGTGCCAGCGGGAAGCGGGGATGCTGAAAAACCCACGCCATCCCATTTAGGCAGAAAAGCTTCGTCCTCTCTCCTGATTCAGGGAGCAGCTGTGGGGTCAGGATGGGCTTGGGAAGAAGGAGGAGAAGCTCTTGTATTCCAAGGGTCTGGAACCGGGTATGGAACATCATGGCAGGTTTCCAGCCCTCTCCTCAGGTGCTTGGGGGTGGGGGCAGGAGCCGGTGCAGCTGGGCGTCCCTGAAGAAGGAGGCCGGCAGCTCCTCTGGCCTCCTTGGTGCTGGGGGGCTAGGGTGCCGTCTCCCTGGCACTGGCTCTCGGGAGCACAGCTACTCCCTCCACTTCACGCTGCTTCATCGACTGGAAGACGTCCCGTCTCCTCTCTGCCGGGACTTCCTTGTCCTGCAGAATGTCACCCACTGTCAGCTTCCCCAATGGGACACTGGCCCTTCCCCCTGGTTTCACGTGAGTCAGCCCTGTACATGGAGGCGTATGTGGCAGGACAAGAGGGGGGCTCATGGCAGGGGATGCAGACCCAACACCAGACAACTGGGCTTAAATCAAGGCTCCCAGCAGCATGACCTCGGGCAGGTTACCGGACTCACAAAGCTCCCATTTCCACGTCTGTAGGACGGGGATTTAGAGCCCGTTCCACAGGGCTGTCTTGGGACTGAATGAGAACACACATATGATGTCCTTGGATGCCCAGGATGTCCCTTGGTACGCAGACCACTGCTTCTGTCCCTTAATCAACCAACACACCGGCCGACCACTGGGCCCGCCTCTCATGTCCTATTTTCCTACACTGGTCCCTCCCAGCCAGCCTTGCCTGACTCCAGTTCTTGAGCGGAAAGGCCAATTATGGACACCAAACTGGGAACCACACAGTCAGGTCCTGATTCCAGGGAGCACTTCCAAGTTACCTGAGCTCTGGCCAAGCCGCTGATCTCACCTGCAGAATTATGACCAGCTCTTCCTAACTCAGCTGAGATCCTTTATGCAAAAATGCTTCTTGCCTGCAAATCCCTGGTCAGTGCAATGTCATGAGACTAACGCCAGCTCTTAATGCTGTCTCCACGGCCTAACTCAAAATTAGGAAAAATGTAAAAACTCAAATAAATTGTCACTCTCTCTCAGTTAAGAAACAAAGCGTAGACATTTCACTTGTCCTCTGGAATTGGAAGCCTCAGTGAGAAGACCCAAAGGAAGAAAGATTTCTAAGAATGACTGAGAAGTCCAAGGCCACCGCACACCCAGAGCAGAAGGGGGCATTGGGAACCAAGGTGGTCAGCACCCACCTGAAGGAGGTGACATTTGAAATCAGCCATGAGAAAGGGGACATCCTTAACTCCTACTTCTTATGTTCCAGAGAATCTCACATTTTTCAGGGATGGATTCCATTTCTCAGTAAAATCTTCTGCCAAAGCCCCAAATGTAAAACCACAAATTGGTGTTTTAATGGCGTACATTTATGCTACCTCAAATTTATAACATTTGTTGGGACGTCTCTGGTGGCTCAGTGGTTAAGAATCCGCCTGCCAAATACAGGGGACACGGGTTCGACTCCTAGTCCAGGAAGATCCCTCATGCCACGAAGCAACTAAGCCCCTGCGCCACAACTACTGAGCCTGCGCTCTCGAGCCCAAGAGCCACAACTACTGAAGCCCGCGTGCCACAACTACTGAAGCCCATGCGCCTAGAGCCCATACTCTGTAACAAGAGAAGCCACCACAATGAGAAGCCCGCACACCGCAACAAAGAGTAGCCCCAGCTCGCTGCAACTAGAGAAAGCCCGTGCGCAGCAAAGAAGACCCAACACAGCCAAAATTAATCAATGTGTTTTGCAAAAATAAATTAATTAATTTAAAAACATTTATAACATTTATTAATTACAGATAAAATCCACAAATATCCCAAGGTTTATTTTATTTAATAAGAACTTTGAAATACTCATAACTGCTCTACCAACTGATTTATTTCTATGTGTTGTTTTTCTTTGCAGAGGGTTGAGAAATGTCCAGCTCACTCAGCATTCTGAGTGAGTTTTTAAATAATTCACTTTGCAACCTCAGGAGGCTTTCATCAATGTCATCCAGATCAGGGGTAAGTAAACTGTCTCTGTAAAGGGCCAAGTAAATATTTTAGACTTTGTGGGCCTTGCGGTCTCTGCCCTCTCTCTCAAAATCAGCCACAGACCATGTGTAAACAACTCAGCCTGGCTGTGTTCCAATACAACTTATTCTATGGACAAAGAAATTTTCATTTCATATAATTTTCAGGTCACAAAATATTCTTCTTCATTTCTTTCCAATCATTTAAAAATGGAGAAGCCTGGGACTTCCCTGTGGTGCACTGGATAAGACTCCACGTTCCCAATGCAGGGGACCCAGTTTCGATCCCTGGTCAGGGAATTAGATCCCACATGCATGCCGCAACTAAGGACCCCTGGAGCTGCAACTAAGGAGCCCACGTGCTGCAACTAAGACCCAGCTCAACCAAATAAATAAATAAATAAACATTTTTTAAAAAAATGGAGCAACCACTCATAGCCAACAGGCCATACAAAACCAGGTGGTGAACCTGATTTGGCCTGCAGTTTGCTAACTCCTGATATAGATGTTCTAGAGAGTGACAGTAGAATATTTTCATTCCAAAGTGGAATCACTAACTGAAAAAAGCTCTACAAGATTGTTTCAAATCATTAATTAGTAAGTATATAATTTGAAGGAAATCAAAGGATGTTTTTCCATTTCTTGCAAAAATACTGTCCTATATCTTTGAAACATTTTGATGTCAATGTCATTTTAAAAAAACAGAATCTTAGATATCTCAATGGCCATCTCGGGAAAATAGTGAGGCAAAGTTTTAAATCAGTCAAATTTATTTAATTTTTCAGACTGAGTTCAAATTTTTTTTTCATTGCCAGCAATTCTACTGCAGTTGTAATCATCACAATGCTGTAACACTCACGGCCCGAAGGGAATTTGTTCCTTTCATTAAAAATATCAGTGAAACGTGAAGATTGAAGCAACCATGTTATATCTGGCAGTATTTAGCTGGGTAGAGTTTCTACATCAGTAAAACTATATATATCATATATACAGTTGACCCTTGAACAATGCAGTGTGGGACGTCCACTCTCAACACACTGGAAAATCTGCACCTAACAGTCGGCCCTGGGTATCCGTGGTTCCACAGGTGCATTCAAACAACCACGGACTGTGTTGTATTCTAGAACTTACTATTGAAAAAAATCTGTGTGTAAGTGGACCAGCACAGTTACAACCTGTGTTGCTCAAGAGTCAGCTGTATACACACACACACACACACACACACACACACGTATATAGTATATAGTAATTTTGTGTCTCATTTAAATATTCCTACCAGAATTTGGATCTTCTCAAGAGATAGACCTGAAACTTTATTATGAAAAGGCAATTTCTTACATACCATTACAAATAATTGTTAGTAAAATTGACAATTTCTTTTTCTTATTTTTATTTTTTATTGGAGTATAGTTGATTTACAATGTTGTGTTAGTTTCAGGTGTACAGCAAAATGATTTAGTTATACATATGCATATAGCTCTTCTTTTTCAAATTCTTTTCCCATTTAGGTTATTACAGGATATTGAACAGAGTTCCTTGTGGTATACAGTAGGTCTTTGTTGGTTATCTGTTTTTTATTTTATTTTTTTATATTTATTTATTTTCTTTGTTTTTTTTGGCTGTGTTGGGTCTTAGTTGCGGTATGTGGGATCTTTCATTGTGGTGTGCGGGCTCTTTGTTGCAGCACGTGGGCTTCTTTCTAGTTGTGGCATTCGGGTTTTCTCTCTCTAGTTGTGGCATGTGGGTTCCAGAGCGCATGGGCTCTGTAGTTGTGGCGCGGGCTTAGTTGCCCCGCAGCATGTGGGATCTTAGTTCCCCAACCAGGGATCGAACCCACGTCCCCTGCACCGGAAGGCAATTCTTCACCACTGGACCACCAGGGAAGTCCCTGTTTATCTGTTTTAAATATAGTAGTCGGTATATGTTCATCCCAAACTTCCAATTTATCCCTCCCCCCAACCTTTCCCCTTTGGTAACCATAAGTTTGTTTTCTAAGTCTGTGAGTCTGTTTCTGTTTTGCAAATAAGTTCATTTGTATCATTTTTGTAGATTCCACATATAAGCGATATCATATGATATTTGTCTTTCTCTGACTTACTTCACTTAGTATGATAATCTTTAGGTCCATCCATGTTGCTGCAAATGGCATTATTTCATTCTTTTTTATGGCTGAGTAATATTCCATTGTATATATGTACCACACCTTCTTTATCCATTCCTCTGTCAATGGACATTTAGGTCGTTTCATGTCTTGGCTATTGTGAATAGTGCTGCTATGAACGTAGGGGTGCATGTATCCTTTCAAACCATAATTTTCTCTGGATATAAAAATGGACAGTTTCTATAGTATTATTCAGTACCAGGTGGAAAGATCCTACCTTAGTGCTTATCTGCACAACTTAACCTTATTCCATCAAATCCCAGGTACCTGGACTGACACCATTATCTTCAGCACCACTAAGAAAGGAAAAACACTGCCAGACAAAGATTCAGTGCTTCCTTGTATCTTACAATTTCATTTCATAATTATTAGAAGCATTCTTTTAAACATATTTTAAAATTTAAAAATCACAAATTTCTTTCATAAAACAAAAAATATACGTGGAATAAAATTGGTTAAGATGTTTATGAAGCTTCACAAAGTTAGATCCAGCAGAACGTCTTCTGAGCCGCCGGAGTGTGGACAAAAGCACGCCCTGTCTTGTCCCCAGGACACCCTTCCCTTGCTTCATTGCAAGGGTGGCAATGACAGCGACCAGCCAGCGGTGACCAGCGTGGTGATCCTGACGTGCAAGCCCACTTAGCACAGCTTAACCATGAAAAATGTGCACCCAAAGCCAACAAAATACAAGATGGCCATTTGGTTACTCCTCCTGGGGCTGCCCAGCCTCTTTTTCTAACTTACTTGAGAGTGTATTTAAAAACTTTCTTTTTGGCAGTTGAGAATGCGTCAGATTTTACGTAAGACAAATCTTGCTCAGCTATGTCAATGCGTTTTGCAAAAATAAGTGAAATGAAGAAACCCAGAGCCTGAGCACCCTGACCCAGCAAACCCCAGGGTGCCCCTGCTCTCAGACTTTGAACCGAGCCCTCGAGTCAGGGCAAAGCTCCCCGGGGTCTGTCTCTGGGCTCTGTTACCAGATGGCAGCGCTTCCCAAAGCCTGCTCATTTGATACTTATGTCAAGTGTCCCCAAATAAGGAAGTGTTTCCTCCCATATTTTCTAATTTCACTTTCTTATGTGTGATAGAAGGCACGTCTGCTGCATACCCCTATCCGTGTATTTTATGTTCTCGTTTCATTTTTCTTCTTATTGATAGATTTTTTTCAGTAACATTCAATTTGCACTGAAATCAGATGGAAGCCCTGTTTTCATGTTTACTCTGTTTTATTTTCAAAAGATGCCTTAATTTGGCAGGGACAGCAACAGCACAAGCACACCAAGGGCGTGGGAGGGTGTCTGCCACAGCCAGGCTGAGCCCTGCTAACAGGTAATTATGACGTCACACCTGGGCTTGGAGGGGCTGTTTGCACCCCTTTGGGGTCTTTCCTGCAGGCTTGTCAGGAGGAGGCACTGGGTGAAAAATTGACCGGGAGACTGGCATGGCATCATTTTACCGTCAGCCTAGCTAATCTTTTTGCAAATACCATAATGCTCTTTTAAAACTTCTTCATTTAAAAGCAATTTTTTTTTCATTTTTAACAAGTAATCAAGTTCCAGTTTTTGAGTCACTGATCCCTTCTGCCTGAAAAAAAAAGCATTTATAAATATACAAGTAGAACCAAAATCATGCAAAACTCACAATAACCACAAAACCCACAGTCATACCTTGACGAGACCACAGACCCAGCAGACACAGTTAACAGCGACACTGAACAGTAATCGTAGCCACCGCTGCCCGGGCCCCACCACTGGCTGGCACTGTGCTCAGTTCTGCGTGAATTAGCTCATTCAACCCTCTCAGCTGTGCTACTGAGGTAGGTACGATTAGCACCTATTTTACAGATGAAGAAACTGAGGCCCAGAGAGGAGGTGAAGCGAGGTCCCAGGGACGGAATAACAGCACCGATTTGGAGTCCCCAGAGATCTGGACCTGGTGTCCATGGACCCCTGTCTTTCACCTTGGTCAGTGGCAACACATAGAGCTACAGACGTCCGAACATTGCTCATGGGAAGGAGGAATAAGGAAATGCACAGGGAGGACGAGGGAGGCTTTACTTGGAGGTTGGCACAGAGACAATCTGGTGAATATGTATAATTTTGTATAGTACAGCCCACCTGGGTGTGTGTGACTTTTCATAATTAAAATGCATATAGAATATATGTATATATATACGTATATATGCATATTCATGTTTGTGTATTTATCTGGATCTGTACATTTAAATCTTTAAAATTTTCTGAAGTCTCATTTATAAAATCTATTTGATGAATACATGAATACTTGCTATCTTATTCTCTATACTTTTCTGTCTAGATGAAATATTTTAAAAAATACTTTATAATCTAAAAGAAAAAAAAAGAAAGCAAATCAAACGTCTGCAGACCTCTGAAACTTCACAAGGGCCGAGATCGCACCCCCAGGAGCCCAGGCTCTGAGGAACAAATAGGGCTGCCCAAATGGTTTGACCGCAAAGGGATGCAAAGTTTCCAGAGGCTGCCTGGGAGGCCTCCCCATCACTTCCTGGTGAGCCCCTCCCCTCCCCGCCTCCTGGAGGCTCCGCCCACTGTCTCAGCACCTCTCTGTCCGCCCCTCCCTCCAGGCAGCATCCTCACCTGTGCTGTTCATTTCCTCACCTGCTCCTCCTTCTGCAGCAGGCCTGGGTGGGTCCACGTCCACCCGACAGCAGACGCCCATCACTCAGTGAGCAGATCAACCAACGCAACGGCCAACACAGCCTCGGGGGCTCCTTTTGGCTCTGACAAGGCATCTCTGATTTCCCTTGACTCTCCCCTCACCACAGCCCGTAGCCAAGCTTTCTTTCTACCCACGATCACGGATCCACGCGGAGGAGGCTCGAGGTCCTTGCCTTTGACTGAGGACCTGTGACCAGCCTGCCTGCTGTTCAAGGAAGAGGTGGGCCGGGAGGAGGAGAGCAAGATGCCTGGACCAAACCAACGACGGTGCAAGACCTAGGCCCGCGCAGCGATGTGCCGGGAGGGGCTTCGATAAAAGCTCACTGGGGGGACAGAGAGAGCATTGGGTGGCGGGGGTGGGATGCATGCACACCAAGAAGGGAAGTTACAGGATAGGGTTGGAGAAGTGAGTGTGGCCATGGCACTCGAGGCACTGGGAGAGCAGAAGCCGGGAGGGAGGGACGAGAGATGCGAGGGACGAGGCTGGGCTGGGAGACAGCGGCCTTCTGTGCCAGGCTAGCAATGGTCTGCTCCAGACGGCCCAGACTCTAATACCTGAAGCACGAAGCATGTCCACGTGACCTTACGTGATCCTTGCAATGACCCTGTGGGAGACGGTTCCTGTCCCCACTTTACAGGTGAGTATACTGAGGTCCAGAGAAACTAAGATACTTCATCAAATTCACATAGGCAGGGAGTAGATAGATTAGGAGATGGGAAGATAGAGACTTTCACTCTAAGACCCAACAGAAACCCTCCTCCTCTCCCCAGGTCACATTCTGTGGGCTTGATTCCCTCAGCCCACCCCCTTTCCCCCTGAAGAGGGAACTCACTTTTCCACTCAGGTCATGCACAGGATTGATTCAACTCAGGGACAGACTAACCCAGGATTTGGGGCAACCCTTAAATCAGATACTCAGAGTTGGCTCTGGCCGTTGGGCAGCTGGGGATGCCAGCCTGGTCCATTCCATCTGTGGATGTACCTATGGGATGTGTGGGCGAGTTACGGTCTGTGGCCTCTGATGAATGGCTGCACATCCCCGGGGAGGAATGGCTGGCAAAAGGTAGGACTGAGCTGGGGCTGAAGTGTTGCTGCCCCCCACGGGCTCCTTGGCCTCTTCATCCTTTGGGGCCCCCGACCTGGGGAGCCCTGGCCCTGGGGGTCCATCAGAGGCCGTGGTCAGTGCGCGGATGAACATGAGCACCCCCTAGGCTTTCCTCGGCCTCCTGCTCGATCACCGTATGGTTCTGCGTCTCTGGGGTTGTCTGTTGTCAGGGGGCGCTGGGGCTCTGTAACGTCTAGTTTGGGGGTAAGGAGCCTAGTGAATGGCCTCGGCCTGTGCTGTGAGTAGCGCTGCTTGCAGGTGAGGATGCCTGGAAGGGGTCTAACTCTCCTCTCTGAGCTGAGTCTGGACGATGTGAGTGGGATCCGGGGACCTGCCCCACCATGCGCTCGCTCCAGGCTCACAGAAGCCTTGGCATTTGCATCAGGAGAAACTCACAAAGCATCAGGCCATGTTTAAGGAGCAGCTACTGGATTGGTTCAGGTGGGATTCATGGCGACTGTCCTTTGCTTCCAGCCTGGGGGCCCTTGAGATGGTATAAGAGGCTGGAGGAGAAACCAGGCCAACTCTACACAGGATTTCAAAGTAGATCTGATCCTACAGCTTCTGAAGGTGTTGCAGGAAAGAAAGTGGGGCGCGAGAGGATGGTCACATCCCAGGTCTCAGGCGAGTCCCTGGGACGGCCACTGAGTGTGGGTTCTTGGTTTCTCGCAGGAAAGAATTCAAGAGCGAGATATAGTAAAGTGAAAGAAGGTTTATTCAGGGAGATACACACTCCATAGACAGAGTGTGGGCCATCTCAGAAGGTGAGTGGCCCCAAAATATGGGGTGGTTATTTTTTTTATATATAAATTTATTTATTTCATTTTTTGGCTGCATTGGGTCTTCATTGCTACACGCGGGCTTTTCTCTAGTTGTGGCCAGCGGGGGCTACTCTTCATTGCGGTGTGCAGGCTTCTCATTGCGGTGGCTTCTCTTGTTGCGGAGCACAGGCTCTAGGCGCACGGGCTTCATTAGTTGTGGCACGCAGGCTTAGCAGTTGTGGCTCGCGAGCTCAGTTGCTCCGCGGCATGTGGGATCTTCCCGGACCAGGGCTCGAACCCGTGTCCCCTGCATTGGCAGGTGGATTCTTAATCACTGCGCCACTAGGGAAGACTGGGGTGGTTAGTTTTTATGAGCTGGGTAATTTGATAGGCTAATGAATGGGAGGATTATTCCAACTATTTTGTGGAAGGGGTGGGGATTTCCAGGAATTGGGCCACCGCCCACTTTTTGGCCTTTTATGGTCAGCCTTGGACCATTCATGGCGCCATTCATGTGCCATGTGCCATGTGCCATTTAGATGCTAATGTGTTACAATGTGCTTATAATGAGACTCAAGGTCCACTGGAAGTCGATTGTCCACCATCTTGGACCTAGTTGGTTCTAACCAGTTTACGTCGTGTCCTCAATGGCTTCGTCATTCTTTTAAAGGTTGTGCCCTGCCCCCTTCCTGTCTAAAGGGATGGGGTACAAAGACACCAGGAATGGGAAGAATCTCAGAAGCGCTGATCAGTCATGCCTTGAAAACTCTGCTGTTCTTGAAGCCCACAAGCACTTGAAGAATTCCTTATGGTCCCATAGACCCCAGTCCAAGTGAAAGTCCTTCAGCTGAAAAGTTGGGCAGCAGAACCGGATTCGACTTCCTTGCTGGCTGGTGGCCTTTGGAACGTCACTGAGCGGCTCTGTTTATAACAGGTGATCCTGGGGGCCTGGTCTCCCACCTTCACAGCAGGGCTTCCCGCCCACCCCTCAAGCCCCGCCCCCCTCAAGCCCCGCCCCCTCTCAGACCAGAAGCCTTAGCAGAGCCTTGCAGGGCTCTTAGCCGTGGGGGGAAGCACCCACACCACCAGCGGGAATGTTGGGGGTGGAGGCTGGCAAAGCTTGGAGCATCACAGAGTCCGGTCCTGGGAGCATCAGGGACGCTTCAAAGTCATCTGAGATTCCCTTTGAACATCCATTTCCTTATGGTCAATTTCTTATCTCAACCCCCGTTCTCACCACCTGTGTAACAGGGAAGAGCCAATTTTGACTCCACATTGGATCTGTGTCTGGACTTTAGCCTTTGCTCTCCGTTGCTTTTGTTATTATAATCATACATAATGGCCTGCCTCAGGGAACCCTGCCCACCTGTGGAGGGCTGCAAGAGAGAAGAAACTAACACATCCCCTCCCGGCGGCTGGTCATTCCTGGAGATGTTTTGCAAGTCTGATGGCCCTTTTTACTTTACATCCTCCCTACCTGTCCCTCTCTATTCTGCCTTTTTACTTTACTTTCCTCTCTGATTCCATAGAAGAAACTGGCATCCAGACCCCGATAAGATGGTTATTTTGAGACACTAGTCTGCCATCTTCTCGTTCTGCCTGCTGTCTGAATAAAGTCGTATTCCTTGCCTCAGCACCTCGTCTCTGATTTATTGGCCTGTCGTGCGGCAAGCAGAGCGAGCTTGGACTCAGTAACACCTACACCCTCCCAAACTTACCTTCCCAGATTTTAATCTCATGTGGAAAATGTAACATTCTAAGACATTAAACACTGTCCTTCTTTATGCGTCATGGTAGGAGGATTCCCCCAGCAACCCACAGAGGTGCTTCCGGTGATTCATAAATCCATACGATTTGTTTGCAAATATCATCCCACATTCAGTTCTTAGAAATCTCTGCACCTTTTGTTGGTTTCCTATACACGCAGCTGAAAGTTTCAAGGACTTTTCCATTGGAAGTCTGAAATCCCTTTTCCTGTTTATCTTAAGTAGGATTTAGATAGTGTGGCTCAGTAGAGGAGGAGGGAGAGGGAGATGGGAGCAGGGAAGGGGAGGAAAGAACCTGCTGGAAGGAAAACACCAACAGTGCGTGTGCCATGGTCCTTCCTCCCGAGGCTGAGGGTCTGTGGCAGATGCAGTCAAGGCAGGCCTTCCGCAGGAAGCTGGGGTGGGAGCTTCAAGCTGGGGTGGAGGTCCTTGCATTTATAGGGCTTCCCTTTGCAGCAGGTGAGCTGCTAGCTTGCATCTTCATGCACCATCCAGAAAACCTTTTAAAAATACAATTAATCTTTTAAACCCATGGTGAGTGATTTCTTGGGACCTCACAAACTAACGTCTTTTTCTTACAAACACTTCATAAAGCCCAAAGAAATAAACCTTGCTCTCCAGAAGTTGTCCGCTCCAACCTGGCTGGCCCATCAGGTCCCCTTTCCACACACAGGACTCCTGGCCGGGCCTCTGGGACTCACCCAGAATAACAAGGACCCGAGGAAGCAGCGGTTCACAAGGGTTTGCTTGCCTCGTGCGTTGGGATGGATGGGACTTTGTTCAAGTCCTACCCAGGTTCTGGGGTGACCTCAAAGGCTCCCTCTTCCAGGAAGTCTTCCTTCCTTGTTTCTCCACATCAGAATTCATTACTCCCTCTGAAAGATTCCCATAGACCTTATTTTCTACCTTTTTTTTTTCTATTGCATCTTCCTCTTTCTGACTGCTTGTTTTTCTTCCCCAACTGCTTGAGGGCCTGGCTCAGAATTTTGCACAGAGCAGACCCAATACATGTTTGTCATATCAGTAGATCTGCTTCTAATGTCTTCAATATCATAAAAATCTGAACTGGGCATTAGAAGTGGGTGAATTCCTTCCAGCTACTGAGAAGGACTGAGCATAGGGGTCCCTTTCCCACCTCCTTGCCCTCAGCCTAGGACTTTCCTGCATCCCCACCATCTCCCAGCACACTGGGCTTCGAAGGGCCCCACTTTTGGTTTGATGCTCTGATGTTGCCATCTTGAAACCCTTAACATTTTTTGAACAAGGGACCCACATTTTCATTTTGCGTTTCTGTCTGCAAATTAGGTAGCCCATCCCAATCTCTCCATTTATAAATGAGCATGTGCTGACTTCCTTAATTGTACTCATCATAGCAGAGGACATATTCCGGCAGATGAGACGTTTTATAAAAGAAGTGGCTATGGTAACAAAATATAATTTTGTACTATTAAGGAAGTGATTCCAAATAGAGATCTTAGGAAACTGGTAATAATAGATTAAAAAGAAGAGGTTATGTTAATATAAATGTTTCAGACATTACATGAAATTTCTAAAGAAAAAAAAATAAAATAAAAAAAAATAAAAAGAAGAGGTTGATAATCGCCAGAAGATGGAGTACTTATTGAAAAATAGGTTAAATATTTTATTTCTCTCAATCCTATTTGTGCTCCTAATACGCACTATTTATAAACAATGGCTATTCTTTTTTGCATAACTTTGCCGTTTACAAAAGTTGTTTGCTTTCACTATCTCGCTGAATCCTTACACCTTTGCGGAGTATGTACCTCTACTATCATTTCCACTTTACAGGTGAGCCAACTAAAATTAAAAAACTAGCGACCTTGCTGGGGAAACTTGTTGCTATAACCATGAGCTGAACCCACCCACTGTGGACCCTAAATTTGAGACTTGTCACTGTTCCAGGGATATCCACCAACATACGGTTTATCAAGGAACAGAAATGTCAATCCAGGCCCTGTATGAAATACAAAATTTCAAATTATTTAAGTAAAAGTTAGTAAGATTTGACTACAGTTAACTCACGAGCAAAAGGGCAAAGTCTCTTAAGAAGATCAAGTCATGACTACCACCTAGAGTCTTCCTGCCTCATGAAGAAAAATGAAAAAAAAAAAAAAAAAAAAGCTAGAATTTGCTCCGTTGCTTTGAATTAAGTGCCTCATTCAGTAACTTTAGAAAACGTGAAAGAGAAAACAAAGCTCTGAAACCCCTTTCACATGCTCTCAGGCTGTTTCACCCGTGGGTGCCCCTGTGCGTCAGCCAGGCCTTGTTTAGTGATAACCCCGAGGAGGAATGAAAGAAGGTTCTAGAGACAGATGGGGGAGAGCCAGGGAAAGTGCGGAAGGTGACCTTCCCATGGGTGCAGCCTGACCTTCACACACCCCGCAGGCCTGCCCTGCCTGGGACAGACAGGCATTCAGAGAATGGCCCTGTTCCAGCAGCCGGTTCAGGGAGCATGTAAGCCAAGCCGGTGTCAGAGGCCGAACGCCCCGTCTCCGCCTGCACCAAGGCCAAGTCTGTCCGGGGCATTCTCAGCAGTGGCCGCGGACATCTGTGAGAACTCCGAGGGCATCTAAGGACGAAGCTGGGATGCTGGTCTGAGCTGCTGATTAAGAAAAAAGCGTAGGCATCCATGGGGCACGATTCTGTTTTAGTTTCTTTTATTGAACGAACACTTGCAGAGTGCTTTTTACATCCCAGGGAGTAACTCAGTCCTGTACTAATATCACGTCATTTCATCCTCACGGTAGTCCATTCAGCTGTGACCATTATCATCCCATTTTACAGATGAAAGTCAAGGCCAGCGAGGTAAGTAACTTGCCCAAGTGGCAGCACGGGGCCTTGGCCCCAGCAGCTTGGTGCCACGGGCTAGACGCGTGCCCACCACTCTGTGCCCAAGGGGGCTTCCTGGGGGCACCCCTGCCCCACGTGAGGAGCGCTGTGATTCTACCACAGGGCCAGTTCTCCCTCTGAAGGGGGGAGCTGAGATACATACAGCCAGGCTCCCAGGGTCTTTCCTTACACCTATGCCAGAAAATTCTCTTTACTTTTGCCTTTTCCTGGTTTTGTAAGAGTAAAGCCAGAAAGATCCTTTTAAGAATATCTCCTTCTCTGGCCTGTTGGGCTGTCCCTTAATTCTATCAGCAGACATTACATTTTTAAGTCAGCATTTCCCCAGCTGGGTCCCGCAGAACGCTCATTCAGGGTGGGCTGAAAAGAACATGAAGTCAAAAGGGCCCCAGTGGTCAGTGTGCCAACAAGATGGATTGTCTGAAGTTCTGAATCTTTCCTATACGTGGTCTTTATACTGTAAACGTATACTTTACACATAGGCAGTCACTGATACTATTATTCTGCACGGTTTTAAACCTTAAATGAACAATTTCACACTTCATTTATCATTTTATGACTTGCTTTTCTCTGCAAAATTATGTTTGGCAATTTAGCCTTGTAAATGCAGCCAATTTGAGTTCCTTTGAATGCCACAATATAATTAAAATTTTTCTAGTATCTACATTAAAAAAAGAAGCAGGTAATATTAAGTTTAGTGACGTTTTTACTTAACCCCATACAGCCCAAATATTATTTTCCCGCATTTTACAAATGAGGAAAATGAATGATTTGCCTAAGAGCTCAAGCCAATAAGAAGCAAGCTGGGTTGCTCATCTGGGCCCTGAGTGCTTGACACCAGCCCAGAGGGACCCAGGAAGGTCTAGTCTTTAGCCCTTGTCCCTGCCTGGAAGACCCAAGGAGAAAGGTCCTCTCTCGCTGGGGGTCTAACCCCTCCCTGCCCTGCAGTCAGGGGTAGTTTGAGGACCACCAAGGCGGCTCGGGGGTACGTGGCCAGAGGCAGCCAGAGGAAAGGGGGAGTAGGGCCCCTGGACACTTGCCCCCCAGGGCACACTGCTGCCCCCTCTGACCAGAACAGCTCTGTGATCCCAGCTGCTGCCAGGTTTTCCATTTTCTTGCCATCGGGTCTTGCCAGGTGGTCCGGCTTTGCTGAGACTCCTGGGCAAGCTCAGTTCTTGAGCCTGTTTCATGAAGAGCTGGTCTTGCCAGCAGGCAAGCGGGCGGGCAGGCGGGCAGCCCCACCTGCGTCCCGACCCCAGAGCAGCTGGCGGGTGGGGAGCAGTGCAGAGCTGGGAGCTGAGTCCAGGCACGTTCGGGGACTGGGTCCCACTCACCATCCATTATCTCTCTTGCATTTTCACACCTTTTTTTATCCCTGTGTTTCTGCATCAGCCTCTAGTTATTTTGCCTCAATGCCTTTGGTAGAAGGTTTGTGAACATTGCTATCTGCCCTAGTTCTAAAACTACATGAATTGTAGCTAATAAGTATTGATTCTCTCTTTGTGAAAACGCCTTTCATAGATTGCCACTTTGCTGCACATTCCTTCCCGTTACTCTCTTCTTTGCCCTCAGAATGTACTAGTTCTTTCTCTCCCGGTGGCTCCATCCAATTCAGCTCCTGGCTGGGCACCAGGGCAAGCCCGACCCCGCCGTTTGAATCCAGAGTCCAAGTTTTCCACCACCTTCTCAGGCCACCTCTCAGGAAGGGAGCACAGAGAGGTCTGCCTTCGCTTCCTTTTGTTTCTTTAACTTGTTATTATACAAACATATACAAAGTCACAGACATTGTCCAATAACCCAGTGTATCCATTACCTGGCTTCAACAATTATCAGCGTTTCATCTCTGCTGCTTTCACTCACATCAGCATGAAGCAAATACCATGTGTATTTCAACATATACATCTAACAGATAAAGACTGTTTTCAAAAATGTATAATTGTAATAACATTATCATCACATCTTTAAAAAATTAATCTAAATCCTTAATCTCATTATATATCCAGTGTTGCCATTTCTCTAATTGTCTTATTACTTTTTAAAATTTCTTTTGATTGACTTGGGATTCAAAAAGAGCCCTGCGTTGAGACTGGCTGAGATGTCTCTGAAGTCTTTCTTAATCTGTACAACCTCCCCTCATTTCCTTTCATTTTCTTCACACGTTGCGATTGTTGGAGAAGAAATCGGGACATTGTTCTGCAGAGATTCCCAGCATCTGGATGTGCCGGTGATTCTCATGGCGTCACCCAACATGGTCCTCTGACCCTTGGCTTTTCAAAAAGTAGCGAGTAAATCCAGAATAACTGGATCACACTCCAGGTTGATTTTCTTTTTGTGGGTGTGTATTTGCCTCAGTACTGACCTTGACTCTTAAGGCCCTTGATTGAAAATCATGATAATAACTGTAGACTTCACTTGGAGGTGGGGCTCTGGACAGGAACTTCCCTTCTGACTTTCTAAAGGGAAAGTCCTGGCTGGCGGGTAGGTTGGAAAGATTTCAATTCTCTTTCTGCTACTGGGCACTGTGACAATCACAATATTTGAGTCAGGGTGGAGTCACTGGTATGACGTATTTTAGCTCAGGAACAGAACAGTTTTCGGATAGAAAAGCATCGTGTGTCAAGACAACAGGAAGCCAGCTCCGTTCCTGTGATTACCCCTCCACAAAGCAGCTTTATGCCAGTTGAAAAGAAGGAATACACACCGACTTGGCTTATTTCATGTGTCAAGTGTGACATGTGTAGATGCTGTCCCCAGGAACTGTCTGTGGGTGGTTGTGAGCATGCAGTCGTGGACGACTGTCCCTCGGGGGGACCCCATGAAGCCTCACAGCCTTTACCATCAGACAGCGGTGGGTTCAAGTCCAGCTTTTGCCACATTCTAGCTGAGTAACTTTGCACAAAACCTTGATCCCCTGATGAGAAAAATGGAGCTCTTACTGGGCACCTTTTGGGTCACTGTGAATGTCAGAGAAAATGAATACAAAATGCCCAGTGCAGTGCGCGGTCCAGGGTCCACTCAGTCAACACAGATGTGTTACCACTGTCTGCTGGGGCCACGGTCTAGGAAAACAACAATGTGAATTACCTCCTGGGGATTTGGGAGGGGATTATTTATAAAAACTCTGGAGCCATCTAGACACAGGGAGTGGTGAATGTAATTTGAGCTTGGGAGAGGAGAGCTATCAAGTCAGTTCAAAGGACTACAATTTCATCAACTCAGAATCCTGCCTGAGTGGGCGAAAGTGGGGTCCTGGGAGAGACGCCAGGTGTCAAGGTCACGCCTGGGGAGCACAGGAACTTTTTTGTAGCCAGCTGCCGCCAGGGGCTCCTGGAACAAAGTGTGCGTTGTAGCCGCTGCCTGGGACACGTGTACTGGAAGGAGGCCGGCGGGGGCCGAGGGGAGGCTCGGATCACCAGGAAACAGGACTTGATCCATTCGTCCTGATGAAATCTTCCCTCCTGAAATGATTTCCTCAAGCGGAACAAAGGGAAATTTAAAGCATCTTTGCCAAAGCAGCCAAAGAAAGGAAAGCTGGGGCGAAGCTAAGCATTACTTTCTTCCTGGCTCTCCGGGAAGAGATACCAGTGATGGGAACAAGAGCACGTGTCGTCACCCGCTCGGTGTCCGCAGAGACAGGAGCCCTTTCCTTGCAAACAAGCAGCACAGAGACTGTGCAGCCACTGTGCAGCGCCGTCTGGGTCCCGCCGAGGGTGGGCCTGGGGCAACCAGAGCCCTGCCGTGTGCTCTTCTCTGCAATCAAGAGAGGCCCCTGATCTTACCCTGACTCACTGACTCTCCCCTGCAAAGCCCCTCTCTGGGTTAAGGAAATGCCGGGTGGGAGAATTCACTGCACATACGGTGAGTCAGTCCAGGGAGAGGCCAGGAACTCCCTGGGGAGGGACGGGCCACTCTGGTCGTGAGAGAAAGACCACACTCGCCGGTGCTTCAGTATCGCTGAGGCAGAACTCCTAGGTGGCTGGTCTGTCCGGACAGCGTGAAGTTATCCACGAGGTACAAGGTGCTTCGTACAAAGGTACAGCAGCGACTTCAGCATTACGAAGCCTCGCTTCGAGTTTGGGATCTGCCTCTTTCCAGCTATGGGACCTTGATCAATTCCTTGACCCTCGGGAGCCTGTTTTCTCGTCTGTTAGGTGGGGAGAATCGCAGGATGGGGGTGGCTTGGAGCAGAGGGAAGGGTCTCCTGCAGCCTGTGGGGAAATTGCAGGCCATCGTCAGCCCCGGCGGACACAGCTGTCAGCAGCTGCAGCCCCCCTGCACGGCCTTCCTTTGGGGAGGGGAGCTGATAGCCTCTCGGGGCTGAGATGGCCCCACAGGGGGCCGGGGAGGGACTGGGAAGAGGGCAGGCCCGAGGACTTAGAAACGAGGATGGGGACGGGCTGTGTGACGGGAAGGGCAGTGGGAGAGGTGGAGCAGAACGCCCCAAGTTCTAACCCCACTGAGCACAGCTGACCCAGTGGCCTTGGCTCCGGTTCTACCGAGGGAGGGGCTCTGTCTCCCCACACACACATGAGCGATCGGGAAGGAGGTGGCAATGGCCAGGGACCTCCTGGGGCAACTTCAGGCCACAGGAGAGCAGGCCCTCAGTGGGCAGCGTCCCTCGGTCTGAGCAAGCTTGGCAGGTGACTTTCCCATCTCGATGTTTAAGGAGCACATCTTACTCGTTTGCCTTTCACCCTGTATGGGTCACATCAGTCAAAGGGCCTATTAGTCAAATAACAAGCATTTGGAACTCCTGTCAACCTGTTTATTCTATTTCTAAAATAATTTTTTCACTGAATTTTTTTTCTTTTAGTGCCCTTTATTATATCATCCCCATTAGACTCAACAGAGCAGATCAGAAAATGGCATACATCTGGACAAAAAAACCAAACAGAACGATGAAATGAATCCTGGTTGAAATGCAGACCTGTGAAAGGAGCAGCTCAGAATCCAGTCCCGCAAAAGCGTGAGGTTGCCCAGCACCTCTAAGGATGCAAGCAATTGTCTGACACCCGTGTGACCCTTCACCCTGGGAGAACCCTTAGGATCTCTTGGGGAAAATAGAACTTTATCTCCAACACAAACTTTGAAGTTTAAAAATAAAAGCAGCCTTGCCGTTTCCCAGAGCCACGTTGAGATTGAGCAGAAGCGGCTCTTTCTGTACAAATAAACACACGTCCCACAGGCTAACGAGCTAATTGCCATTTCAGAGGGTCTAACCTCTTCCTCGGAGGCTGGCCCAGGGGGAGGGCCGTTTAGTTCGAGCTAACATAGTCACATCAAAGGAGAAATTTTAAACAATCATCTTTCTTAAGAAAAACGGGGAGAAAACCTTATTTTCAGATGGAGGGGTGATGGGGCACCCTGGTGAACTTCAGCGCTGCTCTAGCTTTAGGAAACAGCAAAGAAACAGTCCATCATCGAGAAATCATTTGCCTATCACTGCTCACACTGGCAGGAAAGTCTTCATAGGGAAAGCCCAGCACTATTCTTTCTAGAACTTTAGAGACAAGAGCTGCAGCTGAGACTCCTGGGCCCACCTGCTTGCTCCCTCCCTCCCTCCCTCCCTCCTGGGCAGTTAGTCTAGGGTTTCTCCTCCTATGAACCTTGGTACAGCCCAGCAGGACGGAGGGACACAAGTGGATGTTTCTTGGCCCTGTGGTGTTTCTCAGCCCTGTCTTTGTTCCATAGACACAGACACTGGCAGTAGCTCGTAGCCCAGGCCTCTGCCCTGCAGCCTCTCTTGGCCTTTCCCTCCTGTGCACGAAAGCCGGAGAGGCCCAGGGAAGCTGAGCCTTTGCACGGCCGTGCTGGTTAGAAAGAGAAGGGAGAGGGGCTGGGAGGGCTGAGGGGCCCACGAGTGGGAAGATGACAGTGAGATGCTGGCCTCCTCGTTTCCATGGAAGGTTTCCTGCCGGGAGGGCCAGCAGCATCAAGCTGCACCTTGCAAATCCCACGGCTCCCTCCAGCCTCTCGGGGGCAGGTCATCCTGGAGGGACTGAAGTGGGCTTGGGTGGGACCCAGTGCCCTGTGGCCATGCCCCAAGCACGACTGTACCTCCCCACCACTGCTCCTCCACCAGGGCCTGCCCTGCGGTGCCCGAGACAGGAGGTGGTGGGCAGAGCAAGAGGAAGAAGAGGGGGACCGGGCACGTTCCCTGCGCACTTTCCTGGGTCTGCAGTGACCAGACCTTGGAGATTCAGGGACGCACCTCACCATATGCTTGAGTCGTTACGGCCGCAACTGACCTAAAAGGTGAATCAGAAATAGGTCTAGTCCAAGGATGCTGTCCTTTGATGGAAATGTCATTTGATTGGTTGCTTTACTTATACATTTAGGGGATTTTTAAACCTCCGAAGAAGTCTTTGGTCCTACATTTCTTACCAGGAGTCCACGGGGCTGGGAACTGGGGGAGCACGGTGCAATTTGTTATTTCCTGAAGGAATGAGGCATCTGCCTCCGTTCCGTGTCTGGCTGTTTGCCCTGAACTTGGCCCACTTACGGGTCTGGCTGCGGCTCAGGCCCCACGTGGCAGGAACTGCCCCACGTAGGGCCATCCAGGGCAAGACCCGGAGCGCACACTCCGCCCTTTAGAGAAACAGACACTGGGAATCCTCTGTTGTCCCTGGGCTCCAGGAGGACCCAGCTGCCTGGATGTGGCGGCAAGGAGCCTGGTGGCTTGCCTGGTGGTCACTCCACTCTGTAAACGATCATGTCTACAGCCCCAGACACCCAGGAGCTCTACTTTAGGTTAAATTAGGAGTTTGGGAGTAACAGATACATACTATTATGCATAAAATGGATAAACAACAAGGACCTACTGTGTAGCACATTGAACAATATTCAGTATCTTGTAATAACCTATAATGGAAAAGAATCTGAAAAAGAACAGATATTTATGTACCACTGAATCACTTTGCTGTACACCTGAAACTGACACAACATTGTAAATCAACTATACTTCAATGTAAAAAAACAAAGTGCTCAAGAGCCACACGTGGCCTGCGGCTGCTGTCCTGGCTACACCTCAGGGTCCCTGGGCCAGAGGCTGGGCTGGGACTCAGCAGGAAGGCAGAGATCAGGGCCACCCGGTCACAAGTCACACAGCAGGCTGCTTCCAGGAACTTGCACGGCAGCCCCTCCTCCCCGTCCCCATGTGCCCTCCCCACCCGGTGCTGTACCCCACCCAGCACTGCGTCTCAGGAGGGGAGGGGAGGGGGCGGGGGAGGGAATAAAAGGAAACAGGAGAGTTCTCAGAGAAGTGTGAGCAGCTGTCCCAGGCCATCTGGCCGCCCCACTGAGGAGCCCGTGCTGACCCCAGGCCGGCCTGACCCCACTGCCTGCGGGCAGCAGCCTGGAAGCCCAGCTCTGCTGGCCACACGGGGCTCCAGGTCAGAGACAGCTGAGTTCAACGTCTGCTTCCCGGTGCAGTTTCCGGAGACTGGCAGCCTTCACTCAATCTCGGCTTGCTTTTCTGCGACGGTGAAGGCACCCAGATTGGCAATTTAACGTGAGCTCATTTTATTAGAAATATTCAAATGTGCAACAAGTCAACGTGCCCTTTTTCGATCGGTGCTTTTCAGGCTGCTGGGTTACGAGCTGATCCCTTAGAAGAGCTCACTTCACTTCACTTTTCCTGAGGATGACTTGGGGTGGAGCTCGGAGCCTGTCCTATTCCAGAACGTCACAGCTGGGACCGTCCTCTTTCTCTCCCTGTCCTGAGGATTTCCACTTTTCCTCGTACATATAGAGCTTTCTTTCAAGTGGAAGCGATGGGGACCCTGATAAAGACAGATTCTCCCACGGGGCTGGGAGGGGGGCACAGAACGGCCCGTCCCTGCCACCTCCCCAAGCATCTCTGTGCGGTCAGGACTTGAGAACCAACGACTCCAGGCCAGCCACTTACTGTCCCCACCAGCAAAGCACAGTCCAGAGCAGTTGTGGTGACGTGGTCACCCCATGCTGTGACAGAGGTCAGAGCCCCGCACTCGGATTCCAAGAGATGTCTATTTGAGTACCATGTTTTTCCAGAAAGTTCGGGATCACTTTGCAAATAGCCAAGTGATCTCTTATTCAGAAGCAAGTTATCAAGAGGATGGTTAGGATTGGCGGAGAGCTTCCTCCTTCCTCACAGCCATCCGATAATTTGGCCTTGGTCTTCACTTTACAGAAGAGGGGACCAGGGACACCTATGCGACCTGCACACAGCCAAGCAGCCAGTTGGCGATCATGGCGGGGTCTGACCTTGGCCCGACGCAGACCGAAGGCTCCGATGCAAACTCCCAGTGTCCCCGGCTCGGGGTGGGTCAGGTGAGTGGACCCCACGGCACATCTTCACAGAAGAGGTGTCGTTAGCAGCAGCTAGGGTCCACCCTAACCCACAGAGACCAAAACGCAGTCCAATGGTGTTACAGCCCCAGCCTGGACACGGCCATCCCCTCCTGCCCGCAGGACCGGGAGCTGCTCGCAGCCGGACCCCTGCACCCCCAGAGGCTCGGGCGCCAGGGGCTGAGTCCCCAGCCCCTTCGAGGCCCTGCATCTGTGGAACCTGGTACCCTGAGAAGATGGGCTGGAGAGGAGACTGGGCTCCTGCTGAGGAGGGTGAGGGAGGTTTTGATGCAAAAAGGCAGGGAGAGGCCTGGAGGGGTGGCATCTGGGGGCTCCCGAGCACCAGCAGAGAAGGTTCTAGATAGGAGGGCAGATGTCAGGGAAGACTTAGTGGGGCTGGGAAGGAAGACTCCAACACGCAGGGATGGGGCAGCTCTCATCAGTCAGGTTCACAAGTCAGGGATGCATTAGTGTGTCTGACCACACCAGGGGGCGCGGGGTTGCACTTGGCCGGTGAGAACTGCTCCACGGGCAGAGCCTGAAGCCAGCCCCTGGTCGCAGTCAGGACCTCTGCTCAGAGAGACTCTCGGGGACTCGTCCACCCCCTGCTCTGCCCCTAACCAGCTGCCACCAGGGTCCTCACTGAGCAGAGAGCACAGGCCAAGGTCAAGACCACAGAGGTCCAAGGAAGGGCCAACAGGGGCCCTGCGGTCCTGCGGTACTGCGGTCCTGGGGTGGGGAAGAAGGGTATCGGCACCGGGCTGTCCCCATCGCTCTCAGCGGCGGCCCACCCTGAGCGCCTGCTGGGCAGGCGGCAGCGCCAAGACAAACATCGCGCCGTGAGCTCTGGGCCTGAGCGCTCAGATGTGCTATCGGGAATGTGGACTTTGGCCTGAGGTCTCAGCCGGAAAAAAATAAGCATGAAATCTTGAAACAAAAGAAAATGTTAACTTGAACCATTTCACTTTATCTTAGAGCTGTTCAAATCCAAACATCGCTCATGGCAAAGCCAAGATTTAAATGGGCCCTTTGGGAAAGAAGTAAAATGGAGGGATTTCCAGAAAAGGATAAGGAGGTTAGAGTCTGTAGTACATTCAAACTTAAAAAAACCAGCCCCAGGGGTTGACGTGAACTCTGACACAAGGAGTTGACCTGAACTCTGGTCCAAGCGGCGACGTGAACTCAGACACCAGGGGTGACAAGGACACTGACACCAGGGCTGGCGCACACGACCCCTTCCCCTCTGCTTCCAGGATCCAGTTTCCCTCTGTGTCTCTGTGTCTCTGTTGCACAGGAGGTTTGGAAAGCAGGGAGGACACCCTGGAGGAGGAAGGGTGGGGAGGGGAGTGGCTTGGGAAGGAGGGCAGCTCATGGGAGCCACAGGCCGGGCCGGGACACCAGAGTCCTCGTGCGTTTTCAGGACAACAGCTCACGCTCCTCCTGCACGTGTGTGTCTCCCCGCTGGGGAGGGTATTGGGAGCCTGGGCAGAGAAACGAGACCTGGGTGGTCAGTGGAGGCCAGACCTTTCGGAAACTCTGAGACGGCAAGGGCCTGGCTGGGCAGGTCACAGCGGGCAGTCCTCTTACAGCTGTGTCCTTGCGGGGGCAGCGGGCCACCTCCCAGCAGATCCACGACTGGCCAGCGTGATGACCCCTGTGGAGGGCAGGCCTGAGGCGACCGACCAGACAGCACAGAATGGGGCCCAGGAGGAGGAGGCCCAGAGGTGGGGAGACATTTAGTCTAGGAAATATGCAGCTTGAGGGGCCGGAGATTGCCGGGGGCAGAGTGAAGTGGGCAGCTGACATTTGTTCAGCTACACAATCCAGAGCTCAGGATGGAACAGAGAGCTGGACGCAGGCAAAGGTTAGACTCAGGGACAGAAGAGGGAACCAGAGGGTCTGGAGCAGGGCCTTCATGTTAACACTTAAAAGCTGGAGAGGGAAGGATAAGTCACCAAACAAGCCTGCGGGAGCCTGGGGGATCTGCCTCATTAATGGCTGTATCCCCAGAACCAAGCCCAGGACCCTACAGTAAGGAATCAGTAAATGTTTATTGAATTAATAAATACGTATTCTTGGCTGTCTTTTCCAGGGAGGAAGCTAGGCTTGTTCTAGTCAGCTACTGCTGCGGGGATGCCGTGTGACAAATGGCCCCATAGCAGGTGACTGAGGCTCCAGCCTGTTCCACGTGGCCCACTTTGGGACTGAGTCTGAGGGTCAGCAGCCATCCCGGGCAGGCTCACTCATGGCGGCACTTCTAGAACCACTGCCCACATCTTACCCCACCAAATTCCATGGGCAAGTCGTGGCCCAGCCCCAAATCAAGAGGCAGGAAGCAGATGAAAAGAAGAAAGAGCATAAGTACAAGCTTTAGAGCCCGAGGGATTTGGGTTCCAATCCTGACTGTACCACCAAGAAATGTATGAACTCAGTCAGATTATTCAACCTCCCTAAGCCTCATCTTCCTAACCTCTAAAATGGGTGAAATAATAGCTACTCTTAGGAGTTTTGAGGATTAACCCTAACACACGTGAAGCACTTCCTGTGTTACCTGACACGGGACAGGCAGCCACAAGCAGGACCACTGTGGTCTGGGAGCCGTCTTCAACCTCCGCCCTGAATCTGAAGAGCCCACCCATTGTTCTAGCTCCACTGTGCTCATATCCCCCCGTGGCTCAGGGGTAAAGCCCACCCTGGACGCGAACTCCAAGATGAGCGCGGGGTCAGGGACGGGGATGGGTTAAGATAATCCAGAAGTCTAGAGGCAGCAGCGGCCACCCCAGCCATGGACCAAATGCCTCCCAGATATGCCCGGGCTGCTATTCCATTTTTAATCTGATTCAGACCCACACAGCTGCCTAGAGACGTCCTGATGAGAAATCCTCTCGCTTCCCAGACAGGGCCCTGAGTTCTGCCTGTGTCTTGAGTGAGACCAAAATATTAATGAGGAATAAAATACTGCAGTCAAACAGCTTTTCCAAATGGTGCTTTTCCCAGATTGCATATGAACTAGACCTTGGCCTGAAATGCAATCTCCAGAGTTGGCTTTACATCTTGCAAAGACTTTTTCCATGAAGGCTTACGTAAAGATGCAGAATTCATAATATCCAGTGAAATGTCTGGCATCGGTCCCGGGGTTTATACACGGAAGGCTATTTTTTTTTTGTCCTTATCCACTATTTAGTAAGTTACCAGAGCAGCTCTGAGAGAAAGAGATTGTTAAGTGCTGTTTTTGTCATCCTGATTTCACAATGCCCATACAAAATGTTCGTCTTTATAACTCTTATGAGGTGGATTTCTGTAATTTAGCATTCCTTCTCAAATCTTTCGCAACAGGTTTTCTTTGACATTAATTCATTCATTCCACAGGTATTTATTGAAAACCTAGGTGTGTCAGGCACCAGGCGAAGGGCTGGGAATTTAGCAGGAAATAAACATGCAGCTGCTGCCCCTGTGGGGATAACGGATGAGGAAGCAGAGGCCCAAAGAGTGTGAAATCTGGCCAAAGTCACACCACAAGTTTGAACCAAGATTGGAAGTCGTGTATCGTAACGGGACCAGCTACATAATTTGCAAATGTGGTAAATGAAATTATGGGGCCCCTTGTCCAAAAATTATTGAAAATTTCAAGACATCGACAGCAGAGCATTAAACCAAATTCAGGGCCCTTTGGTCTCATGCCCACACAGCCCAGTTCTCTGCATCGTATTTTTTTTTTAAGTCAGTTTCTACTAATCACATAATTATACGAGTATGAAATAAAAAGGGAGGTGCTGACGAGGAAAGATGAAAGCACCAGTAACGCCCAAGACAAAGGAGAAACAGGAAATTCACAAACGGTCTTTCTGTTTGCTGGCCTGTTGTCAAAATTGTAAAAGTCTAGTCCTGCCTTGATAGATCTTCGGCAGCAGAAACCCCCAGCCTGAATCCCGGATGCTCCCATAACACAAAAAGGAGTTTGGATTTGCAAGCACACACATCTGTGTACAGATTCTAAGGAAAGAGACCTTGTGGGAACAGCCAAACCGGCCCAGCGTCTGAATTGGTCGGTGGTTCCCACGCTGGCATATTTGCATGGGCTGCCTCTGTGGCTTCCCTGGTTTCTTTCTTTTTAAAGGGAACGTCAGCTCTCGAAGGAAAGGAGCTCAGGACAACTCCGCCTTTGGTTGAGACGGTTCACCAAAGTCACGCTGATCAAAGCAGGAGATCTGGTCCTCTTTTCTGCCGGGGATGTGTCCCCGCATCATTCACCCTGCAGGAAAGCTGCACATGGGGTTTCTACCTTATCCCTGACTTAGTTGGCCTGAGCTAGTGTGTGGGAAGATACACAAGCATGGGGTGGACAAATGTGCTGATCAGAAAACCCGCACGTCCTGCCTGGTGTCAGCAGTCTGGGCTGTCATCTCCGTGGGAATTTACTGTGTGAGATTAGAAAACTCACTTCACGTCTCTGGGCCTCTGCCTCCCCATCTACCAAATGAGGAAGCGGGAGCAGATCAAATTGAAGTGTCCTCCCAGTGCAAACAGTCATCTGAGTCATCCACACCCTCTAGGCTTGGAGCTGCTCCTATTTCCCAAAATCCTAGGAAGGAGACCGCAGCTCATCAGGGAAAGAAAACTTTACATGCCTTTTCTGTTGTTGTTTCATAACTGAAACCCAGCAGGCCTTGCAGCCAGAAACCGGGACAGGTTTCCTTCCCTCCTCCTGGTCCCCTGTGGGCTGGGCCTCCCCTGCTTCGGCCAGGGTGGGGGTGTCTGGCAACCCTGGGCGCTGTCCTCACTGGGCCCAGGTGGCCTCTCGTTCTCTCTCTCTGTATCTGTCTCTGGTTTTCAGGCCATGACACCACGTGACACCCAGCATCCTGTGGGCTCACTGCCTTACGGACCAGGGCACGGGTCGGAGGGGCAGCTGTTGGATAGGCTTCTCCTTCTTCTGACCCTTCTTCCCATCTCGTTTTCTCTCATCGGTTCTTCCATCTAAAGTTTGTTTTCAGGAGTTCTTGCATTGCTCCCCAGGCAGCAGGCAGGGCTCCAGGAGGGGGCAGCTGTCGCGTGGAGCCCATGGGCACGACTTTGCCTCTAGCCTGTGAGCCGGGCACTGACTGCAGTGAGCCCAGGATTCTCTGCGCCGCACGGCGGAGAGCCCTGGGGGCCGTCCTTGGCCGTGGAGGGAGTTTAATCAACTGGCACTGGAGCCAACAGGAGCCCAGCTCTGTTCTCCCTCCAGCTTTGCTCCTAATTGGCTGTCCAGTGCCAAGCAGAGAGCACTTCAGCTCCAAAACCAGCAGGGACTGGGGTGGGGGGTGGAGACTTTCTCCACAGGACGTTGTGAAGGGTTTTGGAAGGAGCTCACCAACTTCTGAGGTCCTTGGGAGGGATAATGAGGCCAGGTTCCCTGAGTTTCTTAGGGTGGGAGGTAAAGGAGGCATCAGATGGGGGGCCGGTGAGGTGGGCACTGCCCTCTGCGTAGCATGTATGCACACACACACACATACAGATGGGTAAAAAATAATAATAAGCCATGATAATAATACAGTAGAAGCTTCTACCAGATTGGTCAACTAGCTGCAGAGAATTTTAAACGACTTTAGGTAAGGTTTCCCAGGAAAAGGAGAGGCCAGCCCTCACAACAGTTTTTCTCCAGAACCTCTCTTGGGCCCCTGTAGAATCACCCTCCTTTAACTCCTTGATGAAAACCTTAGTATCGAGCCTGGTTAGGCGCTCACACTGATGTGTCTGTGCAGATGGACCCAGGACGCACGGCAAGTCATCTGAGGGTTTATGTGTTTATTCTCTGCTGCATCCCACAGTGATTTGAAGAGGCCTTTGGCTGAAATGATAAAATGTTAACACATAACTAAAGATTTTCTTGGCGGAGGGATGTCAGCAAAATGGCAGACTTGAAAGCTCCAAACTCTCTCACCGCACAGAAATATCACATGCAAAAAATCAGAAACTGTATGAGCCAATTTTGTGGGCGTTCTGGAAAACAGTCAAAGGTTTAGAGCAGCCAAGTTAATGCCCAGTCAAGAAAAAGTGACCTTCAAAATGGTAGGAGAGTTTTGTGGTGTTCTTACTCCCCTGATCCCATCCCCTCCCCGGGCCATAAAACAATTTTCAATAAATATTAAACGACTGAAATCATACAAAATCTCTTTTCCAATCACAATAGAATGAAACTAGAAATCAATAACAGAAGGAAAACTAGAAACGTCACAAATATGTGGAAATTAAGCACCATTTAAACAATCAATGGGTCAAGGAAGAAATCATGAGGGAAATTAGAAATACTTTGAGAAAATGATAATGAAAACAACATACCAAAATTTATGAGATGCAGCAAAAATGGTGCTAAGAGAAAATGTTTAGTTCTAAATGCTTACATTAAAGAAGAAAGATCTCAAATTCACAACCTAACTTTACACCTTAGGAAACTATAAAAGAACAAACTAAACCTAAAGCTAGCAGAAGGAAGATATTAAAATAAATAATAAAAATTAGAGCAGATAAATAACATAGAGAATAGAAAAACAATAGAGAAAAATTAGCAAAACCAAAAGTTTGTTCTGGAAAAAATCAACAAAATTGAGAAACCTTCTGCTATGCTGACTAAGAAAAAAAGAGAGAAGCCTCAAATGACTAAGATCAGAAGTGGAAGTGGAGATGTAATGTTACCTCTGATTTCACAGAAATAAAGAGTATTACAAGAGAATACTACAAACAATCGTACACCAACAAACTGGATAACCTAGATGAAATGGAAAAACTCCTAAAAACACAAAATCTACCACAACTGACTCATGAGGAAATAGAATATTTGAACAGACCTATAACTAGTAAGTAGAGTGAATTACTAATCAAAAACCTCCCAATAAAGAAAAGCCCAGGACCAGATGGCTTCACTGGTGAATTCTACTAAAAAAACTCTTTCAAATAATTGAAAAGGAAACACTTCTTTTATTTTATTTTATTTTATTTTATTTATTTATTTATTTTTAGCTGTGTTGGGTCTTCGTTTCTGTGCAAGGACTTTCTCTAGTTGCGGCTAGCGGGGGCCACTCTTCATTGCAGTGCGCGGGCCGCTCACTGTCGCGGCCTCTCTTGTTGTGGAGCACAAGCTCCAGACGCGCAGGCTCAGTAGTGGCTCACTGGCCTAGTTGCTCCACGGCATGTGGGATCTTCCCAGACCAGGGCTCGAACCTGTGTCCCCTGCATTGGCAGGCAGATTCTCAACCACTGCACCACCAGGGAAGCCCAAACACTTCTTAACTCATTTCATAAAGCCAGGATTAAATTGACACCAAAGACAGACAAAGAAACTGCAAGGAAAAAACACAGACCAGTATCTCTTATGAATATTGAGGAAAAAATCCTCAACAAGCCAAATCTGGCAACATATTAAAAGGATTATACACTATGGGACTTATTCTTGGAATGCAAGGATGGTTCCACATATGAAAATTAATCAATGTAATATGTCACATTAATAGAATGAAGGAAAAGAAAACACATGATTCTCTAAATTAATGCAGAAAAAGCATTCAACAAAATTCAAAACTCTTTAATAATAAGAGCACTCAACAAATTAGGAGGAGATTTCCTCAACATGTTAAAGGCCATATATGAAAATCCACCACTAACATCGTACTCAATGGTGAAGATTGAAAGCTTTTCCCCCTAAGATCAGGAACAAAACAAGAATTTTCATTTTGGGCACTTCCATTCAACATAGCATTGGAAGATCTAGCCAGAGCAGTTAAGCAAGAAAAAAATATAAAAGGCATACAAATTGGAAAGGAAGAAGTAAAATTATCTCTGTTCATAGACCACATGATCTTATATGTAGAAAACCCTAAAGATTACACACACACACACACACACACACATACCCATTAGAGCTAATGAACAAATTCAGCAAAGTTGCAAGATAAAAAAAAATCAACACACAAAAATCAGTTCCATTTTTATGTGCTAATAATGAACGACCAAAAGAAAAAAGAAAAAAGAAATTAAGAGAGCAATTGCATTTACAATAAATCAAAAAGAATAAATTACCTAGGAATACATTTAACCCAGGAGGCAAAAGACTTGTACACTGGAAACTATAAAACATTGCAGAAAGTAATTAAAATTAAAGTGTTACGTTGGTACCTATTGTCTTACTGCATTTAACAGTTACCACAGGGATGATGAACAAGGGGTTGGCAATAGCAAACTATAGATTCATTTTGAGCAATTCTTTGAGAGGAAGCCAGTGTAACTATCTCGTTGGGTCTTTAGTGATCCTGTATAGCAGGTATTATCACCGTCTCCATTTTTCCGATGAGGAGATAAGGGGTTAGCAAGGTTAAGAGACTTACCCAATTCACACAGCAAGTTAGTGGTTGAGCCAGACCATGAGTCTTGTAACTCTGTTCTTTTCACTATGCAATATGCAAACAATAAAATGTTAGGTAAATGGAAAAAAAAGAAGACACATGTCAGTGAAAAGACATCTTGCGTTCATGGGTTAGAAGACTAAGTTTGTGACAATGACAATATTACCCAAAGCAATTAACAGATTTAATGCAATCCCTATCAAAATCTCAATTTTTTTTTTTTTTTGCAGAAATAGAAAAACCCATCCTAAAATGTGTATGAAATCTCAAGGGGCTCCACATAGCCAAACAATCTAGAAAAAGAAGAACAAACTTGATGGTCCACATTTCCCAATTTCAAAACTTACTACAAGCTACAAAAAAAGCAAAAGAGTGTGGCACGGGCATAGGCAGACATACAGACCAATGGAATAGAATAGAAGGCTTAGAAACAAACCCTTGCATATATGGTCAATTGATTTTCAACAAGGGTCTCAAGATCATTCAATGGGAAAAGTCAATCTTTTCCACAGTTAGTGCTGAGAAAACTGGATATCCTCATGCAAAAGAAGACAGTTGAACCCTACCTTACATGATATACAAAAATTAACTCAAACTTGGTCAAAGGCCTAAATGTGAAAACTAAAACTATAAAACTCTTCAAAAAAAACGTATGGGAGAAGCTTCATGACATTGGATTTGGCAATAGTTTCTTGGAAATGACACAAAAGGAAAAGGCATCGAAAGGAAAAATACAATTTCATCAAAATTTCAAACTTTGGTGCCTCAAAGGACACTATTGAGAGAGTAAAACAAAAACTGAAAGAATGGGAGAAAATATTTGCAGATCATATGTCTGATTAGGGATTAATATCCAGAATATATAAATAACTCTTAAAACTCAACAACAAACAACCCAGTTGAAAAATGGCAAAGCACTTGAATAGACATTTCTACAAATAATATATTCAAATGTCCAATAAGCATGTGAAAAGATGCTGAACAACACCAGCCATTAGGGAAATGCAAATCAAAACCACAATTAAATATCCCTTCACACCCATTAGGATGGCTTTTATTTCAAAAAGAGGAAAATAACAAGTGTTGGTGAGAATGTGGAGAAATTGGAACATTTGTACATTGTCGATAGGCACGTAAAATGATGCAGCCACTGTGGGAAACAGTTTGGCAGTTCCTCAAAAAGTTGAACATAAAATTACCATGTGAGGGCTTCCCTGGTAGCGCAGTGATTAAGAATCCGCCTGTCAGTGCAGGGGACACGGGTTTGGGCCCTGGTCCGGGAAGATCCCACATGCCGCAGAGCAACTAAGCCCGTGTGCCACAACTACTGAGCCTGCGCTCTAGAGCCCGCAAGCCACAACTACTGAGCCCATGTGCCACAACTACTGAAGCCCGTGCGCCTAGAGCCCATGCTCCACAACAAAGAGAAGCCACCGCAATGAGAAGCCCGCACACCGCAACAAAGAGTAGCCCCCGCTCGCCGCAACTAGAGAAAGCCCGCGCACAGCAACGAAGACCCAACCCAGCCATCTGTAAAAAAAAAATTAGCATGTGATCCAGCAATTCCACTCCTAGATGTTTACCCCAAAGAATTGAAAGCAGGAGCTCAGATGTTTGTACACTCACGCTCACAGCAGAGTTTTTCGCAATAGCCAAAAGGTGGAAGCAATCCAAGCATCCATCAACCAATGGATTGGATAAACAAAACGTGATATACACATTTAATGGAATATCATTCAGCCTTAAGAAAGAAGGAAACTCTGACCCGTGTTCTAACATGCATGAATCTTGAAGACATTATGCTGAGTGAAATAAGCCAGTCACAAAGGGACAAATACTGTATAATTCCACTTACATGAGGTCCCCAGAGCTGTCAACTTCATAGAGACAGCAGGGAGAACAGAGTTCATCAGAGGCTGGTGGGGGATGGTGGAAAGTTATGGTTTCATGTGTACAGAAAGACACCCAAGCCTTATTTCACCAGACTGTAAACATTTTAAGTTAATTCTACCTGAGTCACCCCCTTCCCTCTGCTGCTCTGACCGGGCCGCACAGCACCGGGGACCTAGCAGCTGCGGATGTGGGATGTTGCGGGACCTTCACATTCTGGCATCTCTCCTCTTCTTCAGTCTCTTCATGTTGTTCTGGGGAGGTGAGCTCAGTGAGCGCCAGCTGGCTAGAGAGGCATGAGACCGTGACCGTGAGAGAGGTGACCGTGGGGACAGGCCACCCGCGGAGTCCACACATCACATCACCGGGAAACTGATTTCAGCAAACCCATGGATGTTTCAGACCTGCTTATCGCCTATGGGCCTTGAATCTATTCTGCCAGCCATGAAACAGATGTCTTCAAAGGGGCAAAAGCCAGGGAGCCCCACAGAGGGCTCGCAAAGACTAGGACCAAGTGCCTGGGACATGAACTTGGAAAGGGGAACAGGCAAATGTGGGTGAGAGGTGGTCTGGGCATCCAGCCCCTGGGGGAGCTGCGACCATCTATAGCCAGCCCGGGCTCTCCCGGCTCCCCAGCCCTCTCATGTAATGAACCCCCAAGTGAGGCTGAGTTTGGGGGAAGAGGCAGCTCTTTGGGGTGCAGAGGCCCCGTTTGGCCCATCCCGGGCATCCCCAGCCTTTCCTCTGTCCCAGGGGCACCTGGGGCTCCCAGCTTCCCCGCCTGGTGCCGGGGCCCCCCTGGTCCCTCTGCCCCTCAGATCAGACAAGGCCACCACGTTCCTCTCACCTGTGTCACAGTAGGAGCCCCTCCTGTCCTGCCGTGTCCAGGCTGTGCCCTCCGATTCCGTCTTATCCACTGGGGCTCCCTCAGGGGAGCAGAGCCTGCAGCATTTTCTCCACGCAGCTCTCCGGGCTTAATCCTATTGCGACCACATGGCTCACAGCAAGAGGATCCAGAGCGATGGTCTGACAGCAGCAGAGTGTTTGTCATGGGTCTGGAGCAGGTGACCCACTTCCCGACTCCCCTTCATAAACGCACACGCCAGGCACAGAGGCACAGAACACGTGTGCCTCACCTGCCTCTTTGATGCCGGGGGAATGGGTCAGGAATTTCTTACATAAAAGAGATAGGTCAGGACGCATAGCTTGGATCACAATCCTTCCCAATCAGCAGTCGCTATATCAGTAAGGAATCAATTGACCGTTGTGGTTGGACCTCGAAGAAACTGATTCAGTGGAGATGCCAGGCTGGAAAAGATCTGCTATTAGATTTCGGTCGCTTTTCCAGCACTTCGAGTTAGAGACTTCTTCATTGGCAGAGCATCCTTTAGTCACAGGTTGGCTTGGCCTTAACCAAATATCACTCTGGCTGGTGGGACCCAAGGGTCCCCCACCTCTTTCAAGCCCTCTCTCTGGTCAGAGGGAGCTCCCGAGTGTGGGTCACCAGCCTGGGCCACTTGACAGAAGTGACAAAGTTCAGAGTTTGCAGTGAAGCTGAACTGGGAACCCTATTTCAACAGAATTCTTTCAGTTTCCCCACCTGGCCCCCCCACTGAGACCCATAGTACTGACGTTTGTGGGACAATCAGAAAGCTTCAAAAGAATAGAGAAAACAGCATAAAGAATAATCTTCCATTCTGGCCTATCTTCCCAGCTCTTTTTGGCCCGCCAAGGCAGTTTGGGGGCCCGGTTCCTAGTTGTCGGTTCCACCAAGCAGGGGGTCCTTTAGCTGATGCTAAGGGAGTGTGAGTGGTTCACACGGTGATTTTACTGCAGGAGAGAAGACATTGAAAACGCGAGAAGCCTTTCATAGCTGTGTCTGGACGCCAGCAGAGGCAAGGACTAGACCACACGGGGAAATTCTCACCTGATCCAAACCATACTGACACACACCCGGGCGACGAAGGAGGATTCAGCTAGAGCCAACCGTTAAATGATGACAAGACATCAGTTTGAATCAGAATTCAAATCAGAAAACGAGGCCTCATTTTGGGGGGAGGGGACAAAGGGACCCAGTGAAAGAGTTTTAGGGAAGGAGTCAGGTGACCTCGGGTAAGATAACCCAAGGGTGCCCAGAAAGCTGGTAACGAATGGAACCTTACATTACAGACCAGCAGCCCTTAACCCTCTTCGGTCATGGAATTCCTTACAAATCTGATGAAAGTGATGGGCCAGGCAACTGAGAAAAACTAACATAAACACTTGCAAAGTTTTTAATACAATTTTTAAAATTGCACTGGAAATTGGGTCATATTGACAGGATGTAAGATCAGTGTAGAGAATGTGACTTGTCCTGTGGTGAAAGGATCTTTGCTGGAAAGAACCGTTAACAAGCACCTGCCCATTCTAAAGAGAGCAGCTCAAAAAATTGCAAGAGGTGCTAAAAGGTGGCCAAATACTAGTTCTTTGAATCTTAGCACTTCTGGGCGCATAACGGCGAGATGAGTTTATTAAACGGGTGAAGATGTCTTTAAGGACATTGGAGTGTCAGTACATTCCTCCTGCTGCCAGAGATGAGGGGCACCCTTCTCTGCATCCTGTTCAAGCCAAGGTGGGGAGGGGTCCAGGCCAGCAAGGAGACAGGGCTCCACCTGAGGCTCTGCCCTCTCACCTGAGGACGAGCCCAGGGCCCAAACCAGGGGAGAAAGTGGAAGGGAGAATTAAGGGTGTCAAGGTGAAGCAGAGGAAGGAAAACCCCACAGGAGAGGCACAAGCTGGCCTCACCTCCTGTCTTCACCCGCTGACACCCCCGCCTGGAAGCCTGCCCTGACTGCAGCCTCGGCAGCATCTCCAGCCCCCACCCCCTCCTCAGCACTCCCGGCCGTTCTCCACCCTCAGCTGATGCATATCCTGGCAGCAGCCCTGCCTGGGCCATCAGCTGGCTCCCCTTCCCATCACTGTGTCTGAGATGCTCTGCAAACTTCAGGAGTGATCAGGAAACGTAATAGGCACCGTTCCTATCTGGGCACAATTCCTCAGGGCGTTTGTCCAAAAACAGCCCCAGACCCGCTAAGTTACCCAGGGCTGGACACCCCAGTACACCCCACTGCTCTCCCAGCTGGGTCCTGAGAGAGATGAGGTTTCCCCAAACACATCATTCCATCCTTGGTCCCCAGTAGAAAAGCTGAGAATATACTTAGGGCAGCATCAACATAGGGACCCCAACATCTTTTTTTTAAGACTTTGATGATTTCCATTAAAAATATTTTTGACATAAACATCTTGAGAAAAACTTCTGAGCGTTCTGGATTTTCGTAAGCATGCGGTTCAGTGTTGTGTTCATTCTCTTGCACGGGGTGGTGGAGGTCGGGGTGCCAGAGCTCCCGGCCAGAGTCTAAGGGTCAGAAAGGTGCCCACAGCTCCCACGCTCCACGCCGCCTGCCCGTTCAGCCCGCAGGTAAGGAGAGGGAGGCCCAGAGAGGTTTTAGGGACCCAAGTCCAAGGCCCCACAAGTGGTGAGTATCAGGCCCAGCACACTCTGCCCAGGCCGGATACACCGACCCTACTTTGCGCCCTGCCTGGGGCAGCCCCTGCCCTTCCTCCCGAGGGGCCGCTGCACTGAGTGGCCAGTGAGAAGATGACCCCAGGGCCCGGGTGGACCCCTGCAGGACTGCTCCAGGGCAACCTGCCGTCGGCCTTTACCTGCAGGCCACCGGGAAGGGGCAGCCAGCCAGGGAGACCTTGAGCATCTCACCTCCCTCCCCTGAGGTCCCACTTCCTCAGTTACAGGGAGAGATGACAAGATAAGTCTGGCCACGGCCGTAACTTCAGTCGGGCTTAAATGCAATGTAGGAGAAAATGCTGAGCGCTCGTCCGGATCTAGACAGCTCAGGTCTCCGCTGAGTGGGCCATCAGCCCACGCTGGGGCTGGCAGCCGGTCCCATCGTGGAGCGGGGAAGCATGACACCTGGATGAGCACAACCAGGAATTCTCACACCCACAGGTGAAGCCCACCCAGGCCCCTCGGGGGGCGGTGGCTTCCAGCTGCCAGTGGGCTTTGGGCGCAGAGGCCGAGGCTCAGTCTGGGGGCCTGGATGGGGCCCAGGCAGCACAGCTCATGTTCCGTGGGTGCTAAGACCTGAAAAGCTGAGAAACTGCTCAGAGTGAGAGTAAGGAGCTCTGGGCAGAGGCCGGAAACTGAACGCCAAGCAGGATCCAGCACCTGAGCGCTGGCATCTAAGAGCTGGAGCCGGGCCGGGGGAAGAGAAGCCCCACTGTCACCGCACACACGGGCAGACTGTGCACCCCCTCCCTCCCAAGGGTCCTCCCTGCCTCACCCACCGAGACATCCCCAGACAGAAATGTTATCGTCTGAAATGAGCAAAGGATGCTTTCTCATTTTTCTGTAAACATTGTCATAAATGAAACTTCTCTAGAAAACTGCTGTCATTGTCAGGGGTCAGCAAACTTTTCCTGCCAAGGGCCAGACTGTAAGTATTTCCAGGTTTGGGCGGGTCATATGGCCTTTGTCACAACTGCTCCCTTCTGGCCCTACAGCACAAAAGCAGCCACGAGCAATGGGCATGGGGCTGTGTTCCAATAAAACTTTATTTATAAAGGCAGGGGGTGGCCCGCATTTGGCCACCTCCATGCTCTTTCATTTGGCATCTAAGTAAAAGCAGCGTGCTTGCTCTGCAAACACAGCTGGAGCTGGAGCTGATGATTCTAGCACCCTCCCCCCAACCAAATTCCTGCCTCCGAGCCCCTGCCATGTAAAAATCCCGGAGCTTCCCGGGTCCTGGATAACGTTTTCCTGATACCAGCCAGGGCCTCTGTCCCCGGCACTAAGTCAGCGGCCCTGCCTGGAGAGGGGCAAAAGGAGCCCGGAGTTCTGAGTTAGTCCTGAAGACAGCCGGTGAGCAGAGAGTTCATGCTCTCTGCCCTTGAGGTAGGAAATTGCTTTTCTGGTCTTTCTCCAAAAAACTGCACTGATAATAAACAGATTGATGCCAATCAAAACAAGAAGGGAAAGCTGTACGAGTCCCCAGTAAAGGAACTGATGGCAAGCATGTCCCGTTGGAAAACAGTCTGTTCCCTCCTTCCTGCCAGGCAGTGAGGGGGAGGTGGGAAATGGGCCCCAGGACCAAGCCGGACAGGCCAGGGGACTCACGGGTGGCAGGAAGGGCCACCTCCAGCCCAGGATGCAGGACTGAAGACGCCATCAGACGGGTTTAGTCTACGGATGCTGGATTTCTGGGAAAGGCCTGCACAGTCTCACTTCTCGAGATTTCTAAGAAAAGGTGAGCTTTTTACTGCGTAGAAGGAGTGGAGATAAGATTTCCTGAAGGCAGAGAAGGCAAATGTTCTTCTAGTTTCTCAGGGGTGATAATCATGAGAGGATGAAGGTTATATTTCCAATTTACTAAGAGCTTACTAAGTGCCAGGCCCTGCGCTAAATGTGTAACCTCTATTTTACAGAGAAGGAAGCGAAGATTTGGGATAGCGTGTCCAAAATCTCACAGTCGGGGAAGAGCTGGGGTTTGAACCCAGGTGCCCACATCTCAGTGGGAAACACAGTGCTCTACACCCTCACTACACAGAGTGTGGTCTTGTCGTCGTCAGGGCTGTCCAGAGGAGCAGAAAGCAGAACCAATGTGGGGTGTGTGTGTGTGTCTGAGAGAGAGAGAGAGAGATTGATTGATTTTAAGGAATTGGCTCACAAGACTGTGGAAGCTTGGTAAATCCAAAGTCTGAAGGGCAGACCAGCAGCAGGAGACCCTGGGAAGAGCTGCAGTTTACGTCCAAAGGCCGTCTGCCGGCAGAATTCCTTCTCCTTCCAGGGAGGTGAGTCTTTGTTCTCCTAAGGCCTTCAACTGATTAGACGAGGCCCACCCACATATGGCAGGTAATCTGCTCTACTTAGTCTACTGATTGAAATGTTCATCTCATCTACAAAATACCTTCACAGAAAAATCTAGAGTAGTGTTTGACCCAGTATCTGGGCACTGTGGCCCAGCCCAGTTGACACGTAAAATTAACCATCACAGGTCCCATCAGCACATCTGCATCACCTGGGAGCTTGTTAGAGACCCATCAGGCCCGGCCAGACCTACAGAGTCAGAATCTGCATGGAGAGCTTGAGAAATGCTAAGACTTCCTACTCTCCTCCCACTGACACATACAACAACTCACTTTTTGATTTCTACCCGCTCTCTTCCCATATGGCTCCTGTTCCACAGTGAGGGAAGGTGAAATCTACGTGTCCCATGAAGGGCCAAGCAGGGATGCCTGGTCTCTACTGGAGACCTCGCTGCTTCGCTACCCACATGCCTCCTGAACTCCTCCAGGCCTGATGCCCTGGGGTCCCAGAACACGCCCCCGCCCTCGTCCCTCCAAGGCACCGAGACACCCTCTATCTTCCATCCCCCCCCCCCCACCAGGGAGGTGGCGGCGTGGGGATGGGAGGACCCCTGGGCTGTGAGTCAGGAGAACTGGACTCTGTTTCTGAGTGCATTTCCTACTCCATGTGACTCCAGCTCCATCACTTACCTTCTCTGGTCCAACATTCTCCCAGATATAAAAGGAAGGCTTTGTCCTAGACCAGTGGATTTCAAGCCCTATCCCCCTCCTCCTTGCCCCCAATCAGTGGGATCCTTTTGCGAAAGTGATATATTACGCACAACCCAAAATGCATAACAGATAAGACTGGAGACTCTCTGATAATCAAGGAGAGGTGGTAGACAGCCGTGACTGAGTCCTTCCCAGCCTCCACCTGCAGCCTCGCACCTGCAGTCCGCCCCTGAATGCGAGGATGCAAGTAGCGGCCTGAGCAGCGCCGAGACAGAGGAGGCGGAGGGCTCTTCGAGCCCCTAAATTCCTCTACCGGGTCCAAGAGGCCCCGCCCTTCTGAAGCAGCATGGTGGGTGGGAAAGCGTGGACTTTACAAGCAAGCGATCGGAATTCACATCCGGTCATCCCTACTCACCATGTAATAGTCTGCTGAGGCTGCAGTAACAGAGTACCATGGCTGGGAGTCTCAAACAACAGACTTTATTTTCTCACAGCCCTGGAGGCTGGGAGTCCAAGGTCAAGGTGTGGGCAGGGGTGGCTCCTCCGGAGGCCTCTCTCCCTGGCTTGTCCACGGCCGTCTTCTCCCTGTGTCCTCACACCACCTTCCCTCTGTGTGTCTGTGTCCTAATCTCCTCTTCTTATAAGGACACCAATCAAATTGGATTAGGGTCCACCCTGAAGACCTCATTTTAATTTAATCACATTTTTAACGACCTTGTCTCCCAGTACAGTCCCATTCCGAGGTAGTGGGGCTTAAGAGTTCAACCGAGGAAGTTGGGGGAACACAGCTCATGATTTCCTGTGCAGACACTGCTCAGGGCTCACCCCAGGCCACTGCCTCAGGCCCTTCTTTCCCCATCACCCTCCCCCCACCTCCTTTAGCTGCCCTCTCACCTGTGCCTACCTGAGGAGGCCTGAGGGAGAAGGACTGAGCCTGACCCGCAGGGTGGACAAGGAGAGGTGGGCAGGGGCTTCGGCGGCCTCTAAGCATTCAGGCTGCTGAAGAAGGACCCCCGGCCAGTGCACCAGCAGAGCCCACGCAGGGGTCAGCGGCTGGTCCTCTGAGCTCAGGTGGGCGGCTGGTGGCTGGGAATAGCGTCCACAGCTCCACTGAGTAACATGGGACAGAAGCCGAGGCAGCAGACTCAGAAGCTGAAACGCGGGAGCAGCAGGGACAGTGCGGGAGCCCAGGACCCCACGTTCTGGGCTGTGTCCGTCAACCCAAGAGGGACCCTGTGGCCAGGACTGCCCACTGTTCTTTCTTTCATCTGAGAGTTTCGCCTGCACAGAGCTGCCCAGCCAGAAGCTAGATTCCCTAATCTCCCCAGAGGCTGCGTGTGGCGTCGGTTCGGCCGGTGTGGGACAGGAGCCTGAGACAAGAGGGCAACTTCTAGGTCACATGACTCATAAAGGAAGAGGGTCCCCCTCCACCCCCCACCTGCTCCTCCCACAGGCTACAATGCAGACACGACCACAACCAGAGGACAGCAGAGCAGCTGGACCTCACCGAGCAAACCCACCTGCTGGACCCCCGCCTCTGGATGCTGCGTGAGAGATCAAAGTCAGGCCCAGCACAGCAGACTGGGCCTCCAGTGGGCCACACAGGCGGGCCTCCTCAGCACGGCAGATTCCCAGGACACGAGAGGATGCTCGGTGCTGCTGCGTACTCCCTTCCTCTCCAGCTAGCCAGGGATCAGGAGCTGGAGTGTGACCCGGATGGGACGGCAGGGGAGGGGCAGCGAGGCTGGGAGGGCCGCTCCTACTGGCCAGCACCCTGGAGCCTCTCTAAGACGCCCAGGAGCCTCTGGGAGGCTGCGGTCTGCTCCCCCGGAAGGCCGGCTCCCCGTCTGCCTCTCCATTCCCTCCACCAAGGGACCCTCCCTCTCCACTAAGGTTTCCTGACCTCAGACCTCAAGGGCTCCAAGGTGTCAACCATCTGATTTGGTCATTTAATCTGCACCAGTGATAAAGGCCCAGGGAACGAAGCTCCTTTCTATTTCAAATTTGCTAATAACTATTTAGAACACAGTGATGTGGAATGTGGTCATTTTTTTCTGTGTATGATAGGAAAATTGTATATTTTTCTACTTCCATCTATTAATAGGAGAAACTATATACATCAGGTTTTGTGACTATTAAATTCACTTTGTTTTACTTGGTCTCAAGGAATTTTTAAAAAGGAGGGGAAAGGAGAAGGTCCAAAGCCAAAGCTCAGCTCTGGAACCCTGTGCAGTGGAGTTTATATGCTCTGACAGGCCAAAAGCTGAAGTCTAAGGATGTAGGCATTTTAAGAATAAATTTTGATACAGTTTGGACTAGTTAATAATTTTCAAGAATAGGTCACCTGGATCAAATGGGAGCTTTCCTCATAGGGCAAGAAAAGTCCCGTCTGACAAGATTCTGTGCTGCCTCTTCTGTAAGAGAACTGACTCTCACCACAGGGGCTTTTGTGAACCAGAAAAATATCATTTACTTGGTTGGGACGCAGGAGATTGTTCAGCTTGCCAATAAAAGGTCAAGGCCTCGGAATTTTTTCTGGACAGCACGGCACCATAAATTACTTGGAGACCTATGTCCCCGAAATATGCTGCTGAATATATTCCAAGCCTCCCAGTGAGTGTGTCAGGAAACAGAATCCTGCTGGGCATGGGTGGCCCGCAAACGCGTGACTCTCTTGATCGGGGGTCTCTCTGAGGGCTCCACAGAAGCCTTGAGGTGGCGGTCATGACATCTGTCTTCATGGTTAGGGCGAGGGAAGGTGTGTGGCAGGACTCCTGGAGAATGTGGTGTGGCCCAGTCAGCAGACCCCCGAGTGCAGGTCACCCCTTCCCTGGGGGAGGAGGAGGAGGCTGGCATTCACTTTCACGAAAGCCACCAATCGGCCAGGTGAGTCTGGGAGGGCAGGTGGCCTGGAGTGAGTCAGGGTGGGGAGCAGGAGGGAGCAGTGAAAGCAGAAATTAGGTCTCCCTGGAGGCGGTGGCATGTCTGAAAACAGCGTTGGATGGGCCATGGGGGAGAGGCGATAAACAGAGCATTCTGGGGCTCAGCCCTGCCTTTTTTGGTGCCACCCAAGCTAAGTGGCATATGGAAGAGATTTTATTTCTTCTCACATGTTGATGCTAATTTTGAAATCTTTCTATTCTAATGAGACATCAAACTGTATAATAGGAGGACAGACAGCTCTCCCGAGAAAAGCCCACGGGCTCTGTTCTGTTGTTTCAAACCCTGTGCTGCCCGGGCAGGGTCCCTCCATCCACCCCCACCTCCCCTCACCCCGCCCCTCCCACCCACCCCCCAGCTCAGATGCTGGGGAAGCCCCCAGGGTCACCACGCCCTTCACACTTGTTCCCAGACACATTATGAGGTTAAATGTCATCTCAGACTAGGAGAAAAAACATCCAGCAGTGGCACCTTCTAGCAGCAGGACCTTCCAAGGCCGCTCCCCGGCTAAGTCTGTAAGAAGTCCTTGTCCGCTGAACTGTTTAGCAAATTTGTCGTTTTTGCTAAAGGAGTAAACACGGCTTGAGCTGGTATTTACACTGGATGTCCATGCTAATTAGCGCCTGGGACGAGAGGAGTGAAAACTGAGGTGGAACTCGTCCAAAACCTCTTAGATGAAGGCCTGAGCCAGCCTCCCAGCCTCCCCGCCTCCTCTGGGTCTTCCTCCCTCCCAGTGGCAGCCACTACCTGCACGGCTTCCCTGTTTCCCCACTGCAATGACTTTTCTCCTCCAGTCACAGGGTAGCCGCCTCAGGGATCAAGAAAAGTCACCTTGGAGGCTGCTTTCATCCACAGCCGGCGGCAATGCGCGGCCCCGCCTCGTCCAGGCCGAGTGACCACCGAGCGGCCAGCGCTCTCCCCGCGGCCTGGCCTCCAGCCCCGGGCTTCCCTTCCCCATTGAGTCTCCCCACCTTTGGGCAACCTCCTGTCGAGCTATTGGACAGGACCTGCTTGACTGCAGCATTCATTTTCACGATCATCACCCTGGAAAAGCAGCCTTTGAAAAGGACAGGACACGAGCATCTGGCCTCCGGAGGCTGACCTGAAAGGAAACATGCTCCAGCCCCATCTGCCTCTCAGACAGACGGACACTCATTCTCAGACTGCAGCAACCCGGGAGCCTCTCCCCTGCTCTGGCCTTGAGGGCAGCTGGTGGTTTTGTTCTTTCCTGACCCATGTTTTGTTCAGGGAGAGATGCACATCTCTCCAGCTTCCATTGATCGCCTGCGAGGCCTGTGTAAGAAGAATAATGGTTATCAGGGCTAAGATGTGTTGATCACCTTCTATACACCCCACCCTGTCCTAAGCGTTTTATGTGGCTTATCTGGTGGAACCCCCATCACCACCCTATGTGATGATTACTAGTGTCCCCATCTTCCCGAAGCTTCAAGGACTTAGTAACACCTGAGATGTCACAGCCCATGGCACAGAAAGTGTTTCAAAGCCGAAGCCCCGAACTGTCACATGATTCAGTCTCCCCAAACCTGCACCAGCTGCCACCATCTAACTGAGAAGAGGGGCCTCCTGATTTCCAGGCCTCCTGACCTCGGGGACGTGCTCCTGGGCTGTCCCAGTGATGTTCTGGGCCACGGGCGGGCCTTGGGTGAAGAGTGGTACAGAAGCTCTTCCCTAAACCAGTTGTCTGCTGGGTGCAGCCCTCCTTCTGCAGCTGCAGCTGGTCTGCTTTCTTGCCCAGGGCTCTGCCCTTGTCCAGGTCTGCTGCCCACGAGCCTCCCCTGGTCAGCTCCACAGACCCCCCCCTTCTGTGCAGCCCCAGCCCTAAACGCTTCCTCCTCACCCTCAACTCTGAGGCTTTGAGTGGGTTTGTCTAGGTCCTGCTCCAGGCTCAGCCTCAGGACAGTGGTGGCGCCTCGCTGGCCCGTGGCTGCCCTGTGCGTGGACCGGCCAAGGAGGCACCAGCAGAGCCAGGGAGCAGAGCTGCGGCCAGATCCAGGCAGCTGAGCCCGACCATTGCTGACACTGGGAATCGATGTCACGACTGCTTTGTCAATTTCATGACCGCCGTCCTTTCCTCCTCCCAAGAGTCCTAGGAAACGGGCGTCATGATTCTCATTTTATGGTAAAGAAACAAAAGCTCAGAGAAACTAGGTAACCTGTCCCTTGTCCTATAGCCCCTTGGGCCCAGGTCCACTGACACAGTCGTGCCTGACTTTCTTCTGTGCCTTCTTTGCTGGCCGGCAGGGTGAGGCAGGTAGAAGGACACACCAAGGTGAACTCAGATAGCTGGACCCTCCATAACGACACTGCCATATGCTCCGGAGTCCAGGGAATCAGGCAGAGAAGCTCCCCACAGAGGGAATTTGTGAGTCCGATGCTGGGAGAGCCAAGGGCCGGGGGGTGTGGCGAAGGGAGGGGTGGGGGACACGCACCCCGGGATGAGGCAGCTTGTGGGTGAGGAGAGCCACCATCCTGCAGCAGCAAGGGCACCAGCCTGGCCCAAGTGAACAGCTCGGGGTAGCGGCAGAAGTGGGAGGAGAGTGTAGCCCCCAAAGATCTGGGGGTCAAAGAGACCAGCACTTGGGGTCGACCTCAGGGTGGCAGGGAGGCAGGGCAGTTTCTGTGTAACGCGGGCTGCGGAGGAGAAAAGCCTGGAGACGCGGAGCAGCTGGGAAGGAGTTGGTTGCAATAACCCCCCTTCCATCCACACCAAACCTTGGCCAGGTAGGCAAACACCAAATCTCCCCCCCCCTAGTTTACCACGTGACCTCACCAGCCCAAGAGGCCAGGCCTTAGGTGGGGCATGAGAAGCCAACCCCCCCTGCATTGCCCCCCAGGCCAGGGTGCTTGGCCCGTCTCAGCTGTGGGGTGAGGGTGCAGGGGTCGCCTGCAGAGGGGACCTGAGGCTGCAACTCTCCCTCGGCCTCTGCCAGCTGCTGGGAGGAACGGTGAGGGTTTGCTCCTCTGAGGGTGACATCACGGTACGTGGAAAGCTTTCAAAATGTGGGTTTCTGGGCCCAGCTCCAGCGCTGCGGAATCAGTCTCTTCTGAGTGGGCGAGTGGATCCCAGTAATCTGGACTTCTTTGAATAGATTCTATCTTTCCGGAGCAGTTTTAGGTTCACCACAAAATTGAGTAGAGAGTACAGAGTTCCTATGGTTTCCCCCTTTCCCCACACAGCACGGACCCCCGACCAGGGTGGTAAGTGTGTTACAGTGGATGGGCCTACAGCAGCACGTTGTCGTCAGCCCACCCAGAGTCCGGTCACCCCTGGTGTTGGACGTTCTGTGGGTCTGGGCATCCCTCCCTCCCCCAACCCCTGATAGCTACTGAGCTTTTGACTGTCTCCATGATTTTGCCTTTCCCAGAATGTCCTACAGTTGGAATCATACAACATGCAGCCTTTTCAGGTTGGCTTCTTTTGCTTAGTAATACGCATTACACATTAATTCATATCTTGTCGTGGCTGGATAGCTCATTTCTTTTTAGCACAATATTTCGTTGTTTGGATGGACCACAGTTCATTTGTCCATTCATCTTGAAGGGCACGGTTGTTTGCAAGTTCTGGCAATTACCTATAAGGCTGCTATAAACATTCGGGTGCCAGTTTTGCGTGTTTTCAACTCCCTTGGATAACCACAAAGGAGCACAGTTGCTAGATCGTATGGTAAAAGTATATTTAGTTTTGGAAGAAATCGCCAAAGTGGCTGCACCATTTTGCATTCCCATGAGCCATGAATGGGAGTTCCTGTTGCTCCACATCCTCTTCAGCATTTGCTGTTGTCAGCGCTCTGGACTTTCTCATACGTGTGTATAATCTGAACTTTTAACAAGCTCCCCCGGGCGTGTCTCATGCTTTCTAAGACTGAGAGACACTCTCTGGATCTGCAGCCCATCTGAGAAATTGGGAGCAGCCGTGTTGCACAAGTAGGTAGACTTTCAGAAAAGCAGCCCCGGGATCCCTGGAATGCCGGCTGCCCAAAGGACTTACGGGTCTGCATTTAGCGTGGCTGCAGGGGTTTAACAACCATCAAGTAATCTCAGCCTGGGGTTTTAGGAGCTCCTAGAACCTACCAGAAGTTTTGTGAAGAATCCTCACGTGACGGTGGGGATTTGCTTTATTTGGTTTTTTTTTTTTTGGAAGGAGCCAAATTCAAGCCTCCAAATTGCTAGCCTCCAGCCAGCCCTTGCCCACAGCAGGCCGGTTTGGCTTTGGTCCTGTTAGTAATCGCTGGAGCACGAAGCAGCAGTCACAAGACAGCTTCATCCCCAGGCATGCGGCAAGCTTGCCAGCGTCCCTGCCGCCCCGAGGGCCCGGTGACGCCAAGACTCTGTCAAGTTTCCAGCACTGTAGAGGCTGGGTCACCCCGCACACACCGCCTCCGGCCCCAGGCCTGCGCTCAGGGCTTCGCTTCATCAGGTCTGCTCTCGGTAAACTTGCTGAGGGAGCCTGGAGAGGGCTCAGCTTTTCCGCGAGGACCCAAGCAGAGGTTGGTCCAGTTCCAGGATGAATCGACAGTGACTCCGGATCTCAATGCCCACAGTGGCACCGCTGTCCGTGGCAGTGGCCCTTCTTGCCTGGGCCCTGCCCCTGTGGGTGCGGAGGAGAAGGGGCTGTGCTCCTGCTGGGGGGCGGGGGAGGTGGGCGAGAGCTGGGCTGAGGGGAAGTGATGGGATTGGATTTCGGTTTTGTGATGGGACCCGACTCCTTCTTTCAGGAGTGGATTCAGGACACGCGGCTAAAGCAAGCACCCAGGGTAAGATCTCTTCATTTCACAATGGGGTCCTGCTGCCCGGCCAGCATCCCCTCCCTGCTGGGGACGTGGCTTCCTTGATGCCACCCCTGAGTCCTCTGGAGAACAAGGTCAAACCGGTCCCCCTCCTGTGGGGCTAGTCTCACATTCTTGGGGACTCAGCTCTACGGATGTGTAGGGTCACTTCCTCCACGAAGCCCAGCTCAGCAGATTTAATCCAAAACAAGCTCTAACAGGAACCCCATTGGAGAGAATCCATCAGACAGACTTAGATCCGGGAGAGCAATTTGAAGAGAGGCAACTGGAACGCCACTGAGGCTTGGGGAAGGGAGACCTGTTTTCTGCGGGATGCTGACAGTCTTGTACAGCAGAATAGACTCGATAGACTCATATGCCGCCCTGACGGGAGCCCCGTAGTCCAGGCCTGGGCCTCGCTGAGGGCACGGCCTGCCTCCGTGACTTCATTATCTTGAGTTACTCCTCCTACTTTCTCCAGGGGAGAATCCGTGCAGCCAAAATCTCACCCCAGAGGTGTAAACGCCTCTGCAAAACGCGGAGAGCCTCTCGGGACGCTGGGGCTGGCGTGACGCTCTCAGAAATTCTGCCAGCAGGATGCTGCGAGAGCCTGGCCCTGGGCTGCAATCCCGTCTCAGCGCCTCCTGCAAACCCACCCTGGGGGTGACTCTGCCCGGGCCTGGGCAACGCAGGGGTCCCCGTGGATAAGGATAAGTTTTCTGAGCTCCGTGGACGACCGCAGTTCAGTTACAGACACATCCTCCGTGAATCTCATTCAAAGTGAACCCTGGGGCCTGTGGCTGGCAGGAAGGCTGCGGAGGGAGCAGAGGCCGGGGTGGGGCTGGGGCAGTGGTTCGTCTGCTGGGGCCACAACACAACCGCAGGCCAGGCGGCTTCCGCAACAGAAGCCTGTGTCCTCGTAGTGCAGAGGCCGGACGTCCCAGATCACGGTGCCGGGCAGGGCGGTTTCTCCTGAGGCCTCTCTGCTGGGCCTGTAGATGGCCATCATCTCCCTGTGTCCTCACCAGTCACCCTAAGGACCTCATTTAACTTAATCACCGCTTTAAAGACCCTGTCTCCCAAGGCTGTAACATTCTGAGGTCCAGGGGTTAGAAATTCACCATATGGATGGGGTGGGGGGGCGTAAGGGGCTCCATTCAACCGATAACACCTGGTGAGCACTTCTGTCTACCAGGGTTTTGCCCACCTCCTCCCCCAGCCTTGACCTCCCCAGGACTAGGGCCTTGATGGAGGGAAGGATTCTCTCTGTCCGGCTTGGAGCCAGGTGGCCACGGCGCATTTGGCCAACTGGCCTTTCTCCTGGGGTGTCATCTTGGGTCCTTTGGGGGTCTCTCCTGGGATTCTGGGGACCTCTCACCTCCAGCTCTCCTGACCAGGGTGATGCCCGGCCCGGCTGGCCACAGCAACTCCCTTTCAGTCCCTGGGTTTTGGAGGTTCATCTGCACACTCGGGGGCAGCTCTCTGGGGTGTGGCAGGCAGAGGCCCCGGGCCTGACCTCTCGGGAGAGACCCGAGCCCCTACTGGAGCTCCCTCACCGGGCTGTCCTCCTCCCCCTGCAGCCGCCGTCCCACCTCCTCTGGCCAAGTCAGCCCATTCCTCAGCCTGGGGTCTCGGGCCAGTGCCAGACCCATGTCTCCTTGTCAGCACCCCGAAGGGTCTGCTTCTGAACCCCTCGCTGTCTCCACCCTTTTTCACAGGCGGCCAGACACCGTGTCCAGAGGCCTCCTTTGAAAGCCCCGAGGGGTGGGCTGGGGCCCATCTTGGGAACACAGGGGCCCTGGCCTCTTGCTGTCTGGTGCCCAGGGGAAACTGAGGCAGAGGCCCATCTATCACTCCCTTACAAAGTGCAACATTAATCGGGGGTGGAAGCTGGGGGCTTGTGGAGAGGAAGGTGAGGCCCACGTCCACCACCGGCTGAAGGTGCGCTGAGCAGCCGGCAGCCAGAGGCGGCTTTCTCCTCCTAACCTCGGGCTGTGGGTCCGGACAAGCCAGCACTGGCCTTCAGGCTTTGTGGTCTGAACAACCTACTTCCGGAGACACCATTAACCGAACGATGCTTTCCTAGGAAGTGCGCTCGCCCTGTTCAAAGACGGACCATTTATGACAGCAAAACAAAATCGTAACATTAGCATACAACTACTTTTAAAAATACAACACAATTTAGATGACGTTCAAAAGAAATGCCAACTGACCTGGAGGCAAGAGAGAGCAAGTGTGGAAGAAGGGTGAGGAGGCGGGTGAGAGCCCAGCCAGTGGGGCATATAGCCTAAGGGGGTGATGGCTGGGCACTCCTATCACCAACCTCAAAGGGTCCTGAATCTTCTTGCCATTGCCTTAAAAATTCCAAAATCTGAGTCTCACTCACAAAGTCCTGACGTTCAATGTTCCTCAGTTTATGTAAACATTCCTGATGTTCAGAGCTAAAGATCCTTGGAGGCTTATCTGTTCTGTTATAGTGACACATCTGTGTATCTCTTCTAATCCCAGAAAAAATAGTAGACTGCGCCACAGCTCCGAGTTTCTCTTCCTTTTTTCTTTCCGTCTGTGGACAGACGCACGGACGGCACAAGACCCGGAGTGTGTGTGCTCCCCCTCCCCCTCCCCATCCTCTCCTCTCCCCCGTTCTGCTCTGTCGACCTCAGAGCCCCCTCGGCAGATAATGCCCCTGGAGTTGTGTGCTTTTCCCTGGGGGCTGGACTTGAACAAATCCAAGTTATCGTTCCCTCCGTTGGTGGCACGACACCACCGTCTGCCTCGGTGAGGCTGCCCAACCCACAGACAGACATTCCTTCCTCATGGCCCTTCATCCCTGCTGCTGCTCCCACCTTCACACCACACAGCCTCACCTTATCCCTGCCTCCTCCCACACTTGTTCCTGTGTGTACATCCACCCATGCACAGCGTTGCTTGTATATCATTTGATTTACATCAATAATATACTGCATGCTTCACTCTCTAACTCTCTCCATTCAGCATTATGTTTTGAGTTCAATCCATGCTGACCATCAGAAACTTAGTTCTGCCTTTGATAGCCCCCCCAGGAGGCTTAGATCTGCGAGGTCCTTGGATCACACTCTGAGGGAGCCGGTGTGCAGGAGGGGAAGGCGTGCTGGGGAGAGGAATGATGTAAAGTGACTGGTGGGTCAGGAGCAGCCTGCACAGGAGAAGAAATGAGCTCGAAGTGCAGCAGGAGGGGTTAGTAACACCAACATGCAAAAGCTTCTTGCCATCGCGGCCTCTGAGTTCCACGCTGTTGCCGAAGCCCCTGTGAGATCTTGTCTGAAGGCCTTCAAACAAAGAGCAGTTGTTTTCGTTTTGTTTTGTTTTTCTTTAGCCGTGGGCGCAGCTTGTGGCATCTTAGTTCCCTGACCAGGTATCGAACCCGGGCCCTCGGCAGTGAAAGTGCAGAGTCCTAACCACTGGGCCACAGGTAAATCCCAGAGCAGTCTTTTCTGAAAGCAGGAGATGAACTAGATGTCCTTCAACTTTCCTTCCCTCCCGTGATTCTACCTATTTCTCCATCACAGATAGCAAGAGAAAGTGTCCAGTGGGTCTGCGTGCAGGACAAATTCTGGGGGTGACCTAGGTGAGGTGAGAGCGCCTTGCCAAGGGGTGTGTCCCCGCGAACACCAGCTGGAGCCCCTCCACACTCCCGGGCCCTACCACCGCACTCCTCACCACGGCGGCTCTGCGTCCATCCCCACCATGCTGTCTGTGCCTTCAGGGCCTGGCGCGGACCATGTCCCCTGAACAAACCTGGCGTGAACCCTATACCTCCTGTCACGTTTTTAGAGCCTAGAAGTATCAGCCAGCATTCATATTGCCCTTCGGTTTATTTATTTATTCATTCACTCACCCAGGGCTGACTGAGTCTACCCAGGCCAGGATCTGTGGGGAGAGCATGAATGCTCTTAGATGATTTCCATCTTGTAAAGAAATCAGGACACTAAATGTGAAAGTAAAATACTGTCTGATAAGGAGAGTGACAGAGGAAACAGGCTGGTGTGGGGAGCACTCATTTGATGGAGGAGGGAGGAAAGGTCCCAGCAGGGATGACGTCCCGCTGAAATGAGGAATAATGAGCAAAAGAAGGTCAAAGAGAAAGTATCCCAGGAACTGTGATGTCCTGGCAGCAGCAAGAGCGGAAGGAATTCTCAGCAAACTAGGATGAGGACACAGCTCCCAGGTCACAGGGACCACGGCGTGAGTGATGGGGGGCGGGACCAGGGCCCGGGTCACAAGCCTCACCACGTGTTGAGTTTTATCCGAGGGCCATGAGAAACTGTTGGAAAGTTTTCAGCAGGAAAGTGACATCAAGATCAGATACGTGTATTCGCTGCAGTCAGGAGAGGTATGGCAAAGCGGGAGACCAGTCAGGAGCTGTTTCAATAATCCATTCACTCTGCAAAGGTTTATGGAGGGTCTGGAATGTGCCAGGCTCTGGTACTGGGGATAAAATGGGGGCAAAAAGAGAAAGAGTTCTGCTCTCATGGAGCTTATGGTCAAAGGCGGGGCGGGGTGGTAGGGTGGATCAGAATTCAATTACCCACAGCAATGGTTGTGTAATTACAGAGAAACGTTTTCTACTGGAAAAGAATGGGGTCCCTTGAAAATACCTAACAAGAAACCTGCCCTCCAACGAGAAAGAAGGGCAGGGTGGGCTGAGGTGGTTAGAGAAGGGTGAAGAGAAGTCGAGGGTCTACAGGACCCATGGACATGGAGGGGGGTGGAGTGAGGGAGGGGTGAGGGAAGAAGGGGTCCATATCTCTGGCTTAGGCAACCAGGAGGACATAGTGCAGTTCTCAGCAGAGTGGAATCTCAGGTCAGGGTGCAGAGCCAGCTTCGGTGCTGAACGTGTTGCCTGTGAGCCTCTGTGGTCTTCCAGAAGGAGCTGTCCCATTGGCAGGGGCTATGGTTCCAAAGTTCAGGAGAAAGAGATCAGGCCTTGTCAGCTCACAGGTGGTCTTTATCTTGACTTCATTATGAATATCATTAATGGAGGCTTAAGCCCTATGGATATAAGGTCTTAGCAGCAAACAGAAGTTGATCACCGGGGCCCAGCATATTTGCTGAGCCGTTTGCCTTCTGGTTTCCGTCTAGCCGTGGCACAGACTGCTCAATATTTCTTCTCAGACTTGCACAATGAGGCAAGAGGTGCTTCAAGACCCCTGGGAAACAATCTCAGTTTGTCCCTATAAAATTCCACACTGATGCCCAATGGCCGGTCCCAGAACCAAATTAGCAGAGCTTGTGTTTGTTCTTCTGCTACCCTCTCCAATACCCAGAAACACAAAATTACTGTAGTGATGGTTACAGAAAGGGGTGATTCAAAACAGAATGGTAATATGGGAAGACTTCACTCAGCTGGACCCAGCCTACTCAGAATCCCCAGGGGGCTCGGGTTCAACTTGTGAGTTATCTATGAAAGAAAAGTTCTGCTAAACAAGTAGGAGGGCAGATACTACTACAGGGTGAAGGTTTACTTAATGAAAAGACGAAAGTCCTTTATAGCTTCTTCAGCTTTCTTATCTGTGTGGTTAATGGCTTTGTGGTCTGGTGGTTTGACGTGGAAAGGCTTTTCTCTGATCGGGCAAAGTGCAGATAGAGAAACACCGTCATGAACACCCTGTAGTGTTGAATGGGTTACCTACAGCTCGGACATCAATGTGCCCGTCCCTCAGGCTCACTGGTCCATCTCAGCACCTGGGTCACTTCTGTCTTCCCAGCTGCCTTGCCATTCTGACTTAGGTATCTGTTCAATTGACTCTTGAATCCTGCTTTTCTTACTATTTTATAAAAAATTTAATCAACCAGGTTTTAGAGTAGTTTCAAATTTACAGAAAAACTTGAGCAGAGAATACAGAGAATTCTCATACACCCCCTCAGCCTCCCCCTCCCCCCAGTTTTCCTCTATTATTAGCCTCTGGCATCAGTGTGGCATACTTGTTACAATTGATGAGCCAGAATGGATACACTTTTAAAGTTCACTTTTCATGTTGAATGTTCTATGGGTTTTGTGGGGTCTGCACTAACTTCAGGTAGTATCAGAACTGAATTGTAGGACATCTAGTTGGTGGTTGGAGAGTTGGAATTGCTTAGTGTGGGAAAAACCCCCAAACATTTGGAGTCAGAAGTGTGAGGAAATAAGAGTATAATGACATGTATCCACCATTACAGTATCGTGCAGTGTATTTCACTTCCATACACATCTTCTCTGCTCCCCCTAGCATTCCTCCCTCCTCTCTGACCTCTGACAACCACTGATCTTTTTACTGTCTCCATAGTTCTGCTTTTCCAGAATATCATATTGTTGGAATCATACAGTATGTAGCCTTTTCAGATTGGCTTCTTAAGTGCATGAAGATTCCTCCATGTCTTTTCATGGCTCAATAGCTTATTTCCTTTTATTACTGAATAATAGTCCATTGTCTGGATGGACTACAGTTTATTTATGCATTCACTCACCAAAGGACATCTTGGTTGTTTGCAAGTTTTGGCGATTATGAATAAAGCTGCTGTAAACAATTGTGTGCAGGTTTTTGTGCGGATGTATGTTTTCAGCTCCTTTGGGTAAATACCAAGGAGTAAGACTTCTGGATCATACAGTAGGAGTATGTGTAGTTTTGTTAGAAACTGCCAAACTGTCTTCCAAAGTGGCTGCACCATTTTGCGTTCCCACCAGCAATAAGTGAGAGTTCCTGTTGCTCCACATCCTTGCCAGCATTTGGTGATGTCAGTGTCTTGGATTTGGGCCATTCTAATATGTGTGTAGTAGTATCTCATTGTTATTTTAATTTGCATTTCCCTGATGACACATGATGTGCAGAATCTTTTCACGTGCTTATTTTCCATTTGCATATCTTCTTTGGTGAGGTGTCTGTTCAGGTCTTTTGTCCATTTTTTGATTGGGTTGTTCATTTACTCATTGTTGACTTTTAGGAGTTCTTTGTATATTTTGGATACCAGATCTTTCTCAGATATGTGTTTTGCAAAGATTATTTTTCCAGTCTGCAGCTCATCTTTTCACTCTCTTGACAATATCACTCACAAAGTTTTTAATTTTAATGAAGTCCAACTTATTTTTTTTTCTTTCATGGGTCATACTTTTAATCTTACATCCAGAAGGTCATCACTAAACCCAAGTCACCTAGATGATCTCCTTCGTTATCTTCCAGGAGTTTTATGGTTTTGCTTTTAACATTTAGGTGCATATCCCATTTTGAGTTTGTTTTGGTGAAAGACGTAAGATCTATGTCTAGATACATGTTTTTACGTTTGGATGCCCAATTGTTCCAGCACCATTAATTGAAAAAACTATTCTTTCACCGTTTAATTGTCTTTGACCTTAGGTCAAAAATCAGTTCACTATTTTGTGTGGGTCGATTTCTGGGCTCTCTTTTCTGTTCCATTGATCTATTTTTCTGTTTCTTCACCAAAACCATACTGTCTCGATTATTGTAACTCTAGAGTTTGTCTCAAAGTTGGGTAGTGTCGGTCCTCTGGCTTTATACTTCTCCTTCAATATCGTGTAGGCTATTCTGGGTCTTTTGCTTCTCCATACAAACTTTAGAATCGGTTTTTCCATATTCACAAAATAACTTGCTGGGATTTTAATTGAAACATCATTGAATATATAAATCAAATTGAGAAGAATTTACATCTTGAAAATGTTGAATCTCCCTGTTATCGACTGAATTGCGTCCTCCCTAAAAGTCATATGTGAAGCCCTAATCTCCAGTACCTCAGAATGTGACTATATCGGGCCTTTAAAGAGGTAGTTAGGTTAAAATGTACCCTGATCCAATCTGACTGGTGATCTTGTAAGAAATTAGGACACAGGGACAGAGATACCATGGATACACACATAGAGGAAAGGCCATGTGAGGACACAGAGAGAATGCAGACATCTGAAAGCCATGAAGAGAGGCCCCAGGAGAAATCAAACTTGCTAACACCTTCATCTTGGACTTTCAGCCTCCAGAACTGTAAGAAAATAAATTTTTGTTGTTTAAGCTATTCAGTCTGTAGTATTTTGTTATGGCAGCCCTAGCCATCAACACATTCACTATCCATGTACACAGAATATCTTTCCCCTTATTTAATCTTCTTTGATATTTTTCATCAGAGTTTTGCAGTTTTCCTCATATACAGTTGTATATATTTTGTTAGATTTATACCTAAGTATTTCTTTTTTATTTGGTGCTTATGTAAATGGCATTGTGTTTTTACTTACAAATTCCAACCATTCATTGCTGGTATATAGGAAAGCAACTGACTTTTGTATATCAGCCTTGTATCCTGAAACTTTGCTATACTGGCTATTACTTTCAGGAGTTTTTCTTCTTTTGTTGGTTCTTTGAGATTTTCTACATAAGTAATCATGTCACCTGTGAACAAAGTCAGTTTTATTTCTTCCTTTCTAATCTGTACACATTTTAATTTCCTTTTCTTCTCTTATTCCTAAGCTTCCAGTACTATGTTAGATAGGAGTGGTGAGAGAAGACATCCTTGCCTTGTTACTGTTACTGATCTTAGTGGGAAAGCATGTAGTTTCTCACCATTAAGTATTATGTTAGCTATAGATATTTTGTGATGTTCTCCACCAATTTGAGGAAGTTCCTAGTTTGGTGAGAGTTGGTGTTTTTGTTTTTGTTTTTGTTTTTGTTTAATCATGAATGGGTATTGAATTTTGTCAAAATTTTTTCTGCATCTATTGATATGATCACATGATTTTTCTTCTTTATCTTATTGGTGGACTGAATGTTTAAGCACCCCCCACCCCACCCCAATTCATATGTTGAAACCCTAACCCCCAAAGTAGCTATATTTGGAGATGGGGCCTCTAAGGAAGTAATTAGGGTTAAATGAGGTCATAAACATGGAGCCTTGATCCAATAGGATTAACGTCCTTATAAGAGGGACTTCTTTATATTAGTGAGACACCAGAGAGCTCACCCTCTCTCTTTCCATGTGTAAGCATCAAGGAAGGCCATGTGAGCACACAGTGAGAAGGCAGCCATCTACAAACTCCCAAAAACCAAATTTTTCAGGACCTTGATTTTGGACTTTCAGCCTCCAAAACTGTGAGAAAGTAAATTTCTGTTGTTTAAGCCATCCAGTCTGTGGTATTTTGTTATAGCAGCTTGAGCAGACTAAGACAAATTACGTTAATTAATTTTCAAATGTTGAACCAGCCTTGCATACCTGGAATAAATCTCACTTGGTCATGGTGTATAATTCTACTTATGCATTGTTGGATTTAATTTGTTAATAATTTGTTGAGGATTTTACATCTGTGTTCATGAGAAATATTGGTTTGTAGTTTTCCTTTCTTTTGATGTCTTTCTCTGGTTTTGGTATTAGGGCAATGCTGGCCTCACAGAATAAGTTAGGAAGTGTTCCCTCTGCTTCTATTTTCCAGAAAAGATTTTAAAGAATTGATAGAGTTTCTCTCTTTAATGTTTGGTAAAATTCAACAGTAAACCCAACTGGGCCTGGTTGTTTCTGTTTTTGAAGATTATTAATTATTGCTTCAATTTTTAATAGGCACAGACTTGTTCAGACTATATATTTCTCCTTGTGTGAGTTTTGTGTGCATTTTAGTAGGTAGTGACATTCAAGGAATTATTCCATTTCATCTATGTTACCAAATTTGTGGGCATACACTTGTTCATAATATTCCTTTACTATCCTTTTAATGCCCATGGGATCAGTAGTGGTGGCCCCCCCCCCTTTCATTTCTGATATTAGTAATTTGTGTCTTCTCTCTTTTTTTCTTAGTTAACCCAGCTAGAGGTTTATCAATTTTTTGATCTTCTCAAAGAACCAGCTTCTGGTTTCATTGGTTTTCACTACTGATCTGTTTTAAATTTGATTTCTGCTCTAATTTTTATTAGTTCTTTTCTTCTGCTTACCTTTGATTTAATTAGCTCTTCTTTTTCTAGTTTCCTAAGGTAGAAGCTTAGATGATTGATTGATTTTAGATCTTTCTTCTTTTCTAATATATGCATTCAATGCTATAAATTTCCCTCTGAGCAGTGCTTTCATGGCATTCCACAAATTTTGATAGGTTGTATTTTCATTTTCACTTAGCTCAAAATATCTTTAAATTTCTTCTGAGACTTTTTCTCTGACTCCTGTGTTATTTAGAAGTGTGCTGTTAAATCTCCAAGTATTTGGGGTTTTCCCACTATCTTTCTGTTAATGATTTCTAGTTTAATTCTATTGTTATCTGAGAGCAAATTTTATATGATTTCTATTCTTTTAAATATGTTAAGGTGTGTTTTATGACCCAGAATATGGTCTACATTGGTGAATGTTTTGTGTGAGCTTATGAGGAATGTGTATTCTGCTATTGCTGGCTGAAGTATTTGATAAATGTCAATTACATCCAGTTGATTGATGGTGTTGTTCAGTTCAACTATATGCCTCTGATTTTCTGCCTGTTGGCCTGTTCACTTTTGAGAGAGGAGCGTTGAAGTCTTCAGCTATAATACTAGATTTGTCTATAGCTCTTTGTTTTCTATCAGCTTTTGTCTCCTGTATTTTGATGGTCTGTTGTCAGGTGCATACCTGTTAAGGATTGTTCTTTCTTCTTGGAGAACTGACTGCTTTACCATTGTCTAACACTTCTCTTTATCTCTGAAAAGTTATTCTTGCTCTGAATTCTGCTTTGTCTGAAATTAATATAGGTACTCCAGCTTTCTTCTGATTAGTGTTAGCGTGGTATACCTTCCTGCATCCATTACTTTTAATCTCTCTCTGTTTATGTTTAAAGTGGACTTCTTATAGATAACATATGGTTGGGTCTTGAGGGTTATTTTTGTTTTTTTTTTTTAACCTACTCTGCAGTCTCTTTTAATTGGCATATTTAGTCAATTGACATTTAAAGTGATTATTGACATAGTTGGATTAATATCTACCATATCTGTTACTTTTTTGTAGTCATTGCCTTAGTTCTTTGTTTCTTTTTCTCTCTTCCATCTTTTTTTGCCCTCTCTAGTTTTTATTGAGCATTTTATATGATTCCATTTCTTTCCTCTCTTAGCATATCAATTGTGATGGTTAATTTTATGTGTCAACTTGACTGGGCCACAGGGTGCCCAGATATTTGGTGAAAGATTACTCTGGGTGCGTTTGTGAGGGTGTTCCTGGATGAAATTAACATTTAAATCATTAGACTGAGTAAAGCAGATTGCCTTCCCTGATGTGGGCAGGCTTCATCCAATCCGTTGAAAGCCTGAATAGAACAAAATATTGAGTGAGAGAGAATTCACTCTCTCTACTTGATGGTCTTGAGATGGGACATTGGTCTTCTTCTGCCTTTGGATGTGGACTGGAACGTAAGCCTTTGGCTCTGCTAGTTCTCAGCCCTTCAGTCTCAGACTGGAACTTACCGATGGCCCTCCTGGTCTCCAGATTGCAGATCTTGGGACTTCACAGTCTTGCATGAGCCAATTCCTTATTTACACACACACACACATGCACACACACATACACCCTATTGATTCTATTTTTGGAAAACCCTGACTAATACATCAATTATAGTCCTTTTTAATTGTTATTAGTGATTTCCCTAGAGCTTGCATTATACATTTACAACTAGTCCAAGGCCACTTTCAAATAACACTATTCCACTTCACAGGTAACACAAATACCTTGTAACGGAGTATTCCCAATTTCTCTCTCCCATCCCTTATAATATTGCTGTCATTCATTTCAGTTATCCATAAACTACAATCACCAAATACATTGTTACTATTATTATTTTGAACAACTTCTTCTGTTAGTGACAGGTTGAAAAATGAAAAAACAACCTTATGAGGGGTTGAGGGGTTATGAGGGGCTTCTGTCAGCAATGACAGCGCATGAGCTAGAACTACTTGTATTAACACGGATAAATCTCAAAGACAAATAAGTTTGAAAAACCAGTTGCATGCACCACATAAAAAAATTAATTCAAAATGAACTAAAGACCTAAACATAAGACCTGAAACTATAAAATTCCTAGAAGAAAACAGGGGAAATCTTCATGACATTGGATTTGTCAAGGATTTCTTGGATATGACAACAAAAACACAGGCAACAAAAGCAAAAATAGACAAATGGGACCACATCAAACTTAAAAATTTCTGTGCAATAAAGGAAATGATCAACAGAGTGAAATAACAATCTACAGAATGGGAGAAAGTATTTGTAAACCATGTATCTGATAAGGGGTTAGTATCCAGAACATAGAAAGAACTCATACAATTCAATAACAACAAAAAACAAATAGTATGGATACCAAAGGGAAAAGGGGGGAGGTGGGATGAATTGAGAGATTGGGATTGACATACATACCCTATTGATACTATGTACAAAATAGATAGCTAATGAGAACCTACGGTATAGGTTCCACAGGGAACTCTACTCAGTGCTCTGTGGTGACCTAAATGGGAAGGAAATCCAAAAACGAAGGGATATATGTATATGTATAGCTGATTCACTTTGCTGTACGGTAGAAACTAACACAACATTGTAAAACAACTACACTCCAATAAAAATTTTTAAAAAACAAATAAATAATCCAACTTAAAAATGGACAAAGAACTTGAATAGACATTTCTCCAAAGAAGACATACAAATGCCCAACAAGCACATGAAAAGATGCTCAGCATCTCTAATCATCAGGGTAATGCAAACCAAAACCACAATAAGAGATCACTTCACACCCATTAGGATGGCCACAATTTAAAAAAAATAGAAAAAGAGTGTTGGTGGGTATGAGGAGAAATTGTAACCCTTGTGCACTGTTGGTTGGAATGTAAATTGGTGAAGCCACTGTGGAAAACAGTATGGAGGTTCCTCAAAAAATTAAAAACAGAAGTATCATATAATCCAACGACCCCACTTTTGGGTATATACCCAAAAGAATTGAAAGTAGGATCCTGAGAAGATATTTGCACCCTTATGTTCATAGCAGCATTATTTACAATAACCAAGATGTGGAAGCAACCTAAATGTCCATCAATGGATGAAAGGATAAACAAAATGTGGTTCATCCATGTAATGGAATATTATTCAGGCTTAAAAAGGAAGGAGATTCTGACACAGGCTACAACATGGTGTTCAGTGAACATGATGTTCAGTGAAATAAGCCAGTCACAAAAAGACAAGTACTTGATGATTCCATTTATGTGAGTATCTATTCATAGAACGTAAGAAGGTGTCTGCCTGGGGTTGGAAGAGGAGGAGGTGAGGAGTCGTTGTTGGGTGCAGCGTTTCAGTCATTTGGGATGATTTATTACACAACAATGTGTGTGCGGTTGAAAAATGTGTTGTGCAGTTGGACATTGTTGGGAGAATAAATTTCATGTTGTGTTTTTTGGTCACAGTGTTTCTTAAAAAGCAAGTTGCAGAATCAGATGTACAGTAGAAAATCATTTAAAGAGAAGAAAGAAAGAAAGAAAGAAAGAAAGAAAGAAAGAAAAAGAAAGAAAGAAAGAAAGAAAGAAAGAAAGAAAGAAAGAAAGAAAGAAAGAAAGAAAGAAAGAAAGAAAGAAGGAAAGAAAGAAAGAAAAAAGCATGAAAGAATTTCACTTATGGTTTTTCTATAGATGCATGCCGTAAAAATAGTAAAGCAAGCATGAGAAAGAGAAACACAAATCGATGGTAGCAATGACCTCTGGGGAGAGAATTATAATATATGGTAAAATTTCTAGTGGACAATAGTGTTTTCTTTCTGTTTCTTAAGATCTGGAGTGAATTGGGCAAAATTACTTAAGATTTGTTTTTTTAATTGCTCCATCTTTTCCTTTGTTTGAGAAAATTGATAATTTAAAGTTAGAATCTAGCCCCTCCTTCTTTTCTTTTCTCTAGAATCACTGGTCTGGCGAGCCTAGTGGCTTCCCCGCCATGAGTGGCCTTTCTGGCCAGGCTGAGCTAGTTTCCTTCTGCTTTTGTCAGCATGATCGAGAGCTGGCATGTGCTTGCGATTACTGGAATTGGTTCCCGGATTTATTTATGCCACGGGCCAAAATATTTATTTCTTCCTGAGAGCCACATCCCGCTCTGGAATGTCTTGGGAAGAGCACGTCTTGGGAAGAGGGATCCCGAGGATGAGCCTCTCGGGAGCCCAGGCCTAGCACACGGGGCCCTGCTCACCTGGACAGCACCTGGGCACCAGCCCTCTGCGAGCGGGAAGAAGCACCAGGAATGGTCCATCCCTGGGGGCCTCCTCCTCCTGATGGCCTGCTTCCTACCAAGGCTAGTCAGCCGTCAAGGAAGGGGGTGGCAAACAGAGGGGCAACACTCCTTTTCCTGCAGAGTCTGAGCTGGATAATCCTCTGCCAGAGTCCAAATAAATCCCTAATACACATCCAACCTGGCCATCTCTGTTTCCCCGTAGGACCCCAAGTTAGTCGAGGTAACTCCAGGAAAAGCCCAGGACTGGGATATAATTTAAGGAAGAGCCATCTCCGGTGCCTGGACCAGCCTGGGAAGCTCCATTCTCCTCAGTGTCCCCCGATGACTCACACCTGTGTGAACATGATGAAACCTCCATGAAAATCCAGAAGGACAGGTCTTCAGAGCTCCCGGGCTGGTGACCCTGTGGAGATCTGGAGAGAGCACGGAAGTTCCACGCCCTTCCCCCAGACCTTACCTTAGGCATCTCCTCCACCTGGCTGTTCCTGAGTTATATCCTTTTATAGTAAGCCAGTGATCTAGAAAATAAAGTGCTTCTCTGAGTTCTGTGAGCGCTCTAGCAAATTAATCAAACCCCAGGGGTGGTTCGTTGGAATCTCCAACCTACAGCCCATTGGTCAAACGCCCAGGTGACAACCTGGGGTTGCAATTGGTGCCTAAAGGGGGCAAGTGCAGTCTTGTGGGGCTGATCCCTCAACCTGGGGTCTGACAGAGCTCTCTCCAGGTAGACAGGGTCAGAACTGAGCTGAACTGTAGGACAGCCAGCTGGTGTTGGAAATTGCTTGATGATGTCAAACCCACCCCACCCCAAACACATCGGAACGGGGTGTAGGAACAATACTGTTTATGCAAACTTTTAAAACAAACATTATAATATATTGTTTATATATTGTAATTCCCATAAATAATATATTAAAAATATGAAAAGCATAGGATAAAGTGGCATACACCAAATTCATAACAAGTGTTGCCTTCGGGGAGAGGAAGAGGAGAGAGGAATACATTGAAGCAAGTAATTAAATTAATTAAAGGGTTAAGAGGGGCCTTGAGCTTTCTATGCCCTGGTTTTATTCCACAGAGATATGAAGCAAATACAACAGATCGTTAGCATCTGTTATTCTGAGGGGTGAGTACCTCAGGATCTGTTACGACATTCTTTGTCCTGTCCTCCGTGTTTAATTTTTTTTTCCAGACGGCAGAGTGGGGAGACCGAGGCCTCGCTCTGTGTGGTGGTTTCGTTCCCCTAGTGCTTCCTTACACGCCTCCATGCCCCTCAGTCAGGCTGGCCAGGTCCCCACCCCTTGTGTCTCACAGGTGAGACAAAGGGCTCACGGGAAGTGACGACTCAGCCGAGTCTGGGGCCTTGAACCTGGGCTGCCTGGAAGTAGCCTCCCGGACTGCAGGTTCGAGCCCTTGTCTCTGCATCACCTGTCCTGGGGTCCAGGAGACACCCTGGCCTCCTGGAGGAAGATGTCACTACTTAAACCGGGTTTCAGGGGAGGCCGGGGGAGGATGCCCGCATCTCCTGTGGGCTTGTCGTGCCCAGTAGGCTGGGATCCCAGAGCAGGGCTGGGAGCTTGTGATGAACTCATCACTCGTCAACAACCATCTAGGACCTTCCCCCGTGAGCCAAGCCCCATCTAGGCACCTGAGATACAACCCATAAGCCCAACAGATGGACAAAATCCCCTTGCGTTCCAGAGGTAAACGTGGGATGCTCTTGCTTTCCCCTGGAGGAGAGGACTGAGACCCTTCCCGGGGGAGGGTACCTCTCTAGAGCACGGTTCCCGCTCGGCTCTGCACCGCCCGCAGAGCATGTGTGGCAGGTCCAGCGGGTCCCACCCAGTAGGGGAGACATAGAACCCTCGGGAAGCTCTGGCGCTCACTTACCTCTGACCCCCTCCCCCGCCTTTGCCCTTGGTATCTGGACGGGGGTCCCTCCTGTCACCGCCTCCGTTCCAGTCTCTTCATTTACTCCGCTCCCCGTTTGTAACGTCCGCTTTAAAAGTTTGCGCAAATCATATGCAAAATCAACTACTGACTTTCCCCAGCGTCCCATGCCCTAAGCAGCCTCCCCTTCCCTTCTCCCTCTTGGTAAAGATAACCGTGCCACCCTCCACGTCATCTCTCCTGCAGCCACAGCTGTCCTTCCATCGGTGCCACAGACTGTCCCTTCTATCCGAGGCTCGTCCTGACCACCCCTTTCCACCTCAATCCCTCCCCCACAGCTTCATGTCCTCCTTATCCTGCTGTTTTCATCCAAAACACACCACCTTCTAACACAATATTTACTAATTGTGTTTGCTGTTTGTCTACCCCTCCCCCCCTCAGAGCAAGCTCAATGCCACCAACGCGGAGAGTTGCATCTATTCTGCTCCTGCCGCCCCTCCAGCACCTAGGATAACTCCTGGCACAGAGCACTTGTTTAATATCTATATGTGGAGAGAAGGAAAGGGAGAGAATTTTACTCATCAGAAGTGACCAGTATCCGAGCATGTGGCCCTAGAACTCTGGGCAGCAGGTGGATGCTGGCAGGACAGACGTGCGCACAGGTGAGCGGGAGTGAAGGGCGCTGGACTGAGCCCGGCTCTCCGCGGGGTGACAACTCTGCTGGGAGCCACAGTCCCCGAGGAGCCGGGCAGGGAGAGCCAGGCTTGCTGCAATCTCCACAGCCCAAACCAAGGCCGACCTGCCAAGCTCACAGGCCCCAGGTTTGCGGTGCTATCTCCACGGCTCTGGGGATGATTCAAGCTTGTTTACCTCGAGGGCAGAAGGTGGCAGGTGATAAAACCGACACTGATGCAAGTAAAGCTTTTAGGGTGAAAACTACCTCTTTTCAAAACCTCGCTCTACAGCTTACACAGAATTCGAAATATATATGAGATATATACAATGGAATATTACTCAGCCATAAAAAGAAACGAAATTGAGTTATTTGTAGTGAGGTGGATGGAGTTAGAGTCTGTCATACAGAGTGAAGTAAGTCAGAAAGAGAAAAACAAATACAGTATGCTAACACATATATATGGAATCTAAGAAAAAAAAAAAAAAGGTCATGAAGAACCTAGGGGTAAGATGAGAATAAAGACACAGACCTACTAGAGAATGGACCTGAGGATATGGGGAGGGGGAAGGGTAAGCTGGGACGAAGTGAGAGAGTGGCATGGACATATATACACTACCAAACGTAAAATAGATAGCTAGTGGGAAGCAACCGCATAGCACAGGGAGATCAGCTCGGTACTTTGTGACCACCTGGAGGGGTGGGATGGGGAGGGTGGGAGGGAGGGAGGCGCAAGAGGGAAGAGATATGGGAACATATGTATATGTGTAACTGATTCACTTTGTTATAAAGCAGAAACTAACACACCATTGTAAAGCAATTATACTCCAATAAAGATGTTAAAAAAAAAAAAAGAAATATACATGAGAGATCTGAGTACAGTCTTTGGGAGCGAGAGGTCACTCAAGTAACCAGCTTTTAAATGCAATTCAGCACGAATATATATTGAGCACCTACGGTGTACAAGGCTCTCTTTGGGGCTGTGAGCTCTCTCTGACAGCCCTTCCCCAGGGGAGGTGGGCAGAGGCCTCAACCCGTTTAACATGCAAATGTGAACGGTTATTCCTCTCCAGGCAAAGCTCCATTGCTCACGTTGTGTTATAGCTTCTTCTTTCCCAGGGAATGCAGCGTCCCAAGGGAAAAATCCACATTTTCAATCTGCACTATTGTTCCTGGCCTCCCCGCCCTCGCTGGGCCCCTCCTTTGCTAGACTCAATTGTAATAGCTGGTTTCTCCCCCGCCCCCACCCACAGGATTTCATATGGTTCACTACCAAGCCTCATTTCATTTTATGGCCACTATTTTCTGTCTTCTCTACCAGCAGATGTGGCTGAGGCAGCAGTTTCTCAGATTGGATTACCCAGGAAGGATCTTTGACATCGAAAGAGCTATTTGTTCTCTTCAGCACTGCACATTTGAGGTTCATTCTAAGCCCTCATATTTTATTCATTAAGTTGGGCCTTAAAAATTCTGATGTCAGCTCAGGCAGTAGGTCAGAGAAGGTATGATTCTCCTATTTCCTACCTGGGAGCTGGAGCTCCACACGCCATCACCAGGCGAGGGCCTGAATCTTCTCTCTGAGCCATCTCTCCACACGCTGCACGGATACCTTGGCATTGAGGGGTGGTGGGAAGTAAGAACAGATGGTCCTTCTAGGGCAGACACAAGGTGGTTGCTGGGGTCCTGTCCTGAGTCGTAGATGCTGCGTTGCCTGTGGGTCATGGTAGCTAAAGCGTGGCCCTGCCCCTGGCTGAGCAGTCCTGACTCCTTTATTCCTGGATGGACACCATCCAAGTCCTCTCTCTGGCCCTCTTGGAGATTCTTCCAGCTCCCTAGGACCATGCAGGAATTCCTCATGACTTAAACTAGACAGATGGGACTGTTGGGACAGAGGGAAAAATTCTGCCAATTCCAGAGTCTAATAATTTAATAATTGTTCCTGAAAGCAACGGGCAATACATCATTTGAAAAGGACCCTGGAAAAACAGACACTAGTCAGCCTGAGATTTTTGGTTTTAGCCTAGATAGTATTTGAAAATTTTTTTATAGTTTTATCTATAATGTGTTATTCATTACATTTAGAGGTTTTTTTGTTTTGTTTTTTTTTTAAAGAACAAAAAACAAAATCCTTTGCATGTAAAACTAGAAGAAAGCATCCAGTCTAGAGGCAGGAGGCCCAGAGGAGCACTGCTCAGACCAGTCAGACCCTGAGCTCAGACCCACCATCCGGCCCACCCGTGCCCTCGGGGGTGGGGTGGGGGGACGCAGCTCCTTCCTCTCCATGACCTCTGGCCTCATCTTCCCACCGCAATCCCCCCCCCCCGGCCCTACAAACAGGGGTGCCGGGTCCTCTTCAGACATCACCGCTTCGCTGCACCTCCGCCCACACCCCAGGACACGGCATCCACGTTTGGCTGTTTGAGTTGTATGAGTTCTTTGTATAGTTTGGATATTAATATACATAATAAAATATACTTTGTATATTTTGGATTATCCTCTTATGGGATATATCATTTGCAAATATCTTTTCCCATTCAGTAGGTGGCCTTTTTGTTTTGTTGATAGTTCCCTTCGCTGTTCAAAAGCTTTTTAGTTTGATGGAGTCCCCATTTGTTTGTTTTTGCTTTCGTTGCCCTTGCCTGAGGAGACAGATCTAAAAAACCATCACCAAGACTGATGTCAAGGAGCCTACTGCCTATGTTTTCTTCTAGGAGTTTTATGGTTTCAGGTATTGCATTCAAGTCTTTAATCCATTTTGAGTTAATTTTTGTGTGCGGTGCAAGAGTGGTCCAGTTTCATTCTTTTGCACGTGGCTCTCCAGTTTTCTTAACACCATTTGTTGAACAGACTCTTTTTTCCCCAAGGTATAATTGTAGCTCCTTTGTTATAAATTAATTGACCATATATACGTGGGTTTATTTCTGGGCTCTCAACTGTGTTCCACTTATCTATGTGTCTGTCTTTACGCAATATCATACTGTTTTGATTACTCAACTTTCATTCTTCATGACAGTGCTGTGAGTAGGGAGAGAGAGAACTCTTGAAGAAAAAAATTCACTGGGCACCAATCATTAATACACATCCAGAGGTGGGATCTAGTCTGAGCTTAAGTCTCCAAATGTCCACACTTGCTTGAAAACTAAGAAAAAGCCATGTGCTAGAAATTTCGAAAGGTTTTCCCACCCCATCCTGTAAACCCAGCTTGGGAAGAGAGGAGGAGGGGATGGTTGGGGGAGACCGCATTGTTTCCCAGCCTCTCTGTTCTACTCCACTTTCTGCAAACTTCTGAAAACCCACCCCAGGGAGCGATAGCTAGCGCACTGCACAGCTTATGAGTTTTGATCAGAGAAACTGTAGCCTCCAACTGAGAAGATGCCAAACTTTGGAAATGACTCTCAGAGAGAGAAAGCAGGGGAGAGAAGGACAGAGCTGCCAGAAAGGGGAGCAGGAAGGGGTCCCGAGCCCAGTGTCCCATCCCGGTTCAGTGATGCAGGGCACCTCCTTGTTCCTTCATCTCTTTATGAAGATGGCCTTCACCCTGGCTCCATCAGGGGCCATCGCAGCCCCGGTTCCATCTCCCAAGGGCCAGGAACAAGCTGAGCCCTCTCTGGGAGGGTCTGAGCTTTCCTGCCTTTCTGCTTCAATGTGTGTCTTTTTGGCGAGGCTCAGCTGCCTGCCGTTCACTTGGCCCGGCTCTGAATCCCACCCCCTCCCCGCCATAACTGAGAGGAAATGCAATCCATGTGTCTGGGACAGAGTGCTCCTGACTCATCACAATGTGTCTTTGTCATGGAGGCTCGAGGTGGCTTCCCTTCGCATCCCCTGGGGCTCGGGAAGCACAGGGCCAGCCCTCGGGCCCGTAGGAGGTGGGGAGCCCGTGGGCTCGGACCTTGCAGAAGCTGCAGCTTGGGATCCACCCGCTTCCTGGCTCTTCTCTGGTCTAACTGGTCCCCCAGTCACTTGGCCGTCGGCACTGCAGCAAGCACATGTCCACGGCATCCCTTGCTTCAGAATCTTCAATGACTCCCTATGGCCAGTGGTTTAAATTCTAAACACCCTGTGCATACGTGTCAAGATGACGCATGGGCTGCAGACCGACCAGAAGATACCAGCAGAGGCTTCCGCCTCATCAACAGTGAATGTTCCGTGAGCACGACACTCAGATGAGACCGTGGTCGGTAGGTGTAAAAACAGCCTCTCCACCTGGCCTGGAACCTTGGGGAGGTCCTGCTCTCTGTCCTTTTAGGGTCCCCAACAAGCATCCTGCAGGCAAGGTCCGCTCTGAGGGAGACACCGTGAGAGTCTGACCACCAAGGCTTCTGCTCAGTCAGGGGAGAGGGTCCCCCAGCAGGGAGTGGGGGGGGTGGGGTATGGAAGCAGGCTGAGGTCCCCACCGAAAGCTCTACTGGACGGGAGGGCAGCCGGGCGCCCTGTCCTCATATCCCATCATGCAGCCTTCCTAGCAGCGACGTGTCCTAAATATCGCTTGTTTCACCAATGACAGTTATTTCTAACATCTCATGTGCTAACGGGCTCTCTGTGCAGACTTATACAACGACATTTGAAGCACTTGCTAAAGCTGCCCGTTGAGTGTAAGTTCTTGATGGCTTACTAACTGCTCCTAAGGTGTAAAGTTTAACTTCCCACTTTTATAAACACATGATAGGGTCGCACAGAAGGATTGTGAAATCTATGGGAAACAGTATTATACACTGATCTGGCCCTAATCAACTTCTTCCAACTTCTCTCTGATTGCTTCTCTATACAGACCTTAAACTCGAGCTAGACTGTCCAGTGTACCTCTCAAAGAATCAGGGTCTACTGAAGAAGAGGTGGCACTAATGCATACAGAAAGTTTAATCATGATACAAGTACAAATAAATAATACAAATAGCGAGCAGACGACAATAGATGTCACTGCACCTATACAGGCAGCTTGAATATATGGTGCAACACGCATCTCACGTGGGGTTGGCGACGCCCAGTGCCTTCCCAGCACTTCCTGGTACTGCCCAGTGGCTGCCTGCCCACACTCACCTGGTCTTACTGGAAATCTCAGCCCCTCCCCCATCCCCTGCAGCCACCCCCTCCCTCTTTCGACGCCTCCCTCCAGAGTGGGTGCAGGCCCTCCCTCCTCACCCTGCAAGCATGACAAACAGCAGGCCACTGGGTCCAACAGCCTGTTCTGATGGTTTGGGATTAGGAAGAGCTGAGACCCAATGTTGGATTCATTTTTCCTGTGGTTAGTTGGTTATTGCCTCTCCCAGGTGCTTGCACCCCTGCCTCCCCTCCGGGGGGCCAGGATGCTGCGGGATTGCAGGAGAGCCATCCCCTTCCCAGTTGACAGGTCCCGGGGCCAGACCCTCTGTCTCTCCAGCTACCACAAAGGAAACAGAACGGGGACAAAGCAATGTCTGCCTTTCCCTCTCCTACTCAGCTTAATTTCTACACAGCCAAAGAGCCACTGAGCTGTTTCACAGACTCAAGAGATTTTCTACCCTTAGAGGAATTGCTAGACCAAACTGTCCTAGAATTTGGAATTGTCCTAGACCAAAAAATATCTCCATTTCCCCATTTCCAGGGCTTTGTGCGTGTATTCTCACAGGTGCGCTAGGTAAAGATCATTTCTTAGTTATTTTGTTTTCATTGCAATAATCTAGAAATTCAAAAACAAACATATTCTGGATCATCTGGGTGACTTTAGTAGCCCTGGTGATATTTCATATTTATATTTACTTATGATCAGTTTGGCACAAATGATTACTTAAATCTCTTGACTAATAATACAGTGTTTCTTATACGTGACCTCAAACCCTGAGCGTTTGAAGGACTAATCCCAGGACCTGAAATGGTTTTCTTTAAAAGGACTGCACAGTACCTAATAGTAGAATATAAATACTGTGGTGAATCTATAGTGACTATACATATACCATATATATAATGACTAAATATATGTATGCTGTATATGTCATATATTATATATGTGTATATAATAATATATACGTATATATTATAAATGTGTGCATAATATATATATGTATTATATAAGTGTATACAGTAATATATACATATAGTATATATATTATATATATAATACATAGCATATACTATTATATATACAATAGTAACTATGTCTCCAGATCCTGAAGCTGGTCACTATGGTGTGTGCATGGGGGGTTTTGTATATAAATATCACTCTACTTGGCATATATGTGGTCACCGTGCATAAGTGGCCAACTGCAGGGTGTGGGGATGTCCCCCTACTAGGGCCCCGTCCCCCTCTACTCCACCGCTCATGCCTCTCACCAAGTTATCCCACTAGCTTCCCTGCTATCTGCTCATCTATGACTCAACTTACCTTGGAGAAGCGGCTTCAGCAACTGCTTCCAGTGTGAACTCTGCCACCTCACTCAGGCTCTCCGTCCTCCGGTTACGGGTTGCTCTCACTGCCCTGGCAAGACAGGCATGTACAGAGCCTGAGGACACACCCCGGAACGGGGAGAAAACCAAGACCATCTGGATGCCTTAAACTGCCCCCAAATAGCTTCATTTTCCCATTAAATTGGCCTCATTTTCCCCTAGAACTTATTTTTGTGTATTATTCATTTGTCATTTGACGTATACATTCTTTAAAGCAGCCTTGTACTTCCCTAGCAAAGACTGATAAATGTCAACTTTTAAGGTATGCACTTGACTCTTTCTGGGCAGATAAAAAAGCAATCTTCCTTTTTCTATCAATACTTATTTTCACTCACCCCTGAGTGGATGAGTAGGAGCCACAGGTGGGCAGCTGCAGAAAGGGCTGGCACTCCAGGCAAAGGTGGGGGGGAAAGGCCCCCCGGGCAGGAGACAGCGTGTCTGCTTCACGCGCGTGGCCGGATGAGAAGCCATAGCTGGACAGGATGCAGGGAGGTGCTGGCTGGGGAGCCGGGTCCACTTTATAAGAGGCATATTTGCGGGCAAAGTTCTGACTCATTGCCCTCGGAGCCTGTGAGGGATGGTTAGCGGAGACTGGTGTGTTCTTCTTCTTTGGAGCCAGTGGAAGAGGGTTTGGAATGCACAGGAGGCAGGGAGCTGGACCAGAGAGGGGGCCCTGCTTCCTGATTGGCCAGGACTCAGCTGGTTTCAACAACTGTGAGGCGGGCTCACTTTCCAAGTGTTTCTGGCCCATCTCCCCAAATGACGTCCAAGCCCCCTGGGGACCTGCACAGCTCCTGGCTTTAACGGGTCCTGCCCTGCGCCCCCCAGCAGGTGTTCAGGAATGCTTCTTTTTCTCGTTTACTGTTTTGTTTTTTAATGAATCACAGGTCTGCTGAAAATACCTTTGGCAAGGGTGTGGATGATTATCTTCGATTCCGACCCTCCCAACAAAGTAGGGATACAGGGAACAAACCTCAACATAATAAAGGTCATATATGACAAACCTTCAGCCAACATTATACTTAGAGGTGAAAAGCTGGAGGAGGAACTTTGGGAGGCTGGATAGTCAAGCAGCACTGTTTCTGGGCCCACGGACCAAATCAACTGACAGTGGTGCAGGGTCTGTGCTCCTGTATTTTGCATGAGCTCTGGGCAGGTTGGTGTCCAGCCATCTCTCGTGGGAAAGTGTCAGTGCCTGGAGGGTGCAGATTTACACCTGAGAACAACTGAGGCACCCTCTGAGGCCTTGAAGAAGTGACCGGGAGGACTGGGGAGGTGCCGAGATCCTACCTTTGACTGTTAATACAGATGTGATTTTCTGGGCCTTCCAGCTGATGATGCTTGAGAATATTTGGGTTATGATTAGAAAACTGGTGATTATAGCTGATAACCCCGTACTGACAAGCTGAAGTTTGCTGAGAGAGTAGAACTTAAATGTTCTCACCAAAAAAAAAAAAAGTAAATGAGAAAAAGAAGAAAACTTAAGTCAGTGGACTGAACCACCGATCTGCTGAAGTTATGGAAGAAAAACTGGTTTTTCAATCGGTCAGTTTTGAAAATAGTTTCCCACACCCCGACACTAACATCTCTGTGCTGCCTCTACCATGTGTCTGCTTTTCTTTCACTGGATGTCTTGGAGTGACACCATTGTCAGCTCCTCTAGCCAGAGGCCAGGAGGCCCCTGAGCTGAGCACGTCACGTTTACGGCCCTTTGCAGCGAGGGAGGGAGAACACACGCGAGGCAGCCCCACAGGCATCCCAGGGCAGGGGGTCGGAAAGCACGTGCAGGGCTGGGCTGTGCTGGGTGACTGGGGGAAGGGCTGTAGGACCGTCTCTGTCTTGCCCAATGTAGATGTTCTGAGATGCTTCTGTGACCAGGAGAGCTGCAGGCTCAGCTGCACCCTGAGGACCAGGCCAGCCCTGGAGTGGGGCTGCTGTTCTCACTCTGAAATCAAACTCACTCTACTTTGAATTTATCTCTGTGACTTTTTTTTTCTTTTACAACCTGGTCTACTATCTAGGACACAGCTGTGAATTCTCTGCTTGTTTATTAACACAAAAACCAAAAACCAAACACTTTCTCTTTTGGAACACTTCTCCAGGGCCTCCTGAAGTCCATGGTTCTTCCGTCGGGCAGAGATTATGACCCAGCACCATTTGGCCACTCTCATCGCCCAGGGCCCTGAGGTTTCAGCCAGTCCTCAGATGGACACACCTCTCCTGTGTCAACATAAAGACAGACCACAGCACAGCTCCAACACGGAAGAGAATCAGGTCACAAGAACCGACCTCGCATACGCCAGGGATCTGAAAGTGATTTGCTCAGAGGAGAGGGGCTGGGTTGGGGGACAAAGCCGCTCTTCCACATTTAGAAAGGCCCTCGGCCGCGCTGGGTACATGAGTCTGTTGCCTTGAAGGGGAGCGGTCTGGGCAGTGGGGTGAGGCCGGGTCCTCTGGAAGGGTCTGTGGGCTCTGTTATTGCCACCGGGTGAGCAGAGGGGATGTGGATTTCACATGTTGATTTCATGCGGCTGCTGTGTTCCATTACCCTCCCTCCCATCCCCTGTACCTACACGACAACAGCACAGTGTGTCCGGACCCCCTGCTTTGTGCTGCAGAAATTTACTTGGGCAAATGGCCTTCCCAGGCCAGGAGGACGCAGGACGTCCACTGCGAAACTCTCAAGAGCTGACCTAAGAGGGGTCTCTGCACCCCCCAAACCCAAACCACCTGCTCACTCTGCCTCAGTGTGGGGGTCGTGGTGGCCCTGGGACCCACCTGCCCAGGTATCCCCAAAGCCCCGGGAGACATGTTAAAATGCAGATTCCTGGGTCCCGTCCCAGGGGTTCCAACCGAGTAGGTCTGAGGAGGGGCCCAGGAATCTGAATTCTTAAGCTATCCGGCCCGAGGTATTCTTATAAACTACCGGGAGCTTGGGAACTGCTAATCTGGTCCAGTGTTTCTCAGCTAAAGGAGGGGATATTCAGACTAGGGAGTTTTATTTGCCTGAAAAAAATATGTGTGTGTGTGTGTATGTGTGTATCCGTGTGTATCTGTGTGTATGTGTATGTGCGTATGTGTATTATGTGTGTGTGTTTATGCATGTATATTGTGTGTATGTGTATGTGTGTATGTGCGTATGCCTGTGTATGTGTGTGTTATGTATGTATGTGTGTATGTATGTGTGTATACGTTTGTGTGTAAATGTGTGTATGTAAGTGTGTGTATATATGTGTATGTATGTGTGCATGCGTATGTGTGTGTATATGTATGTGTGTATATGTATGTATGTGTGTGTAAATGTGTGTATGTAAGCGTGTGTGTATGTGTATGTATGTGTGTATGTGTGTGTGTATTTGTGTGTGTGTGTACTTGTGTATGTGTGTATGTATGTGTGTGTCCGTGTGTGTGTGTGCACCCTTTCTGTCTCCTTTCTCCTTCCCCATATGTTGAAATGCTCTCTAGAGAGAAAAAACAGCGTGAGATTTTTGGAAAAGCTGCCAATGATTCTAATACCTCCCCTCACAGCCTCCCTTCCTGCTGTGGAAACCGCTGGAGGGGAGCAGACTCTGACACCTCCAAATGTGCCTCCTGGGCATAAGGATTATCTTGAGCTGATTAGCTTTAGGAAACAGCTTTCACAGAAGAGGCTCTAAAATCCAAGCAGAAGTTACCTTTGTAGGAAATAGCCCATTCACCACATACTGGATTTAATAAGAAAAAGCAAGAATAAAGCAAGTAATACTTTGACACACCATGAGCTAAATTTTTAAATAATATACACATGTTTTTATAATAAAAGTTTTTTATAATAAAAATTAGAAAAAAAAGAAGTTACCTTTGTAAGCTATAAAGGAAATCTCCATTGGTAAGTGTTCACCCTGCTGAATCAGGAGGGGGGCTTGACTCTAAGTCTCCAGAAACTCTTAGCAGTGGAGAAGGCAGTAACCCAGGTCTGCATAACAATGTACTGGGCTCTGTCTGGCCCCGCCCATAACTGGCTCCCCCACCCCCACCCCCGCCAGCATCTTCTTTTGTCTTTAGCTGGAGATGGTATTTAAGGTGGTGGTTGGGCTGCTTGGGGGGGTGTTTTCCTGGGTCTCTTCCATGTATCTAGGAGGTCACATATTATTAAACTTGTGTTTGTTTTTATCCTGTTAATCTGTCTTTTTATTACAGGGGCTTCTCAGCCAAGAATAGGGAAGGGTGGAGGGGAAATTATTTTTCCTCCCCCGCCCCACGGATCAACAGCAGGTTTGGAGGGCAGACCTGAGGCCGAAGGAGGTAGGCTGCCTGCTCAGAGGCTCGCTCAGGAGAGAACCAGGCCGACCGGACCCCCGGCGGGGCCCCGTGTGCCCTGCGCTGCTCACGGGCCAGGGGCCCACACTCAGGGCTCCAGGGATGCCAGGGCGTGGGGTGGCGACTGGGTCTGGGAGAGGCCAGAGGGGCAGCTCCTCCTCCACTGGAGCCTCCAAGGAGCCTCAAAGGGTGAAAAGCCGGCTGGGCTGGGGCAGAGCCGGTCCTCAGAGGGAGGGGATCCAAAGTGATGCACAGCCGCCAGGAGACGGCCCTGGAGGCTCTCAGAGCTCATTACCTTGCAAAGTGCTTTTCACCCCTTATCTCTTCCTGGCACCTTTCCCCAGGCAGCATGAGGGCTCTGCTCCAGAAACCGCTGCTGCTTCCTTGATGCAGGCACCCTGAGAAGCCACTGCCACCCCACAGTCGATAATAACAGGGCCCCTCAACTGTGAACGCGTCCCAGCACCCAGAGGTCCCCCACCACCTGAAAAAGAAAACGCAGCTTCCAAAGGTGACTGGCCCTCTGCTGGGAAAATGCAGAAACTGAAGGAAAGAGAGAATTCGAGAGATCTGATTAAACCTTCCAGTGAAAATGCTGTGATGCAAAGCCTAGAAAATTCACAAGCACAGACCTCCCGGGCAGTCACGGCTGGTGATGACAGGCCCCCCTCGAAGGCTGCGAAGTGCACCCCCTGGGCACCCCGGCTCCGGACACCGGGCCTGCCCCCAGCCTGTCCACTGAGAGCTCAGGCTCAGCACGTGCCCAGTTGGCCGTTCCCCATGGAAAGAAGATTTGTTCCAGGCCCACTTAGGGTGTCAGCCACAGACAAGCGGGCAAATTCCGTTTACATGGATTGGTTAATTAGCCAGTGAGACTGTTGCAGGAAGGGGGACCCCTTCCAGGGCCCGAGAGTGGGCTCTTGTCTAACACTCGGAAATGAACTGTCCGAGGAGACACACATACTGGCAAAGCAAGAGACTTTATTGGGAAAGGGAGCCCGGGCGGAGAGCAGGAGGGTCAGGGAACCCAGGAGAACTGCTCTGCCACGTGGCTCGCAGTCTCGGGTTTTATGGTGATGGGGTTAGTTTCCAGGTTGTCTCTGGCCGATCATTCTGACTCAGGGTCCTTCCTGGTGGCCCGCGCATCTCTCAGCCAAGATGGATTCCAGCGAGGAGGATTCTGGGAGGTTGGTAGGACATGTGGACTGGCATCTCCTCTCTCCTTTTGAACTTTCCTGAATTCTTCTGGTCGCTGGTGGCTTGTTGGTTCCTTACCAGGACCTCCTGTTGTAAGAGAACTCATGCAGATGGCTCCTATCAGGCCTGGCCAGGGCGGGTGGTTTCCGTCAGTGGTTCCCCTAACAAGATGAGGTTTAGTTCCATCCTGGGGCTTTCCTCTTCCTCTTCATTTCTCAGCTCAGTCAGCCTTGGCAGTGTAGGTGGGCAGCAACAACCCTGACTCCTAGGTTAGTCCTGCCCAGCCACTCAGCAGTGAGCTTGAGTCACTCAGTCTCTGTTTATCAGGTGTGAGTTCATTTCCACTATGAAACGTCATCCTTTCTAACGCTAACGTTCAGCAACGGAGCACAGAGGAAAAGCTCTGAAGGTGCAGGGGGTCTGTAGGCAGGGACTGGGTCTCCTCCTGGGAATCAGCTTCCAGCATCTCAGCTGCTTCCGAAACTGCCTCTTATAAGCTTCCCAGTTACCTCTGAAAACCAGACATTCTACTGCTTGACATTTTCATGGGATTCAAGTAAAACGTTTGCCAGAGTCCTTAGCTGCAGGCAACTGGAATCTAGACTAGCTAGTTAGACAGAAAGAGGCCTAGATAGTTCACAGAATTCTCAGGAGGGCTAAAAACAAAACAGACGGTAGGCAGATCTTCCAGAAGGTGGCTTTTCCCCCAGTATCACCAGGTCACCCCCTCTGCAGCGACATGCAATGGGTGGGATTTTACAATAACAAGAGACACAGTTCTTTCCCAAGCCATCATTATTTGAGGCTTTATGTCACTCTCAGCTAAAAATATTCCTAACTAATTAACAGAGTATTAGATTTCATCAAGTACCTGCCAAATAAAGAATGTCACTTGCCACCTGGCTCCCCAAGGGTTGAGTCATTGGCCACTGCAGCCACTGACCTTCAATACATCCCTAAAGGAGTTCAGAGTGGAGATCAGGATGAGGCACTCTGTGCTCTGGGAAAACTGGCAGAACAGGCCTTTAGATAGTTAGATATTTTCAGGAGAAAATTTTATGAACCTGGATTCTCGCATCTTCCCATACTTGGAAAAGCACTAAAACGATTAACCAAGATGTCCGTTCCTCGTAACCAGAAGCAACCTTCTATCAAGATGCGTGCTTGGTTGCATGTACCCCCTTCTCCAAAATCACACATACCCTGGAACAAACCCTCCCCCCCTTACCTCTTCAGAGCAGTTTCTCATCTGAAAGGCTGTCTCCCAGGCTATAGTCCTCTGTAAGACACTGAATAAACTCAACTCACAGCTTTTCCATTGCGTGATTTTTTTTTTAAGTCAACAACACAAAACCCTAGTCACTTATTTCTTCTCATTTTCCCTGGGAATTCATTTCATGATTCATTTAATACATACTGATTGACTGCCTTCTGTGTGCTTTGCTCCACGCATCCAGTGCCCCTGAGGAAAGACCCAGTGAAGAGCCGCGGCCCCCTGAGGCAGGCGCCCTGGAAGGGACATCCCAGCGCCCCGTGGAAGTACATCCATCCAGCGCCTCCCAGCCGGGCAAGGGGTGGGGGGGGTGCCTCCCATAGGGTCCTCTCCAAACTGGGTTCCAGAGGGAAGGAAGGAGCTGGCAAGTTGGGGACACACAGCCTAAGCCACGGGGGCTGTATATGCAAAAGCCAGAGGCACAGAAGAGCTGCCATTCTGAGCACGGCATGAAGGAAGGATTGAGAGCCTAGCAGGGGCCTGACCACAGGAGGCCCTGGGAGCCACATGAGGGAACTTGGCTTTTACCCTAAGGGTAATGAAGAACCACCGAGTGTCCTGGGAAAAGTGATCCGATGTGCAGCTTAGAAAGTCCAGTCAGGCTAAGGGGCGGCCAGTGGACGGCAAAGGGTAGGGCCCTCGGGGGAAAGGCTGTCGCAGTGTTTTCAGCCAGAGGGGAGGTGTTTCCACGTGGGGCTGCAGGGGGCACAGGACGTGGAGACTGGACGATGGGTGGGCGGGGGCCGCTGGTCTCTGAGAGGGAGGGGCTGGGGATGATGCCGTGTTCGCCAGTGTGGGCTCGGGGGCCCCTTCGAGTGGATGAATTCCCTTCGCTGTCCTGGGAGGAGGAGAGTTGCCCGGGCTCCCAGGAGGGCCGTGCTTACTCACTGGTGTCATGGTTGTTTACAAGACCAGCGCCCTCTGGCTAAGAGCTGGGAGGCTGTATTATATTTTCATGGTTTGGAAAACATTTTGACACTTTGTTTACACAATGATTATCCCTGAAAACAGTGCGATGAAAACCCCCGGCCCAGTGGACTTAGACACTGGAGTTAGACGGCACAGCCCCCCTGCCCACGCTCTGACGGCGGCCGGGGGCAGGCAGGGCAGGCCGCGCCGACACCAGCACAGCAGAGAGGAAGTGGCTGCTGGTCCCCATCTTCCTCCAGCTATAGCAACGGGGAGAGAAGCTTCATTTACATAACACCATGCTCTTGGGAGACTGAGGAGTCAGTGGTGGTGTGGGAAAGAGCCACAGCACAACTTAAAAGGACTTCCAAGTTCTCTGGGCCAGGAGAACATAGCGAATGTTGGGCACCAGTCTCCCTGGTACACGTCCCTGGCCTGGTCCTCCTCTTCCTCTACCCCACTTCCACCGCGGCTTCTCCTCTACCTGCCACGGCATCCTCCCTAAGCCTTCTCTCAAAGCATTTACCATACTGTCCTGTAGGGAGGTGCTATCTGTCTGTCTGTCTCTACGTGCTGGGACCCATTGCATTTCACTCTTTGTCTCCGTAGCCTAGCATGTGCCTAGCACACACACACAAAACCCACAGTTATTAAATAAAGGCTGTGGAATAAACTAATTGTTGAATAGCCTGGTCTCCAAATACGGTTGCCAAGGTTGTGCACTGGGCAAACTGCCCAACCAGGCACAACAGCCCAGAAAACAGACAGGACTTTATTGGCTGGGCTTTATGAACAGCCCATGAAAATCATTAGACCATTGCCCACTTTGAACCTGGGCAAATCACCCATCCTAATGACTTCTTCAGCATTACTGCATGCCCTCACAAGGTCACATTCATACCCATATAAGCCATCTAAGCCAGCAAAGTTGTAGTATTGAAAGTGAAAATCCTGCCAAGGGGGAGGGGGAGGGAGAGGGATGGACTGGGAGTTTGGGGTTGGTAGATGCAAAGTATTACATTTAGAATGGATAAACAACAAGGTCCTACTGCATAGCACAGGGAACTATATCCAATCTGCTGGGATAAACCATAATGGAAAAGAACATAACAAAAGAATGTCTCTATGTGTATAACTGAATTACTTTGCTGTGCAGCAGAGAGTGCCACAACATTGTAAATCAACTATACTGCAATAAAAAATAAAAGTAAAAAAATAAAGTGGCAATCCTTCCTTGCCTTTCACCAATCCATTCTTAACTTGACCCAAGGAATCTCCTTCATCACCTACCAAAGATATTTTAGCTCAGATGATCCTATTTCCGGGATGGCGACATATTCCATCAGGAGGCAGGACCTAACAAGGTTCCTCTCCTAAACCATTGGAAATGGTGCCAGATAAACCCAGGCCTGCCAAGAGGCTTGGCTTCCAGCATGTCACAGAATCCCAGCGTTCATCATCTGCCTTGTCTCAGAGAGACTGCCGTCAAGACCGGCAGGAAGAGGGAGCCTATGTCCCGAGCACATTGCCATGGGGACTGTGCATTCAGTCACCGTGCCCCCCGACCCAAGAACAATCCAGCAGGACAGAGTTGATTGGAGACCTTGGACTTTTTCTAGGGTAACTGGTTTTCCATCATTGTTCATCTTGTGAGAGACCCATAGGATGACCGAGCTGAACACAGCTGAGAGGACATCTAGCAGCACCTAGTCTCACAGACGAGGACTCGGGTGAGCTCAGGAACACAGCCAAAGCTCAGCCGTACCTGCAGGGATGGGCACAGGGAGGTAGAGGGAAGAAAACTCGCCTCCTGGCCTTCGCACCTGCGTGTCCTCCTGCTTCCCTGCCGCCCCCCTGGTTCCTTCATGGCCACCTCTGAGAAGGAACCCACCCCCACCCCTTCCCATGTTGACAGAGAGACTCTTTCCCTCCTTCTTGCCTCCCTGCAGACTGCAGGCTTCCATCGCAGAGCTGGTCCAGCTGTTTTTCTGCCTGGACCCCACCACGCCCATCCCCCCTCCCATCTCAAAGACCATCTCCTCCTTGGCCCTCCGATCCCTACTCAGTTGCCTTCTTCACGCGCTGCCGGTCTTTCTCCCATCCATTCTCTCTCCCAATGACCCTGCTTTCCTTCTTAGCACTCATCAGCACCTGTAATCTTATGTTTGTTTTTGCTTATTTAATTTATTGAAAAATATGTATTGCCCTCCTCCTACACGCCAGGCCCTTGGGGATGCAGTGATAAGACTGGCAGGCCGGCAGGCTCCTGGGCACGGCTCTCACTCGCTGTTTAAGGCTCAGAATCAGTGTCACCTCCCTGAGAGCCCCATGTTAAAAGTGGTCAGGGCTTCCCTGGTGGCGCAGTGGTTGAGAATCTGCCTGCCGATGCAGGGGACATGGGTTCGAGCCCTGGTCTAGGAAGATCCCACATGCTGCGGAGCAGCTGGGCCCGTGAGCCACAACTACTGAGCCCACACACCCTAGAGCCCATGAGCCACAACAAGAGAGGCCGCGATAGTGAGAGGCCCGCGCACCGCGATGAAGAGTGGCCCCCGCTTGCCACAACTAGAGAAAGCCCTCGCACAGAAACGAAGACCCAATACAGCCATAAGTAGAAATAAATAATTTTTTTTAAAAAAAGGGACTTTCCAAAGTCTTAAAAGTGGTCAAACGCGTGACAGTGGCAGACAGGCTGGCAGCCCCACGCTGGCCCAGCTACTTCTCCCATGAGTGTCTGGATGACCACCTGCCCCCGCTGGGTAGACTTGGATTCATCTAAGGCAATTCTGGTGGAACCACTCAGCCGGCCAGGGACCAGCGTGGCCCAGCGGCTGGTTTAGGGATGGACATGAGGCCCAGCTCTGTCCAGTGGGATGGAAGAGGTTTCTGGGGAAGCTCTCTTTGCCCTAAATGTTTTAAAATGCACGGCAGGGACTTCCCTGGTGGCGCAGTGGTTAAGAATCTGCCTGCCGATGCAGAGGACACGAGTTTGATCCCTAGTCCGGGAAGATCCCACATGCCGTGGAGCAACTAACCCCGTGTGCCACAACTATTGAGCCTGCGCTCTAGAGCCCACGTGCCACAGCTACTGAAGCCCGCGCGCCTAGAGCAGGCGCTCTGCAACAAACAGAAGCCAACGCAATGAGAAGCCCGCGCACTGCACGAAGAGTAGACCCAGCTTGCTGCAACTAGAGAAAGCCCGCGCGCAGCAACGAAGACCCAACGCAGCCAAAAAATAAATAAATGAAATAAATAAATTTATTAAAAACAAAAATGCACAGCAAGAAATCATCACCTTCTCCCGCTGGACATTTGTGCAGAGTCAGTCCCTGAGGCTGTGGCGTCTACCCTGCATCCATGCACACAGAGGAGCAATGGAGATGGGCTGTCCTACGTCGAGGAGCCTCCAAACCCATCAGCCCGCAAGCCATGCCCATCCTGTTGCTGGAGATTATCTGCTCTTTGCGGTTACTTTTTCTGCCACCAAATCAGGCAAGATGCATTCTGCTGAAAGTAATAAAAAACCCAACTAGCCAATGACTTAACTCAGGAGGCAGTAAACATTTTCTTCAAAGGGCAGATAGTAAACATTTGAGGCTTTGTAGCCACGGGGTCTCTGTCACAACACTCAGGCCTGCCATTGGAGGTCAAAAGTGCTGCCGATGGGTTAAACCATGAAAGCATTTGTCACTTACCTAATGACAAAACTGAGGAAGTTTCTGGAGCTGGTTCAGAGGCCGTAACGTGGCATCTCTGCAGTTCCCCATCCTCCCACCCAGGGCTCCAAGTCGGCTTCTCCAGCCCCAAGCTCCACCACCCCATGGGACCCCAGCGGCTCCCTCCCCGCCTGTACCCTGGCCCCTCCATTCCACTTGCCGCACTCGGCAGCAAAGCAGGGGGGAGGTGGGCGAGGGATTGGCTGGAGATGACTCTGGGGACCCAACCAAGGATGTCATAGCTATGAGCTGTCAGCACGACGAGGGGTACACTGACTCAGAGCAAAGGAGCGCTGGGGAAGGAGCAGGACGGGCCAGCCTCCCTGGGCTGGGGCAGAGGTCCCAGGGCACATAAAAGAAGCACAAAATGTCTTTTTAAGTATTCAACACTAATAATAATATTTAATTAAATTTAATACTAAATTTATATCGTAAAAACATAATTGCAGAGACAAGAGGAACACCGAGGAAATTATTAGAAGACAACACCAGGAAGGGTGTTTCTAACCTAATTTATGTAATGCTTTGCAAAGGGCATTTTAATTTCACCCTCTCGACAAACTCGTGCAGAGATTCCGGTCCCAGGTTACAGGTTAACCTAGCAGAGTTGGGGTTCAGACTGAGCCTCAAGCCCCGGGGGGCTCCTCTGCCCAGCACCTCCATGGTGGAGGCCCCTAGACGCTGCAGGAGGGCTGCTCTTACGACCTCGGGCTGAGGACCCAAGGAGTCTGATCTGGGAAAGCAGGTGCAGGAGGGGCCGCAGGGGACCAAGACCGCTCAGAAGATGCTATGCCTGTTGCCTTTGTCTCCATGGCAACATGAGCTCAGCTCAAGGTAGCCAATCCTAAGAGTCAGAAGCCCTCCTTCCAGAGGGCCAGGCCGCTGGGTGATGAGCCCTCTTCACCAGACACGCTCAGCAAGGGCCCCAGGAAGGAGCCTGCAGCCCCAATCCAACACCCCTGAGCTCCCCAAAGCCATTTCCACCTGAGGTTTGAGGGGTGTGGGCAAAGGGGCACCAGGGAGGCTGGGGGGTGGGGAGAGGGGCTACCCAGGGGGCTGCAGGGCCTGCTGGTCAGACTGGGCTGGGGGTGGGGACAGGCATGGGAGGGGTAGGGGGCAGTCCACGTGGCCAGCGAGGCCATGGGGGCTGCTCCGTCGCGTCTGAGACCTCGGGCAGCCTGGGCGGGAGAGGATGCCGCCCCCTGCTCTAGCGTCTTATGCCCTCTGTTCTAGAAGAGCTCAGCCCAGCCCACGCTCTGCCCTGAAAAAGTTTCAGAGCTGGGAGAGAACCTCAGAAATGATTCACACAGGCACCCACCCACCCTGCACTCACACACACACATACACACACACACACACACACACACACACACACACACACACACACGTGCGCCTGAGCCATCGATTCTGGATGTTTTACAGGTGAGTAAACTGAGGCTGAGTAGCGCCTGAGGCCACAGGTGTGTATGCACATCAAGCTCGGCCCTATCTGGGTGCCCCTCCACATTCCTCCCTCTCCCCCCTCAGCTCTCCTGATCCGGGGCAGATAAGGGCCGGGATGTCCCCGTGGCCCGGGGACCATGCTGCCTGCAACGAGCTGCCTTGGAACAGGCCAGAGGCTCCAAAGCTCTTCTTCGCCTTTCGCCCGGCGCTCGGCCAGGCACAGTGGGAACTTTCTGAGGGGTGTAGGCGTGGACAGAAGAGAGGGATGGGGACAGGGGCTCGGGCCTGCCCATCTCCCGTGGACCATCCTCCAGGAAGAACTAACGAGGGCTATTCAATGAAACCTAGGCAGACGAGACACTTCCCTGTGATACAGGTGGAGGTCTGGGCTGTGCTGGACGCTACTGGCCAGTGGCCTCCCAGTCAGGGCCCCTCTGGAGGCTGCATAAAGCTGGGTTTGGCAACGAGGGGACCAGTGCCTCCGGGCCCGGAGACTGTTGTGTCAGCTGGGATGTGTACTTTCCTGCCAGCCGTCACCTCTGGTCCCCTGGCTTTGCTTCCAGGCGGGCAGGCCTCCCTGGGGACCAAACCCATCCCCGCCAGCCTGTGGCCCCGGGCTGCACTTTTGCACAGGAACCAGAGGCCTCGGAGCCTACCACAGTGCCTGTGCCTCGTCTCGGCCGGGGACCCCTCTGAGATGGAAGAAGGAGCAGCTGGCAGGACCACCTACATCCTGCGGAGAAAAGTGAAATTTTTCTGAAGCAAGGGTGGAGAATCCCAGGAAACCTAACAGAAATAATAAATGTTGCTTCCAGATTTAGAAAGAGAGCATCTCTCTCCCCCGGGCTGGGTTTCCACAGGGGAGGTCGGCGCTGGCTGGTGAGAGCCGGCCAGGTTGACCCTACAGATGTGAGGTCTGGGGCGTGGCCCCAACGCGTCCAGTGAGTGATTCAGTCCCTGCCAACCTCCCTCCCCCTCTGGGATGGGGGAGGGCTGCCCAGGAAAGCGGGACCAATCCTTCTGGCGGCGGAGAGACAGACTGCTTTTAATTCTCCTGTATGGCAAACCAGCTAAACTTTGCAGAAGTATTTGGAGAAAGGTTGAACCAAACCGGTAATAGGGCCTCCAGGGCATCTTGAGAAAAACTTCCCATTTAATAGAAATCACAGGCAAATTCTTTCCTTCTGACGTTGCCAACACCAGCCTGTACCTCAAAGCTGCAGACTCTTCCCCTGCCTGGCACTGAGATGCTGGGGCGTCCTTGGCACCTGTGGGAACATCACGGGGGGAGACGGCAAGGCCAGTTCTCAGGTGGTCCCAGCTGAGCCGCCTTGCCTGGTCCTGCCCCAAAGAGCCGGCCCTGGACCCAGGTGTCCCTGAATGACACCCAGTTCCCAAGACAGAGCCCCGCTCTGGATCCTCCCATGTCACTCTCTCCCATCCCCACCCCTCAAACCCCTGCTTCATGTGAATCTAACCAAATGTCCCTGTGAGATATGAGCACCTCCCTTCTGATCAAATTTTCTTTGAACAGAAAATTTCAATTTTTGACCGATTTGCACCCACACGAGTCGTGGCCTGCTCCATGCCCGGCCCCGTGCAGTCATGAGGGATGAGACAGCGTTTCTCTCCGGGAAGAGCAGCCGGTGAGTTCGCCTGGACCACACCGAGGAAGGTCTCGGGGGGGAGGGCCTGGCTCACTCAGCACCAGGCTCTGGGGAAGCTGGAGGGAGGGGGAGTAAGTCTCCCCCTGTGATAGGAGAATTCAGACCCCAGGGAAGATGGAGAAGTCGCAGAGGTGAGGGCAGGGTGAGCCGGGTCGTTAAAGCAGCGCTTCGAGTGGGAAGGAAGTGGGAGGGCGGGTGGGCCTCGGAGCCACAGCAGGAGCCTGAGTGACCCTCCTTCCTCTGCTCTCCTGTGGAGCCCGGGCCGGCCTCGGTGCCAGCTGGCCCGGGGCTCCCTAACCTTCACCTCCCCTCCGGGCCCCCAGCACCATCCCTGGGCCTCAGTAAACGTCTGATGAATAAATGAGTGGGTGTCTTTTGTCTCACAAAGTCCATCAAAAGGACCCGCAGGGGAATGGCCTGGTCAGATGGGATTTTAGGGAAGCACCTCGAGCAGCATGTGTGAGGCTGGGGTACGGGGTTGGGGGGGCAGGTGGAGGCAGGACATGGGCTGGGGGTCTGTTACGATACTCCCCTGGGCCAGGCCCCTCCTTGATTCCTCCAGCACCACAGTGCTGCCACCCTCACGCCCCCTTCCCCACGTCAGTAAAGGGTGCCAAGCACATGTCACACTGGGGCCCTGACAGGCACCTGGCAGGAGGCCTGGCCGTCACCTGCGGGTGGGCTGGGCCACCGGCCGGAAGTGTGACAAGAAAAGCAGAGAAGCAGAGGACGGCCTGTGAGCAGCCCCACTCTGTGTTCACCTGCTCTGGCTTCTGTAACAAATGTCACAGATGGGGGGACTTCAACAATAGCCTCTCTCACTTCTGGAGACTGGAAGCCCAAGATCCAGGTACCGTCCACTCAGTTCCCGGTGAGGCTGCTTCCTGGCTTGCAGACCACCGCCTTGTCACTGTGTCCTGACCGTGGTCAGAGAGTGAGCTCTGGTGTCCTTCCTCTTCTTATAAGGACACTGATCCCATCATGAGGGCCCCACCCTCATGACCTCAGCAGAACCTAATCACTTCCCAAAGGCCCCAGCTCCAGATACCATCTCACTGGGGTGTAGGGCTTCAACATATGGATTTGAGGGGGCTTTCAGCCCGTAGCACCCTCCTCCCCTAGGGGGGAGTTCTCCCGAGCAGACAGACACCCCAGGGCAGGGGCTTTCAGTCCGAGTTCCTGACCATCTTCCCATGTGACAGAGCCAACCATGTCCATATGGTGCTGGCTGGAAAGGCCCGAAAGCCCCAAGGGAAAGCCGATCTTCCTGGAATAACTGTTCTTCTGTGCCGGGTCCCAGGGCATCCAGGGGCCCCGGGCTCCCTGCAGGTTTCTGAGTGGGAATGACTATTCAGAAAGAAAGAGTGGCAAAACAGTTGCTTCCGTGTGATAACAGCCTTCCCACGGGAACAGGAGGTGCGAGCTGAACGCCAACCCCACTGACCCCCAGAATCATCTTCTCGGGCACACACGTGAGGATTGATGGAGTCTGGCTAACACTGATCCTCTTTAAGGATTAGAGGATTGGTTTCTTAATAATTAATTGCAGCCCTACTTGCAATTCTATTGCTCAAGATAACATTTTTTTAGGTCAGCTTGCTTTCTATTTCCATTAAGAAACTATTAATAATGGGGATTTAGTGAGAAATTTTTAATAATTTCTTAACAAAATGGAGAGAAAGCTGACCTAAAACAAATTGTTGTCTTAAGCAATATAACCATTGCTTAATAGTGCTCTAATTACTTACATTTATAATCAGTTACAGAGATACTCGGGTTTTTTTAAATTTTTAAGTAAAATACATATCATAGAATAGACATGTGAATAATATGATTTTGAATCATGCAGAAAGGTTTTTAAAAGGTTTCACTGGAAAAGAATATAAAAAAGAATATACATATATATGTATAACTGAGTCACTTTGCTGTACAGCAGAAATTATAAAAAATTTTTTAAATGAAAACACAAAACAAAACTAAATAAATAAAATGTTTCATTGTGGCCTCCCCAAATTCCTAAACTCCCCGAATTTATGCTGGGAAAGTGAACCCTTCCTAGGTTGCTTCCTTAGGCCTCGAGTGCAGATTTTGCTTCCTTTCTGCCCTCAGAAGGATGTGATCTGGCCCTTTTCCAACCTTTCACTGTCCCCCACAGAATCTCTGCCTTGGTGGTTATATTCTTTTTGGAATATAATTATTTATGAGTTTGTCTTGGGCTCTCACTAAATCGTTACTCCCTGAGGGTCACAAAGGCTGGGGCATCTACACCTCGTGTTAAATGTTATGGTTTATCCACAACCCACACTTTAGATGTGTGTGAAATGACGTAAATCAAAATGGCCCACAAAGAAGCCACACAGAGCATCCAAGGGCCTGGGTGGTATGTCTCCAAATGGGAATCTTAATTTTATGTCTTAGCCAAGCTATAAAGCTAGGAAGACTTAGCTCCATCCCTAAAGAAGCTAAGTTTTCCATCCTTAGCTGTGTGCCTCCAGTTGTGAGAACTCACATTCTTTTTTTTTTTTTTTTGCAGCTGGTGGTCCCCGCCCTTGCCCCCCCGAGAGCACAGCCCACTCCCCCGACCCCGAAGGCATCCAGCCCCTCCCTGGCCTTGGGACCCACATTCTTTTTCCTGAACCCAAAGTCATGGTCTGGAAGCGGAGCTTCTTGCACCCGCCCACCACTTACCCTTTCAGCCACCTCGTCGTTCCTAAATGGGTGGACATCCTCAAAGCCCTCATTTTCATGTTTCTGAGGGTTGTTTTCATGACACACAGAACTAGGAGATTTGGGAGGTGGAGAACAGACAAAGTCTGATGGAGAATAAGTGTGACTATAAAAAACTCAAATAAGGAGAGAAGCATTTGGTGTTTTTACAGACGAAGAAATGTGTTCCATCTGCTGTTTGCCTCTATGTGTTTCAACGAGAGACGAAAGAATTCTTGAAGGAGCCTGAAAAGTTATTTTCAAATATCTTTTTGAGCTGTTACTTGACTACATGGTAATTCAGGGAGCACGGGAGGGTCTGGGTTTGCCAGTTTCCTTTGTAAGATGAGGAGCTCAGCAAAATGATGGGCACAGAAGGCTCCCTTGGCTGACATGCCCAGGAGGACGAGGATGGGTGGGGTACCTAAGGGAAATTAGCTCAGGAGGGGGAAATGAGCAGGGAAATTTAACCGAAGAACATATGTAGGAAAAGGGATTTAAGATGGGCTATATTTGACTAAACAACTTAGACAACAAAGACAAAAGTCCCCTCAAAGCTAATTCCAACAAACATAATTCTGAATGACAGCACCAGAGTTTAGGAGCTTTCAGAATGGGGGCCGGGCAGAACAGGTTGTGATCAGACATTTGCCTTCTTAACATGGGGATTGACCAGCCCAAGGACTGAGCTCTGAGGGATGGCATGTTGGGAGCCATGAAGGGGTCTGTGGTGGGAAGGTGGAGGGCTGGGGTACCCCCAGGAGGCCTGGAGCCACCCTCAGACCCAAACCATAGCCAAGCACACCATGGATGGTGACCACTGCTGGCATCTTCAACGCCACACAGAGAGATCCAATCTGAATGCCCACACCCAGAAGCAAATTTCTGATGGATAAGAAAGCCTTCAGTTAAACTTTTTAAAAGGCCTTCTTGAACTTCCCTTCTGCCCATTCTTCATGCTGTGGGTAAGTTGAGTTGGAGATTGTTGATGTAAGGGGTGGATTTGATTTATTCAGATGAATTCCAAAAAGTCTCATCCTAGAGATCAAATTTGAAGTGAGTATGGATCAAGAAGTGGAAAAAAAAAACATTTGCAGGAAAGATTTAAAGGGACAAATGTGTATTTCTTCCCCTCCTTTATCCCACTCCATAGTTTTGTACAAAACTGAGAAGAATCTTCCCAACCTTTAGTATTTGGGAGGCTATGCTATCAGGAGGCAAAGTGGATTTTCCTCTCTTCGGATGGACCCAGGAGAATCTTTTACCCCCAACTTAGGCATTACCAGCTCGCTTCTAGATTGATGATGAGTCCCTATGAATGATCCAGAATTTCTTTATCCCAAAGAAGCCTCCAAATGTAAATGTGGAGCGTCCTGGGCCGCTGCTGCTGTGGGTTTGTTTGCTGAAGTCTGTACGTGGTGAGAGGGAATCCAGCATCATGCACCTGCAGCCCGAGGAAGAAGGCTCTGGAGTGGGGTGGGGGGAACGTGCTTCTTACCTTCCTCAGCTGCTCCAGAATCCACTCCGATTGCCTCCTCTTACCCTCTATTTGGGCTAATAAACCCACAGAACAAGGCCCAGATGGGTTCACCTTTTATAAAATTCCTTGCTCTAAAGCCAGTTCTATATTAGTTCATTTTTGATATATTAGTATTTGTCCCTTTTACCGATGAAAAAAATGGAGGCTAATTACAGTGAGAACTTTTTTTATCAGCATTTAATAAATACCATGCACTATTCAAATTTTTATCCGCATTATATTATTTGGTTTCATAACAATCTAGGGAGCTAGGTACTGTTGCTATTGCCAATGAATAGATGAGGAAATTGAAGCTCAGAGAGGTTTAGCTACTGCTCCAAGGTCACACAGCTAGTGAGCGGTAGAGCCCAGATACAAAGCTGCTCAGTCTGATTCCAAAGGCTCCTCCTTCTTACCTGCCTTCCCCACCCCCTTGCCCCTCTACATTAACCACGATGGGAAGTTAATTATCCAAAGGTACAAACAGATTTTTCAACATTTATGTTTGCTCTTGTAGAAAACTGAAACCCAGCAAATTAGATACCTTAAAAGCACCAGACTCACCCTTGGATTATTCTGGAAAATCAATGTCAGAGAAAGCATAAAGGTTTTCGCGGAACAGGATAGCTAAAAATAAAACACCAAACGGAGTGAAGATTCCCGAGCCCTGGGCAGGAGACGGGTCAGGCCAGCAAAGCAGAGACAGGCACTGTCTGAAGAGATTCCTCACGTGTGCAGAGCCCTGAGCCGCAGGTCGCAGGTCCTGGCCCCGCCGCCCACTTAGCCAGCGCCCCCCCCTGCTGGCTGTACGTTAGCAACCAGGTTCCAGAAGGGATGAAGGGAGAAGGCAAATGGAAACAGACCCTGGGGCAGGCCAGCCATGTCTGTCACTGTGGCACCGTGGCCAGGATCGTATCACAAAGCCAGCCTTGGACGTAGGGCCGGCTTCTCACAGCTGCCACTAGATCGGGTGCTCCTAGGTGCCAGGCCGGGCTCCGGGCTCCGCTGCAGAGACAGCAGAAAGGTAAGGCCTGGAGGGGATGGAACGGCTCACGGGATCACCGGGAGGGCTAATGCAAGCCAGGCCGGGACTCAGGTCCACTCCGCACGGCCACACCACACACCAGGCTCCGGAGGCCTGCCCTCCCACTGTGCTCACGTCAGAGAGCCAGGGCCATGACCCAGCACTTTCTCCAGGAGCCCTGCCTGCAAAAATGTGCCTTTTTCCCTGCCTCTGTCTCCCCACAAACTCCATTTCCAGTTCGTTTCATCATGTGTCTCTATCTGCAGGACCGACATCACATCTCGTGCAAAGACTCTGGGAAGAACAGGTTGGCTTCCCAGCGTTGGCAGAACAGGAAGACAGGGCCGGAGGAAGTTGCATCAGGTGCTGAAGGCTGGTGAAGGTCAAGGACGCTGCAGAGGCTCCTGTGCGGACAGCCGTGCTCTCGGGAGAGAGGGGAAAAGGGAATCTCTTCTCTCTGGAAGGTGGCTTGGCGCTCAGAGTTTCCCTCAGGCACCCTCTGTAAACTTCCACATCCCACCCTCACCCCATCCCTGTCTGTGGACAGCCGCTAAATCTGTAGAACGTGTCAAGACCTGCCCAGGTTCAAGGCAAAAGCAGACATACGTTAGAAACGCCTGGTTCCCAGCCGCCCCCTCCACCCCGGCTTCTCTGCTGTCAAACTCCTTTGAGTTGCTTCCGTTCAAAATGTGATGATTTCTGGTGTCGGCCAGGCTGGAAGCAGCAGCCGCCCACAGCGACGCTCAAATACTGGAGTTAATTAAACCCATTTAGCTCTTACTCTGTGCCACAGCACAGGCTCCCCACGCAGAGATCAAGCCCGGGAAACACTGAAACATCATCTCCTGCCCAGCATGGCACACGAATCACATCCATCGTGGAAAAAGCCAGGCAGGAAAACACTCGCGCGTTGAAACCACTTACGCAACAGAGCCTGTGGGGTCAAAGCCCTGGCGTCCAGCTAACACGGGGGTCCAGGTAAGGGGCTGCCGGCTTGGTGCAGGTTGATGGCTTTTGAGCCGAAGGCACCCATCCTTTCCCTGTGTTCCCCTGCTGGCTGGGGCCCAGGAAGTGCGGCGCTGCCCCCAGCACCATCCTGCAAACACAGAACATCCCATTGGCGCCTCCTGACCTCCTGGTGCCAGCGCCCCACGTCACCCAAGCTCGACCCCTCAGCACCCTGGGGTCCCCCCCCCGCCTCACCTCCTCCCGTGGCTGCTCCACTGCCCATGGCCCCTCCCTCCTTCCCTCCTGTCTCTGTCTTGGCCTCTCTCACCTGGTCAGTAACTCATCTTTCTAGATCTCAGATTGGGTCACCGTTGCCCCCCAACAAAAGCCCTTCTTTGGCCAGTGAAATGGGATGGACGTGACGTGTGTCACTCCCAGGCAGGAGCCTCAGGGGCCCACACCTGTCTTGCCCGGTCCTCTGGTCCTCTGGCCACAGCGGCTGGCCAGGGTCCGAGGCTGCTTCGTGAACCCGGGGACCTGCGAGGTCTCTGCAGCGCCAGGGAAGAGCAACCACCCCGTCTGCCCTGAGCCATCAGGAGGTGGGAGCATCTGTTTGTTTCCTTCTTTAGAGAATGTCACAGCGTCCTCAAGCTCACGGCTAGTGCAGGAGTTAGAGTCTGGAAAATAAAACAGGAAGCCTAGGCACTGGTATCATACAATGAAGAACTTGACTGGCCTGTGTCCCTGGTTCGAGGGAGGGAGACCCTAGTCTAAATCCTTGGAATTTCCCAAGTAACAGGAGTGTCTTCATTATTCATGAGCCCCTGCATCACACCTGAGTTTATGCTAATGAGGTGACTGGGCGGGGTATGTGAGGGGCCTGGATAGTTCTGGGATGGGTGGGTCAGGCTGAAGGACCAACCTGTGATTGATTAGAGGGTTGGGGGTGTGAGCCCCTGATAGCAGCCCAACCTCCCGACCTGTGGGGAGGGGCGCGGACCTAGATAGTGAGTCCAGTCACGTGGTCGCTAATTCAGCCCATCACACTCTCGTAGTGAAACCCCAGTACAGACTCTGCACACTGAAGCTGGGCGGGCTTCCTGGATGTGCTGGAAACGTGCTGTGCTTTGATTCCACAGGGAGAGAACACCTGGGGACCCTCCAGAACCCGCCCTATGGACCTCTTCATTTGGCCACTTCTGATTTGTATCCTTTATAATAAAACTTGTAAAGATAGGTTATAGCACTTTCCTGAGTTCTGTGAATCACTCTAGTGAATTATCAAAGTTATCCCAGATTTGTGGCAGGTCAGCCAGAAACGAGAGCAGTCTTACTGGGGACCGTGCCTTTTAACGTGTAGGGTCTGCTCTCACTCCAGGTGCTCAGCGCCAGACCTGAACTACAGCAGCCCAGCCAGAGGGTGGCAGGATGGAAGGGAGAATAGGTCAGAGGGTGGATGAAGTCGGGAGGTGCAGCAGGAGCGAAGCCTCAGGAGGACGGGATGGAGATGGAGAGCTAGAGAGAGGCAGGAGTACCTCCCATTGAAACCCAAGCTAAGAACTCACATTCCCATCTCCTTGCAGCTACACCAGACCCGTTCTTGCCTAGAACTGGGCTCAGCCTGGCATCAGTGGCCCTACCAGGGAAAGCCGCCAAATGTCTCAGCTCCCAGAGAGTGTGGGGTGCCCACAGGGAGGGTGAGAACAGCCCTGCCTTCACTCCAGTCTACTCTGTTCTGCCCGCGTTCGTATTCTGGGCACACGCTCCTGGGGGACCAGGCCACAAGCTACAGTTCCCAGGTCCCTTGAGGATCCTCCTAATTCGCCTTCTAGGAAATCCCAAAAGCTCATCTGAACATCAGGACATGAGGGCAAAGTATGCATGCCCCCTACAATAGTCCAGTTCTCTTATATAAGCTTCAAAAACTGTCTACCCAAAAGGTGGCCCAGATTGAAAGCAGATCATTTCAAAAACAGAGCCAGACAAAATAAGACACAACTCAGAATTCCAGGCCAGCGTGCAGTGAGAATGGGAACCGTGAGCCTGGCAAAGCTCTAGAAAGAGGGGCTGGGCAGGGAGTGATCAAAGAACCATGGCACAGCCCTGGGCCTCAAGGCCTTGACCAGCTATTTGCAGGGACAAAGTTTATAAATGGAAAAAGCCATGCAAGGCGGGCCGTGATTAAATTGCCAGGAGGGTTGGACAGATCAAAAGTCAGTCTGGTGAAGAATTTTAAGAAAGAATTGAGCCTTAAGTAAATGTCACAAATGCTGTGGGTCTTGAATGAGCTCTTGGCAAAGAAAAAGATTTGTTTTTTAAAATTCGATATTTTCATTGTACGTTCTCAACCTACTGAAACTGCATCAAAACCCACATCCACATGTTGTCACAAAACATCTGGACGGTGTGGTCAGGTTGGCTGGACCACAATGCTGACCCAGAAGACAGGCTGATTTCTTAAGGGTGACTTTCCTAAAAGGACAGAGGACCAGCCGGTGCCCCTGCCACCCAACTCCCTTCCTCTTTGCTCCCTGAGAATCTGCCTTTGCCTCTTGTGTGCAGCACTCTGAAGGGTACACAAGGTACCCCAAAACAGACCATTGGAGGTGGAGACCAGAACAATGTTGACACAATGCCACCAGCACCAAACTGAGTAGGACAAAGTAACATTAAGATACATCACAGATGCAACTAGAGACTATCACACTAAGTGAAGTCAGTCAGAAAGAGAAAGACAAATACCATATGCTATCACTTATATGTGGAATCTAACATATGACACAAATGAACTTATCTACGAAACAGAAACAGACTCACAGACATAGAGAACAGACTTGTGGTTGCCAAGGGGGAGGGGGCTGAGGGAGGGATGGCTTAGGAGTTTGGGGTTAGCAGATGCAAACTATTATATATAGGATGGATAAACAACAAGGTCCTACTGTAGAGCACAGGGAACTCTATTCAATATCCTGTGATAAGCCATAATGGAAAAGATTATAAAAAGAATGTATATATATATATATATATATATATATAACTGAATCACTTTGCTGCACAGCAGTAATTAACACAACATTGTAAATCAGCTATACTTCAATCAGAAACAAAAATACATCACAGAAATCACAGACCAAGAACAACGTAGAAATCTTTGGGTGTAGTGAAGATGGAAGTTAAAATACCATCTGCAAAAGATCCTGCCTTCATTTTGTAGGGGAGGAAAAATTTTTCTCTACCCTTCTAAGTTCTCTTGGCTGGTCTAGAAGTTAAATTGACATAAGACAGATTAACAGGAAAAAAACAAATTTAACTCTGCACGTACAGGAGCCCAACAAAGACAACGCGGGGCTCCCTGACAGGCAGGCAATCGAGGCTTACAGGCCATTCTGAGCTAAGAAGGGGCCAGGGGTCTGGGGCTCCAAAGGGAAGGAAGATAATTCACAGGAGGCTGGAAGGGCAAGTGTCTGCCAGGCCAGGCAGAGACAGTGGGACACAGAGAGGACTTTAGGCAAACAGGCCCTGCCAGGTCCCCAGCTCACCATACCGGTCCACACTCTCCGTAGTCACCTCTGCTGATGGTCCTCTTCCTGGACCAGATCCCCTTTCTAAATTCTTTTAGGCAGTTACAGGGGAGGTAAAAACAAACAAACAAACAACAAATAAAAACTCTTCCTGAATCTTTTGAGCCTTAACTGACCTCAGCTCAAAGTAATCCATGCACCAAAGTGGCTCATTTAGGGGAAGCTCATTCTGAACCCCTCCATTAAACGAGCTGGGCCGGGAGTGAGGTAGGAGATGGATGGGCCCCCCTGGGCCGGACAGCTGGTGTTTGTCAAGTGGGGTAACATTGAAGCTCTGTTCTCACCCAGACGCTCCCAGGACAAAGCTGGTGGCAGAAGCTGAGCTCTGCTGAAGTAAAGAGATAAGATGACCTCTCCTGAGGTCAAGGAAAGCTTCCCTGTCTGCACATGCGCAGGAAGGCTCCTTGGGGGTCACAAAGGGAGGGGGCGCCACCCCATAATGAGTGTGGACATGTGCCCACAGGCCCCTGCGGTGGGATCCATCTTAGCAAAAAGTTGCGCAGGCATCTTGGGGAGGGTCCTGGGACCAGTCAGGTGTGAAAAAAGAAAGAAGACAATTGGCCAAAGGTAAACAAAGACCTGGAAGGACTGTCCTATATAAAGGATTTAAATCGCCTCTTCACTGTGCCTCTTCACTCATTCAGGATGCCCGCCCGCCTCTCAGGGTGGGTATTTCTGCCTTGCTTCTGTCTTAAATTAACAAACTGCTTCTCTGTGTGTTCTGCCATATGTTGTGCTGTGTCTCTAATTGCCTCCTTGAAACATTCTTGCTTTCAAAAGGAGGGAAAGTGCTAGGGCCACTTTGCTTCTAGCCTCTAGCCTCTGGTGGATGAGCAGCTAGGATTCCTGGTTTTCACCCAGGCTACCCGGGTCCAATTGCTGGGCAGGGAACTAAGATCTCTCTTTAGGACCGCTCACTGCTGTCTCTCCGAGATCAGTAGGACAGCTAGGATCTCAACCGGGTTACTAGGAAAGGACCCAAACAGCCAGAGCCAGAAGCGCCCTGGGGGCCCAGCCCTCAACGGGGTGAATGAGTGTGGGAGTCCCCGCGTGGCTGGCTGGGGGCAGTGGCCGGGGTCGCGGTGCAGCTGGGTCCTAGGTCCAGGTGGGCTATGACCTGGAGCAGAGATCAGCCACCTGCAGCAGAAACAGGACCCAGGACACAGCCTCCAGGTGAGATTTTAAATCAGGGCTCAGTCCCAAGAATGGCACGGGAGAGTCCACTTTACCTCCGGGAAATCTTCCCTCCATCACTCTCCCTTCCACAGTCTACGTTAGGGGTCCTTGGTAAAGTCTCCAGCAGGGCTCTGTTCCCACCTTTTATTCCCTGCATTAGAATCATCCGTTTCCCAGCTACCTTCCCAACTAGAAAGGAGGCACTTTGAGGACAGTGCCCATGCCTGATTCATCATTATAACTGGCAAACAATGTGTGACGGTCAACCAGAGCTCAGAAAATGTTGGTTGCTGCTGTTGTGTGTGGACTGCAAATCAGGAAATCGAGACAGAAACCTGGAATGGAGCCCGTAGGCCCATCTGCACTTAGGGAGCCAGTCCTGAGACCACGAGCGAGGCTGGCGTCTCCACAAGCAGATGAGGCTTGAGGCTGCCGTGGAGACTTAGGACAGAACCATCTGCTACTCAGAGCAGCTCAGAAACTCAGAGGGGCTGAGCCTGCGGTTAGATGGTCGGTGGTCCCAGAGACATAAGAGCCGCAGCTGGATGGGGCTGTAGAATGTTACAAGCTGACAATTTCATGACAACACTCTTTGTTAGATTTTCACTGTCCACTTCATATGAAGACCTTCTCTGAGCAGTGGAGATTACACCAACCACCCTGAAGCCATAAAATCCAAAATATAAGACTGTCAACCCAACTATGGCTCTGCCCTTCCCGACCCTGAGAAGGAAAGAGAGACGCCATGCTCAAAGCGCAGCCCCGGCTCTGTGTTTGGACACGTAGGTGGTGTCACTGCACCCACACACACTTCTACCTTCTGAATGTCCAGGCAGCCTCCTCCCAACCATGCAGGGCACATGCCCAGTGCACCACGCGGACGTGCGCTCTTACCACTAATAAGTACACCTCGCCAGAGCCTAAATAACACTAAAAGTAGGCCGAAACAGGATGGGAAGGGAAGAGTGCACGGTCAGTGCACAGAACGACCCCGTGGGCAGAAGGTTGTCTCCATTCCGCAGGTGAGGAAACCAACAGGAGGGCAAATCGGGCCTAAGCCCCGGCAGGCAGCCTCCAGGGCCCACGTCCGCCTCCCCCGGGGACCCCCGAGCTGAGGGCTCAGAGGAGGCAGGGTGGAGCTCTCAGGGGCCTGCCTTCATCCCCTGCTCCAGTGGGAGAGCCTCACCGCCCCAGGAGGGGCTCTAACGTCCTCCCGTATCACACCTCAGACAGCAGCTCAGTCAATCAGAAGGGCTGAACTTACCTGGCTTTGGTTGAACTGGGTTTTCCCCACGCTGCAAAACTTGTCCTGCCCCCAGGGTAGCGTTGGCACCTGTCTTTGCCGGGTTTCTCTGAATCAGGCACTGTATTCACTAAGCTGAGGAACTCGGGACTGGAACCAGACAGTTGCTAACATCTCATCTGTCCCTAAGATCATGTGCCCCTTGGGCCCTAAATCCACGTGAAGCCACAATCTCAAAGGAAACCAAGCCTGGGAAACTTCGCAGGGCAGGGAGTTGGGGGTGCAGAGCGATTGCAAGAATCAGAGAACATGAGTGGGAAACAGGGAAAATGGAAATAAGAGAGAAGAGAGGACATGGAATAAGAAAATAGAAAGACGTGGATGTTTCCACAGTAAGACGTGTCTGCATGTGTATTAGTCTGCTTGGGCTGCAGTAACAAAGTACCATGGACTGGGTGGCAGCTTGAACAGCAGGAATATGCTGTCTCGCAGAGCTGGTGGCCAGACCAAGGTGTCAGCAGGGTGGGTTCCTTCTGAGGGCTGCGGGGACAATTTGTTCCAGGCCTTTCCCTTCATTCCTGGTGGTCTGCTGGCCATCTTTGGTGTCCCCCTTCATCTTCCACGGTCTGCTCCCTGTGTGTGTCTGCATCCAAATTTCCCCTTTTTATATGGACACCAGTCACATTGGATTACGCCACCCTAACAACCTCATTTTAACTTGAAGACCTTTGTAAAGACTCTATCTCCAAGTACGGTCTCATTCTAAAGTACTGAGGGTTGGGATCCAACATATTCTGTAGGGGGGCACCATTCAACCCATAATAGCACGCATCTTTCTCACTTCTAAGAAGGGCTCTAAGTCTGTGACTTTTTTTTTTTTTAACATTTTTCTTATCTCTGGTATGTGTTCATTGTTGAATTTTTAAATTTTTTTTAATTTAATTTTATTTTATTTTTTAATTTTTTTTATATTTTTAATGCTATTCTTGTCTGCTTACATTCTTTTTTTTTTATTTATGTATGTATGTATGTATGTATGGCTGTTTTGGTCCTCGTTTCTGTGTGAGGGCTTTCTCTAGTTGTGGCAAGTGGGGGCCACTCTTCATCGCGGTGCGGGGACCACTCTTCATCGCGGTGCGTGGGCCTCTCACTATCGCGGCCTCTCTTATTGCGGAGCACAGGCTCCAGACGTGCAGGCTCAGCAATTGTGGCTCACGGGCCGAGTTGCTCCGCGGTATGTGGGATCTTCCCAGACCAGGGCTCGAACCCGCGTCCCCTGCATTGGCAGGCAGATTCTCAACCACTGCGCCACCAGGGAAGCCCCTAAGTCTGTGACTTTTAAAGGACTTTTAAAGTAGTACTTTGAAATAAATCTATCAGATGATTGCCACCTGCTGGCAATGGGACCTGGTGTTGGAGTGGAGAGCAGCGGGGTACTGATCCTGTCATGTTAAACCTGAATTTCCCATGTGCTCGCTTTCATGACGCATGCTCAGCAGAGCCAGACTCCTTGGAGCACTACCTCTGTCGTGTGGCCAGGACCCATGTTAGGAAATCCTCTCTTCTCTCTCTCTCTCTCTCTCTCTCACCTCCTCCCCTAGAAGATGATGACGGTCTTCATTCACTGAAGATTCAAGGTCAGCAACGACTGAAAGAAAAGAAAACTATTTTACTTGGCGATATAAAAGTTGGCTTCTTTATGGTCAGAATGGCCATCACCAAAAGTCTACAAATAACAAATGCTGGAGAGGATGTGGAGAAAAGGGAACCCTCCTACACTGTTGGTGGGAATGTAAACTGGTGCAGCCACTACGGAGAACAGTATGGAGGTTCCTCAGAAAACTAAAAATAGAGTTACCATATGATCCTGCAATCCCACCCCTGGGAATATATCCAGACCAAACTATAATTCCAAAAGATACATGCACCCCATAGCAGCACTATTTACAATAGCCAAGACATGGAAACAACCTAAATGTCCTAAACAGATGAATGGATAAAGATGGTGTGGTACATATATGCAATGGAATACTACTTAGCCATAAAAAAGAATAAAATAATGCCATTTACAGCAACATGGATGGACCTACAGATTATCATACTAAGTGAAGTAAGTCAGAAAGAGAACAACAAATAACATATGATATCACTTATATGTGGAATCTGAAATATGACACAAATGAACCTACCTCCAAAACAGAAACAGACTCGCAGACATAGAGAACAGACTGTGGTTGTCAAGGTGGTGGGGGGTGTGGGGATGGATTGGGAGTTTGGGATTAGCAGATGCAAACTAGTATCTATAGGATGGATAAACAACAAGGTCCTACTGTATAGCACAGGGAACTACATTCAACATCCTATGATAAACTATAATGGAAAAGAATATTAAAAAAGAATGTGTATATATACACACACATATATGTATAATGTATATATATGTATAACTGAATCACTTTGCTGTACAGCAGAAATTAACACAACATTGTAAATCAACTATACTTCAATAACATAAAATTTTTTCATTAAAAAAATAGGTCTCCTACATCGAAGTCGGGGGCCCTGATGAGAAGAAAAAAGTAAAACGCTGAGACTGGTAACAGGAATTTTGAGTGGATGAGCCTGAGAATTTTGAGCCCCTAGATTGTCCTAAACCCAGTGGACCACCAGAAGCAACCCAATCTCCTTTCTAGAAAAGGATTTCCTTTGCCTGGAAATCGAGCAGTGAAAGACCTTCCTGAAGCAGGTGATTTGCATGGTGATGCTTGTTCTCAAGATTTGCTCATACCTCCCCTCATTGATTCCAGGACAAAAGTCACCTGAATAGGAAAATGTAGCCCCTGCTCCAGAATATAGTTTGCATGTTAAAGGAACTGCAGCCCTGGCTAATCAATACTATCAAGAAGAGGGAAAACGGGGAAATAATTTTGAGGGTATTGGCATTGGAGCAAGGAGACAGGCTGAAGAGGGGAGAACGTATTTGACATGGGAGCCCTCCCATGGAACTTAGGGTCCACCTTCTGACAAGGACACCTGGAGCCAGTCCTAAGAGTCTCTTGAGATTCCTCCTTGAAGATTTGACAGAAAGACAACCCTCATTTAATGAGGTGGAGATACCAACTTCTTTCTCATAGTATTGAGAAAAGGGTCAGTCAGCTCAGAGAGGCAAGGAGGTGAGAGTGGATTTACCAACAAAGACTGAGGAGCCATCCCTGTGTTCATCCCCAGGAGAGCCTAGGGGCACACCCTCCACTGAGATGACAAGGAATGCACAGGGGATGGCTATATGGTCAGCTTTGAAAAGCCTGCAGAGGGCCGCAATTTTTAGGGGTGAGTTGACAGTGAGAGATGATGTCATAGAATTGGGCTCCCTCCAATCAGTGAGGATAATGGAATGAGAGAATCACAGAGGCCAGGGGGCACCCAAATTTCAAAAAAAAAAAAAAAAAAAAAAAGGATGTTATGACCCAAGATAAGAATAGCAATCCAAATGCTACTGGTGCTGGACTTATAGGGATGCATGGTGATGGCTACTGGATCACGTGTCATCAGCACAAGATAGACAGGGAGTCAACCAGGGGACCACTCAACTTGTACAGAAAAGACTGGGAGCAAGCCTTTCATTCAATTCTCAGATCTAAATCATTCTTGGATGAAGGAAAGCCTGGATCTCCTTGAGGAAAGACCCAGTGATGCCATCACAAGTATATGTAGTAAACTTCCCCCATCCTTTCCCAAAGTGATCGGAGGTCATCTGCTGAAGTCACTAAACCCTGGGGGAGGGATCCAGGCAGACAATTCCTGGACTATTAGCTATGGGTCTGAGCTGACACAGGTTGCAGGAGATGTGAAAAGCCATCGTGATCCTCCAGTTGGAGTTAGGAGGTAATGATGAACAGGTGACAGAATACTTCCCCGATTCATCTCTGTCTCCAGGGAATACTGCCCAAGGTAAAGGCCACTTAATGCAACTTGCACTTCCCATCACTAAGAAACCCGTGCCTGACAAGGCTCTTCAGTTCTCAGAGGCAGCAAATGTGGCACTGGGAATACTCCTCTGACCCACTGTCAGGTGACCCAGAGGTTACCAGTCTGGAGTGGATCACTGAGCAAGTGCCATATAACCCACCAGGTGCTAGAAGATTCCACGGTGCTAGAGGTATCTCCACATGGAAAAAACACAAGGTGGAGCCTCAGGAAATTCCCAGTAGGAAAGTCACAGCACAGACCTCTAAGCTCTAAGGTTCTGGAACAAGGCCTCTGCCCGTCTTTTGTTGAAGATGAGGCCCTGCGGTCACCTCGGGGACTGGTCCAGACCGTGTCTCAGAACTTCCCAGGGGCCGTCAAAGGTCAGGAACCGGACGAGCCTTCAGGAGCGGACCTGGTATCTCCATCAGATGCCCCCCCCCCCCCCCGCTTCCTGCTGCCTTCCCATGGCCTTGAACCCTGGCTCTGCCTCCTAGGGTTGGTTACGTAACTTCCCTGGGCCTGGAAGTGAGGATGAGGTCATCTGTCGCACAGAGCCCCAAAGATAACCAGTGCAAAGAACCCAGAGCATGGTCACTATTCGCTCATCCCCTGCCGTCTCTTTGTCCCCAGGGCTGACTTCCAAGCTGCTCACAATGTTTGTACAATTGTACAATTGATTTTGTAAACCGGCCAATTTTGACTTAATCTTCGTTAGGATTTTCGACTCCCAGGGGCAGGGCTCCCTGCTGTTGGGCTGTCTTTGTGTTCCATCCAAGGCAGGACCACAGGCACAGAGGCCCAGGCTGGTTTGTTGGAGGGGCCTGCAGACTCTGTGGTCCCTGCACTTCTGTCCCCTTGTCACCGGCCATTACCTCAGCAGCCACAGACCCATCAGGGAAATCTGCCCTTCACCCCGTGCCAGGCCGTCCTGCCTCAGACTTTCAAATCAGGCCATTATCAGCCTGGAGCTCAATTGTTAGTCACTGGGCCTCAGCTTCTCAGCCCTTATCTAATCAACGCCCAGACCCAGTTATTCAGTCAGTATTTACATAAGCCCTTCCCTCTCCGGGGCCCTCCGTCCTCCAGCTGCTCCCCTGGGCACAAAGCTCTGGTTTCACTTAACCGAGTGTCCCAGGTAACAAGCCAGCCCCTCGTTTGTGTTGGCAGGACTGGGAAGCGGGGAAGGATAGCGCTGAGACCTCCCTGCTGGAGCTGGGCCCCTGGAGAGAGCCTGTCCGTGCAAAGTCACCCCTTCTGTGTCCGGAACGCACACGCTTGGATCTCCTGTCGGGCTCCGTCTCCTTGAGGACAGAACGCGGGATGGGTGAGCGGGTCGCCTGCCCCCGCGGGATCCTCCGACACACGCTCGCCGCGGGGCGAGCAGCAAACGGCCAGGGCTGGCTGTGCAGCAACCTCCAACTCCCCGCCCAGCTCTTCACACGTGGCGCCTTCCTTAACCTTGACCCCAGCCCTGCCAGGTGCTGCTATTCTTATTTTTCAGACGGGGAAACTGAGGCTGGTAACGTGTCCTTGGACAGGCAGCCGGTGAGGGGCTAATCCACGCTGACTGTAAAACCGTCTGGCCAGCTGGCACAGCACCACCCCAGCCCAGCACAGCTGGGTCCACCCCAGACATCCTGCTTCATCAGCTCTGGGGTGGGCCTTGGAAATCTGCCTTTTGAAGGCTCTCTGGGTAATTCTGGCGCATTACGAAGGTTAGGAAGAGCCCCAGGTTTCCTTCCGTCTTTAGAAGTTCTCTAGTTCTGAGAGAGTTTCATCATAAGGGACAAGTTAGAGGCCCCTGGCCTCCCCTTCTCCCCGGTGACAGTCCCTGTGTGCTCTCCCGTTCCCTCTCGGTGGGTGGGCCCCCCCACCTCTACCCCATCCCCACCCCCCCAGTCAAGTCAGGCGCCTGGCTTCACGGGAGGACAACGGGCGCCTCTGGGTGAGGCCGGCTCCGGACATAGTGCCAGCTTTCTTCTGACGCCTGCACGTGGCCCGAGGGGAGGGGCCTCGGCTGGTATCTCCTTCCAGCCCCAGAAGACTGAGGACCGAGGTGAAAGGGCCGGGTGGTGGCGTCAGATCTGGGGCAGGGCGGAATCTACAAATTTACCCCATAAATTTGCCACTCACCAACCTACCTTCTGAGCCTAAAAAGCAGGGAGGACCCAGTTCTGCTCAGGGTCAACACCTGCACCCTCACCCCAGCAGACCGCGCTGACCTCGACACAGTCAAAGGGAGGGCTGAGGCTGAAAAGGGGGGCCTTGGGAGAGGCCTTTAATCCGGGGTCCTGTTCCGCAGTACACCCCCTAAACTGTCTGAATGCAGCACAAGGGCAGAGGTGCCAGGTGTCCCTGCGCGGAGGCTGTGCGGTATCGGCATGGGGGGAACCCCGTGAGAGCAGCTGGGAGGTCCCTGGAGCTCCCACCCCAAAGCCACCTGTGGCCACGAGCAGGCGTGGCTCGCAGGACAGCGAGGCTCCCAATCCGGCCAGTCCGCAGGGCCAAAGCCGGCCCGACCACACCACTGAGACGAAGACGGGAGATCTCAGGGGGTTCCCCAGACAGGCGCTTCTCCTTAACGCCATGGTGACGAGAAGCTCGCGGTGCCCGGAGATGAAGCCCACCTCCAGGGAAGGGCGGCGCTGTGGGCAATGATCGGCTTCAAAAGCCTGAGCGCAGGAGCTGGAGAGCTGGCGCAGCAGGAGAAGATGCTCTCGGTGGACACGCTTTCTTCCCGGACGCCTGCGCTATGAGGATGCCGACGAGGCGGGACCCTCGCACGCATGCGCACGCGCCGTCCCTCGGCTCTCGCCCGCCCGCCTCCTCCCCTCCTCCCCTCTTCCCCTCCTCCCGTGCGCGCTCGCTGCCGCTGGCCCCTTCCTTCTGCCACTTCTCTCTGTGAGCTGGGTAACCCAGACGACCCTCCCTCCGCGGATAGCCCAGAGGAAGGAGGCTGTGTAGACCGATCGTCTACATAGAACACTCTTGTGGTCTCTGTGACACAGCAAGTTCCAGAGGGCGCGCTGGAGGCCAGAGCTAAGGCCTTGACTTGGAAGGAAGTGCCCTTTTGCTTGGAACTGGTCTCAGGATGCGCCTCCCCCCGGGAAGTTAAGCACATGGTTCTGGACCCTGTACTCCCAGATGTCAGCTGCTCTAATTTCCCAGCGCACATGAAGGAATTTCTTTTAACTCATGACTTTGCAAGTAACAGTATAATAAGGTGAACAGAACTGAATTCATTCGATGCTATAAAAATATCAGCAGGTTATTAAACAGTTCAGTTAAACATAAGTATAGAGACATATAAGTATACATCAACTACAAGCCCTGCACACATATAACTGCATTGTGACCCTATTACTACCTTCCCTCCCCCTGGTTCTGGGCCAGTGGCCCGGTTTGTCCAGGCGCGTCACTTTTTTCACCTGGCTGTGTACTCTGCCTGTGTGTCCTGAGCTAGTCCAGACTAGCCGGGGGTTGGGCTTGTCTCCTCGCTGAGTCAGCAGGGCCACAGGCTGATTGCAGAGACCGCTCAGTACTCCCTTGTCCTGACTAAGAGTTCAGCTGTGAAAGTACAGAACCTTCTTACATAAGCACTCTGCATCCTCAAAGCCATGCCCGCTGCTGGCGGAAAGCCTGGGACTGACACCGGGCCTCGGTAGGAAGAGGTTTACAGGCTGTGTGGGCGCCGAGCCGGGGAGAGGCCTCCCTTGTGTCCGTCACAGCCTTCCTCCCTGTGATGGTTTCCTGTCTCTCCCTCCGTATCAAGTCTCTCCACCCACCACCCCCAGGGATATAATCCGGAGCTAAAAAGCAACCACTCAGGACGAAATGCTGCCTCACCCAAGTTGTGCGTTTACCCTTTTCATGCTGAGTGTAAGGTGACCGAGATGTATGGGAGGATAAGACCGTTACAGAACCAGGTTCATTTGCCCGACAGCCAACAAGCCAGATGCTGAGATGCCAAGGTTTGGGGCAGAGAAAGGGCTTATTCACGAGGCAGCCACTGAGGAGATGGGAGAACGCATCTCAAATCCACCTCCCCAAAGGCGAGAGGCTTGAGATATTTATGGGATGAAGAAACCAAGTGGCCTTAGGCATAGGGAAAGGTGATTGGAGGTGGGGAAAAGGTGAGGTGATCAGTGTTCTGCGCAGGTGTAGCTGAGTTACATGCTCCTTTGTGGGAGGCATGTTCAAAGACGGAGGTGCTTAGCGTGATCTGAGGGTGGGGTTTTCAGCCTTCTGACATCATGCATTTGCTCATCGTGATCCTGTGCAGGCCTAGTTTTACGGGTGGTAGGCTTTAGCACCCAGTCTTCAGACTCAGGGTGGAGGCCCCCAGTTGGCACCAACTGTCCACAGAGGCAGGTCACATAGGACCCTTGACTCTCCTGTGAGCCTTCCTGCTGCAGTAAAAGTGCTGGTCGGCCATCCTGACAGTGGTTACCCAACAGGCAGGCCAGTGGATGCTTAGGGCAATGACAAAAAGAGAGACTCGATTTTTCATTGATTTCTAAAAGCAATTGCATAGCCTTGATGGAGAGAACCACAACTTTGTTGGACTTCCTACACTTATTTCTATGGTTTAGACCTGTTTTGAATCCATGGGGACAGGAAGAGACCAGGTGTTCTCAGTGCTTTGGGCTCCCCAAAGATCTCACTCAGTCTGTCCCAAGTGTAAGGAGCCTGTGTGCTAATGAAGCTTGGCCCTCTTGCCTACCCGCCTCCAGGTACAAGGAAGGGAGCACTGAGTTACCCTCAGATCACTCTGCAGCCACCCCATGGGTGACTGAAGGAATGCCCCCCCACACCTCCACGTTCCCCTCTCTCTCTGTGTCCTTCTTATCACCTCAATTAAAAGTAGGCACAGTAGTTTGCAACCTCTGAGAAATAAGGGAACTCCCTGACGTCCTTGAAAGGCCTCCTTGTCCGAGACCAAGAGCATCTCATTTGGTGTCTCTGAATCCATCTGGACATTCTTGTTTCTGTGGCTCTCCAGTGGGGTTCCCCACTCCACTGCACTGTCAGACCACTTTCCTCCATCCTCCTGAATCCTGCCCAGAGTTCAAGGCCCACCTTAAAATGTCAATGCATCTAAGCCTTTGTTGGCTATTCCAGCCTTCACTGAGTACCTGCCTCTAGATTTCTAAAGCATTTACAGTTATTGGTACACAACTTACACTCATGAATGTACCTGGTGGACTCTAGGGCCCCTATGATCCAGTCTCACCAGCCATCCATGCAAAGATTTCCTGTAGTGTCTTTTCTTTTGAAGAGAATTAGAGTGATTTGCTGTAAAACCTCGAGCGGCGTTTACAAAACGTCCCTGTCCTGTCCTCTCCTTTCCAACTCTGTAGCACCACTCCCTGAATGCCACACCCCCTCACCCCTCTGCCTCAATTTCACCCCCAAACCTTAAATATGCACAGCTTTTCCAGATCACTTGTTCCCATCCCCTGTTTATCAACTCTTTCCTCTTTTTTTTTTGGTTAAGCTTGCGCCAGGTCTTAGTTGCAGCATGCGAACTCTTAGTTGCAGCACGTGGGATCTAGTTCTCTGACCAGGGATCAAACCTAAGCCCCCTGCATTGGGAGTGCAGAGTCTTAACCATTGGACCACCAGGGAAGTCCCAGGTATACGATTTCTGAGGCATAAAAGACTTGTGGCTTCTGCATTACTCTCTCGGATCACTCTCTTTAGAGGAAACTAGTGGCTATGTCTTGAAGACAAGCAACCCTATAAAGTAGTCCATGAGACAAAGAACTGAGGCCTCCTGCCAACAGCCAGGTGAATGAGCCATCTTGGAATTGGCTCTTTCTGCCTCAGTTAAGTCTCAGATGACTGCAGTCCCGACTGACACTTTGACTACAAAACTCATGAAAGTCTCAGAACCACAACACTTAGACATTCCTGAACTCCTGACCCGTAGAAACTATATGGAATAGTAAATGTTTATTGTTGTCTGAAGCTTCTAATTTTGGAAATTATTTGTTATATAGCAATAGATAACATACAATATGCTTGGTGGCTTTCCTTCTTTTTTAAAAAAAAATATTTATTTACTTATTTGGCTGTGCCAGGTCTTAGTTGCAGCATGCGGGATCTTTAGTTTCGGCATGTGGGATCTAGTTCCCTAACCAGGTACCAAACCTGGGCCCCCTGCATTGCGAGCTCGGAGTCTTAGCCACTGGACCACGAGGGAGGTCCCTATCAACTCTTGATGATATATAGACTTAGCCTCTTTACCAGCCACCTGGGGCTGATTTACACTCCCTAGCAGCCTTCCCTGCTCAAAAGGGTTGGCTCCAGCCAACCTGTTCTAGGTTGTTGGGACTCCAGAAGCAAGGCTGCAGGAGCAGCCCCTCCCTGGGACACGCTGGTCTCACAGCAGAGGGATCAGAGAGATGGTGTAGCCATGCAATTGTTCTGAAGTCTCCTACTCAGAAATGGTGAAACTGAGCAGGACCCTGTGGGGCTCCTAGGCGCAAAACCCTTTCTGTGTCCCCCGTTTTTTCATTTGCTTCATTCAGCCTCCATGACCCTCCCTGAGTTCCAAAAGGCAGGTTCAAACAGATGCTAATCAGGGAAGGGAGGGGATGCAGAGACAAGGGAGGAACAGCCAAGAAACAATAGTGCAGCCTTGGGGCAGGGTCCTGGTTCCCCCTCAAGGGATACACATTACAGTAGCTTTGAGCTGTTTTGCAGATACTGAAACCCTCACCAGGTAGGAAAAGTTAACTGTATGCTGCCCACAAGCAAGTAGACCCCAGACCTGTTGGAACCAGAAGGTTGATGATGTTGACTCCCAATTACTTCACCACCAACCCATCAGAAGAATGTCCACGAGCTGATCACGCCCTCCTCTTTGAATCATTACTCCTCGCTACCCGCTCCAGGTTGGGTCACACAGTTTTGAGGGCATTAGCCCACTCTGTCCCCTTTGCCTGGCAAAGCAATAAAGCTATTCTTTTCTGCTTCACCCAAACTCTGTCTCTGAGATTCAATTTTGTACCGGGGTACAGAGGCTGGATTTCAGCTACAATGGCTCCATATTGACCATCCTGTTCCAGGGCATTCCATATCCAGGAGCAACGATGACCTCCGGATTCCCTCCATGATGCAGTGGAAGGCTCACGGTGAAGGATCTAGAGATCAGTGACTGAGGACATCACCTGGCCCAGGTGTGCCCACCACCCCGTCCAGCCATCCGCCTGGGGCCAGGAAAACGTGTGCCTACACCGAGCAACTGGACTCCATCTGCCCCGGGTTAGTGGGGGGGGACCTTCTCTTACAGGCTAAGTTCTAGAAGCAGAGCTGCCTGCTAAGAGGTCTCTTAATCTGTAGTACAAGTTTCACTGGATTTTATGGGAAGCACCTTCCTCAGAGGTGGGCTAGAACAGCGGGGCTATCGTCAGCCAGGGGAAATTCCCTTTGAAGCAATTTATTTAAGTTTTCTTGTCTCCCATGCCTCGGTTTTGCCATTCTTCACTCAGGAAAAACATACGAAGTTGTTCCACAAGACAATGAAGGGGAAAATGATTGCACAACACTTTAGGAAAACATATCAACAGATGAAAATAGCAGATTTGCTGGAGGAGGGGGTAAGGCAGTTAAGAAGATGGGTCTTTGACAAGAGTTCAGAACTCCCTGATAAGCATTTTGTTGGGGAGATTAGTCTTTACTTTCCCTGCCAAAATTAGGAACCACCCTTTTTTCTCTGTAATAACAACCCTGGGGCTTAATCAGCAGCTGTGTTGGAAAAAGAGTTGTGTACTTTAAGTGTGGAGGTTCACAATGCAGAGGAAAGCTGACAATTTCCAGAACTGCCCTGTCCAGGAACTCTTTTCCCTTTTGCCTCTGACCAGATATTCTCCCAAAGAACATCTGCTTTTCAGGGCAGGGAGGAAATGACACAAGGAAAAAGACTCCTACAAATAAGTAAAGTTTGCCCGGGAGGTCACTTCAAGTGAGGTGGATGGAAAAGAAAATCACTTGAGATGTTGGGGGGTGGGGTGGGGGGAGAGAGAGAGAGGTTCAGTAACCCTGCTGGCCAGCTGCAGAGATGTTCCAAGTGTCCACACAGGATGGGCTCACACGCCACGTCCTCAGCCCCTCAGTGATGGCGCATCAAATGTATCCGACTCTCTTTCCTGTCTAGTGATACTGACCAGGGTTCTTGGCCTCCTTAATCAATAGCAATTGAACAGGGGCCAGACAAGAAAGTCAGACAAGGCTTTATTGGGGCTCCTGCTGCAGCAAGGGGAGGTGAAAACAAGTAACAGGTTCTTTGCTAGCTCCCCAAGGTGGGGGGCGGGGGGCAGTGAGCTGGTTCCTCACATGGGGTGACGGTAGGGGTGTGTCTAGGAGTCAGGCCGGAGGGGTGGCTTAGGTGTTTTGCCCACCCCTCTGGTGGTGTTGAGTGCAGGGGGCATGCATAGTACCCTGCCTTTGCTCCCAACACCCTGTTTTTGCTCCTAGCTCCTCAGAAGTGGCAACTGGGTTTTTTTGGTGTTTTGTATCTTGTTGTCCATAATTTGCCCCAACTGCACGTGCACACAGTTAGTTTTAATCCCTTATAGTTTCTTTGTATTTTGTTGCTTGATGAGATGTTTTTCCAGGTGCAAGCATTGCAGCAAAGGGTCCCAGGTCCCAGGTCCCAACCTGTCTCACTAGGACTGGGTAACGTGAGATAGTGGGCCTTCCCACCCTCACCATGCAAGGGGACAGATAAAGAAGGAGTGACACACACATTTGCAGCCCTCCTGCCTGGCTGCCTGGGATGCTAATTATCATAGCCTCACCTTCTAGCATCCCTGTGCTCAGGGCCGCAGCTGTCAGATGCTAATTCCATGACCTCACACTTTCTAGGAAAGGGGCAGCAAGGGAAGTGACCAAGCTTCCAAGCAAGTGACCAGTTTATAGCAAGAAAATATGAGGCAATCACAACAGAAGAGGGGTTTAGGGAGGTGGATGGGAGCGTCAATGCAAAAGCAAAGCAGAAAAGACATCATGTCTTGGGCAAAGGCACTTTGAAGATGCTTTATTATTAGGAAGGTTGCATTCACATCCAAGGATGGATGCAGGGAGAGACAGGCCTGTGATAGAAGCAACGTTCCACTATGTAAGTCAATCTAATTACATATAAAAATTCAAGGTGTTTTGTCTCTTGTCCCACCTTTGACCTGGGTGGGCAGGGACAGGGAACAACCTTCCCAGGAAGTGTTCAGACAGTGGCTGTGTTAGCAAGTGGAGCCTTCCCCACAGCAAGGATGGGAAAGCTACTCTCTTCTGTTGCTAATGACTCGAGTCCTATTTTAAAGCATCATTCTGATTTAGCCATCATGGCTTTTTGTGAAAGAAAAGCCTGGAAGATGGCTTGAGTGTGTAGGAGAAACAATGGATCCAGGCAGGAGGTGAGAAAGGGAGCAAGAAATACAGAGAAACTCCTCATGCAGGGACCCCTGACCACGGGGAGGGAACAGTCAGAGCGGGGAACCAATTCAGCGTCTGAGTAAGGGATGTCCACCTGGGCTGGTGCAGCTTAAATGTCCAGGAGCTCCTTCAACTCCGGTGTCTTCACCTGGCCATCACAGTGCATCCCATCCAGCCTCACATCATGGTCTTGGCTCCACACACCCTGCACACAGACACACAGACACACACACACACACACACACACACACACCCCATAATACAAAGGAGTCTCCTGGCACCATGCAAGGTGGAAGACAACAGCTCAATCTGTGCCAGGGGTTGAACTGAACAACTTGGGCTGGAACACTGGGGTGTCAGCACACACCAGGAATAAACATTTCTTAGGAAAAAAAGGGATTCTGTGTATCTGTGGTCAAGCAAGTTTGGGGGAAACTACATACCATAACCTCTACCTAAGACTGTGTAACACCGTGGTAGCCATCCTCCAGGTGGCCCCGAAGGTCTTGACTCTTTGTCTTCACACCCTTGTATAGTCCCCACCCCCATTGATTCAGGGCTGGTATAAGGGTGACCAGTAGAGAATGGCAGGGGTGATGGTGTGTGATTTCCAAGTCTAGGTCATATAGCGCACTGCAACTTTTGTCTCTGGGGAAGATGGCCACCATGCCATGAGGACACTCAAGCATCCCCGTGGGGAGGTGCACATGGAGAAGAACTGAGGGCTCCCAGCAAGAACCAGCACCGACTCACTGGCCAGGGGAGTGAGGCACCTTGAAAGTGGCTTCTCCAGCCCAGTCAAGCCTTCAGATGATGCAGCCCCAGCCAACACAGCAACTGCAACCTCATGAGAGACCCTGAGCCAGAACCACCCAACCAAGCTGCCCACAAATTCCTGACACACAGAGACTGTGAGCAGCGTTCAAAGTTTATTGAACAGCCACTAAGCAGCCACTAAGTTTTAAGGCAATGTGTAACCTAGCAATAGATAACTGATACACATATATTAACATATTTGAGTCTCAGAGGGAGTCTCACATTTTTTAAATGTATTTCACTTTGTTTAACTTGGTGTTTCCCAAATGCTTTGGTTAAGGAACAGTTTTTTCAAAGAATGCTTCATTAACATCTTGGGAGGCTCGTGTTCCACAGAGCATATTTTGAGAATATCTGGGCTAGCTGTGGTTGTATTTATTATTTAGAAGTTATCTCACATACTTGTATGCAATAGTATGATGCCAGATAAATTATCTCTAATAAAGCATATTTGAATAAAAACAATTCTATTGAATAAAAACAATTCTAATTTTAGAAACATAATGTTATATGCATTTAGGTAGCTCTCCATATAAAGGAAGGCTAAAGGAGTTCTTTGTCCAGGTAGTATTTTGAAAATAGAAATGTTTTTCCTACCCTATCTTTTAATGTATTGGTGTGTTGACGTGAAACAAGTACACTGCCAGGTATTTCTTCAGCAAATAAATAACATTATTTATTTATTCAGGATCAGCAGAGAATTGCAGTTTGGGGTCGTCAACCACAGCAAACCCCATGCAAGTCCACACACAGCAAGGAAAGGCGAATTCTCTAATACAGGGAAGAGGAAGTGGAAAGGGCTACAGTAAACAAAGGGTCCATGGATTTTCACTGGCTGAGTCCTTGCCAGGAAAGAAGAGGACTCTTTCTTCTTTCTGTTGGGCTCAGCTATCATTGCAGTGCATGAGAGTTCCTCCTTCTGGTCTCCCAATTCTATTTAATCAAGATTTCTGTTTATTAATTTTTTTTACATTTTCCCCTTTTGATCAAGATCTTTCTCTGAAAGCATCACTGATCAAGAGTCAGGTTTTCCAGTTTCAGTGGCTTTTTGCTCCTCAATGCCAGGAAGAACCTTTCCTGAGTGTAGTGTCCCATGCTGGAAGGAAAATGCACAGATTGGAAACCTATGGCGGTTACATTCAAGTAACAAGCTAGGATGGAGGAGGAACTCTCAGACATTTTTTACCTAAAATCCATATGTTATCAAAATTATAGATGTTAGGGAGCACCTGAAGTGATATGTCATCATCAAAGGTTTGGTGACAAACTTCCAACAGGCCTGGTCTGGATATCTTGGAAAAACTGTCTCATCAGATGTTATTGACTCCAATTCCGTGAAATCTTTACTTTCAGGTCACTGGATGATGTGCAGTTCCAGTCAGGATTCGGGGTTTTCTTTAGATGTGTCACGTGAATCCAAGAATCTATTCCTTGGAGTTTGGCCGTACAAGGTTTGGTTAGCAGTACTTGATAGAGGGCTTTTCATCTAAGTTGAAGAGAGTTCTTCTGGAGGTGAAAATCTCCAGGTTGAAATAGATGAAATCTCCAGGTTGCAAGGTGTGATGCTCAAGGTCTTTGTCTCCTGAGGACACACTATGAAAAAGTTGCTCTACCAAAACATGGTTGTTTTTAATAGAAGCAATTACATCTTTGCAGTATTGGAGTATCTCCCCTTTTATAAGTTGTGGGTCAAAACAAGCAGGAGCCAAGTGTGTTGGGCATCCTCTGACTACCTCAAAGGGTGAGTTCATGAGTTCCAAACGGGGTGGATTTGAGATTTAGAGGGACAAGCAGCAATGCTTTCGGCCAAGGTATTTGGAGGGCCTCTAGATATTTTGCCCATTGAGTCTTAATAATGTCTTTAGTGCGCTGGACTAAAGCAGAGGATTGAGGTGGTAAGTGCAGTGAAAGTTGTAAAACCAGCCATACAGCACAGACTTGTCAAAGCACCTGGCCTGTGAAATGTGTTCCTTGATCACTATGAAGTTCGAGAGGAGTTTCCCAAGTAGGGATAATCTTTTCCAAAAGGACTTTGGCCACAAGAAGAGGCAGTAGCCTGTCTGCAAGGGAAGACTTCAGTCCAGTGTGAAAACATACAGACCATGACTAAAATGAATTTACATCCATGAGATAAAGGGCGTTGTATGAAATCCATTTGCCAGACATCGAATGGTCCATTAGGCAGTTTAATATGTCCCAGGGCAGCACCAGCAGACTTCCCTGGGTTGTACTTTGGACAGTGGGACAAGTGAGGGAGGCACTTTCTGCAGCCTTGTTAATGTTTCCCCACCATATTGACTCATGAAGGCTCTCATTGTGTCAGTAGGCTAATGGCTTAATGCTTGTACAGTGGTGAGGAGCGAGAATTTTAGAGCCTGCGGTAGGACTGGGTTGTTATTTGGCCCAAACCAGAGCTTTCTCTTTTTATCAAACCAACAATTATTGGATTTTCAATCTTGTTTTTCCTTTCCTGAAGCCAATTGTTGGGCTTTCTTAGCGAGTTTTTCTAAGTTATCATTCCGGGAAATACCCCTTAGGCCATGACAGAAGTTTGGCTGCTCTTGGTCTCTTTAAGGGCAGCAGTCCTTGCAGAAATGTCAGCAAGATGATTTCCCCTAGCTTCCAGAGAGTCAAGATTAGACTGCCCCAGAATCTTAATAATAGCTAAAGTAACACGTAAAATTATTGCATCTAATAATTCCTGAACACAGGGGAAAATTTTAATTTAAATTTCTTCGGAAAGGAAGGGAGCTACGCTGCTTCCACAACATTCCAAAGCCACGAGCTACTCCAGAAGCATATCTATTATCACTATAAATATTGGCAGTTTTGTCCTTGGCCAAAGTACAAGCCCATTTAAGAGCAAATAATTCAGCCTGTTGGGATAAAGGAACCATAGGTAAAAACGCTGCCTCGAGAAGATCCTGGAGAAGGTAAAGGAAAGGGTGACCTGGCAGAGCCCCCAGGTGTCGGGTAGGTTGGGAAAGAAAAACGGAGTCACCGTTTGTTTTCCACCATCCTTCATGGCCTCAGTGGGGCTGCTGGGGAAACCTCATCCAGAGAGAAACCATTTCCTTTCTTGAAAGGTAAAGATCTCCACCAGGAGAATGGCTCATAGAGCTAGAAGCGAGGAGGGGGCTTCAAGTACAGAACCTAAATTGTCCTCCTAGGTTGCTTCCAATTAAAAGGCTGAGGTGCGAGCAGAGGCCCGTGGGTCCTGGGCGTCCCTCCAGGCCACGTGCTGTGCCACCTCGGATGCGGACTTAACCCTCTCCAAGCCTCACTTCCTTCATCTGCTAAATGGGTTAACAGTACCAGCCTCACAGGACTGTGGGTGGATGACGTGAGTGCAGGAAGCACCAGCCCCTCAGTCCACCCTCCTTCCCCACCACACTGCTCTCCCTTCAGGAACCAGGTAGACGAGGGTGAGTTCTAGCACATTAATGATTATATATAAGAGAAACCCCATTTATTAGAGGGATGAGTTGGGGGAGAATAAAACAGGATTTCTTGTTTTACAAAAGGATTCACTTAAGATAGTTCACTGCTTTAAATAGAAAGCCCCCTCCTTCACACATTTACAGACAATTAACTACTTAGGAAACTAAAAGAGGAAGCACTCAAGGGTGCTTGATGAGCAATCAGACATGGAGTATCTCTGTTACTATAATGTCAGCCACAGGTGGAATATTTATAGAGATCAATTTACACACAATTTTTCAGGAATATTCTTCATAGTAGCAAGCACTCCAACATAGGTGTGCATCCCTGGTGCCCCAACGTCAAAGACAGCCTCAGTTCACTGCTGAAAGGCAGAGACAGGCCACTGTTCCCTTCTGCTAACCAAAATAGGGCCAGTGCCTGGATAAATGATCATAATTTAGTGGTGAAAAGTGGTCTGTGATTACATTGTCCAGGAGTCATTTCGCATAATCTCCCCACCTTGCATCTCAAATTCCCCTCATTAAAGAGAACTCCTGCCTGTTTCATGTAAAAATCCCTCCTTCTGTTCCAATGTTGCCCATGAAGATCCCACAGGGTGTGCAGAGCAGGGGACCGGCTGGCCACAGTTGTGGGACCCTCTGTCCCCAGCAAGAGGGGAAGTGTGGGCACCCAGGCCATAGTTCATCCCTCCACGAGCCACAGGCTTCCTCTGTGCAATTTCAGCTCTGGGTGTCTGTCCAGCTTGCAGCAACACTGTGGGGGATGGGTGGGTGGGGGGGGCAGCCCTAAAGAGCTGTAGGGCTCATAGAAGCCTGAATCCAGAGGACCTGGGCTTACTGTGGCTGGAGAACCACTCCCCCCCAGGTTCCCCTTAACTCCAACCAGAAGATTTTACAATTGCTGTGGGCATACAAAAGGAGTATGAAGGAAACCTACAATATCTGTCCTCAAAAGAGAGCACTCCAACATGGAAGATGACATGTAATGTCATCACCACATGGGGAAAAATTCAGGCCAAATAGGGGGCCCTCACTGCATGAGGACTTGACTGCTGTTGTTGACTGAAAAAAACACAACCTCAAAGTTGAGAATTATGTTTTATTCGGCGGACATTCTGAGGACTTAAGCCTGGGACACAGCATCTCAGATAACTCTGGGAGTCTGCTCCAAAGAAGCAAGGGGAAGCCAGGATATAGAGGAGTCTTTGCAACAAAGACCAAGTAGTCATGAAACTGGTCAGGACCCTGTGGGTCTCCTGGGCACAAAAGCCTTCTGTGTCCCCTTCCTGGAGTCCCAAAGGGCAGATTCGAGCAGTTGCTAATCAGGGAAGGGAGAAGATGCAGAGACAAGGGAGGAGGAGCCGAGAAACAATAGTGCAGCCTTGGGGCAGGGTCCTGGTTCCCCCTCAAGGGATATACGTAACAATAGCTTTGAGCTCTTCTGCAGAACTAAAACCCCACCAGATGGAAGACTTGATGAAGCACTCTTCATTCCAGAGAAGGTCACAGTTCGCCCATCACCACCTGACGCCACATGATCTCTGGATTGAAGGAATGCGGGCCCTGCACGCACCCTGATCCTTGTCAGCGACACCGCCCCTGGCCTATAAGACTCCTCACAACCCCACCCCCTGTCCCAGGTTGGGACACACAGTTTCGAGGGCATTAGCCCACTGTGGCCCCCTTTGCCCGGCAAAGCAATAAAGTTACTCTTCTCTACTTCACCCAGAACTGTCTCTGAGATTTATTTCAGTGTCTGTGTACAGAGCCTGGATTCGGCTTCAAATTTTTGGCGCCCAATGTGGGGCCGACGTGGGGATGGCCCCAGGAGGGTCCCTTGGCTTGATCCAATGCTCCGAGGTTTTCTTCACACCAGCCTCTTTCAAGAGAGTGGAGGGTTGGAGAACTCCTTTAGAGACCAGATAGCCTGGGACCCTTGCCTGGAAAGGCCAAGCCCTGGGCATACCTGGTCCCGATAGAACTCCGAGGTGGGAGTGGGCAGTGGAAGAGGGACCATCCTAGCAACCACCAAGGCCACCTTTGCCTTGAGGACACACCCTTCTTCCTCCTGCCTCAGCCAGCCTGGCTTTCTTACTCTGAGGAATTATTTTGGGGAAGGAGGAAAGAGTAGTTTTATTGCTTTGCCAGGCAAAGGGGGCCACAGTGGGCTAGTGCCCTCAAAACTGTGTGTCCCAACCCAGGCTGAGGGGGGGTTGTGAGGAATCTTGTAGTCCAAGGGTGGGGTTGCTGATAAGCATCAGGGTATATGCAGGGCCCACATTCCTTCAGTCCAGAGATCATGTGGCATCAGGTGGTGATGGGCGAACTGTGACCTTCTCTGGAATGAAGAGTGCTTCATCAAGTCTTCCATTTAGTGGGGTTTTAGTTCTGCAGAAGAGCTCAAAGCTATTGTTATGTATATCCCTTGAGGAGGAACCAGGACCCTGCCCCAAGGCTGCACTATTGTTTCTTAGCTGGTCCTCCCTTGTCTCTGCATCCCCTTCCATCCCTGATTAGCAACTGTTTGAACCTGCCCTTTGGAACTCAGGAAAGGGGACACAGAAAGGCTTTTGTGCCCAGGAGTCCCACAGGGTCCTGCTGGGTTACAGTCAGAACATCAAAAGATTACTGTTAATTAAAGAAAACAAGACATCTCAAGGAATTTAGCACCTTTCTATGTATTGGAAGATGCAAGAGTCTGGGCTCACTGAAATCATCCTTTTGCTGTGCACCTCAGCTATCTGGGGCCAGTATCATGTTCTTTCCCATCCTGAGTTCCCTCAGGGTACACAGTTGGGGGTGGCTGCAGTGGCTGAGGGCAGCCTGTTTGTCTCCACCCTGAGTTCCTTCAGGACTCACCATCAGGGCAGCTGTAATGTGATGGCTTGATGACTGCAACGTCCTTTTGTCACGGGTACGGCAGGCAACATTTTTCATTCACACTGTGTAGCTAGAGCTGGCAAAGAAGCCCCATAAAGAAGGCAGGTGTGGGATGCACCTGAAAGACGGAAGAATAGCAATAACCATCACCAGATCTGAGTCCTTCTGATTTCCCAGACTCTGTGCAAAGTGCCTCTCATGGAACTCTTCACCATGTCACCCTTCTGTCAACACTCGGACATTGCTATTGCTATTTTCATTTTACATGCGGTAACTCTGACTCTGAAGGTTAAATAAGCTCACATACAGCCAACCAAGGGGTAATTATGTAATTTTAATACAGATCTGTTTAACCCCAAAGCCCGTGTTCTTAACTACAATTCCACACATTAGGATGGGCAGGAGGCAAGTGGCACTGTGCTTTTAAAAAAGGCAAGAGGGGGCTTCCCTGGTGGCGCAGTGGTTGAGAATCTGCCTGCTAATGCAGGGGACACGGGTTCGAGCCCTGGTCTGGGAAGATCCCACATGCCGCGGAGCAGCTGGGCCCGTGAGCCACAACTACTGAGCCTGCGCATCTGGAGCCTGTGCTCCGCAACAAGAGAGGCCGCGATAGTGAGAGGCCCGCGCACCGCGATGAAGAGTGACCCCCACTTGCCGCAACTAGAGAAAGCCCTCGCACAGAAACGAAGACCCAACACAGCCATAAATAAATAAGTAAATAAATATTTAAAAAAAAAAAAAAAAAAAAGGCAAGAGGAAGTAGGGGCTTGAATGAGCCCAGGATCTGTGAGGGGTAGAGGGAAGGGCACCCTGGTTAGCCAGCAGTGGTCAACTTGCAAAGGAGGGGAGACGCAACCAAATGTGCTGGGAAGGGCAAGATCATGGTCTGCCTTGAAGACTGGCCAGAGGAGTCTGTCCTTGGAAAGTATGGTTGTAGGACCCACGATAGGTTCTGGAGCAGAGGCTGGGCTAGGGCCACAAAGATGGGTCCAGGGCCAGCCAGGAGGTTATTGCAGAGATCCAGGTGAGGACAACAAGGGTCTGAACTGCAGTTGTGTTAAAAGAAAGAAAGAAGAAAGCAGAGAAGCATTGCAGAGGGAGGAGCAATAGGACGTGGTAAAGGGAGAGGGTAAGAGTCAAGACAAGGTTTCTGTGGTCCCACAGAGCATCCAGGCCCAGGACAGGGGCCACCCAGCTGCCCACCCAGGGCCCAGATCTGCCATGGTGTGTCTGTCTCCCCAGCTAGAGTGAAATTACCTCAGGTCACAACTTTGTTTTATTTACTGATACATCCCCAAGGGGGCCTCCTTCCCACCCCAATTCTTTCTCCCCTCCTGACGTACACACAAACTCACACCTTTATTGCTCTTTCTTATGTCTCTAGATCTCAGGAGGAATAAAGGAAGGAGACGGAGGGACGGAGAAAGGAAGACTCCTTAGTTGCTGTGTGATATCGGTACATTTCATGGCCTCTCTAAGCCTCAGTTTCCACATCAGTAATATGAAGATAGTAACCTCCTGGAGTTGTTATGAGGATTCGATTAGATACCAAATAGATGAAGTGCCTTGAATGTAGCAGGAATAGTTTTAATATATAATTTATATATATAATTTTACATATAAAACCAGTCATAAGTCTTTACAGTAATGATCACAGTAAGCCTTGTGCCTCCTATCTACCTGGAGCCTATTGTGAGTAGAATACTTAGGCAAAGAGAAAAATCTTGAAAGCAGCAAGACAAAATAACTCATCCCGTAAAGTCGTCCCAATAAGATTAGCAGCTGCCTTTGCATCAGAAATCACGGAGACCAGGGCACTGGATGCCATATTCAAAGTGCTGAAAGAAAAAACTATCAACCAATAATTCTATATCCAGCAAAACTATCTTTGTGAAATCAAGACATTCCCAGATAAACAAAAACTGAGAAAATGCATTTCTGGCAAACCTTACTAGAAATACTAAAGAAAGTTTTTCAGGTTGAAAGCAAGTGACCCCAAGCAGTAATTCAAATCTCACCCCCACCCCAAAAAAAGAGCACCAATAACAGTGATTATGTAATTATAAAAGATAGTATAAATGAATATTTCTTTTTTTAACCGATTTAAAAAGCAATTGTATAGAGCAATATGTATATAATATACTGTCAAACCTATAACATACAGAAATGTAATATATTTGAAAATAGCATCACAAAGAAGGCAAGTGGGAGCAAAATTGTGTTGGGGTAAGGAAATGATAGCATATGGTGATGCAAATCCACAAGATCAAATGAAGAGAAACAGAAATGGTAAGAACATTAATATAAGCAACTCCATAAATATGTACTTTGTACTTGCTCTCTTCTTTTCTCAGTTCCTCTAAAAGGCAAAGTTATATGAGTAGTAATTACAACAATGTACTGTTAGGTTTGTAACATTTATAGATGCAACAATGGTAGTACAGAAAAGGGAATGAGGGGATAGACCTATATAGGAGTAATGTTTCTATAAGTCACTGGAATTAAGTTAGTTAATGATAGCTAGTTAATAAATCTGAAATACGTTCTGATAAGTGAAGAAGTATACGGTAGTTCCTAGGGCAACCATTAAGAAAAAAAACTCCAAGAAAATCATTAAAGGAATTGCAATCCTACAATAGAAAATATTCACCTAATGCAAAAAAAAAACCCAAAACTCAGATCAAAGCTTACCTGTATTATGAAATCTTAGCTTCAAGCCTCCCCATCACCAGTTTAAACTGGCCATTTCTTCCAGGGCATCTGCTTCCACTGTGTCTGCCCCTATCCTGGCATCCTTAACTGTTCACTGTCTTTTCTCTTTTGCCTGTTTCACTCACAAGACAGTATGCCCCCCCCGATATGAGGACACTGTTGAGTCCCCACTGTGCAATACAATATCGCACACTTCAGTATTTAATAAATTTTTTTCAGTTTTTGAATGATTTTATTTTTTTTTATTGAAGTATGGTTGATTTACAATGTTGTGTTAATTTCTGCTGTACAGCAAAGTGACTCAGTTATACATATAAATACATTCTTTTTTCAGATTCTTTTCCATTATGGTTTATCACAGGATACTGAATATAGTTCCCTGTACTATACAGTAGGACCTTGTTGTTTATCCATTCCATATAATAGCTTACATCTGCTAACCCCAACCTCCCCTTATTATATGTTGAATCAATAAATGTTAAATAAATTGAATCTCTAGCACCTGATCAGGTGAAGCTACAGTGGTGGGGCTCCAGGTAGACCCCGGGAAACCAGAACAGAAGGTGGCTGGGTGTTCCAGTCCCTTGGCTACAAGAGATGGACCCCTACGCCAACCAGCATATGATTTGGCCACAACAGGGTGTTGCCATAAGGTGTGGAAAACAACAGGTGGATGTAGCCCCACCCCCACCCCACCACCCCGTTCTCCTCCTCTTCCCACGCTTCAGAAGAGAGACCCTGGCCACAGCAAGGGGAGAAAGAGGAGGTCCCAGTAAATGCATCCTCTGATTTCCAAGCTGCTTCACCCTATTCCCTTTGCTTAATTTGCTCCCAGGATTGTACAAGTTACACGTGCTCTTTCTCCCCGTGACAACTTGATCCGGGCCATTGCTCTGAGGCTGGAGGAGACGTCTCAATGAGCTACACACTGAATTAAGATCACCCGCCAGGGGGACTTCCCTGGTGGTCCAGTGAGTAAGACTCCACGCTCCCGATGCAGGGGGCCCGGTTTCGTTCCCTGGTCAGGGAACTAGATCCCGCATGTATGCCGCAACTAAGAGCCTGCATGCTGCAACTGAGACCCGGCGCAGCCAAAACAAATAATACATAAATAAATAAAGATCACACCTGCCAAGTGGCAGCACCCACAGAGCTGTGACACAGAGCCTTTGTCACCATGGGGAGCCTCGGGGCAGAGTTACTAGCGGACACAGCGGGAAAGCTCTTTGATTTTAGAGAGAGGACTAGACTTCGGACAACAAACTAACTCTCGAGTTCTCTGCATGGGCTTTTCTGTTTAATTGTGAATTCACCGGAAATGCACATTGAAATAAATGCCAGTTTTAACTCTAACATTTAGTGATGGAAAGGGTGAGAGCTGTAGCTGCTGGGAGCAGACTGAAACAACTTTTCTTGGAGACAATTTGACAGCACTTATTAACAGCCTTAAAAATAATCATTTACTTGGACCAAGAAATTCCACGTTTAAGGAAATTATCATGGGTGTACATAAGAAGTTCACTGAAGAGTAAACTTTTTCATTTTAATTTTTTAGTACAGAGAATTAGCTATGTATTTTTTGTTATATCCATACAATGATTTACATCAGTGATTACAGTCATCTAAAATTATGCTGCAGAATAGCACTAATGGAAAGGAATAGCATTAATTTACAATATAAATTTTAAGCGTTATGAAAACAGTATGTACAGTATGGTCCTGCTTTGGGAACGACATATATTTCTGAGTTTAGAAGTGCACTTTTATCACATTTTACTATTTCTTTATTTTTCCTTTTTAAATTGAAATATAGTTGATTTACAACATTGCATTAGTTTCAGGTGTACAGCAAAGTGATTCAGATATATATATATACATACATATATATATATACCTACGTATATATATATATATATGGTTGGCCAAAAAGTTTGTTCATTTTTTTTCCGTGAGATGGCTCTAGTAGCACTTAGTTGTCTTTAACTTCATTCAAAACAATTTTGTTGGCTTGTACGTGACAGCTGTCATATCAGAGTGCATTTTTAAAAAAGACATCAAAACTGGTGAATTTTTGTGTAACCATTTTAATATTGAAAAAGGGAGAAAAAAAGCGCCGTTTTTGGCATATTATGCTTTATTATTTCAAGAAAGGTAAAAACGCAACTGAAACGCAAAAACAAGATTTGTGCAGTGTATGGAGAAGGTGCTGTGACTGATCGAACGTGTCGAAAGTGGTCTGTGAAGTTTCACGCTGGAGATTTCTCGCTGGGCGATGCTCCACGGTCGGGTAGACCAGTTGACGCTGATAGCGATCAAATCGAGACGTTAATTGAGAACAAGCAACGTTATACCACGCGGGAGATGGCCGACATACTCAAAATATCCGAATCGAGCGTTGAAAATCATTTGCACCAGCCTGATTATGTGAATCACTTTGATGTTTGGGTTCCACATAAGTTAAGCGAAAAAAAACTTCTTGACCGTATTTCCGCATGAAATTCTCTACTTAAACATAATGAAAATGTTCCATTTTTAAAACAAATTGTGACGGGCAATGAAAAGTGGATGCTGTACAACAACGTGGAATGGAAGAGATCGTGGAGCAAGCGAAATGAACCACCACCAACCACACCAAAGGCCGGTCTTCATCCAAAGAAGGTGATATTGTGTATACGGTGGGATTGGAAGGGAGTCCTCTATTATGAGCTCCTTCTGGAAAACAAAACAATTAATTTCAACAAGTACTGCTCCCAATTAGACCAACTGAAAGCAACACTCGATGAAAAGTGTCCAGAATTAGTCAACAGAAAACACATAATCTTACATCAGGATAATGCAAGACCCCATGTGTTCCTTTGATAACCAGGCAAAAACTGTTACAGCTTGGCTGGGAAGTTCTCATTCATCCACTGTATTCACCAGACACCGCACCTTCAGATTTCCGTATATTTTGGTCTTTACAAAATTCTGTTAATGGAAAAAGTTTCAGTTCCCTGGAAGACTGTAAAAAGCACCTGGAACAGTTCCTTGCTCAAAAAGATAAAAAGTTTTGGGAAGATGAAATTATGAAGTTGCCTGAAAAATGGCAGAAGGTAGTGGAACAAAAGGGTGAATATGTTGTTCAATAAAGTTCTTGGTGAAAATGAAAACTGTGTCTTTTACTTTTACTTAAAAACTGAAGGCACTTTTTGGCCAACCCAATACGTATGTGTTTGTGTGTGTGTGTATATACATATATATATTCTTTTTCATATTCTTTTCACATATAGGTTATTACAAAATGCTGAGTATAGTTCCCTGTGCTTTACAGTAGGTCCTTGTTGTTTGTCTATTTTATACTTAGTAGTGTGAATCTGTTAATCCCATACTCCTTTTGAGAACCATTAAGTTTGTTTTCTATGGGATTTCACTATTTCTGAAATGGAATCATTTTACCACTGAAAGTACTTCATTTTGTCTCTAAAAGGCTATTAATTGGTCAAGAGTGTGTCTTAGAAACGATGGTATCTCAGAATCAAGAAAACCCATATGAACACACATATTTGGAAGAACACGTGCCAAAACGTTGCCTGTAGTTAAGGTCACCGATGATTCCTTTTCCTTGTTTTTATTAATCTTTACTTTCTAATTTCTCTACAATAAGCATATATTGTCATCTCATCTAGAAGATGACAGTTTGTTAATGTATGTCTTAAAAAAAAAAAAAGACCTTTGTCTTTCTCTCTTTGTTGAAAACGTTGAAGAAATGTGACAGCAGAGCAGTCTTCCCTCTCAGTCAATACAAAGTGCCATTTTAAGGTGATGTGGGGTTCAGAGCCTTGCTGTGTCCCCAGGTGGTCATCACAAGGCCTGGAAACGATGCTCCCGTATCTCCGTCAGGATCCGTCAGGCCACTGTCAGGAGGGCCTCAGGATGCTGCGCCTTCATCCCCATTGCATCAGCACTCGTCCCTGAGTACCTCTGATCCAAAAGCCTTTGGTAGGGCCTGCAGGGAAACGGGCCTTAAACCAGGGCTCCTGCCCACCAGGAGCTGCTCTTTTTCAGTGAGCAACAAAACATAAGCACACGAAAAGTAAAATTAAAACATATGACCGGAAAAACCTTCGGGCGATGCATGGGTAATTGTAGAAGGGATGGCACAAACAGGAAACAGTAGGAATCAAGGTGGGGTCACAGAGGGAGCGAGAGGCTTTCAAAGACTTCACCAATCACATGGGGACAGATGTGACAAATGCACCAAGCACATGGGGACAGATGCGAAGCCAGCCTGTAGGCCTGCTGTCCACCCAGCCTTGTCAGGAGCAAAGGGTCTGGGTGAGAGCACCCTGGGGGGATAGGCGGGGGGGAAGGTAGGTAAGGCACCGCTGGGGAAAACCCTCCATGCTAGAAGGAGGGGTTTGGGCCTTACCTGGGAAGGAGTAAATAATTTTGAATAGAGTTGCAACAAAACGAACAAAATGCGGTGTCATTTTAGGATGGAACAGGAGAACTCAGAGAAGCTGCTTTCCTGGTAGCTGTGCTGGGACACACACACACACACACACACACACACACATACACACACACCAGCCCCGCGATGCTGGGCCTGGACGTGAGACTTGCCCACGGAGTGTGAACATGCACGAGCCATGCCAAGTCCAGGCAAAGCTTCGAATGTACCCAAGGGTTTGCACAGACCCCAGGCAGCTGGGCTCCTTCCCCTGGGAGGCCCCAGACCTGACCCAACCAGGAGCAAGGCTAGGCAGCTGCCCCGCCAACCCCAAGACGACAAGGAATCACGGCAAGATGTGGGTTGTCTGTTGTCCCAGCAAAAAGCTGGCTGATATCTTCTCCTGAAAGTCAAGTGTAGGGAAGAACGCATCATTCACCTCAAGGGTCTAGTCAGGTAAGTTCTGGTTGCGCAAGAATTTGCAATGTGCTGCATTAGTGTTAAAGTGGATCGGTAGCAGACTTCCCTGGACGGCCCCGCCTACTGCCCCGTCCCCGCTCACCCATCACTCCAGGCGATGGACCGTTTTCACAGGGCTGGTACCTCACTGTAGCTTGTTCAATGTCCCCTCTGCGGTCTCTGTTCTCTTGGACTGCAGGCAACGCTTTGTGTCACCGCGGCCTCACGGGGTAGACGTGGAGAGGACATGCCCATCAGGACAGCCTGAGGCCCCGGCACTCAGCACACTCGCTCCCGTGGGTCTGTTAGGCACTCTGGTCACCGCTGGGAACACAAACGTGGGAATGACAATCCCGCCCTAAAGGGGCTGATGGCCCAGCAGGTCTATATACACCGTTCTGTTGGGTTACAAAGGGGAAGGGGACCCACTGTTATCTCCAAGGTGTTTCTCCAACAGTGAAATGAACAGGAATAATAAATCCCATGCCCCAATCTGCGGTTTGATCCAAGGAGCCTCCACATTTCAAGGCCACTTTGGGGAGGGCTAGAACATCAGATGAAACACGGAAAGGTCCCCAGAGAAAGGTGACTGTGAGTGCGGACATGTGGGTGAGGTGGGGAGAGAGGGCGCGTTCAACCCTCCAATACCAACCGTGGGACAAAGCGAGTGCCACCCCACCTCACACTGCCAGCTCAGGGCCCCTCGCTCTGGGCAGGCTGACCTGGAACCAGTAGAAAGAGCTGAGCCACCAAGCTCTCACTCTTGGGCCAGCCTCCGACCCTCAACCGAGGTTCCTGCCGCCAAAGAGAATTAGAGAGCACTTACGGAAATGTGTGGGGACATCTTTGACACCATGAATGGGGAGGGGGCTGCAGCCTTTAGGGCTGAGGGTCCTAGGATGCTGAATGAGGACCCTGCGATACAGGTGTCAGTCCCACGCACAAGGGGCTGTGCAGATCAGCCGGGCCCCGTGGTGAGACACTTGGATGGATGGCACCTTGTCTGGCATTTGATGATTCTAGGATCATTTTAAGTGGAGCATCTGAATAAAATTACCAGAAGACACCCCTGATGGCCCACCGCATTTCTACCATCTATGCCTCTGGACATACAGATTAGTCTTTCCAGAGATTGTCAGCACCACGTACTTATTAACTGCTGTCTATAAAAGCAGTTCTTCCCTCTGCCCTGAACTGGGTCCTTCATGCTTCTAGGGTGGCCACTGGCCCCCCGTGGAGACCTCACCCACAGGGCACACTGGCCGGCACCAGCCTCAGCCAGGGCCTGATGTCATGGGGCCAAGACAGCCACGGAACATGAAGGGGCTTTGTGTCCACAGATGGTTGAAACAGGCCTTTTGTCGCAGACTCAGCCTTGATAACGCCTGCCCAGAGGAAGAACAGAACACTTAAGGGCCATTTTCAACAAAGATCCAAGGACGTGCCCCGTGGATGAAATGAGAGCTCATTTACTGATTGAGGAAGAAGCGAGCAAATCCAATCAGGAAGTAATTGGATTTGAAGGCTTAAACCCTTGTGTTGGATGTGGGTGGAGGAAATCCTTTAAACATCAAGAAAAACACAGCCTGCAACGGCAAGAAAGAAAGCTACCTTAAAACAATGTCATCACAAACAAGCAGAAAAATCAAAGACCATTTTACCTTTGCTTTGCACTTTGGGGGCTTTTGACTAGCCGGCTGTATTTAACTCACTAGTGGGCTCTGAGCAAAGTCAGTGATCGAAACATCTGTTCACATGTGAATCCGCCTGGTAAACCAAGAAATTAAGTAATGGGGGGTGAAGAGAGATGGGAGGGAGGGAGTGGGAGGGGGGAGAAGGGAGAGAGTTGGGGGGAGAGAAGTAAGAGAGAGAAGGATGGAGAGAGACAGAGAGAGGGAGAGGGAGGGAGGAAGGATAGAGGGGAGGAGAAAAGGAGAGGAGAGTGGGGTGGACGGTGAGGGGGAGGGGGGTCGGTGGGGAACGGAGGGGTGCGGGGGAGGAGTGAGATCAGAGCTCGAATCCACAGGTGCAGGGTTCTCCTACATTATCAGGCTCCCACTTTGATGGAGAATCAAAAAAGAGCATCAGCTTTATTGGGGGTAAAGACATAGGACCACCAGCGACCCCAGCAAACTTTCCTCCTCGGAAGACAAGTGCCTTCCAAGGAGGAAAGTACCTCCCTCCCCCCATGTGCTCAGCCCACTGCAATATGCGTCCCGGACTTGACCCTAGCCTGGCTGGTCCTCATCCCTTCCACTTGCCAGGACACCGTGATGCACCCGGGGACGGGCATGTGACCTGGTATTCTTACTGTGCACAATATAAAGTCTTTCTCTTGTTCTGGGGCTGTTAACACTGCCGTGGTCTATACATCTTTCTGACCTACAAGGAAGAGGCGTGTCTTCACCAGTCCACGCACTGGCACCCCTGGGCTGGGAGGGCGAGAGGGAAGAGGACGGCCCTGACCTTGAGTCCCCAGACCCAGTCGTGCCCAAGGCCGCTCCACTTCTGTTCCTCCCCAGCAAGTGAGGCAAACAAGTCCTCCTTTCCTTAAGCTAGTTTGAAGGGGTAGGTCTGTCCTGACTAACATGAGAGGGGCTGTCACGGCGCCCCCCTTAGACCTGCGCCACCCAGGCCCCTGCGTCCCCCACTTGGGAGGGTCCTGCTCCCGAGCTCCTGTCTGGCCACTCCCCTCCCCCTGGGGTGAGGAGTCTGCAGGTCGGGGACCTGGTACACCTCCCCTCCTGGCCAGACCCCAGAAGTTCCTGCTGCCAAGCCTGGGGTGGCCCTATAGACCTTGTCCCCGGGTCCATCTTCTCCAGGACAGAGGATGCTGCAGGTGTCAGAACTCCTGGGCTTGGATGGCCGTGTGCAGGGACACGAAACTGGGGGGTCTGCCCCACGCACGTAAGGCCCTGGATTCAGAAAGGAGTGGGGCTGGGCGAGAAGGGGGAAGGGCCTTCCAGCTGCACCTTTTCCTGGGGGTACAAATACAGAGGGGGTGCATCAGATGCATTTAAACTTCTCAACAACCCGTGGGCCTGTTAGGTAGATCGGCCATTGGAGAAGTCAAGTACAGCGGAGAGGAGGTAGTGCGGCCAGAGGTGGGGCTCTCAGGAACTGGTGACACTCTCTAAACTGCATAGAAAATGCCCCTCTGCCAGCAGGAATGTCACAGCCACGCCGGGCAGCAGCCGCACGCACAGCCCATGAGGGCCAATGGGGCTCTGGGTCTCAGTCACCCTCGGCCGCCTGTTCTGACTCTCCCCACACCCTCCCTGCGTCTGCCAGACCCCCAGGACTTTCGTGCTTCCTTGTTCCTCTGCAACAGGCAGTTTCGGTGCCAAGTCCCCTCTGTGTGTGACAGAGCTCGGCCACACAGCACGGCAGCGACAGCAGCTAGCCAGGCAGCGGCGTTTCTCAGCGCAGTAAATGGTTTGCAGCTGAACTAACAGACGCTAGGCTGGGTTTCGAAGAATGACAAGGAGCTGCCCCTGCAATGGTCCCCCTGCTCCAGGGCTCCTGCCTCAGCCGCACTGGCCAACGGGGCACAAACTGCGCCTCCCTCCCCGACGGACTCGGCTCAGAATGTGGGTCCCTCCCAAGCCACCTGATCAGGGTCCTGCACGATCTCTGGTTTGTCAGCTGCGAGGAGTCTGGGAGGTGCCGGCCCGCATTCCCTAAGGGGTCAGAAGGGCTGCAGAATGACACCCCCCCCCCCGCCACCGCAGCGCCAGCCCCTCCTGGCAGCTCCTCTGCAGATGCCTCCTCGGGACACTGGGCGTAAAGTGTCACCACAAGAGAACGCACCCTCGGCACAGGCGTCCGGCCTTCGTCAGGACACAGCAGGCATCCGAGGGCTCTTGCACCAGGCAAGGGCTCACAGGCTGCCGCCCGAGGTACAGAGGCACGTGGGGGCACATAGATGGAGGAGAGGGTGCCTGGAAGGTGCAGGCCCATCCAGAGGTGCCCTGTGCTCTGGAGGAGCTCGAAGAAGCCGAGCAAAATGGAGCTGGTGGAGGACGGGGTGAGGTCTGCTATCCGCCTGGCCCACCCTGGTCTCCTGCTGCCTGAGATGCACACAGGCCATGTGCCGCCGCCTCTGAGGGTCTTGGGGACGCTGGCCCTGCAGCCCTCCTCTCAGGGTACTCCATGACCCCAGACCCTCCCTCTTCCTCACCAAATCTGGACAGCATGAGATCTTCCTCTCCTGTCACTTAGGGTCACTGTCACTGAAGCTTCGGCTTCAATAAGCAGCTCCGGGAGGTGTGGGACTGTCCACTCTCCAGGGACAAAAGGACACCAGATGCTATTAGTTGATTTGCTTCAAGGACTTCAGTCTTGGGAGGTCCAGATAACCAGCTGAGCACACGACCCCCGGGACCCCAACAGAGCAGAGCCCCGTGCTGCATTCAGCCCCATAGTGGGCTCTCAGATCAAACCCCAGGAACAAAAGAGCAATTAACCAGCCTTTCCAGAGAGAGTCCAAGCGCTTGTGTCAGCCAGTCTTGGATGTCAGCACAGTCTAAGCGGGTACAGGTAATGGCAGGGGTCCCTAACTCCCGGGTCATGGACCGGTACGGGTCCGTGGCCTCTTAGGAACCGGGCCACATGGCAGGAGGTGAGCGGCGGGCAAGCAAGCGAAGCTTCATCTGTATTCACAGCCGCTCCCCATCGCTCACATTACCGTCTGAGCCATCCCCCCCTGGCCCCCCATCTGCCGTGGAGAGATTGTCTTCTATGAAACTGGTCCCTGGTGCCAAAAAGGTTGGGGACCGCTGGGTTATGGGACGCAAAGAAGAACTCAAGAGACGAAACAAATTCCAGGAACCACTAAGAAACCATGCTCTTCTCTAGGTGATTAATATGAATAAAGTACCTAGAACTCCAATGGGACCTGTCTTCAGAATCTCAAAGCACCCACTTCCCTGTGTTTAGTCACGTGCTGGTGTGGAGACGCCCACGCTTTCACCTGTGCGAGGCTCACGCTCCAGAACCTTCCGCTCAGAGCGCAGGCGGCGTCTCTCCAAGTCTGCCCTGCTCATCCCACCCTCACGAGGCCTTGCCTCAGCCCCTGCCTCAGAAAATACTTCAGGAAATGGTCAGAAGAGCTCCAACAGAACTTTTATGTCAAATCAAACTCATGAGAGATTCTCTGAGGGCAAATTGGTAGAAAAAGAAGGAGCAGAACACACAAAGCACGTTGTGCGTGATTTAGAATAAAACCAGAATCACTGGTTTGGGACAAAAGGATTTTTAATAAATCGGTTCAAATCAGAGTCAATAGGAAGGGTAGAGATTAAGGCTGATTTTTCGTTTCTTAAACATAGGGAAAAAAATCAAAGATTCAGAAGGTAAACATTCACCCCAGGTCACACCAGGGCAGGTGAGAGCCTGGGCGAGTCCCAAGCTTTGAGGTGCAGATGGTTTAAATTTAAGTCCCTGCCAGGTGGGGCATGTTCCCATAGCGATAGTGCAGCAAACATAGAAAAGTCAGGTTACCTGAGCATGGGGTGTGTGTGTACTGGCTTCTCCAGGTCGTTTCTTGGGGGTCTTGACTGTCAAAATCCCTGGGACCTCAAACTCTGCTCTGAAATCCAATGATCAGTCACTGAGAGGAAATTGTGTTCTGAAGGTGGGTGGGAAGACAGTGTGAGGGGTGAGGGACGATTCGTGAAGAGCAGAGCAGGGAGGGATGGAAAGGACCTGGGGGAGGGGCAGGATCCCGAGGAAAAGGGCAACACCCCCCCGCCACGACCCGCACACAGGGCCAGATCCCTCTGACCCAAATTATAAGACTTCAGAACATCAAGAACAGAAGACAAAGATGTCTTTAAAATGAGCAAGACTTGTCTGTGACCACAGAGCCAGATTTAACTCTGCTGCACATTTAGGGTTGCACAAAATAGGTCAGTAACCATTTAGATCATTCCCTTCAAGGCCACCTCTTCCTAGGTCTGTGTCAGTTCTGCAGGAGACAGGAAGCTGTGTCCAAAGGCACGTGTGCTGGGAGCGGGGTCATACAACAGTTTCCATCAGTGTTCCCAGGACAGACTCCCTAGGCTTACAGAAGACAAAGTACTAGGAGGAGAGTGAGAGATGAGATCGAAGTTCATCTTCAATACATCGGAGAAGCAGGAAGCATCAAAAGCAATTTGGTAGAGACAAAGGCAGGACATCATGCTTGAAGAAAGAAAACCAGCTGTAAGAAGGAAATGTCTGCTGTGCTCTCTGATACCGCAGGGAGCTGTCCGGGTCCAGCCGGTACCACAGCTCTTACCCGTGTAGGGCAGATAAAATCCCCACATTTCAGGGCAGGTTCACCTGGCACATTTCCCACATCTGACTTCCTGAAGGCGGCCCAGTGCAGAGAACAAGGGGTCAGAGTTATACATGGCCAGCGTGGGCCACGTGGCTGCCCGTACCTCGTGGAACTGGCAAGGGAGTGACAGCATGGTGGGGGTGGACCACATCCAGGCAGCTGATGTTTGCATATGCCCAGAGTTTAAATGAAAAGAAAGCCTAAGTGACCTTGAAGTGAACTCCACCCTAAAGTCAAAACAATATAACCTCGAAATATATGAAGCACCAACTAACAAACCGGTGAAGAAAAATCAGTAAGTCAGCAATGGGGAGCGGAGATTGAGTGCACATTTCCCAAACTCTAGAGGCTCAGTAGACAAAAATCATGAGCAAAGATGCACAGTACGCTTCAACCATCAGCTCTAAAAAGGATTCATCACCTGACAAACAGAAGACATGCTTTCAAGGAGGCATGGAATATCTATAAAAATTGACCATGTACCTCAATGGGTTCTAAGGAATCAATACTATATATACATATATATATATATATATATATATATATATAATTTTATATATGATATGTTATCTCATCATATAACAAAATTAGAAATCAGTATCAAATGAGTATCTTTTAAAAATCCCATATATCTGGAAACCAATTAACATACTAATAAATAATGTCTTGATTAAAAATAAAATCAAAAGAGAAATTACAAAATACTTAGCAACAAACTAACAATCACAATACTGCATATCAAATCCTGGAGGCTTTGGGCCCAGACTGTTTCATATGTCAGTTCTGCCAAATTTTCTTTTTTTTTCAGTGTTTTTAAATTTATAAAAATATATGCATCATTCACAAGATTAGGTTTTTAGTAGCTATTCAAATAGATATTCAGGTTATTTCATCATATACATGTATCACATTTTATTTAGTTAAGAATATTTATATTGTTTAAATTTTTTTTTTATTTCAAATAATGCTCTAATAAACCACCTTTTATATATATCCTAGTATTTATGTGAGGGCGGTTCTATGTGGTAGATAACTACCAGTGTAATCCCTCAGTTAAAGGTTGTGCCCATTCCATATTAATTACAAAAAATAATTACATACAATTAATTACAAAAATTAATTGATGCGGCAAAAATTTTCTACAGTATAGTTACTGATTTACACTCCCACCAAGATTGTATGCGAAAACTCATTGCCCATTCCCCATTCAACAAGTGATGTAGTTGGAATTTAACATTTAGAAATTTTGCCAGTCTAAGATGCTGAAAATACTCACTGTCTCCTCTTGCCACACTGAGATGATTACATTGTTTTCCTCCTATAACCTATTATGTAGTTACTGTGTGAAAAGATTTTCTAACTTGAAATAATGCCTGTGTTCCTGAAAGGTTCTGCCAGAGTTTCAAGGAATAGATAATATATTTCATAATCTGACCCTAAGAAGGTATTAAGAATAATTATAACTAACTAGGATTCATCTAAGAAAAGGTCTAGGTTTAACATTACTAGAATGAAGTAGAATAGTTCTATCATCTCGATTTTCCCAGAAAACACACTCAATAATACTCAATACCTATTTTTAACTGGAAAAAAAAAACTCTTAACTAACAGAAAAAAATTGCAAATGGAAAGGAAATGCCTTTACTTAGAAAAAGTGATACACAGAACACACACAGCGAGTGTTACAGGGAATGGTTGCCTATGAAGGGAGAAAAATGGGAGTGGGAAATGCCTATAAAAGGATGAATAATGGAAATTAGAAACTAGAGTGGGATCTTCCACATGGTGATATTGTGGCCTGAGTCAAGAAGTGTGATTAGCCCAGCCCTCTGTAATAAATCATAAATAAATAAATAAATAAATCTTTTAAAAATAACATATCAAAACAACTTTTGTGTGTGTGAGCTACTAAAAACCATCCTGGAGAAGATGTACTCAAAATTAAATGACATCTTTAATAAAAATAACATCTTGGACTTCCCTTGTGGCACAGTGATTAAGAATCTGCCTGCCAATGCAGGGGACACAGTTTCGAGCCCTGGTCCAGGAAGATCCCACATGCCACAGAGCAACTAAGCCTGTGCACCACAACAACTGAGCCTGTGCTCTAGAGCTTATGAGCCACAACTACTGAGCCCACGTGCCACAACTACTGAAGCCCATGCACCTAGAGCTTGTGCTCTGAAACAAGAGAAGCCACTGCAATGAGAAGCCTGCACACCGCAATGAAGAGTAGCCCCTGCTCGCTGCAACTAGAGAAAATACGCATGCAACAACAAAGACCCAATGCAGCCAAAAACAATAACAACAAAAAATAACGTCTTATGGGAAGGGTGTGTAAGGTGTCGCCAGGGAGGGAGCTGCCTCTTTAGCCAGAATTCTCTTTTTTTTTTTCATGAAATTCAACCTTTTATTGAAGTTTCTTTTTCTACAGTATTTGTATGTAATTTGGACCAACCAATCTCAGATTAGCACTTCAAGTAAACTATCCCCTTCCCCATATCACGGTCTTTATTTATTTATTTATTTATTTATTTTTTTATGTCTTTGTGACATTGTATTTTTTTTCCACACACACACACTGTATTTTATTTTTACAAGAGATAAATAGACTGACACCAAGCATTGTACATGGATGACCACAACAAAAGCAACAATGATTGCAATTACCAAACATGAAACACACTCATACTATGTCATAATATTGACATTCAGTCCAGTAATCCTCCACTGTAACAGCTCCTTTACTTTGCAGTGAAAATTGATTTGTATATTCTTTGCCTCTGAGTCCTTGTGGGATTTTTTTTTTTTAATTCAGACAGAAAGTCACAAAAATTATACTCATCCTCATCAGTTCACTCAGTCCCATGTAATTACTTTTTTTTTTCATCTTGATCTTTTGTTAGCACTTTTATGAGTTCATCAGTTTTTCATTAGAGTTCTGAAAATGCTTATTCATTCAGTTCAGCAGTACAGTCAGTTACCAGAAACCTGTACTTGTCAGAGTCTTTTCCATGAATTTCTTGAAGATGAAACCCTTTTATAGGAACATATTTGCAAAATCATCAGAGTACACCCAGAACTGTCTGTAAATGACAAAAGACTTAAAAATGACCACGGTTAAAGATTTGATGAAAGTTCATAATAATGCAGTTGACAAGAAAATTAGTTATTTCTGAGATATACATTTTAAAGTAATAACTAGGATTATTACTTATAACATTATACCAGAACATGTAAGATTTTTAGAAATTTCATGTAATGTCTGAAACATTTATATTAACATATTTCCATACATATTTCCATACAAATACAAATATAAGATTTTTAGAAATTTCATGTAATGTCTGAAACATTTATATTAACATATTTCCATACAAATAACCCAATGAAAGTTTAGTGTTAGTTGTTTTGTTTGTTTTTTTATACTGCAGGTTCTTATTAGGCATCAATTTTATACACATCAGTGTATACATTTCAATCCCAATCGCCCAATTCAGCACACCACCATCCCCACCCCACCGCAGTTTTCCCCCCTTGGTGTCCATATGTCCATTCTCTACATATGTGTCTCAACTTCTGCCCTGCAAACCGGCTCGTCTGTACCATTTTTCTAGGTTCCACATACATGCATTAATATACGATATTTGTTTTTCTCTTTCTGACTTACTTCACTCTGTATGACAGTCTCTAGATCCATCCACTTCTCAACAAATGACTCAATTTCGTTCCTTTTTATGGCTGAGTAATATTCCATTGTATATATGTACCACACCTTCTTTATCCATTCGTCTGTTGATGGGCATTTAGGTTGCTTCCATGACCTGGCTATTGTAAATAGTGCTGCAATGAACATTCGGGTGCATGTGTCTTTTTGAATTACGGTTTTCTCTGGGTATATGCCCAGTAGTGGGATTGCTGGGTCATATGGTAATTCTATTTTTAGTTTTTTAAGGAACCTCCATATTGTTCTCCATAGTGGCTGTATCAATTTACATTCCCACCAACAGTGCAAGAGGGTTCCCTTTTCTCCACACCCTCTCCAGCATTTGTTGTTTGTAGATTTTCTGATGATGCCCATTCTAAGAGGAGTGAGGTGATACCTCATTGTAGTTTTGATTTGCATTTCTCTAATAATTAGTGATGTTGAGCATCTTTTCATGTGCTTCGTGGCCGTCTGTATGTCTTCTTTGGAGAAATGTCTATTTAGGTCTTCTGCCCATTTTTGGATTGGGGTGTTTGTTTCTTTAATATTGAGCTGAATGAGCTGTTTATATATTTTGGAGATTAATCCTTTGGCCGTTGATTCATTTGCAAATATTTTCTCCCATTCTGAGGGTTGTCTTTTCATCTTGTTTATGGTTTCCTTTGCTGTGCAAAAGCTTTGAAGTTTCATTAGGTCCCACTTGTTTATTTTTGTTTTTATTTCCATTACTCTAGGAGGTGGATCAAAAAAGATCTTGCTGTGATTTATGTCAAAGAGTGTTCTTCCTATGTTTTCCTCTAAGAGTTTTATAGTGTCCAGTCTTATATTTAGGTCTCTAATCCATTTTGAGTTTATTTTTGTGTATGGTGTTAGGGAGTATTCTAATTTCATTCTTTTACATGTAGCTGTCCAGTTTTCCCAGCACCACTTATTGAAGAGACCGTCTTTTCTCCATTGTATATCTTTGCCTCCTTTGTCATAGATTAGTTGACCAAAGGTGCGTGGGTTAATCTCTGGGCTTTCTATCTTGTTCCATTGATCTATGTTTCTGTTTTGGTGCCAGTACCATATTGTCTTGATTACTGTAGCTTTGTAGTATAGTCTGAAGTCAGGGAGTCTGATTCCTCCAGCTCCATTTTTTTCCCTCAAGACTGCTTTGGCTATTCGGGGTCTTTTGTGTCTCCATACAAATTTTAAGATGATTTGTTCTAGCTCCGTAAAAAATGCCATTGGTAATTTGATAGGGATTGCATTGAATCTGTAGATTGCTTTGGGTAGTATACTCATTTTCACAATGTTGATTCTTCCAATCCAAGAACATGGTATATCTCTCCATCTGTTGGTATCATCTTTAATTTCTTTCATCAGTGTCTTATAGTTTTCTGCATACAGGTCTTTTGTCTCCCTAGGTAGGTTTATTCCTAGGTATTTTATTCTTTTTGTTGCAATGGTAAATGGGAGTGTTTCCATAATTTCTCTTTCAGATTTTTCATCATTAGTGTATAGGAATGCAAGAGATTTCTGTGCATTAATTTTGTATCCTGCAACGTTACCATATTCATTAATTAGCTCTAGCAGTTTTCTGGTGGCAGTTTTAGGATTCTCTATGTATAGTATCATGTCATCCGCAAACAGTGACAGTTTTACTTCTTCTTTTCCAATTTGTATTCCTTTTATTTCTTTTTCTTCTCTGATTGCCGTGGCTAGGACTTCCAGAACTATGTTGAATAATAGTGGTGAGAGTGGACATCCTTGTCTCGTTCCTGATCTTAGAGGAAATGCTTTCAGTTTTTCACCATTGAGAATGATGTTTGCTGTGGGTTTGTCATATATGGCCTTTATTATGTTGAGGTAGGTTCCCTCTATGCCCACTTTCTGGAGAGTTTTTTTCAGAAATGGGTGTTGAATTCTGTCAAAAGCTGTTTCTGCATCTACTGAGATGATCATATGGTTTTTATTCTTCAAGTTTTTAATATGGTGTATCACATTGATTGATTTGCGTATATTGAAGAATCCTTGCATCCCTGGGATAAATGCCACTTGATCGTGGTGTATGATCCTTTTCATGTGTTGTTGGATTCTGTTTGCTAGTATTTTGTTGAGGATTTTTGCATCTATATTCATCAGTGATATTGGCCTGTAATTTTCTTTTTTTGTAGTGTCTTTGTCTGGTTTTGGTATCAGGGTGATGGTGGCCTCATAGAATGAGTTTGGGAGTGTTCCTTCCTCTGCAATTTTTGGGAAGAGTTTGAGAAGGATGGGTGTTAGCTCTTCTCTAAATGTTTGATAGAATTCACCTGTGAAGCCATCTGGTCCTGGACTTTTGTTTGTTGGAAGATTTTTAATCACAGTTTCAATTTCATTACTTGTGATTGGTCTGTTCATATTTTCTGTTTCTTCCTGGTTCAGTCTTGGAAGGTTATACCTTTCTAAGAATTTGTCCATTTCTTCCAGGTTGTCCATTTTATTGGCATAAAGTTGCTTGTAGTAGTCTCTTAGGATGCTTTGTATTTCTGCGGTGTCTGTTGTAACTTCTCCTTTTTCATTTCAGATTTTATTGATTTGAGTCCTCTCCCTCTTTTTCTTGATGAGTCTGGCTAATGGCTTATCAATTTTGTTTATCTTCTCAAAGAACCAACTTTTAGTTTTATTGATCTTTGCTATTGTTTTCTTTGTTTCTATTTCATTTATTTCTGCTCTGATCTTTATGATTTCTTTCCTTCTGCTAACTTTGGGTTTTGTTTGTTCTTCTTTCTCTAGTTTCTGTAGGTGTAAGGTTAGATTGTTTACTTGAGATTTTTCTTGTTTCTTTAGGTAGGCTTGTATAGCTATAAACTTCCCTCTTAGAACTGCTTTTGCTGCATCCCATAGGTTTTGGGTTGTCGTGTTTTCATTGTCATTTGTCTCTAGGTATTTTTTTATTTCCTCTTTGATTTCTTCAGTGATCTCTTGGTTATTTAGTGACGTATTGTTTAGCCTCCATGTGTTTGTCTTTTTTACGTTTTTTTCCCTGTAATTCATTTCTAATCTCATAGCGTTGTGGTCAGAAAAGATGCTTGATATGATTTCAATTTTCTTAAATTTACTGAGGCTTGATTTGTGACCCAAGATGTGATCTATCCTGGAGAATGTTCCATGTGCACTTGAGAAGAACGTGTAATCTGCTGTTTTTGGATGGAATGTCTTATATATATCAATTAAATCTGTCTGGTCTATTGTGTAATTGAAAGCTTCTGTTTCCTTATTTATTTTCATTTTGGATGATCTGTCCATTGGTGTAAGTGAGGTGTTAAAGTCCCCCACTATTATTGTGTTACTGTCGATTTCCTCTTTTATAGCTGTTAGCAGTTGCCTTATGTATTGAGGTGCTCCTATGTTGGGTGCATATATATTTATAATTGTTATATCTTCTTCTTGGATTGATCCCTTGATCATTATGTAGTGTCCTTCCTTGTCTCTTGTAACATTCTTTATTTTAAAGTCTATTTTATCTGATATGAGTATAGCTACTCCAGCTTTCTTTTGATTTCCCTTTGCATGGAATATCTTTTTCCATCCCCTCACTTTCAGTCTGTATGTGTCCCTAGGTCTAAAGTGGGTCTCTTGTAGACAGCATATATATGGGTCTTGTTTTTGTATCCATTCAGCCAGTCTATGTCTTTTGGTTGGGGCATTTAATCCATTCACGTTTAAGGTAATTATCGATATGTATGTTCCTATGACCATTTTCTTAATTGTTTTGGGTTTGGTTTTGTAGGTCCCTTTCTTCTCTTGTGTTTCCCACTTAGAGAAGTTCCTTTAGCATTTGTTGTAGAGCTGGTTTGGTGGTGCTGAATTCTCTTAGCTTTTGCTTGTCTGTAAAGCTTTTGATTTCTCCATCAAATCTAAATGAGATCCTTGCCGGGTAGAGTAATCTTGGTTGTAGGTTCTTCCCTTTCATCACTTTAAGTATATCATGCCACTCCCTTCTGGCTTGCAGAGTTTCTGCTGAGAAATCAGCTGTTAACCTTATGGGAGTTCCCTTGTATGTTATTTGTCGTTTTTCCCTTGCTGCTTTCAATAATTTTTCTTTGTCTTTAATTTTTGCCACTTTGATTACTATGTGTCTCGGCGTGTTTCTCCTTGGTTTTATCCTGCCTGGGACTCTGTGCATTTCCTGGACTTGGGTGGCTATTTCCTTTCCCATGTTAAGGAAGTTTTCGACTATAATCTCTTCAAATATTTTCTCTGGTCCTTTCTCTCTCTCTTCTCCTTCTGGGACCCCTATAATGCGAATGTTGTTGCATTTAATGTTGTCCCAGAGGTCTCTTAGGCTGTCTTCATTTCTTTTCATTCTTTTTTCTTTAGTCTGTTCCGCAGCAGTGAATTCCACCATTCTGTGTTCCAGGTCACTTATCCGTTCTTCTGCCTCAGTTATTCTGCTATTGATTCCTTCTAGTGTAGTTTTCATTTCAGTTATTGTATTGGTCATTTCTGTTTGTTTGTTCTTTAATTCTTCTAGGTCTTTGTTAATCATTTCTTGCATTTTCTCAATCTTTGCCTCCATTCTTATTCCGAGGTCCTGGATCATCTTCACTATCATTATTCTGAATTCTTTTTCTGGAAGGCTGCCTATCTCTACTTCATTTAGTTGTTTTTCTGGGGTTTTTTTCTTGTTCCTTCATCTGGTACATAGCCCTCTGCCTTTTCATCTTCTCTATCTTTCTGTAACTGTGGTTTTTGGTCCACAGGCTGCAGGATTGTAGTTTTTCTTGCTTCTGTTGTCTGCCCTCTGGTGGTTGAGGCTATCTAAGAGGCTTGATGGGAGGCTCTGGTGGTGGGTAGAGCTGACTGTTGCTGTGGCGGTCAGAGCTCAGTAAAACCTTAATCCACTTGACTGTTGATGGGTGGGGCTGGGTTCCCTCCCTGTTGGTTGTTTTGCCTGAGGCAACCCAACACTGGAGCCTACCCGTGCTCTTTGGTGGGGTTAATGGCAGACTCTGGGAGGGCTCACACCAAGGAGAACTTCCCAGAACCTCTGCTGCCAGTGTCCTTATCCCCACGGTGAAACAGAGCCACCACCCGCCTCTGCAGGAGACCCCCCAACACCAGCACGTAGGTCTGGTTCAGTCTCCCCCAGGGTCACTGCTCCTTCCCCTGGGTCCCGATGCACACATTACTTTGTGTGTGCCCTCCAAGAGTGGGGTCTCTGTTTCCCCCAGTCCTGTCAAAGTCCTGCAATCAATTCCCACTAGGCTTCAAAGTTTGATTCTCTAGGAATTCCTCCTCCCGTTGCCGGAACCCCAGGTTGGGAAGCCTGACGTGGGGCTCAGAACCTTCACTCCAGTGGGTGGACTTCTGTGGTATAAGTGTTCGCCAGTCTGTGAGTCACCCACCCAGCAGTTATGGGATTTGATTTTACTCTGATTGCGCCCCTCCTACCGTCTCACTGTGGCTTCTCCTCTGTCCTTGGACGTGGGGTATCCTCCTTGGTGAAGTCCAGGGTCTTCCTGTCAATGATTGTCCAGCAGCCAGTTGTGATTCTGGTGCTCTCGCAAGAGGGAGTGAGAGCACGTCCTTCTACTCCGCCATCTTGGTTAATCCTTCTTTTTTTTTTTTTATTTTTATTTTTTTAAATAAAAGAAATTCTGGGGTTAGGGGGAAGGAGCAGTGACCCGATAGGAGGCTGAACCAGACCTACCTGCTGGTGTTGGAGGGTCTCCTGCAGAGGCGGGTGGTGGCTGTGGCTCACCATGGGGACAAGGACACTGGCAGCAGAAGTTCTGAGAAGTACTCCTTGGCATGAGCCCTCCCAGAGCCCACCATTAGCCCCACCAAAGGGTCTGTAGGCTCCAGTGCTGGGTTGCCTCAGGCCAAACAACCAACAGGGAGGGAACTCAACCCCACCCTTCAGCAGACAAGTGGATTAAAGTTTTACTGAGCTCTGCCCACCAGAGCAACAGCCAGCTCTACCCACCACCAGTCCCTCCAATCAGGAAGCTTGCACAAGCCTCTTAGATAGCCTCATCCACCAGAGGGCAGACAGCAGAAACAAGAAGAACTATAATCCTGCAGCCTGTGGAATGAAAACCATATTCACAGAAAGACAGACAAAATGAAAAAGCAGAGGACTATGTCCCAGATGAAGGAACAAGATAAAACCCCAGAAAAACAACCAAATGAAGTGGAGATAGGCAACCTTCCAGAAAAAGAATTCAGAATAATGATAGTGAAGATGATCCAGGACCTCGGAAAAACAATGGAGACAAAGATCAAGAGGATGCAAGAAATGTTTAACAAAGACCTAGAAGAATTATAGAACAAACAAACAGAGATGAACAATACAATAACTGAAATGAAAAATACACTAGAAGGAATCAGTAGCAGAATAACTGAGGCAGAAGAACGGATAAGTGACCTGGAACACAGAATGGTGGAATTCACTGCCATGGAACAGAATAAAGAAAAAAGAATGAAAAGAAATGAAGACAGCCTAAGAGACCTCTGGGACAACATTAAATGCAACAACGTTCACATTATAGGGGTCCCAGAAGGAGAAGAGAGAGAGAAAGTACACGAGAAAATATTTGAAGAGATTATAGTTGAAAGCTTCCCTAACATGGGAAAGGAAATAGCCACCCAAGTCCAGGAAATGCACAGAGTCCCAGGCAGGATAAAACCAAGGAGAAACATGCCGAGACACATAGTAATCAAAGTGACAAAAATTAAAGGCAAAGAAAAGTTATTAAAAGCAACAAGAGAAAAATGATACATAACATACAAGGGAACTCCCATAAGGTTAAAAGCAGATTTCTCAGTAGAAACTCTACAAGCTGGAAGAGAGTGGCATGATATATTTAAAGTGATGAAAGGAAAGAACCTACAACCAAGATTACTCTACCTGGCAAGGATCTCATTCAGATTTGACAGAGAAATCAAAAGCTTTACAGATAAGCAAAAGCTAAGAGAATTCAGCACCACCAAACCAACTCTACAACAAATGCTAAAGGTACTTCTCTAAGTGGGAAACACAAGAGAAGAAAAGGACCTACAAAACCAAACCCAAAACAATTAAGAAAATGGGGATAGGAACATACATTTCAATAATTACCTTAAATGTGAACTGATTAAATGCTCCAACCAAAAGACACAGGCTTGCTGAGTGGATACAAAAACAAGACCCATATATATGCTGTCTACAAAAGACCCACTTCAGACCTGGGGACATACAGACTGAAAGTGAGGGGATGGAAAAAGATATTCCATGCAAAGGGAAATCAAAAGAAAGCTGGAGTAGCAATACTCATATCAGACAAAATAGACTTTAAAATAAAGAATGTTACAAGAGACAAGGAAGGTCACTACATAATGATCAAGGGATCTTTGATAAGATAAACAAAACTGATAAACCTTTAGCCAGAATCATCAAGAAAAAGAGGGAGAGGACTCAAATCAGTAAAATTAGAAATGAAAAAGGAGAAGTTACAACAGACACCACAGAAATACAAAGCATCCTAAGAGACCACTACAAGCAACTCTATGCCAATAAAATGGACAACCTGGAAGAAATGGACAAATTCTTACAAAGGTATAAGCTTCCAAGACTGAACCAGAAAGAAACAGAAAATATGAACAGACCAATCACAAGTAATGAAATTGAAACTGTGATTAAAAATCTTCCAACAAACAAAAGTCCAGGACCAGATGGCTTCACAGGTGAATTCTATCAAACATTTAGAGATGAGCTAACACCCATCCTTCTCAAACTCTTCCCAAAAATTGCAGAGGAAGGAACACTCCCAAACTCATTCTATGAGGCCACCATCACCCTGATACCAAAACCAGACAAAGATACTACAAAAAAAGAATATTACAGACCAATATCACTCATGAATATAGATGCAAAAATCCTCAACAAAATACTAGCAAACAGAATCCAACAACACATGAAAAGGATCATACACCACGATCAAGTGGCATTTATCCCAGGGATGCAAGGATTCTTCAATATATGCAAATCAATCAATGTGATACACCATATTAAAAACTTGAAGAATAAAAACCATATGATCATCTCAGTAGATGCAGAAACAGCTTTTGACAGAATTCAACACCCATTTCTGATAAAAACTCTCCAGAAAGTGGGCATAGAGGGAACCTGCCTCAACATAATAAAGGCCATATATGACAAACCCACAGCAAACATCATTCTCAATGGTGAAAACCTGAAAGCATTTCCTCTAAGATCAGGAAGAAGACAAGGATGTCCACTCTCACCACTATTATTCAACATAGTTTTGGAAGTCCTAGCCATGACAATCAGAGAAGAAAAAGAAATAAAAGGAATACAAATTGGAAAAGAAGAAGTAAAACTGTCACTGTTTTCAGGTGACATGATATTATACATAGATAATCCTAATGATGCCACCAGAAAACTATGAGAGCTCATCAATGAATTTGGTAAAGTTGCAGGATACAAAATTAATGCACAGAAATCTCTTGCATTCCTATACACTGACAATGAAAGATCAAGAAACAATCTATTTATCATTGCATCAGAAAGAAAAAAATACCTAGGAATAAACCTACCTAAGGAGGTAAAGGACCTGTACTCAGAAAACTATGACACTGATGAAAGAAATTAAAGATGACACAAATAGATGGAGAGATATACCATGTTCTTGAATTGGAAGAATCAATATTGTGAAAGCAACTATAATACCCAAAGCAATCTACAGATTCAATGCAATGTCTATCAAATTACCGATGGCATTTTTTACAGAACTAGAACAAAAAAATCTTAAAATTTGTATGGAGACAAAAAAGACTCCGAATAGCCAAGGCAATTTTGAGGGAAAACAACGGAGCTGGAGGAATCAGACTCCCTGACTTCAGACTATACTACAAAGCTACAGTAATCAAGACAGTATGGTACTGGCACAAAAACAGAAATATAGATCAATGGAACAGGATAGAAAGCCCAGAAGTCAACCCATGCGCCCATGGTCAACTAATCTATGACAAAGGAGGCAAGGATATACAAGAGAAAAGACAGCCTCTTCAATAAGTGGTGTTGGGAAAACTGGACAGCTACATGTAAAGGAATGAAATTAGAACACTCCCTAACACCATACACAAAAATAAACTCAAAATGGATTAAAGACCTAAATGCAAGACCAGACACTATAAAACTCTTAGAGGAAAATCATAGGAAGAACACTGTGACATAAATCACAGCAAGATCTTTTTTGACCCGCCTCCTAGAGTAATGGAAATAAAAACAAAAATAAACAAATAGGACCTAATGAAACTTAAAAGCTTTTGCACAGCAAAGGAAACTATAAACAAAACGAAAGGACAACCCTCGGAATGGGAGAAAATATTTGCAAATGAATCAATGGACAAAGGATTAATCTCTGAAATACATAAACAGCTCGTGCAGCTCAATATTAAAGAAACAAACACCCCAATCAAAAAATGGGCAGAAGACCTAAATAGACATTTCTCCAAGAAGACATACAGATGGCCAAGAGGCACATGAAAAGCTGCTCAACATTACTAATTATTAGAGAAATGCAAATCAAAACTACAATGAGGTATCACCTCACACCGGTTAGAATGGGCATCATCAGAAAATCTACAAACAACAAATGCTGGAGAAGGTGTGAAGAAAAGGGAGTCCTCTTGAACAGTTGATGGGAATGTAAATTGATACAGCCACTATGGAGAACAGTATGGAGGTTCCTTAAAAAACTAAAAATAGAACTACCATATGACCCACCAATCCCACTACTGGGCATATGCCCAGAGAAAACCATAATTCAAAAAGACACATGCACCCCAATGTTCATTGCAGGTCTATTTACAATAGCCAGGTCATGGAAGCAACCTAAGTGTCCATTGACAGATGAATTGATAAAGAAGATGTGGTACATGTATACAATGGAATATACTCAGCCATTAAAAGGAATGAAATTGTGTCATTTGTAGAGATGTGGATGGACCTAGAGACTGTCATACAGAGTGAAGTAAGTCAGAAAGAGAAAAACAAATACCGTATATTAACGCATATATGTGGAATCTAGAAAAATGGTACAGACGAACTGGTTTGCAAGGCAGAAATAGAGACACAGAAGTAGAGAACAAATGTATGGACACCAAGGGGGGGAAGTGCGGCAGGGGGGTGGGATGAATTGGGAGATTGGGATTGACATATATACACTAATATGTATAAAATAGATAACTAATAAGAAACTGCTGTGTAAAAAATAAATAAATTAAATTAAATTTTAAAAAAAGAGAAATTCTGGGGTTAGGTTTACAAATAGCACCTCACTTGAAATTCATTTGCAGACAAGTAACTGTGGCATAGAGGTTGACATCAATTCGTTAAGTTCTGCTCATGTCACAGATGTGGGTAGTTTTATAAAAACAAGACCTTTAAACTTTCAATTTGAGTAACCATGAAATTTTTGTACCACAATGGCTGCCTCATGGCAAGATGCTTAAAAGACTTGTCAAACCATTTTCTTGTACAAGGTGTTCCAAATCGGCTGGCATTTCCTATGATGACAAGTGGCACTCAACAGTACGCCTGCCAGCAGATATTACGAAGATGTGTAAATAAAATCTTAAAATCCTCTTAGTCCACAAGGTGAAGGTACTGCTATAACTAGGAGTGAGAAAAGTCTTTTAAAAAGAAAATTGTGCGCTGGAGAAGGCATTTTTAAAACTGATGTTTGGAACTGTTTCCCTTATTACGTGACGTCATTCCTGAAAACCATCTAAGTGTGATAACCACAGAAATTCCCGTATCTACATGCTTTAAAAACTCAGAAACATCAAGAAAATGAAAAGACAACCCAAAGGATGGGGAAAAACATTTGCAAATCATATATCTGATATCATACGACATACTAAGAACACTTACAAGTCAACAGTAAAAAGACAAACAGCCCAATTTTAAAATGGGCAAAGGACTTGAATAGACATTTCTCTAAAGAATATATGCAAATGCCCAATACGCCCAGGAAAACATGTTCAACATCATTAGTCACTAGGGAACTGCAAATATGTATTATGGTATCACATGATCCACAGTCGGACTATATGCAGTGTTTTGGCTGCACAGGGAGCTGGCATCCCCAACTCCTGTGCTGTTCAAGGGTCAACTGTATTTTGTTGAGGATTTTTTCATCTATGTTCATCAGTGATATTGGCCTGTAATTTTCTTTTCTTGTGGTATCTTAGTCTGATGTTGGCCTCAGGGTGATGGTGGCTTCACAGAATGAGTTTGGGAGTGTTTCTTCCTCTGCAATTTTTTGGAATAGTTTCAGAAGGATAGGTGTTAACTCTTCTCTAAATGTTTGGTAGAATTCGCCTGTGATGACGTCTGGTCCTGGACTTTGTTGAGAGGTTTTTTGTGTGTTTTTTTTTAAATTACTGATTCAATTTCATTACTGGTAATTGGTCTGTTGATATTTTTTATTGTTCCTGATTCAGTCTTGGGAGATTGTACATTTCTAGGAATTTGTCCATTTCTTCTAGGTTGTCCTTTTTATTGACATATAATTGTTCATAATAATCTCTCATGATCTTTCATATTTCTGTGGTGTCAGTTGTAACTTATTTTTCATTTCTTAAAATGGACCCTCTCTCTTCTTTTCTTGATGAGTCTGGCTAAAGGTTTATCGATGTTCTTTATCTTTTCAAAGAACCAGCTTTTAGTTTCATTGAAATTTTCTATTGTTTTCTTAGTCTCTATTTCATTTATTCGACTCTGACATTTATGATTTCTTTCCTTCTACTAACTTTGGGGTTTTTTTGTTCTTCTTTTTCTGGTCCTTTAGGTGTAAGGTTAGGTTGTTTATCTTAGATTTTTCTTGTTTCCTGAAGTAGGCTTGTATGGCTGTAAACTTCCCTCTTAAAACTGCTTTTGCAGCATCCCATAGGTTTTGGATCATTCTGTTTTCATTTTCATAAGTCTCCAGGTGTTTTTTATCTCCTCAGCGACCCATTGGTTGTTTGCCTGAGTATCTTCACAGGTACCACATGTGAGTTCATCGAGAACAAACTGCTAGGCCACAGGCTCCCACGAAACCAGACAGGCCACGTTTTGGCCACACTTCACTGCCTTAGCCAAAGACACAGCTGCAGTGCCAGCCCGGGATGGGCCTGACCGGCCCCATCCAGCTGCCCCCTCGGCCCAGCCTCACCGGGATCCCGAAGACCTTAGGGGTCTCGGTCCCCTGTGCCTCTCAACAGCAGGGCATGTGCTTCCGGGGCGTTCCTCACACCTGCTACCCTTCCAGGGGTGCTGCCTTCCACATGGGCGGAGGGGATGCGAGCCCGGGGATGGATTCAGTTCCTGAGACAGAGTGGAGGAGGTGACCCTGCACCTCCTCCTTGCTGCGGCCTTCCTGGTGCAGCAGACTGTGGGCAATAAGGGAGTTCAGCATCGCCATGGCTCACAGGCCACCACACAAACTGCGAGGGAGCGTCTGTAAAGGGATTCGCTACAAATATTTCTTCAAGCAAATGCGCCACTGGCGAGGGCTTGAAAGTTCGCTGGGAATTTAAGAACTGACCTCACAATGCCAGAGTACAGGCCTGCTCAGTCCTCTAGTGCAAGGGCCACAGACTAAGTCTGTAAAGGGGCAGAGAGGCAACGGGCCGGCTTTGCAGGCCAGAGGCCCCGCCACAACTCACCTCCGCCGTGAGACAGCGGACGGGAGGTAGGCTGTGCGCCCATGAAACCACAGCCACAGGCATGGCCAGGGCCCAGGGGACCCTCTGCCGCAGGACTCCAGCCCCGTTCCAGTCCAGTCCCTCCCCGCAGGAGGGAAGCATGGCCAGGTCCCCCAGGAAGCGACCTCCAGGTAAGGACAGCCTTCTGAGACAGATGGATGCTCGAAGCTGGACCGCGCATCACTCTGGGAGGCCCTGTCTCGCCCACCCCCAGAACAAGCCGTTTTACACTGGCCAGAGGCTTGGGGGTGGGTCTCAGAGGCCAGACAACCAATGAGCCTTTGCCCCCATGATGTAATGCTTCCAATACGGAATCTGACTGGCTGCAGGACTTGTCACTGACTCACTAAGCTTTACAGGGATGAAATCTGTGGCATCCAGGGTTTTCTCCCGTAATGGGAGGCTGGGTTAAGCCCCGGCTGAACTCGATTGCTGTTTTCCTGTCCTTCAGTTCACTTCTGAAATTATACACAGTTTGTGGGGTTCTTGCGCTTTCATGCATTTTACTTTCATTAGCATAAAAAGTCCTTCGATTGGTAGATTTTCCAAAGCAGTAAATGTTTTCTGGACATTAATGCTCCATACTTTTCAGAGTCCTGCTGTTATTTTTATTACTTCCATTTTATCCATGGAAACAGACAGCCCGGAGCAGAAAAACTTCCCAATTGCACTGAGTCTAGGGGCGAGGACTCTTGACCCCAGATTTTAAAAACAGAAAGAAAGGTAAGAAGCCACAAGTCTGAGGGTGGCCCTGGCAATATTTTCTGGGCTATCGGTCCCCCCACTCCGGCTCCACATGTCCCATTTCCTGTGTGTGCATCCACTCTGCGGCCGGCTGCCAGCCAGGGGCCTGTGTGCAGGGCAGTGCGCCGGGAGACTTGGCTCCGGGGCCAGCTGGGCGGGGCTCCACCCCAGCGGCCCCGTGGCCTTGAGCAAGGCCTATGCTTGGGTGAGTATCAGCTTCCACGTTGTAAAGTGAGCCTAACAGAGTCTCCCTGGCAGAGCAATTGTCAAGATTCAAGGAGGGCACGTGTGCAAGTCCCTGGCACAAAGCTGGGGCTCGAAAAACAGTAGGCTGGCTTCACATGGCGTCCGCCCCAGGGAGTGGGCTTGGGGAGGGTTGGGGGTTTGGCCAGCATCCACAGGAGGCTGGGGTGAGGTGACTTCCTGGGCTGGCGGGGCCAGGAGCCCGAGCAGCCTCACGCGGCGTGGAAAACCCCTTTCCAGGAACATGGGCTCAGCCTTGTGCGTGGGAACCTCTAGTGTCCCCAGGACAGAGCAGCCCCGCCCGCACAGCAGTCACACTTCCCACGGAGCTGTCAGGGGTCGGGCGAGGGGACAATGCGTTGTCCACCCAGGAGGGTGCCCACGGGACTCCGCTGAGCCAGGTGCCGGGCCCCTGAGACGTCTCCCTGGCACACGTGGGGCTCCCTCTGCTTTGACCAAATACACTTCTGCAGTTTGGTATGACTTTAGATCTGGGATACTCAAAAACACACAGGCAGATGTGGGTTGTATGCGTATCTTTCCTACAGTATGAGGACAAGCCAGGACACAGCTTTTTTTTTTTTTTAAACCAGAGTTTAAACTTCCATTTGGCAATTTCTTATCACGTGAAATGTCAACATTTGCTAACTTTTGGATATCCTTGTGGTTACACCAAAGAAAAAGTTAAGGCTATTTTTCCTTGAACTGCCTGCAGTATCATGTCCTCATTTAGAAAGATTTATCAAAATCTATTATATATTATCTTACTTTGAAGAAAACGCTGAATAGCTCTTTTTGGTCAAGGAAACTGATAAAAATTGGCAGGCCTTGGCTCTTAATTAGCCCTGGGAAACGAGTTTTTAGATTAAAAAAAATTTTGCATCAGAAAATAAAAGAACACGGAGAAGCCGTGTTTGAGACGGAAGAGCCCCACTCGGGGCCTCCTGGGAGACGGAGGGGCACTGGAGGAGGGCACACGTCTGGGCTGGGGAGGGGTCTGGGTTCAAAGCTGGGTTCTCAGCCCTCCGTCCACCCTCCCTCCAAGCCCCCTACCCAGCCACCAAGACGACCGCTTTGCTCGCCCTACACCAGCTCATGCGGCCCCAGGGAACCAAAGCGCTGCGATCGCAGAGTCATCTCAGCAACAGGAGCGCTGCCAGCTTTCAGCCAGGCTGGAGGAGAAGCGAGGCAGAGCGGGCAGCCTGGCCCCCTCCCCGCACCATCCCCACTCAGGGCCCGGGATGTGTGAACCCCTCGCCCCGGGAGCGCAGACCACAGGATGAAGCCGCAGCAGCGCGCACCACTCGGCGTCTGAAAATCCCAAGATGCTCTCTTTAACACAGTCCTCTGGATACGAAGGAGCCTCCATAACTGCCCCGAGTGGCACCGTTAGTCGCGCTTCACTGAAAGGCTGTTTCCAGTTTCCAGCGCGGCTCGCACCCCAGCCTCCCCACGTGTGGACACGCGCGTCTGAGCGCCTTCAGCCTCTGACAGTGTGTCTCAGAGGCTTACGACCTGGGAGGCTTCATTTCTCAGTCGGGGGAGACACAATGACAGGACCAGGATCTCTCCTGCATCGTAGAAGCCGCCCCGGTCACGCCCTGCCATTCTGAGCATGCGCGTTCATATGCGCCCCTGACAGTTGGAGACTTTCCCCAGGCTGCCAGATGGTAAGTGATGGAACCTAGATCTCAGCAGTCTCCCTCCAAAGCAGAGTCTTTTTCTCCTCTGTAGCCACGAATCCAGAGGCGGAGCTGTCGTTTGCTACTTGGCTGCATGATGCTCAGCCCCGCGCAGAGCCAGAGCCCGGTCCCACGCCGGCTCGGTCCAACGGATCCTGAGCCCCTCCGCCCTCTGCCTCTGCAGGGATGCTGGGCAAACCCGCCCCCTCCACACTTCAGCACTGTCAATGGGTGGGTGGTAGTCGTGCACTAAAAGAGAGGTAGCTGGGTGTCAAGTGGCGGCTGGCGTGTCCCCTCCCCTCTGCATCAGCAGCAGGTGAGGAGCCCAGAAGATGGTCTGAAACGACTGCCCACTTCCTTCCCCTTCCCCCGCTCCACCTCCCCCACGTCGTCTGTGGGCTGAACCCCCCTGAGGTCCGCAGTTCATCCACCCTAAGCCCGAGCCCCCTCCCCTCCTGGCCGCCTGCCACAGTGTTCAACGTGGTCAGAGTCTTAAACCTACATCTGAAGTCCAGAACCCAAAACCTGGGAAAAGCCGTCTTCGGCAGTTGGTGGCAGAGGTAGAGGTAGAGACCCACCGTCTTCCCCTTCACCTTGAGGAGCTGAGAAGCAGGGAGACAGGTCGCCACACCCAGGGCCGGGGATGCGAGGGCTCCCACAGGTCAGGCCCCGGTGGCAGGGCAGATTTCTTCTGGGGGGCTCTGCCTCCATCCTCTCCAGGTCCTGAGCAGCTCTCCCCCTGGACCACGTCCTGAAACGTTCCTGTGGATTCCAGCCAGGGGTCTTGGACCCTCAAACAGCAAACCCTCACCCCTTTACAGAGCGTCACTGCAGTGCCCCACGCTGCATAGAATGTGTGCCTGGGGCCAGATGTCACACGTTGCAGCGGGAACATGCAGATCGCGAAGCACGCCGGGCTGCCCTCCACACCTGCAGGCCTGAAGAGCAGGGGGTCTCCTCTGACATTTGGCTGTGACCCTGCTCCTCCCCCCAGGCCAGGCAGAAGGGGCTCTTGAAATGGACATTAGTCTCTGCTGCAGAGAGAAGCCGTCCACGGTATGAGGTCTCCTCACGTTACAGCTTTCCCTGGGGTGAGGGCTACACCCAGCACAGAAAAGACCAGCCTCCCCTTCCCGTCATCCCAGCATTAATATCGCGCACCAAGCTTGTCCTCTCTTCTGCCCGGTTAATAAAGTTCTGCTCTCAAAGCCTCAGGAAGGAGCTTTATTAAAGAAGGTCAGGTCCGGCCAGCAGGCACTCGTGGTGACAGAGGATCTGGGGCAGGATTTTTTTCCAATGAAAAGGCTGCAGCAATTTACTCCTGGTCAGACTCCTACTAAACCACGGGAAATGCCGCTGCCTTCGGGGTATCAGATTGTAAACGGTACCCTGATGAAGACATTTTGCTGGGTCCTGCGCGGTTCTACCACAGGAATTCTAATGTATTCACCCTCTAAGCTTTCCAGCAACAGGGATGGCATGTGCTGACTGCCCAGCGGCTGCAAATTAAGGCTAGAGCCCAGACAATGTCTAAAGATCGGTGAGTCCTTTCTAAAGACTTTTTCTTAAGTAAGTAGGACTTTTCAGTTACTTTCCAAATCTCTTGACTGTGGCTCAGAAATGGATTCTGTCCCTTGCTGTCAAGGGAGGAGAAGGGAGGGGAAGGCAGGGAAGAGGAGGAGGGAGGGCTGGCCGGTACTCTCCCCCGCTCAGTAGCAGGAGGACCAGCCACTCCTGGACACTGTCATTTCCTCACTGTGGCTTAGGGAGCTTGCGGCTTCTCAAATGCCTATTTTAGAGGCATGTGAGAAAACCCCAGGGAGGCTGAAGGACTCCAAGATCAGAAAGTCACCGGGTGAATCCAGAAATAAGCCTAGGAGTCCGAGCTCAGGCCAAGGCACCTCTCTTTCCTCCCAGGATGGATTTGCTTAGAAGCCCTGAGTTTGCTAAGCATCCCCACGAACAGGCGGAGACTGTGGATGGTGCTCAGGGCTGAGGCTCTCGGCAGGAGAGGTCCAGAGACAGCCCCTTTCCTCAGACGGTGCAGAGACACACCAAGCTCCTGAGAGCTGAGCCCCACTCCCGACACCACTGCAGCCGGGAGGGGTCTGAGAACAGTCAGGGGGCCGCCCCGCTGACGCTCAGTGCCCCTTCCTCCTCCTGGGGCCCCAGAGCTCCTGCTGGGCAGGACGTGGCCTCGGGCAGCTTCGGGGTTATCCTTCCCAAGGAAGAGGCAGTTCAAGGGTGCTTCAAGCTCACATCTTGAAGGTAACCACAATAAGTGAAGTGAAGAAAGGGGCTGTGGCTTCCATCCTCAGCTGGAATTAAACTGGAAACAATGGAGAGTTTTTAATAATGAGCCCGTGTCACTTCTCAGCCTCATGATGCAGGTGTGGCAAGAAACCTGTTGATCAGGAAAAGCAACTCCGGCAGTGATAGCTTACTGGATCTAACGCCCTTGACCCCAAGCCCCAGCGCTCTCACCTGACCTGAAACGCGGGGTGGAGAAGTCACTTAACCCATCTGGGGTCAGCCAGGCAGAGGGAGCCCTGAGGAATTTACGCTTCCGCAGTGCTTACTAAGTTCTTACTAAGTTCCGCAGTGCTTACTAAGTTCCACGTCTTACTAAGACATGGAACTTAGCACTTTACAGGCACTGATTTCCAAAACCTTGAAAGAACTCTACTGGGCAGATCCCATTATTGTCTCCATTTAAAAAGTAATGGGGGACCACCCTGGTGGTCGAGTGGTTAGGACTCAGCGCTTCCACTGCAGGGGCACAGGTTCGACACCTGGTCGGGGAAATATGATCCTGCGTGCCACGTGGTGTGGCCAAAAAATAAATAAAATAAATTTTAAAAATAAAGTAATGCATCCCTTCTCACCACTCGTTTTCAATGTTGTACTGGAAGTCCTAGCCAATGCAATAAGAAAAGGAAATAAATGATCTCAGTTTGAGAAGGAAGAAACAAAGCTGTCTTTGTTCACAGAAGGCATGACTGTCCATGTAGAAATTTAAAAGAATCAAAAACAAACAAACAAACTCCTTGAACTAAGAAGCAATTATAGCAAGACTGCAAGATATAAGGTTAATATACAAAAGTCAAACGCCTTTCTACGTACCAGTTATGAACAAGTGGAATTTGAAACTAAAACCCCAGTGCAACCCCAAAATGAACTACTTAGGTATAATTCCAACAAAATATGTACAAGACCTCTAGGAGAAAAGCTATGAAAAATGATGGAAAATTGAGTCAGAGAGAGGTTGATTAACCTACCTAAGTTCACACAGCTTATACTGGGGAAGGAAGGATATGAAACTAGGGAGCCCGGCTCTGACGTCCATGTTATAACCGCCATGCTAGGCTGTCTTGCTGGTGAGGTTTGCTGGCATCTGGGTCCAAGGTACTGAGGATTTATACATATCCTCTGCTCTCTACTGAATCTAAGATGTTAAGTATGAGACCTGGGAAGGACACCTGGGTTCATTGAGCCCTGCACTCCCACTTAATAGATGAGGGTGCCGAGGCCCCAGGAAGGGGCTTCCCAAGGTCACTAAGGAAGCCTCAGATCAATCTTAAACCTGGAAAGAGCACATATGCTTGTAGAGTATCTGCAGCGCTAACTACACCCTCATATTGGTGAGAATGAGCTTGGCCATACTGTCCAAACCACAGACCCTGAAATCTCAGTGGCTCACCACAGCAATCCACTTCTTGATCTAGTATGGTCTGACGTGGGCTGGACACAGGGTGAAGCTCCTCTGTGCAGGCAGCAGGCTGCTTTTGGGGTTCACATCCCCAGAACATCTCAACACATGACCCTGGTATTCCCCCTCCCAGTCCCAACCTGAAGAAGGTCCAGCAGGTGATGCAAGGGTTGGTGCAACTTTGAATCAAGTTAGAAGCTCTCATTATTACGCAGGCCTGGACATTATAATCACCTCGTTGAGATGGAGTTTTGTGATCAGAAGTCACCAAGGGACCTTTGATTCTCTGAGAGAAACTAGAGAAGCTCGGGGCCTATGTAGGTGCAGAGGTGCTTTGCACGAGGCTTGGGAGGCCGGGCCTCAGCTGCTCACCTGCACCAACCTTCCGTGGCCCAGGAAGACCTTTAGCCTTCACGTGGTTGTATGCTGTTGAATATCGGCAGAGATGAGATATCATTACTGCAGTGAGTTAGGACCGCCGTCTCTGTCCACTCTGTCTCGGAGAAGGTGGTGGTAGAATGGGCTCCTATGTCCCTGAGTCAGCCATAGGACTGGCTGTAAGACATTCCTGGGAGCCGGTCATCACCAGACACCAGCAGGAACTGATTACACACTGAAGTGACTGCAAACCACTAAACCCAAATTGGATGAGTCCCAGCTCTCAGCAGGGTCCCAGAATGCACTGTCTAAACACTGCCCCATGAGTGAGCAATGTGCTAAGGGGCCTACAATGTATTTTCAAACACAAGGAAGAGACACCAGAACACAAAAAATGCAAAATGTTTATTAAAAGCTTATTAAAACTTAAATTTGCCATTATTACTGCCACTGAAAGCTGTTTTGGAACATAATTACAGATTTCTGATGTGCATGTATATGAAAGAGATTTTCTTTTTTCATCTTTAAATTTATCTCCTCAAAAACTGAGGGAAAATCCAGATACAAATTAATGAAATATGAAGCAAAAGTGACAAATAGAAGCAAAGAAATTGTACTGACATCGAGCAAATTATGGCCAAAAGAAATTTCAGAACATACCAAAAACACTGTCATTAAATTAGAAGAAATCAATTTCTGGTAGAAGTAATGGATTATAATGAATAGGCTCTTCTACTGTTTGATAAATCAACTAGTGAAGGGAAGTGAATCAGAGAATTCACTGGAACAATATTTAAATTTTTTGCTGAGTTGACAAAAATACTGGCATCGATATAAATGACATAAAACCCCTGATACGCCAACATAACTGGAGCTGACAAATTAGCCGCATAACTGACAAATTAGTTAATGAGAAGAGTACTCAACATTAATCACTAGCACAGGAATACTTGAATTGACCAGTGATAGAGAAATAATTTATCCCGTGAATAAATATTAATGGGAAGAGGTAAAAAACTAGTTTCTAATGATTGAAACTCCCGCCCAATGTTTCTTATTCACTGGCAATAGGAAAATTCAGTAAGGAGACTGAATTTTAAATTAATATACAGAAATAATTAGCTTGATATCCTTCAACATATACTAATCACAGTGAGTTACAAGACATATTAAAGAGTAATTTGCAATAGAAAAAAGAAAAATTACTTGGGAAAAAACCTCAAGAAATAAGTAAAAATCTCTATAAAGAATTAAAATGTTACTGTAGGACACATAAAAAAAATAACCTGAGCAAATAGAAAAGCCTATCATATTCTTAGATTGGGAAACATCTTAAATGTCATTTCTCCCTAACCTACGATATAAATAAATAACCCATAAGTTAACAATCCTAATAAAATACTAACAAGAATGTTCAGATAAACTGATCCTAAGGATCAAATGCAGAAATAAGCAAGCAAAGCCGTCTGGACCTTTTCTGAAAAAGAAGGGTGATGATAGGTGAGCCCATGTATATATTGACATGGTGTAATTAATCATTGGAATAGCGTGGTACCAATGAAAAATAGACAGGCAGATAAATGGGACAGAATTAAAAGTCCATAAGTAAACCCAAGCATAAATGAAAATGTAGTGTGTGAAAAGGACGGCACTTCCAACCAGTATAGTTAAGTATGACGTTGGGACAACCAGATAACCGTCCGTGGAAAAATGAAGTGGAATTCATACTTCACGTCTTACACCAGGCTAAATGTAGTATGGATTTAAATTTTTAACATAAAAATTAAATCATGAAAGCATGAGAAGACTTCATGGGATATATTTTTTTAATAATTTTGGTATAAAGAATATCTTCCTAACCATGAAACAAAATACAGAAGCCATAAAAGAAAAAAATTGATCAAACACATACATACAAATGTTTTAGAATCTGCACGGCAAAAACCAACATAAGTACAGCTAAAAGACAAATGACAAACTGGAAAATACATTTTGCAGCTCACATCACTAATAAAGAGCTAACCTGGCCCGATATATTATAGAGAGCTCCTTTTCAATAAAAAACATAAACTAATTGAAAAAGACAATGGCCAAGGGGAAGTTCTTCTAAAATAACATGAAAATAAACATGAAAAGATGTTCAGATCTACTTATAGTAAGAGGAATGCAGGTTAAAATATCATTGGGGCTCCATTTTTTTCACCTACAAAATTGCAAGTGTCGAAAAATGATAACTATTATGGTGACAAGTGTGGGGTAAAATAGGCACTCATAAATGGTCGGTGGCCATGTCAATCGGGACTTCAATGGAAGGAAACCCGGCAGGATCCATCAATATCCTTTCACTCAACAATTCTACTTTTAGGAATTTCACCTGCATTATATTCATATGTGAATTATAATGGGAAGAGTTTGAAAACAACCTAAACAACTATTAATGGGGAATGAATTAACTAAAACAGAGGGCATATATATAGTGGAATACAATGCAGTCACAGAAAGAATGCGGGCGCTCCTCATGTAATGACGGGACATTATCTCCAAGATATATTTTATTTTTCTATTGAAGTGCAGTTGATTTATATGTGTGTTAGTTTCAGGTGTACAGCAAAGCGATTCAATTATAAACATATGTTTTTTCAGATTTTTTTCCCATATTCCAAGATATATTTTAAATAGGTGAAAGATGCAAAGTACAAAACAGTATCTAAAAGGTACTAGAATTTGTTCTTAAAAATGAAGGAAAATCCATTCCTTAATATAGAGAGACTATCTCTGGAGAGATACACAAGAAACATGTCCTCTGGGAAGAGTGGAAGGGCAGAGCCTTTATGTTCATGTACCCTTTACACCTTTTATCTTTCAACTCTGTGAGGGCATTACCTACTCAACAAATAAATGGTAAATAAAAGTAAGTAAATAAGAACCAAACAAGTGCATTTCCTTCTGTAGAGGAGAGGGAGGGGGTTGAGACCTTCCCTACGCGGGGCAGCCAGACGCAGCCTGGAGTCGTCACTGGCAACAGGGAGGGGGGGGGGGAGGATGGGCGTCACTCACCTAGGGGAAGAGAGGGACCTCTGGGGCCCAAAGCAGCAGGGAAGGGTCCCACGGTTCTGGATCCCCTGATGATTTCCAAGGCCACTGGTGAGAGCTGGAGATGAAAAGCTTTGCGTTTTTAAATAGTTACTATTATTGGGACACACAGTCTTTCAGGCTGATGGGACCTGCAGAAAAGTGGGTTTCCTGATATTCAGGAATTCCCTCCTCATCCCCCCTCCTCTGGCGCCAAACTTCCCAAACACTACCATTTCCCACTCACCCGTTCCCTTCACGAGTCAGCCTTCCCACCGTCCTAGTCTCCCGCGAGCGCCAGGAGACAGCAGGCTGCATCTGCTACCACACTCCGCGCCTCGCACAGTGCCTGGCACACACGTGGTACGCAGCCACAGAATATCTGGGCAACAAACACACTCATAACCTCAAGGTCGTTTTGCGCTCCACCCTCCCGCCCTGCGCCTGTCTTTCCCTTTATCTGGTGCTCTTTATACCCTCACGCCCTGCTCCTTCCCTGCCCGAGCTCATCATCTACTGATGCTTCCATCAGCTCCACATCAGCAGCAACACCTCTGGGTTCTGGGAGGCCCGAAGGACTCTGAGACCATCTCTAGGGACACCATGTCCACTGTGTCAGGGAAGAGACACACAGGGAAGAGCAGGGCGTCCAGTCAACGTGGGACACCCCTGGGTTTGGGTGGACGACTTAGTCCTCATGCCTCAACAGGGTGAGCTCGGAACTGAGTCTGCACGTTGTAGACACAACTCAGATGAGCCAGGGACCTCAGAGGTGGCAGGAAGAGGGTCTGCAGGGCACACCTGTCCTCTGCCCACCTGGATTGCAAGCACAGCTTCCTGCAGAAGGAATGTTTCCTAAAGTGGCAGCTGCTGGCCTCAGGCTCACCCTGAACCTGCTGGAGCAGATTTCCAGGGGTGGAGCCCTTGCATCTGTACCTTAAACACCCAGGGATTCTAACACAGACAGAGGAGAAACACACCCCAAAACGTGGTCCTGAAGAACTCCGTACCTTCTGCTTTTTTATTGTGTAAGTAAGTTCTTATTTTGAAATAATTTCAAACTTTAGAGAAGTCATTCAGGAATAGGACAAAGGACCCTCCATACCCCTTATTCACCAGTTACTCAGACTTTGCTACATTCTCTCTCTCTCTCTCTGTATATATATATATATATATGTGTGTGTATACATATATACACACACATATATATGTATATATTTACATATTTAATAATTGTTATTTTCTGAACCATTTGAAAGTAAGTTGCAAAGACATCATTCCCTTTTAGCCCTAAATATTTCAGCATTTTCCCCTAAGAACAAGGATATTCTTTTACGTAATAACACTATAAAAAATTCAGAAAATTGAAAACTGATACAACTATCTATTCTTCATCCAAATACCAGCTTCTTCAAAATCGTCAAATAACGTCCTTTACAGCCATTTCCCTGCCCCAGGATTCCATCCCCGCTACTTGTGGATTCAGCTGCACGGCCCCATCTCTCTCCACTCTCCCGCATGGACCCCTGAGTACGGGCCTGTCTGCTGTCTCCCCTCTCCCTGGGCCCGGACCCCGCGTCCCTGTGGACAGATGGCCACCCAGGAGGGGACGGGAGTGGGACAAGCCCGGGGCCCTGAAGACATGTCGCTGTCCGGTCCTGCCTGACCTCTGCGCCTGAGCGGGCAGTGTGTCTTCTGGAGGCCGGGGGCCTGGTTCCCAGGGCTCCAGGACAGACAGACGCAATTGTGCCCCGGAGAGCTGGGCTCCAAGCCCCCAGCTGAGCTCACTTTAAACCACACGCTCTCATGAGTGGGATCCCAGGAGTGAGCCGCCAATTTCCCCCTGGTGAATGATGCAGCCTCCACCCTCCTGCTCAGGATCAGAGAGAGAGTCTGAAACCGCTGATTTCTCCGTTTCTTCCCACACCTGAAAGGCAGATGCTCTGCTGCCCCCTTCCCACCCCACCAGCCACCCCTCCCAGCCCAGTACCCCCTCCCAAGCCCTCTCCCTCTGTCTTTCTTTCCCCTCCCACTCCTGCCACTGTCTCTGGTTTTCTCATCTTTCTACTTCAAGACCAGAGCATTTGGATTTGCTACTAAAATACGCTTTTCCTGGCGGTTGCTTAGACCAGTAAAGATGGAGAGGGGCCAGGACCTGGGGCGAGTATCCAGTTCTGGTTGCCAGTTACCATGACCAGTGCTTCGTCCCTATCAGGGAGCCTCTGATCAAGAGCCCTCACAGGGACCACACAGGCCTGGACCGGGTTTCCAGGGAGAGAGACATCAGACCTCAGGCTTCAGGCCAGAAGCAGGGGAATGGTGGGAGGGTTGAGAGAGGCGCTAACACAGTCATGGTTCTGGAAAATCTCGCAATGTAAGATTCTTTATATTTTTTCTTTAAAAAAAGCCACTCAAATTTTATAAGCTACCACCCTATGAAACTGGTATTCATTCCTGTATAGACAGATAATATGTGTGCGTGTCTGCAGTAGGAGATACAGATAAACGATGCATAGGTACATAGATAGATACGGTATATAATAATAGTGTCCTCCAATGAGTTCTTTTAGGGAGAATCCAAATTTAAATAAAAACCATTACTTTGGAAAAGAATATAAAAAGAATGTATATATATATATATGTATGTATGTGTGTATGTATATAACTGAATAACTTCGTTGTACAGCAGAAAATAACACAACATTGTAAATAAACTCTACTTCAGCTTTTACATTTTTTAAAAGTTAAAAAAAAATTACTTTGACATTTCTGTTTGTTTTCAAATAGGTGGGTGAGGTTCTATCAAGCTGACCAAACCATGCCTACTAAAGACCTGTGCTGAATCTTTTAAGCAAAATTCCAGATTGAAGGAAGTTTTTTATTCTTTCTCTCTCTCTCTCTCTCTTTTTTTTTTTTTTTTTAAGATTACTGGATTCTTTCTGGTTTTCTAATCCCAAAATCACTTCTCTGGCTTTCTCTTCACCAGACACAGTCCATGTGGTACAGAAATCTGCAGCTAAAATGCACGGCCTTTGGCTGAAGAAGCAGAGGGCACAGTAGAACGACCCCAAGGCCGACCTGAGGACCAGCACCCAGAGCACACTGTGGGTCCCCTCTTACCCCTCGTCCAGATGTTACAGTCATGGAAGAAATACCCCTCAAGCCAACCATCTTCCCATCTAAGCTCATATGCATTCTGTCCTTTTCTTCAATATGCAGCCTCATTCAAGAATATAAAGACCATTTTTCATCTTACTAGTTATTCCATTTAAAATACTCTAAATAAATTGACCAAGTGTTAAATACAGTCATTTTCCAACTTTTCCATGATAAATCAAAGAAACACCTTGTGCTTACTCACCATACCTCTCCTTAGAGGTTCATGGGACATAAGCAGGATATTCTTTTTTATTTTTTATTTATTTAGTTAGTTAGTTAGTTATGGCTGTGTTGGGTCTTCGTTTCTACGCGAGGGCTTTCTCTAGTTGCGGCAAGCGGGAGCCACTCTTCATCGCGGTGCACGGGCCTCTCACTATCGCGGCCTCTCTTGTTGCGGAGCACAGGCTCCAGACGCGCAGGCTCAGTAGTTGTGGCTCACGGGCCTAGTCGCTCCGCGGCATGTGGGATCTTCCCAGACCAGGGCTCGAACCCGTGTCCCCTGCATTGGCAGGCAGATTCTCAACCACTGCGCCACCAGGGAAGCCCAGAATATTCTCATTGCTCCTCTGTTTATAGAAACAGCCTGTGTTTTCTAGGCCAGGTAATAAAACCAGCAAGGTTGTGGGAACCCAGGCAAGAAAAAGACTCTAAGAAGTGACACAGAGAGGATTCCCCATTCTGGGGTGCCCTAAAAGCCACACTTCTCCCCTCGAAAACCTCAAAGCTTAACATGACCCCGAGCCCCTCAGGGCCTTTCCAGAGCAGAGGTGAATCCACCATTCCTGCCCAAAGCACACCCTTGGAGTTGGGGCCAGTGATCTGTGAGGTGACAACTAGGCATCTGGGGGGCTTCTGAGAAAGTGATCACTTACTCTGCTCCCACAGAATGAGAAGCAAAACCTGAAACACCAAAAGCACCTCTGTTTTACTGAGCCAAGACTACATATGTGCTTTTCATACATTCTCTCATCTAACCCTCAAAAGTAAAATTCTGGAGGGTTATTATCAAACAAAAAAGACACAGAAAATAAAAAGTGTTGTCAAGGATGTACAGAAACTGGGACCCTTGTGCATTGCTGGTTAGAATGTAAAATGGTGCAGCCACTGTGGAAAACAACATGATGGTTTCTCAAATAATTAAAGATAGAATTACCATATGACCTAGGGAGTCCATTCCTGGGTATATACTCAAAAGAATTGCAAGCAGGGACTTGAACAGATATTTGTACCCTTGTTTTCATAGTAGCATTATTCACAATAGTCAAAAGGGGGAAATAACCAGATTAATGGATAAACAAAATATGGTATATACACACAACGGACCATTATTCATCTTTATAATGGAGGGAGATTCTGACACCTTCTACAGCATGGATGAACCCTGAGGACGTTAAGCTAAAGGACATAAGCCAGTCACCAAAGGACAAACAATGGATGATTCCACTCATATAAGGTACCCAGAGGAGTCAAATTCAGAGACAGACAGTAGAATGGTGGTTCCCAGATGCTGGGGGAGGAGAATGGGAGCTAGTGTTTAATGGGGACAGAGTTTCAGTTTTCTGCGATGAAAAGAGTTCTGGGGGTGGAGTGTGGTGATGGCTACACGACATTATGAATGTGTTCAATCCTGTTGAGCAGTGTACTTCGAATGGTTAAGACGGTACATTTTTTGTTGTGTATATTTTACAGCAATAAGAACAAAATCCTAAGAGTGAGGTGCTATTATTTTGCAGATGTAGCAACTGAAGCACAGAGGTGGTGCAGTAAGTAGGAGGTACAGCCAGGATCCCCAGCAGGCAGGCGGACCCCGAGGTCTGGGACCCAGCACTGCCATCAGCCGTTGGCCACGGACACTGACCACTGATCATGTACTTGGTAAGAAAAAGAAAGTAAAAATAATAAATAAAAATACCCACCCTTGCTCTGGGCAATCAGGGGTCCAAGTGGCCTGAGGCTGTTGACATGGTCTTCCCAGGGTGGCTGGTTCCAATCAGAGACGAGACCTCCACCCTATCAGTTATAATGTTGTCTTACTCTACACCATGAAATGGCATTTGAACCCAGAACGTACAAAACAGGAGTAAATTCAAGTAATTCTTCAGTCAATCCCCTGATTTCCCAGACTTCAGTCAAGTCATTCCCAACATGGTCCCTCCTCACACACAGCTGTGCCAGCCCCTCGGGCAGTCACAGAAGGTGCCGTGTGGGTTGTTTGCCAGGGTCATCTCGAGGCTATTGAGACTTGATCATCTCCAGAAGGTCACCCAGCACTTGGTGGCTTGATCAGTTTCCCTGATTGAGGGACAGGTGGCCGGCACCCCCCCTGGTCACACCTCACAGCCACGCACCTGTCTTTCCAGGTCTCAGTACTGGCTCTCCCTGCCCTCATTCCTGACGGAGGAAGGGGCCAGGGGCTGCACGTCTGCAAGCCAGCCCCTCACCCCCGCCCCAGGGCCACAGCACAGGCAGCTGATGTCAGCTGTAGAGCTTAAAACCCAATGAAAGAGGGAAGGAGTCAAGCAGAGAACCCTGAAAAGTAAACATTACAAAACCTTCAAAACCAGAAGGTCAGAGGTGCACTATCTGTGGGGACAGGCCAGCTATTTGCTCTTCCTCTGGACAGTGTGATGTGTATTTAACTGGAGGAGAGAGCATGACTGGATTGTGTGTGTGCATGTGTGAGCGTGTGTATGCATGTGTGTGCGCGTGTGTATGAGTGTGTGCGTGCGTGCACGTGTGTGTGTGTGCGCGCACGCGCACACAGGCACATGGAAGCCAGGAGGGCTGGGGGCCTCTGTAGCCACGCAGAACACCCACTCTTTGTGTCACAGGCGGGCCAGCGCTCTAAGACCTGTGACTGAGCACGGGTGCAGGCATGTTTCCAGAAAGAAAAGAAGGAGGGGCATAAATCACCCTGTTAAATGCCCGCTGTAACTGGGCAGATGGAGGCCATTGGCTTTAAACATTTTAAGCAACAACTCACAGTAAGAAACACGTTTTGCTGTAGCCCCACGTGCACACACACACACTTCATAAAAACAATGCTCGCCCTTACTACAAGGGAGGTACTCTGACATTTTCTATTCTTGTTTTTATATTGAATTTTTAATTGAGGTGTAACACACCATAATAAAGTGCACAGATCTCAAATGGACAGCTTGAGGATTTTGTAGGGCTGCCAATCTTTTTTTTTTATATATAGCTTTATTGAGATACGGTTTACATATCACAAAATTCACCCGAAGTGTACAACTCAATAGTTTTTAGTATATTTTCAGAGTTGTGCAACCGTCACCATAATCTAACTTTAGAACTTTTAGAATTTTAGAATTTTCATCAGCTCAAAGAGAAAACTCACACTTAATATCTATTCTATTTTATTTATTTATTTTTGTAACGCTAGTCACAACTCACCAAATGTATTTCATTAGTGGGTCACAACTGTAGGTGATAAAACCAGTGTCAGACGTTTTACTGAAATGTCTCATTTACTCCTCACAAGAGCCCTGAAAGACAGGTACCACTGTGCCCATGTCGCAAGAGAACCGAGGGGCAGAGCATCACAGGAATGCCAAGCTTCCAGCACTCACTAGGGACAAAGTGAGATGTCAAAGTAGGACGTCAAAGCCAGTCCGCAGGCTCATGAGAGCTGCTGTCCGTTCCTGAAGGATGGAGGCTGGCCCGGAGGGCAAACCAGCACCCTCCCGCATCACAGGGAGACACTGGACTTGGTCAGCAGGGTGACCTACTGCCTAAAACATATCACAATCAGAAAGGTTGCCTGACAAGCTACATTCAAACTCCACTGACGCAGAGCTCTGCGATGGCCTTCATCACCTGAGCGGGGCCCGGTGACGCTTACCATAGCGGGATTTGGGAGATGAGCTTAAGAAGTAGCATAACATAAAAAAAGCTTAAGAAGCAAAAAAAAGGCTCATTGGGAGATGAGTTTAAGAAGCAAAATAACACTAAAAAAGCCTCCACGGATGTTGCTGCCTCAAATTCCTTAAACAGGTAGCAGACGCCATGTTTCAGAAGCTTTAAACCATAAAAAAGTGTATCTATTTTTATAGCATTAAACTATTATTACCAGTAAAATTTAGAGCAGTTTCAATCAGACATAGGTTGAAAAATCCTCCAGAACGACTGGTTGTCGTTATTCACAGCATGCTGTGAATAAGTACAAAGGACAAGTTCACGTCCTCTCTTATTACCCAGCCCCTCACCAGTGGGAGGATGTGGGGTGTGAGGGATGGGGGGTGGGGAGCATGTACGTGTGAGTGTGTGTGTGTGTGTGTGTGTGGGTGTGTGTGTGTGTGTGTGTGTTGAAGAAAAAGGGAGCACTCAATCCTCACCTCCACCCCAAATGATCCAGAAACTGGAGATGTGAAGCAACGGACAGAAACATTGCAGCCCAAGATGGTGCCACGAATTATGTGGACACAGATGCCACACACTTGCCCACTGGCCTCAGGAGAGGCTCAGCCAAACACCATGGGAAAGGAAAACCCAGAGGGCCTGGGTTCTGGATCTCTGACAAGCTGAGCCAACCTGAGGCAATCAAGGCAGAGGGCTGAGGGGCAGAAGACAGGCTGGGGGCAGGGGGGAAAGATGCCGGCCAGCCTTCCACTGCTCATATCAGAGCATTAATGAGCGTATCTTATCCTCTACGCTTGGGGCAGTAGAGGAGAGTGGTGGTCATTCGGGGAAGGAAGGTGTGTTAAAATGAGCTTTCCCAGGGCTTCCCTGGTGGCGCAGTAGTTAAGAACCCTCCTGCCAATACAGGGGACATGGGTTCTATCCCTGGTCCGGGAAGATCCCGCATGCTGCAGAGCAACTAAGCCCGTGAGCCACAACTAGAGAGCCCACGTGCCACAACTACTGAGCCCTCACGCCTAGAGCCCATGCTCCGCAACAAGAGAAGCCACCGCAATGAGAAGCCCGCGCACCGCAACGAAGAATAGCCCCCACTCGCCGCAACTAGAGAAAGCCCGCACGCAGCAACAAAGACCCAACGCAGCCAAAAATTAATTAGTTAGTTAATTTTTTTTTAATGTCAAGAAAGTATATAAGTACCTGGAAGAAAGAGGGAAAATAGTATTTAAAACCCACACTGTGGCCACTTCAGCCTTCCTGTATGAGGTAAGTAAATTAAAAAAAAAAGAGAGAGCTTTCCCCTTCCACGCTAGCCCTATCCTGCTTCTAGATACCCACAAGTAACTCAACCGGGTTCCCTTTGGAGATCTCAGCTTGTTGTTCCATAAGTGGAGTTTATTCATCCATTCAACAAGCATTTCTTGGGCACTTTGTTCTGGGACAGAGGGCACGGAGCTGTTCCACCGTCCCCTAGAAACTCTCTACTGGTCTTTAGGGTAGCATTAAAGATGCTGGTGCACAAACAGCACGAGAGCCCGCAAGCCCTGCTCCCACCCGGCACACAGCTGTGCCTGGGACGCCCCATCACACCCGGGGTCCGGGGTCCCGCAGAAGAACAGGAGTGAGATGGGTGCAGGGCTGTGGAGGGAGCGTCTGGCCAGAGCGGGGCCAACCGACTCACCGCGGCCCACGTGTTCGGCTCATACACACCGATGGGATGCTATGCTTGACATCCCGTTGCTCTGGGATGGGACTGACATCTGTTTCACGGTCCCCGTGGCCAGGAGGGTTCCTGCTGTAAGACGCAGTGCGGGGTCAGAGGGCACAGCCTGATTCCATAAAACAGGACAGAGCTGGTCTTGGCAGGTTTGGGCTTCCCTTCCCCCAGAGCAGGGGACACTGACACTGACGGGCAGTACAGGCAGAGGGGGGGCCCCCAGAGTCCTTAGGACCCTCAGATCCAGGTGTCTCTACAGCCGGATATCCCAAGGATATGGGTTCTTTGAACTTTTCAAAGGTCTGAAAGAAAGCCTGGCTTTTTACAAGCTTTGCCGCAGGCTGTGTGTGGAGGGGCAGCCGATTAGAGGCAGAGGTCAGCGAGCTGCCATTCGGCTGGCCCTGCTCCTGAGGCCGGGCCATTGGGCGGAGCAGGGGCTCCCAGACAGAGGCAAGAAGCCATTGCCAGGCGCCCTCTTTGGGAACTCGTCCGCCTCTGACCCCCTCCCTGCCGTTCTCTGGTGGATGGAGGCCCAGCCCGGCTGCCCTTCACTGGGCGCTGAGAGATGCCCAGGCGAGGCAGCACCGGCTCGGGGGCTGGGGGAGGATGGCACGGCCTTCCTTCCTGGTGCCCTGTCACCCGAGAGCCACACAGCTCTCTTGCAGGGACCTCACCTGAGATGGATGCCTTATGTGCTATGTTCCACGAGGTGGCCAGGGTGCCCTCGGATGCGGGACTTTCAGGGCTACGACCAGTGAAGCGAGAGCTGGAAGGGGTTACCTGGCCTTCCTTTCAGCCCTCTGGCGGCTCGCCGCCGCCCTCCTCTAGTCCATCTGGCCCTGGGGGATGGGCCGGGGGCTTCAGCATTACTGCAGGCGGCAGCCCTAAGCCTCACGCACAGGCAGGGGGAGCAGAGCCCTGGGAGAGGAAAAGCAGGTGAGGGGCCAGGAGAGAAAAGATCAGCGCCAACGGTCCGGCCCAGAAATCACCCTGGTGACTGAGATCTCTGCCAGCCACCCAGCGACTCCAACAGCTTGTCCCGCCCCCGCCCCTCCAGCAACCTCCCCAGTACCTAGGGGGCTGCAGCCCGAGGAAGCAGAGCCGAGAAGCCCCATCACGGGGCCGTCTGCCTGCAAAACTCTCAACAGCTACAACACACAGCCTTCCGCCTCCACAGCTCTGCGTGCACACGTGCGCAGCGGGGCCCCGAGCCAAGGGAGGGTCCAGCTCCCCCGCAGCAGGACGGCTGGTGCCTCGGGACCCCGCCCCGGCCTGGAGCTGGGATCGGCCGCTCAGCGCCCCCTGCCGGCCGCGCCGAGAGCGCCGCGCACGCGGGCAGGAACCGGGACGCAGCGAGGACGCTCACAGAGAAGCAAGGACAGCCCTGCTGCAGACTGTCCGGGGCCCGGAAAACATCGTTCTGCAGACACAAGAGGAAAGAGGGGAGCAGTTCAAACGAGAGTTGATCCTGAGACGCGAATGACCTTTCAGAGCGAAAAGTCTCGAAGGCAGGTGGGCTGTGTCCCCGCAGCCTGAATTCAGGACACAAAAGACCGGAAATGAGATCTAATCCTTGACTAAAAATAAAACAACAGTAAAAACCATACATCGATGGTCAGGAAATGTCAACAGAAAGAGAATTTGGCCACTTTCTTGTGCCAGGCACTGTTCTAGGGCTTTGCCTTTGCTGTCCCAACCTTCACAGAGCTCCCGTGCAACGATGCTGCTGGCAATTAATTCAGCAGCTGCAGGAGGGGGGCACAAGGGTGGGAAGTCACTTGTGTGAGGCCGCACGGCCGGAGTGGCAGGGCAGGGCAGACACCGCGGCAAGGGCCGTGTGGGCAGAGCATCTGCTTAGGAAGCGTCGGCCCCGGGGAGTGCGGAGACCGCGACCCCACCCCAGCTGTGCGGGGACCATGAGCCCCCCCTGGATGTGACCCCAGAGCGGCAGGTCTTGTCTGTCTACTGGTCCTTCCTGTTCTTAGTCCCCTGGTGACCAAAACCCAACCAGCCAACGAAGCACGTTTGAGTCCACAGTCAGGTGGCCGAAGTCCGCCACAGCAGACAGGAAGCCCCAGGTCCCCTCCCAGAAGGAGGCTTCCTGCCCCTGCGCCCTGAAGCCCAGGGAGGCGGTGAGTGGAGGACCCCGGGGCAGGCAGGGCAACTTTACTGCCGTCAGTGCCTTTAGGGGTTCTAGGGGTTCGGGATTCGTCCTCGAGGTGCAGGGTCACCCGAATCTCCCTCTTCGGCTCCTAAGAGTTGCTGCTGCCAGGTCTTCTTTCCCACTTGATTTTCTACTAAGAAATGAAGTTGTGCCTACCTGCCTAGCCGGAGTGGTCAATGAGCTCAGGGGGCAAAGTTCACCCCAGCTGCCCTGAGCCCAGCTCTCCATGCAGCGAGGAGGGAGAACAGGTGACCTGGGTGGAGACTAGGACAGGAAACACGTTTAAACCTTCAAACTGACAGCGCCCGGGGACGCTGGCCGGGTTTCAGCCTGTCCTCTGCCCTCGGGGAGGGGAGAGGGCTGACCTTCGATGTGTCCCCGTCTTACTCAAGGGCAGAGCGGAGCTTTGGCAGCTCGCTGGGGCACAGCCATGCCAGGCCGTGCCAGGGACGCGCCGGGAACAAAGCACAAAGGAGAAGGAAGGAACAAACCGGGCTTGTCCCCGGTTCAGAGAGCGTCACTGTGTTTATCCAACAGGACAGAACTGTTGCATGAAAGACACATCACCACGACCACCAAAGTCAAATCCTCCCCGACCAGACCCTGAGCTCCAGCCTGGGCCCAGGACTCTGGGCTGGTTCCTCTAGGGGCTGCAGGAGGGCAGGCGGCCTGGGCAGTGCCCACCGACCCGAGGACTCGCCTCCTGTCCCCTGTGAGAGCAGAGTGGGCAGGGGGCCTCCAGAGACCAGCTGGAAGGGAGTCTGTGGGGGGGGTTGTACTGATTTATGGAGGCCTTTCAGGGCCAGAATGACACCATCCACCCACAACCTACCTCCTGCTAGTTCATATTCTCAGGGCTTTAAATCATGGTAACAGCCCTGCAGGAGCTCTGAACCGTCGGGGGCTTCCAGGAGCAGCTCAGCTGGGCCACCTGGAGGTAGGGGCGCGACTGCACTGCACTCCTTTCCCCCACCTGCTCGAAACCACCCCCGGCTCCTGCCTCTCGTGCCTGCACTCAGGCAGATAATCAGCAGAGCCAGGACCTTCTTTTCACTGACTTAGAAGCTTCCTCAACAGAAAAAAAAATACAGAAGCTAGAAAAAAATGATTGACATGACGACTCACACTTACCTCGTGTTCCTAGTAAGCTTCAAAGCAAACACCTGCTACTGTCAACAGAGCAAATGCTAAAGCACTAGGATGGCTGAGTTCTTTCTTTAAACATATTCTACCAAACCACTTCAGTCTTGCTGGGCTGGAGAAATTTCTGACTGCCCAGGGAATCTGAGTGCCCACCCCAGCTTTCAGTGCCAGACCAAACCTTTGAAGCCTACGGCCTCTTGTAAGAAAAAGAAATAAAAACCACAGCACACTAGAAAACTTGTTTGTTGTTGATGACTCCACGATAGCTCGCTCTCCATATGGTAGCTATAGTGAAGAGCACGAAAAACAAAGCAGGTAGAAGCAGAAATTAGGCAGGAAATGAAAACCAGGCTAGCTGGAAACTGGAGGAAAACTTTAGGAAGCAATGTGACAAGGAAAAGGGAAATGGGTGGATGATTTCTTCTCTGAGATCAGAACTGCGTTCCCCAGCTAACGTTTAAGGCAAGCCATGCAATTACCAGACAGCCAGCAGGCGTCAATTATGCTCCCACTATGTGCTTGCCATTGTGTTTGGAATTAGAGGTTGTCTCTGAGATGATCTAGGCTCTTCTAGAAAAAGAAATCCAGCATTATGAATCTAAATCATCCAGAGATGCCCATGGAACCCTTCCTGTACTGCTTCTTACGACAGAAGAGATTCTCTTTCTGACACAGGGAGGCCGGGAATGCGCTGTGATCCATCAATTCAACTCAAGCGAGACGCTCAGGAGGCCGGGACACACCCCGCTACCCCCAACTTGCTTTATGTTCGATGGACTGTCACATCGCTGTTTTCTCCAAACCTCCAAACAGGAGGTGAGGGCTGTGATTTCCTTCAAAGGGTACAGTGGGCGCCAACACCGCCCATAAAACGTGCTGCTTGAGGAAAGGTTCTAAGTGCGCAGCCCCTGATAGCCACCTGGAGAGTTTGGTTTTTGAGTTTTATTCTCTTATGATCAAAGCAGTGATTGGAAAGGGGGACATTGTAAAATGGGGCTCTGATTAGGACTCTCTGAATTTATATTCCAGCTGGCGAAAAACACATCTGAGTCATTGACAAACTCCAAAATTCTATGATTCTACTAGCTATTGGAACGAATAAGAGACACATCATTCCAAGAATAGTGAGATGAGCAACTACAGACAGCATGGGACCCAGATGAAGCAGGGGTGAGAGCGGGCAGGGATAAGCTTGGCCTTCTTGCTGGGGGGACTGGGCTGATTTCAGACAAGAAAAGGCAAAGGCATCACTGTCATGGCACCATGGGCAAAGACGGGAAATGAACATGAAACCAACAGGTTTCTGAGGATGTGTGATCCGCCCAGCAGGCGGGGAACGTTCACTGGAGGAGGAGACGGAGGATGAGGTCATCAGTCGTACGGGGGTCATTGGGGACCTATGAGTGGGAATCAAGATATTGAAATCAGTCTTTTACAAAGATTCATCCGGTATCAAAGGGTAGAAAGGATAGGAGAAAAGACAGAAGAGAGACAGAGGAAGTCTCTAGGAAGCCCGTACAGTAAGGTAAAGGCCCCTGGACAACACAAAAGGCAAGACTCAGGGTCCAGATGACCACAGAAGGCAGAGGGGTGGTGGAGACACGTGGAGAGCGTGAGCTCTGTGTTTCCAGCTAACTCAGTAGCACTTCCATCGAAGCTTCTCCAGCTGCCACCATTGTCACATCCAAATTCTGCCTTCAAATCAGAGTCTGATCCTGCAAGTTGGGGCCTCTCTGGGGGCTGTTTTCATTAGGAAAAATTTCAAGTGTTCTCCCAGAGACCCCAAACAATCCGGATTCAAGGTAGACATGGATTTCTCTCTCCTATTATCGTCCACATGTGACAGTCCCCATGTGACAGGCCCATGGCCAGTATGGCAGCCGCCCACATCTCAGACCAGGCCCTGCCTCCCCAGTCGCTCTGCCATCCCTGTGGTGTTCTCTTGTTGGCGTTCCCCAAACTCGCTGCTCCCCCCCTCCATGGTCTGGGCGGCAGGATGGAAGAAGGGACGGAAGGAGAGAGCACCCCTTCCTTTTAAGGAAATGACCTAGAAGTTGCACCTAATAATCTCACTCACAGCCCTTTGGCCAGAGCTCAGCGTGTTGCCACACCCAGGGGCAGGGAACTGGAAGGTGGAGTCGGGGTCCAGGGCAGCCCAGGTGAAAATCCCATCACTGTGGAAGAAGGAACGGATGGCTGTTGGGGGGTTGCCTGCAGTGTCTGTTACAAAAGCACTTCACCTAAAGTAATAAACCAGACCTTTTTGAGCAGTGTGGAAAGAATGGTTCCAAGAAAGTGATGGAACCATTAACAGAAACAAGAGGAATGAGGAGGGGTCAGCAAGTCAAGTGAGATGATTAACTCATGTGGGGATGTTGTTTGTTTGTTTGTTTTATTGAAGTATAGTTGAGTTACAATGTTGTGTTAGTTTCTGGTGTACAGCAAAGTGACTCAGTTATACATATATTCTTTTTCATATTTTTTCCATTATAGTTTATTACAAGACATTGAGTATAGTTCCCTGTGCTATACAGCAGGTTCTTGTTTTTTATATATTTTATGTATAGTAGTGTATACATGTTAATCCCAAACTCCTAATTTATCCCTCCCCCCACTGCACCTTTGGTAACCATAAGTTTGTTTTCTATGTTTGTAAGTCTATGTTTTGTAAATAAGTTCATTTGTATCATATTTTAGATTCCACATATAAGTGATATCATATGATATTTGTCTTTCTCTGTCTTACTTCACTTAGTATGATCATCTCTAGGTCTATCCATGTTGCTGCAAATAGCATTATTTCATTCTTTTTTATGGCTGAGTAATATTCCATTGTATATATGTACCACATCTTCTTTACGCATTCATCCGTCCATGGACCTTTCGGTTGTTTCCATGTCTCGGCTACTGTGAATAGTGCTGCTATGAACATTGGTGTGCACGTATCTTTTCTAATTAGTTTTCGTCTTTTCTGGATATATGCCCAGGAGTGGGATCGCTGCATCACATGGCAACTCTATTTTTAGTTTTTTAAGCAACCTCCATACTGTTCTCCACAGTGGCTGCACCGTTTACATTCCCACCACCAGTGTAGGAAGGTTCGCTTTTCTCCGCATCTCTCGTGGGGATGTTCTCATGAGCCTCCCAAGGGGCACGGCTCCTCCATTTAAAGAACAGGCCCTGGAGCTCAGGCGAGAGGATGGGTTTGAAGACCCAGGTGACAGTCATGATGGCAGAGACCAGGAATGCCCTCCCTGGGACTGAGAGATGGGCCTTATCTGGGCCTGTCCAGCAGGCTCACAGTACTGTGGGCAAGTTCCTAGATTGTCTCCAAAATGACTCTGTAAATCCCACTCTCTGTTGGTGTTGCTTATGCCCAGTGGCACTGGTGATTAACCTTGGGGAAAAAAAGGTCTGTATTTGAACCCTTGATTGACAATGACTTCTCGTTACTGAGCAAGCTGGCACTTTCTTGATGCCAGTCCCTTGTCGCATGTGTGCACCCTGGTGGGGAGGAGAGGCAAAGACAAGAAGAACAAAAGCACTGAGAATTTTCAAGCCGCCTACCGCAGCGCCAGCTGCCTTTTCTTTGGCAGTTGCCAGCATTTTTAAGCATCCGGAGTGTTTCATTCCCCCACTGCTCAGTCGTCCATTTTTAAAGTGTTTGCGTCCATAAGTAGGATCGGGGTCAAGTGGATGGGTACCAGCACCTTCACCTGGTGGCAGAGGTGGATCTCTGGCTGGTAGGAATGAAGTTGGCTCCAGAATATAAAGTGGTCCCCTGTTCCAGGCTGCTTGGCAAAGTTCTAGCTAAACTAGGGAGCCAGTAGCCCACCCCTCTGGAAGACAGATGTAAATGTCAAGTGCTGAAGAAATGTGGCAAATGTGGCCAAAGTGGGGGACGGAGGCACTGTTCCAACCCACACATCTGCAGAAGGCTCTCAAAATCCCAACTGTAAGAGCACTATTTTGTCTGGGGACACTCCGCACATCAAAAGATAAAGTTTTATATTGAATAATTTCTGTCCTGGAGCAAGACCAGGAATGTCACACAAGATGTTTAGATTTACAGGGGGTGCAGGGTAAACCAGTAGTAAATGAAGTCCAGGCGATGTTTAACAGTTTGGGTTTCCTGCCAGCCAGTGAGGTACGGTTAGCAGAGAAGTGAAGGCATGCCCACTTTTAATAGTTTCGTGAACTAAAGAGGCAAATGTAACAAAGAGGCAGCTGATGCCTTTGCTTCCAGCACAGAAGGAAACTAATATTTATAGAGTACGTAGTGCATTTAGGACACTTTATATATCATAAGGGTTGGGTTTTGTTATTCCTACTCTACAGATGGGGAGCCTGAAGCTCTGAGAGGTTAAGTCAACTCACCCAAGGTCACACAGCTAGTAAGCTGTGTGGGCAAGATACGAGCCCAAGTCAGTCTTCACACTGTAACTTACATCTGAAGAAAGGAGGTTTAAGAACAATCCATGCTGAATTTATTTCAGCTTAATATTGATGCCATGTCATTTTAATAGAGCAGAATAAGACAAAACTTAAGAGTGAGGTATTGGATACCATTTTGTAGGATGAATGAGAAGTGGTAAAAAAAAAAACACTGTCAAAAAGAAATGTGCAGCATAGACATGAAGAAGAATTCTTTATAGGTAGTAGAAAAGGGTGAAAATCATCATAAAGGGACTATACCCAGAATTTTTTATTAGAAAGTGTACAAAATCTTGAACATACAGTGTTTCCATAAAATGTAATAGCTATAGATTAAAAAGATTAAAATATCTATTTTAAAACTAAACTAGCTGGAGAGGGTGTGGAGAAAAGGGAACCCTCTTGCACTGTTGGTGGGAATGTAAATTGATACAGCCACTATGGAGAACAGCATGGAGGTTCCTTAAAAAAGTAAAACTAGAGCTATCATATGTCCCAGCAATCCCACTACTGGGCATATACCCAGAGAAAACCATAATTCAAAAAGATATATGCACCCCAATGTTCATTGCAGCACTATTTATCATAGCCAGGTCATGGAAGCAACCTAAATGCCCATCGATAGACGAATGGATCAAGAAGATGTGGTACGTATATACAATGGAATATTATTCGGCCATAAAAAGGAACAAATTTGCGTCATTTGTAGAGATGTGGATGGACCTAGAGACTGTCATACAGGGTGAAGTAAGTCAGAAAGAGAAAAATAAATATTGTATATTAATGCATATATGTGGAATCTAGAAAAATGGTACAGATGAACTGGTTTGCAGGGCAGAAATAGAGACACAGAAGTAGAGAACAAACGTATGGACACCAAGGGGGGAAAGCGGGGGTGGGGGGAATGAATTGGGAGATTGGGAATGACATATATACACTAATATGTATAAAATAGATACCTAATAAGAACCTGCTGTATAAAAAAAAAGAAAAAAGAAGAAAAACAAAAAATAAAAATAAACTAAATGAGAACGGAAAAAGTAAAAATATTATATGTGGCATCAAATTAGCTTCTTAAAAGACATATGAAACCTACCGGAATGCTTAAAATTCGAGGACTGAAAGTACCAAAAGTCAGTAAAGGTTTAAAGCAGCTGAGCTCTCAGACACTGCTTGGTTGGAGGTTAAACTGGGCTTTTTTGAAAACTGTTTAACATTATCTACTAAAGCTAAATATACACCTACTCTCTGGCCCAATAATTCCACTCCCAGGTAAATACCCAACACAAAGCAAGTGCGTGTGTCTGCCAAACACCTGGGCACTCATGGCAACTCTATTTACGATGGCCAATTACTGGACACAACACAAATGCTTCGGTAGGTGGATATATCCAATCTCTTGGCTTTAAGGTCGTCCATGATTTCCTACTGCTTTCCTGATCCAACTTTATCCTCCGTTCCTTTTACTTCAAAGCTCACAGTTCCAAAAAGGCAAAGTACCTCAATACCAGACCCGCACTGGGTACGGTAGGGAAATGGCATGAATACATTGGGACTTGGGCAGTCAGGGCAGCCCGGGTCAGAGGATGAAGGATAGAGAACAAGACTTGGGAATCACACTACTATATCCAAAATAGATAACTAATAAGAACCTACGCTATAGCACAGGGAACTCCACTCAATACTCTGTAATGACCTACATGGGAAAAGAGTCTAAAAAAGAGTGGATAGATGTAGATGTATAACTGAGTCACTTTGCTGTACAGCAGAAAGTAACACAACATTGTAAATCAACTATACTCCAATAAAATTTTTTAAAAAGGCTTGGGAGTCAGAGACAGAAAATTCATTACCCTGGGAAGGTTTGCCTGTGCTTACATTTCAAAGGGTAATAAAACCTGGATACACTCACTTCCATTCCAAAGTGCTATAGCAACCCAGGGACACCAGTGTTTTGATTTAAAGAAGGAAGCAATTCACAAAAGGGCTAATAAACATATTAAAATGTCCAAGCTCATCAATACTCAAAAAAAAAAATGCAGGCTTCCCTGGTGGCGCAATGGTTAAGAATCCGCCTGCCAATGCAGGGGACATGGGTTCAAGCCCTGGTCCGAGAAGATCCCACATACTGCGGAGCATCTAAGCCCGTGAGCCACAACTACTGAGCCCACGTGCCGCATCTACTGAAGCCCGTGTGCTCTACAGCCCGTGCTCCACAACAAGAAAAGCCACCGCAATGAGAAGCCCGCACACTGCAACGAAGAGTAGCGCCCCCCCACTCGCTGCAACTACAGAAAGCCTGCACACAGCAACAAAGACCCAACACAGCCAAAAATAATAAATAAACTTAAAAAAAAAAATGCAACAAAACCTGGTACCATTTTTTGCTTATCAATTTAGCAAAGAGTTTTTAAAGGTTTTAATATCAAGTGTTGGTAAAGGTGGAGGTAAGCCTTCTCACACGGGGGGGAGCCAAAGATGTGTCGGTAATAAGTCATTAAATACCTGAACTCACACACACGTCTTGTCCCCTTTTTGAATCATCCAGGAAATGAGAGTGGATCCATGCAAATCACCAGGTTATTTCTGATAGAAAAACCTAATAGTCCAACCATAGGAAGCTGGTTAAATAAATTATGGTATATCTATCCATTTTGAAATATTTAATGACACAAAAGTATTCACAATATATCATTTGCAAAGTTTATGAACCTATATGTAAATACATGCATAGACACATACGTAGACGCACACTGGAAGTCTGTATACCAAATATGGGATATTTAATTGTCGTTCCTTCTGTTTATCTATATTTTGTAAGTTTTCTAAAATGAATTCTCATGACAGCTGGATTAAGGAAAACAATAAACCGACGTTATTATGTTTAATAATATCAAGGACTCAACTGAGAACTGGATGCAGCCTGGTGGTTCCTGGGCAGGACCCTGTCCCACACCAGCTCCCACCCACCCACTTCCTCCTGCCCCTGGGCTTCTGGGGCCTTGAAAGCCACAGCCAGTCTCTATGGGGCATTGGCGGGGGAAGGGAGGGAGCTTCTGATGCTCCTGGGCGGGGAGTGGGGGGATGATCCCCCAGTGTCTCCTGAGCCCCCAGTTCTCACTACACACCCGTCAGTCTTTGCAGTATGAATAGATGAGTTTACTGTGGGTTGAATAGGTGTAAGTGAGCTGGCAGTCACCTTATCACCATAACACAATAGTTTCTATGGAATACATTCCAGGTTCCAAAAAAACTGACTTATTAGCAACTTTTGGCAGCTAACATACATGTAAATTGGGAACTGCCCATTTATGACTTTTGGCAATTTGGGATTCAGGATTCCTGGAGGAGAGCTGCCCTCAAAGGTTCCACCGCCCGTGACCACCTCTTGCTACTGGCCCCGCGGCTGTAAAGCAGATCCACGCTGCGTTACGTGGGGGCCTGTTAACTCTGCCCTCATCTCCACCTCGATGGAAACAACTTATTGCAACAATGATGACGTCACGTGACCCCCTTCGGGGCTGCTGTCTCAGGAGGGCTTGTGCCCTGACCAGCAAAGCCTGCCCTAAGGTCACCGCCTGTCAGGGAGCAGGGGACCCCGGTCCCTGCCCACCTCTGCCCACCTGCAGGGCTGTGACATTCACCTCCAACTGCAGCTCTCTGAGACACCCCCCACCTCCCCCAAGGGGCTCCTGCAGGACCACTCACCCACATGAAAACAATCAAATTTTTCTTTTTTCTCCAAAGAAGGTGAATGTGGAAAGGAAAGGTGGATAGCGGTGTGAAGTGAAAAGGGCGGAGACCAGAGGTCTGTGAGTGGGAGGTTCTGCTGCTGCAAGTGTCTGGCCTGGCCCTGTGCCTTCACCACATAGGTTGTATTCTTCCCAGTTGACTGTTAGTTAGCTGATCAAACCGCTGATCTTAATTTCTGTCATTGTTTGAGAATGAATAAACCTATACCTACCCATCATTATCCTAAGAAAACCCCATTTTCTCCAAAGAAGGAAAGGAGTAATTATTCGGTTCCTGAAGAAGGAATCCCTGAGGTCCCCCTAGGTGTGAACATGTCTCCCACACCTGGTTGACAAGGACTCATGAAGAGGAGAGCCCAGGTCAAATCAGGGCCCAGGAACAGGCCTCTAGACCATGGAGCCAGCAAACTATGGCCCAAGGGCCTCTCTGTAAATAAAGTTTATCAACACACAGACGCCCTCATTTGTTGGCTATTGTCTATGGCTGCTTTACATGCTACAAAGGCAGAGTTAAGTGCTACAAAGACAGAGGCCATGCAGCCTGCAAAGTCTAAAATATTTACTGCCCGGCCCTTTACAGAAAAAGTGTGCCAACCCCTGCTCTAGGCAGTGGAGCCATCCTTTGCCCCGGGCACAGTCCCCAAAGAGCCGTCCCAGCACCCACATCAGTTTAGGGGAGAAACAAGTGTGAGAGAGCCAAGGACAATTGAAGATCTTCAGTAAAAGAGAAGGCATCTCAAAGAATTACATAAATTCATAAGCATATATATAATTACATGTACAAAATTATGATCCTACTGTAAAGTTTTCACCAGGACCTAAATCGAGTACATCTGTTACAAGCCAGTAGCATCATAAAGATTATAGTAAGAATAATAAGCCACCTTAGTTTCTAGAGTGACTCCTTGTAGCAAGTTCAGAACACTTTCTTCTACTCTTTCATCCACTGTCACAGCATATACGAGAGCTGTTAGACTTCGTCCAACAGGTGAGAAAGCAGATTAAGCTACAACAAAATTGGATTTGAGGTTTCTTAACTTCAGGCGACCATATAGTTTTTCATTTAATAAGCCTTTTTGTGAGTGAATGGGGGTATAATTAATGATTACATTCAGGCAACAGATGTAAACCAGAACTGTCCCCAGCACACAATTATTCTCACTTAAAAAACTGTAGTCCAGAGAGAAACTGGAATGAGGAAACTTCAGTGTATATGATTTTCAGCAAGTCAAATACCACCAACCAATTTCTTGGGACTTTGGAATGTAGAAAACAGAAAAAAAGAGGTGGTTATTCAGAAACCTCACAGGCCCAGAATCCTAGGAAATGTCTGAGCTGCCCAGTTCCAGGCCTGAGGCCACAAAGCAATTAGCCCATCAACTTGGCACTGGAATTTCCAAAGCAGGAAGACTTCTGAGGCGGAAAGCGGGGGAGGCCGGGGAAGGGAAGCAATATCTGTTAGCCAGAGGCACTCTGAAATCCAGCAGGGGGGCGAGGAAGGGGGCAGGTCCACAGCTGCAAGCTTATATTCTTGGCAGTGGGGTGGTACCAGCCTTTGTTGGCTATTTATCTTTGTATCTCTTCCTGTCACACAGGAGACATTCCATAAATGTTTGATGAATGAACGATTGGTTGAATGTATTTCCTTGAAAGGGACTTAAGCAACAGAATTACCAGGTTCAATATTGGAAGAGCATTTGTAGTCATACACCAAGGCTTCAGAAGCCTCCACAACTTGTACTATTTTCCTCTGCATTAGTCCAGATAACTCTCCCAAGTCCTGTAAAATCAGGATAATAGTAATGTGTATACAATTATATTATGGAGTTGATGTGATGACTAAAAGAGTTAATATATGTAAAATGCTTAGAATAATACCTGCCTCATAGTAAGCATTGTATAAGTGGAGGTGAAGGTGGAGGTGGCAGAGGTGGTAAAGGTGGTGGTGATGGAGGTGGTAGAGGTGATGGTGATAGAGGTAGTAAAGGTGATAGAGGTGGTGATGGAGGTGGTAGAGGTGATGGTGGTGGAGGTGGTAGAGGTGATGATGGTGGTGATGGAGGTGGTAGAGGTGATGGTGCTGGTGATGGATAATTTGAAACAGTCTAACATACATGCAGCTGGAGTTCCAGGAGTGAATAGAAAGAATAAGACGGAAGAAATATCTAAAGACATGATGCCCAAGAATTTCTAAAATGATTGAAGAACCACAGATCCAAGAAGCTCAGAGAACCCCAGGCAGGATCAACACAAAGAAAAATACACCTGACACATCCTAGTCAAACTGCTGAAAATGAAACCAAGCTTTTCTGTGTCCCCTGTTTCTTATTTGCAGGAAAAAGCCTTCAGACTCCTAGACCTCCCTGAATACCAAAAGGCAGATTCAAACAGTTGCTAATCAAGGATTTAAGGGGAAGCAGAAACAAAGGAGGAACAGTCAAGAAACAATAGTGCAGCAGTTAAAGCAGGATCCTGGTTCCTCTTCAAGGAATATATATAACAATATCTTTGAGTTCTTCTGCAGGAACTAAGGCCCTCACCCAGGTGAAGGATGGTAACTTCAGGCTGAGCACAAGATTCCTGGAGCCCCACCCTGTTACCTCATTAACAACCAATCAGAAAAAAGTCACATACCCTACAGCCTTCACCCCAAATTCTGCCTATAAAAACTTCTCTCCAAAAAGCATCAGGGAGCTCAGGTTTTTTTGAGTACGAGCCACCCATTCACCTTCCTCAGCCCTGCAGTAAACCTTTCTCTGCTCCAAACTCTGATGTTTCAGTTTTTTGGCCTCACTGTGCCTCAAGCACATGAACTTGCATTCGGTAACAAAAATTCAAAGATAAAGAACAAAATCGTGAAGGCAGCTAGGGAAAGAAATTACTTATATAAGGTAAGAAATGATAAAAATTATAGCTGCCTTCCTGAGAAACCATGGAAGCCAGAAGACAAAGTGTAACAGGGAAGGGCAAAATCTGACTCCATGTTGGATCTGTTTCTTTTACTTTAACCTTTGCTTTTTATTGCTTTTGTCATTCTAATCACTAAAAGGATGCTGTCTATAGCCGTAAGCATACGTAATGGCCTGCCACAAGGAACCCAGCCCACCTGTGAATGGCTGCAGAAAAGAAGAAATGAACACATCCCCTCCCTGATGCGGGCCAAGCCAGGAGATATCTTGCAAGATTAATGGCCTTTTTACTTTACTTCCTCACCTCCTCCCCCTCTCTGTTGTATAAGAGAAACTGGCATCCAGACCCCAATAAGATAGTTATTGGGGACACTAGTCCTCCATCTTCTCAGTCTGCCGGCTTTCTGAATAAAGTCATATTCCTTGCTTTACCACCTCGCCTGTTGTGCAACAAGCAGAGTGAGCTTGGACTTGGTAACAAGATGAAATACATCTTTACAAGAATGAAAGAAAAAGCTTGTCAACCTAGAATTCTATACCAAGCAAAAATGTCTTTCAAAAATGAAGGCAAATTAAAGATTTTTTCAGATAAACAAAGGCTGAGATGATGTATTATTGGCATACCTGCTGTACAAGAAATGCTGAATTTCTTCAGGCAGAAGGAAAATGATACCAAAGGGAATTTGGGATCTCAAGGAAAAAAAAAAAAAAGTAAGAAGAGTGACAGATAGGGTAAATATGTGGATAATTTTTTTTTTTAATCTACTTCTTTAAGACATAAGTTTTGACTATTTAAAGCAGAGGTTACAAACTATAGCCCACAGGTCAAAACCTGTCTGCTGCCTGTATTTGTACATAAAGTTTTATTGGAAAACAGTCATGCTCATTTATTTACTTCTTACGGTTGCTTTTGTGCTACAATGGCAGTGTTAGATAGTTGCAATAGAGACTATACAGCCCTCAAAGCCTAAAATATTTACTATCTGGCTCTTTACAGAAAAAGTTTGCCAACCCTGGTCTACAGCAAAAAAACTCCAAAGGATTATGGGATTTATAACATATGTGGACATAAAATGCATAGCAGTAATAACAGAAAGGATGGAAGGCAGAAATGGACTGTTGTATGATTCTTATTGTAGACCCTAAAGAAACCACCAAAGAATAATAATAAAACAAACCCTTGGAAACTGTGTGAGATAATATTTGTTGTTTCAAACTGCTATATCCTGGGGTAAATTGTTGCACGGCAAGATGACTAATGCAAGAGAAAGTTCAGCGTGCTGCCAGGGAGTGAAGAGGATGCTGAGCCCAAACGCTGGCGGGGACGTGACAGGACACGACTGCCCGCCTGGTACCAGAAGCCAGGCCACCCCCTCTGCCCATTAGCATCAGATCAGTGTCAAGACAAGGGTAAGTCTTGCTGAGCAAATGCTGGGCAGCCTCATGTCCGGCCCCAGCTTCTCCCACCGGCTCTGGCCTCGCTGGTTCCAAGTCTACCCCCATCACCCTGCTCCCTTCACTCCCTCCCTCCAGCCTCTCCCCAGTTCCTTCCCCACTTGCACGTGGTCCTTGGCTTCCTAGTTCTACACGTGCTCACCTGACTCCTCACCAGTCACGTGGGCTGTCACATCTCCCGGCGTGTTGGTTGGCAACTCCCCACCAGGGAGCCGTACACCCCAGAGGATGGAGGGCCACCAGGGTTCCAGGGAGGATCTCGAGGTTGCCTGAGAGCCCAGGGGATGAGCAGGTGGGGATGCAGTATCTTCTGAACCATGAGAGCTGATCTCGTCACCCACGCCAGGACCCATGGGTGGAGACCAGAAATGTTGGCATTGCTGCAAAGGGGTCTGTTTACCTCAGACAGCCCTTCACTGTTGTTGTAAGACAACGACAGAGGAGGGGAACTCCTTGTTGCTCTTTGGGTAAGAGAAGCATCTCTTTATTTCTTAGTAGTGACAGACATTGAGAGACACAGGAAGGGAAGTCTCTGGCACACGTGCTCCCTCCCACAAATCTTCAGTCTCCTGGAGACAGCTCTTGCCACCCATGCACAACCAGAGGACATTATTTGGAAGTCCTAGTAACTGTCTGCAGTAACTGTCACGCAGGGATTTCTGCCATCATCCCTTATGATAAATGGAGCTTCCTATCAAAAAGTTATATGCACCTTAATGTCCATAGCAGCACTACTCACAATAGCCAAGATGTGGAAACAACCTAAATGTCCATTAACAGATCAATGGATACAGAAGATGTGGTACATACCTACAATGGAATATTACTCAGCCATAAAAAAGAATGAAATAATGCCTTTCCCAGAAACATGAATGGACCTAGAGATGATCATACTAAGTGAAGTTAAGTCAGAAAGAGAAAGACAAATACCACATGATATCACTTATATGTGGAATCTAAAATATGACATGAACTTATCTATGAAAAAGAAACAGACTCACAGACATAGAGAACAGATTTGTGGTTGCCAAGGGGGAGGGAGGGTGGGAGAGGGAAGGATTGGGAGTTTGGGATTAGCAGATGCAAACTATTATATAGAGAACACATAAACAACAAGGTCCTACTGTATAGCACAGGGAACTATATTCAATATCCTGTGATAAACCACAATGGAAACGAATATAAAAAAGAATGTATATATAATATGTATAACCAAATCACTTTGCTGTACAGCAGAAATTAACACAACATTATAAATCAAAAAAATTTAGAACAAACAGAGCTTCCTATAGGCAAGGCCGTGTTTTCTAACAGCCATGTCACTTTCACAAAGTACTACAGTATACATCCCTCTGCCCTTTTTCTTCAAGCTTCCTAAAACTACATTAGGACCAGCTTCTGTAGCCCATGCATTTAGTTAGTCAAAATGATTTGTTAAGCCCATTGATTCCTGAGAGTTCAGGTTTTATGAACAGGAGTCAACAGACATTGGGCTATGGCAGATCAGGATAAGAGCCATCCTGCCAAATGACCTGGAAATTGGTGAGTTTGTAGGGCTCCCTCACCCCCATCTGTGAAGCAGGCAGAAATCAAGCTGAGTTTGGGGCCAACACTGTCCTCCTGTCCAGGCTGTGGGGCTGCCGTACAGATGAGGGACCTCAGCAGTGGGGTCAGACCTCCCTCAGCAGCCACTCAGGCCCTAAGTCTAGAAGGAACACCAAGAAATTAGAGGGGAAACGAAGTGCTTTTCTTCACCAAAGTGCGGCGTTAAAGTTTTAGTGTATCCATTCCAAAAGCAAAAAGTGTAGCGATTATCTATTCTGTGTCTGGCATTGCTGGGTGCCAGACCTGCAGAAAAGAGTACCCTGTATTACAGCCCTGAAGGAACTGACTCTCTGCTTGGGATAAGCATTACAGGGCTACCAAAGACTAGGGATGCCTGTTTTGTAGGGCAGAGGACATTCAAGCTGGACTTTGAGGGATGCATAGGAGTTTGCCAGGAATAGAAAAGGGCAGCAAAGCCCCGGAGAGGTGAGCAGGTGTGGCAGGTTTGGGGATTTGAGTGGAGTAACCAGAACATAATGGGGGTTGCTATCACATGAGGCAGGAAAGGGAAGGGCCAGATTATGACAATTTTAGGCACCATGCTAAGCAGCTTGTGTTTCACCCTTTTTTGATAGTCTGGCATTTAGTCTGATCACAAAATAAAGATCTCCTGATGCTTCACTAGAGCTTTGCTTCTAAGCTTCATCTGTTCTCTTAAGGATGAAAAGTGGCTTTCTTCACTCATTTCTTCTCTTTCATTTTTCATTTCTTTAACCTCTAGTGAAGGTTAAAGGTTTTATACAAATCTGAATACTCACGGCTATTGTTATGCAGGGGAAGCCCAAAGGCACTGCAAAACACAGCAGAGAGGCCAGTTTCCAGGGGACAAAAGGAATTGTGTTAGATCTGACCGCGGGGCTCTGGCACCAGGGGCAGCTGGGAGGGAGATAAAAGTGCAGAGTCAGAAACTGAGCTGAAATCAATGCTAATATCAGCAGGGAGCCCAGCTGCATGGTCTCCACAACGTGTCCCCCACGATGCAGAGTCTATACATCCACTCAATGCACAGTAAGTAATGCCACGCTTCACAACCCCCTTCCTCTCCCTCTCTCCACTCATCCACGTCGGCTGTAACACCAGCTGTATACGGCAGCCTCCACATTGTATTTCTCTGACTTGACCTCACTTGACTCGTGCATCCACCTACCTACTCAGCACTTGACAGATCCTGGTCTCCGCATCCCTCATGTGGCAGATTCTACTTCCCAGAGATAAGCGCCAGGGTATTCCCCATTCCATACGCTCCTCTACAACGTGATGCTGACACCCTCCCACGGAGAGCCGGGTCTGTGCCCCCTCCCCCTGAACCTGGCCGACCTTTGTGACTCCCTCAAGCAATAGGGGACAGTAGAAATGAGCTGAGGGGCTTCCGGGGCTGGGGCCTAACATGCCATGTGCTTCCACCTTGTCTGGGGAGACTCAGTCTTGAAGCCCGGCCCCCAGGCTGTGAGGGAGGTGGGATGTGGGGTTTCTGGCCAAAGGTCCAAGCTGAGGGTCCTGCTGACAGCCAACATCAACAGCAGGCACGTGCACAGAGCCAGAGCCTCAGATGGTCCAGCCAGCGTGTGAGCCGCCGCGGCCACTAGGTCCCCTCTGAGCTCTGCCCTCACAGGCAAACCTGTGAGCAGAACTGACTTTGGGATGGTCTGTCCCTCAGTGATAGACAGCTGGAACCTCCAACCTGCGCCCCCCCCACCCCACGCAGGCTCCCTTTCTCAGGTAATAGAACCGTCCTTTACCCCACAGCTCAGGCCAGTACCGGATGCACTGTTGGCTCACTTCTCACGTCTCAGATCCAGTTACAGTCGATTCTACCTTCAAAATACACCCAGAGTTCATCCACTTCCCATGGCTTCATTGCCCCACCCCCAAGCCGCCATCATCTCGGGGGACGGTGGCAATAGCCCCCGCTCTCCAGCACGCGGGGCCACCCTCCCTTCTTCCACTGGACACATCACTCCTGGCATATTCCACATTTACTTATTAATTCCCTCAAGTTCTGTCTGGAGACAGGAGGCAGGAACGTGGCTTTGTCCACTGCTGCAGCCCCAGGAACAGAGCGGAGCCCGGAATTGGTGGGCCTACAGCGAATGTTTGCTAACCAGGTGAATGAACAGAACCAGCAGCAAAGGGCGCTGTCAGCACAGATGTGAGTGAAGCAGAGGAGCCCACCTTTGTGTCTGCCTCCTTAGCGCAGACTTTTTTTTTTTTTTTTTACTGGACAACACAACCCAGACTGACTTCTTTCTAAGATGTGGCCTTGGACCAGCCACATCTCAGCTCCGAGATTTCCCTTTTCTCCAAAATGGGAATACTAAAACCCGGTCCTTGCAGGGGCCTTTGAAGGATGAGAAAGAGTATGAAAGTCCCTGCCACACAGAAGACACTCAGTATGATGTTAGCATTCTTGTTGTTGTGAAAAGTAAATTGGAGTCAGATTAGGATGTGCTGAGGGGTTTTTATCCTGGGCACTGGGAGTCATGAAAGTATTTTAAACAGGGAGTTACACAGTTAGATTTGTGTTTCACAGAGCTCTCTGTGGACCTTGAAGCCTCCTGAAACTCTCTAGGACATTCTGTGTACATGGATTATGTACCTCACTGGAGGGAGGGTCCATAGGTCTCTTTAGGTCTCAGTGAGTCTGCAGGCCCATAAAGGTCAAGAACCACTGGGAAGGGAAGAAGGTGGTGAGGTAGGCAGGAAGGGGCAGTGGGAGGGATGAGGAGGTGCCATGTCATGAAAACATTCAAGCAGACCTCCGGAGAGGACCATAGTGAGGACCTGAGGCCTCAGGCCAGCAGCCGTGTGAGGGCACCATCCTGGAAGTGCGCCCACAACCCCAGTCTAAACTTCGGGTGGTGCAGCCTCACAAGAGACCCCAGACCAGAAGCACCTAGTTAAACTTCTCCGGGTTCCTGAGCCACAGAAACGGTGTGCAGTAATACAGAGTTATTGTACTCAGACCCTAGTTCTGGTGTAATTTGTCACAGAGCAATAAATGACAGATTCCTTTAACTTTCTCCAACTCTCCTGGGCATCAGTGCCTTTGGCTCACTCGATGATCCAGTTTCCATGATATTCTCCTTTATGATGTTTCCCTACGTGGACCAAGGCAAACCGACATCAGAGTCTAGCTAGCTCTTAGCCTCTGCACTGCACAACATCCCAGCTTCCCTTGCATAATAATGTAACACTTGCACAGAGCTCTACAGCTTACAAAATGCAGGATCACACTTCATCCTCATGGGAACCTTGGGGTAAGGAAACGCTTTTGCATTTCTCCATTTTGTAGTTTAAAATAATGAGGCGCAAAGAAACTGAAGTGATTTGCCCAAGGTCACAGAGGTAGTGCGTGGTAGCTGGAATTCCAGACAGGTCTTCTGACTCCAAATCCCCGCCTCTCTCTATTAGTTTGCTGGGGCTGCCATAACAAAATAGGGCAAATGGAGTGGCTTAAAACAGTAGAACTGTATTCGCTCACAGATCCAGAGGCTGGAAGTCCAAAATGAAGGCGTCAGCAAAGTCCTTCTGGAGGCCCTGAGGGAAGATGTGCTCCACACCCTCCCCCAGCTGCTGGTGTTGGTGGCAGTCTTGACCACAAGTCCCCTGGTTTGTGGCTGCACCATCTAATCTCTGCCGCCATCCTCATGTGGCCTTCTCTCCTGGTGTGTCTCTCTCCTCTTCTTATGAGGGCAGCAATGTTATTGGATTAAGAGCCCACCCTGAAGACCTGATCTTAACTTACTTCTTAGCTACATCTGCAAAGATCCTGTGTTCAAATAAGGTCCCGTTCACAGGTACCAGGAATTAGGTCTTCATCATATCTTTTGGGGGGACACGGATTAACCCAGAAAACCTTCATAAATTACATTCTTCCCTAGTAGATAATCCATAGACAATCATCCAACTGGGCCTAAACTGGGAATTCCTGGGGTTGTCCTTACTTGGCCCCAAAGTGCAGCCTGGGGCTCAAGCAGCCTGGGAGAGTCCACAAAGTGCCCACCAGGGGGCACCACTTGACCAGACAATAACTCCAAAATACCTATGGGTTTATTGAATTCCTTCATGAATTGTTTCTCAACTTTATTTCTTAAATTATGATCTTCAAATTTGCTGGGCCAGAGAGATTCCAGGATTTACTGGTTTTCCAATCACAGATTTCTGAGCAGCTTTGAAACTCATTGCACCCACGCTTGCAGCCATGGACTTGGAACCACCCTGCGCTGGTAGGTTCTTCAGGCAGACAGTGGGTCTCCTCGGTCCTTAAACTGGGCACTCCCGTGGGATAAGCTCAGTTAGAGGAGCCAGGAGCCCCCACTGATTCTGAGATTCAAGTGAACAGAAAAATACGTGGAGGAGTAGGGTGTCTGTCCCTCCAGGACTGGCTCAAGCTCCTGTCTCGCTAAGGTAATTTCAACTCTCAGCAAAGTTGCCCAAGAGAAGTCTGCTTTGGCCACCACTTCCCCATGGGCCCCGTCTCTCTATCCTCCTTCCTGCTCAGACTCACGTCCCACAAGCTTGCCCCCAAACCCACTGCACACTGGTTCCCAAAGAGCCCTCAAGTTCCAAGACCACGTCTCCCACAAACAGAATCTCCAGTTCCCTGAAGGTCATTAGTTATGAAAGGTCCCTCTTTACTCACACTCAAAGTGAAACTCGTAAGCTGACTGAGAAGGGGCAGAAGGAAACCCACAGAAGCCTCGGAATAAGCACCCCTGAGCCCTGGACCTGGGTGGCTCGCCCATCCTGGGGACGCTGGTATGCGGCCTCGGCACTGACTGCGGGCTCCCCTGGGACGGTTTAAAGGCTCGTCATCATCTCCGTGGCCATGTTTACTGTTTCCACACAGGTGGTTCCAGTTTCCACTCATCCACTCACTCATCCCACACATATTTGGGGGCATCTGAAAAGTGCCCCAGTGCTCTGACTGGGTCAGAGGCTCCAGACTCCCTTCCAGGCTGACGCTGGGCCATCGCTCAATCATGGGGTCAGGAGAGTAAAAGAAAGAAAAAAACCGAAGAAATCGGGATTTAAGAAGGAAATGGGGATTAACCAAGATGGCGGAGTAGAAGGACGTGCTCTCTCTCCCTCTTGCAAGAGCACCAGAATCACAACTGGCTGCTGGACAATCATTGACAGGAAGACCCTGGACTTCACCAAGGAGGATACCCCACGTCCAAGGACAGAGGAGAAGCCACAGTGAGACGGTAGGAGGGGCGCAATCAGAGTAAAATCTAATCCCATAACTGCTGGGTGGGTGACTCACAGACTGGCGAACACTTATACCACAGAAGTCCACCCACTGGAGTGAAGGTTCTGAGCCCCACGTCAGGCTTCCCAACCTGGGGGTCCGGCAACAGGAGGAGGAATTCTTAGAGAATCAGACTTTGAAGCCTAGTGGGAATTGATTGCAGGACTTTGACAGGACTGGGGGAAACAGAGACCCCACTCTTGGAGGGCACACACAAAGTAGTGTGTGCATCGGGACCCAGGGGAAGGAGCAGTGACCCTGGGGGAGACTGAACCAGACCCAACTGCTGGTGTTGGGGGGTCGCCTGCAGAGGCGGGGGGTGGCTCTGTTTCACTGTGGGGACAAGGACTCTGGCAGCGGAGGTTCTGGGAAGTGCTCCTTGGCGTGAGCCCTCTCAGAGTCTGCCATTAACCCCACCAAAGAGCCCAGGTAGGCTCCAGTGTTGGGTTGCCTCAGGCAAAACAACCAACAGGGAGGGAACCCAGCCCCACCCATCAACAGTCAAGTGGATTAAAGTTTTACTGAGCTCTGACCGCCACAGCAACAGTCAGCTCTGCCCACCACCAGAGCCTACCATCAAGCCTCTTAGATAGCCTCAACCACCAGAGGGCAGACAACAGAAGCAAGAAAAACTACAATCCTGCAGCCTGTGGACCAAAAACCACAGTTACAGAAAGATAGAGAAGATGAAAAGGCAGAGGGCTATGTACCAGATGAAGGAACAAGAAAAAAAACCCAGAAAAACAACTAAATGAAGTGGAGATAGGCAGCCTTCCAGAAAAAGAATTCAGAATAATGATAGTGAAGATGATCCAGGACCTCGGAATAAGAATGGAGGCAAAGATTGAGAAAATGCAAGAAATGATTAACAAAGACCTAGAAGAATTAAAGAACAAACAAACAGAAATGACCAATACAATAACTGAAATGAAAACTACACTAGAAGGAATCAATAGCAGAATAACTGAGGCAGAAGAACGGATAAGTGACCTGGAAGACAGAATGGTGGAATTCACTGCTGCGGAACAGACTAAAGAAAAAAGAATGAAAAGAAATGAAGACAGCCTAAGAGACCTCTGGGACAACATTAAATGCAACAACATTCGCATTATAGGGGTCCCAGAAGGAGAAGAGAGAGAGAAAGGACCAGAGAAAATATTTGAAGAGATTATAGTCGAAAACTTCCTTAACATGGGAAAGGAAATAGCCACCCAAGTCCAGGAAGTGCAGAGAGTCCCATACAGAATAAACCCAAGGAGAAACACGCCGAGACACATAGTAATCAAAGTGGCAAAAATTAAAGACAAAGAAAAATTATTGAAAGCAACAAGGGAAAAACGACAAATAACATACAAGGGAACTCCCATAAGGTTAACAGCTGATTTCTCAGCAGAAACTCTGCAAGCCAGAAGGGAGTGGCATGATATACTTAAAGTGATGAAAGGGAAGAACCTACAACCAAGATTACTCTACCCGGCAAGGATCTCATTTAGATTTGATGGAGAAATCAAAAGCTTTACAGACAAGCAAAAGCTAAGAGAATTCAGCACCACCAAACCAGCTCTACAACAAATGCTAAAGGAACTTCTCTAAGTGGGAAACACAAGAGAAGAAAGGGACCTACAAAAACAAACCCAAAACAATTAAGAAAATGGTCATAGGAACATACATATCGATAATTACCTTAAACGTGAATGGATTAAATGCCCCAACCAAAAGACATAGACTGGCTGAATGGATACAAAAACAAGACCCATATATATGCTGTCTACAAGAGACCCACTTTAGACCTAGGGACACATACAGACTGAAAGTGAGGGGATGGAAAAAGATATTCCATGCAAAGGGAAATCAAAAGAAAGCTGGAGTAGCTATACTCATATCAGATAAAATAGACTTTAAAATAAAGAATGTTACAAGAGACAAGGAAGGACACTACATAATGATCAAGGGATCAATCCAAGAAGAAGATATAACAATTATAAATATATATGCACCCAACATAGGAGCACCTCAATACATAAGGCAACTGCTAACAGCTATAAAAGAGGAAATCGACAGTAACACAATAATAGTGGGGGACTTTAACACCTCACTTACACCAATGGACAGATCATCCAAAATGAAAATAAATAAGGAAACAGAAGCTTTCAATGACACAATAGACCAGACAGATTTAATTGATATATATAAGACATTCCATCCAAAAACAGCAGATTACACGTTCTTCTCAAGTGCACATGGAACATTCTCCAGGATAGATCACATCTTGGGTCACAAATCAAGCCTCAGTAAATTTAAGAAAATTGAAATCATATCAAGCATCTTTTCTGACCACAATGCTATGAGATTAGAAATGAATTACAGGGAAAAAAACGTAAAAAAGACAAACACATGGAGGCTAAACAATACGTTACTAAATAACCAAGAGATCACTGAAGAAATCAAAGAGGAAATAAAAAAATACCTAGAGACAAATGACAATGAAAACACGACAACCCAAAACCTATGGGATGCAGCGAAAGCAGTTCTAAGAGGGAAGTTTATAGCTATACAAGCCTACCTAAAGAAACAAGAAAAATCTCAAGTAAACAATCTAACCTTACACCTAAAGAAACTAGAGAAAGAAGAACAAACAAAACCCAAAGTTAGCAGAAGGAAAGAAATCATAAAGATCAGAGCAGAAATAAATGAAATAGAAACAAAGAAAACAATAGCAAAGATCAATAAAACTAAAAGTTGGTTCTTTGAGAAGATAAACAAAATTGATAAGCCATTAGCCAGACTCATCAAGAAAAAGAGGGAGAGGACTCAAATCAATAAAATCTGAAATGAAAAAGGAGAAGTTACAACAGACACCGCAGAAATACAAAGCATCCTAAGAGACTACTACAAGCAACTTTATGCCAATAAAATGGACAACCTGGAAGAAATGGACAAATTCTTAGAAAGGTATAACCTTCCAAGACTGAACCAGGAAGAAACAGAAAATATGAACAGACCAATCACAAGTAATGAAATTGAAACTGTGATTAAAAATCTTCCAACAAACAAAAGTCCAGGACCAGATGGCTTCACAGGTGAATTCTATCAAACATTTAGAGAAGAGCTAACACCTATCCTGCTCAAACTCTTCCCAAAAATTGCAGAGGAAGGAACACTCCCAAACTCATTCTATGAGGCCACCATCACCCTGATACCAAAACCAGACAAAGACACTACAAAAAAAGAAAATTACAGACCAATATCACTGATGAATATAGATGCAAAAATCCTCAACAGAATACTAGCAAACAGAATCCAACAACACATTAAAAGGATCATACACCACGATCAAGTGGGATTTATCCCAGGGATGCAAGGATTCTTCAATATATGCAAATCAATCAGTGTGATACACCATATTAACAAATTGAAGAATAAAAACCATATGATCATCTCAATAGATGCAGAAAAAGCTTTTGACAAAATTCAACACCATTTATGATAAAAACTCTCCAGAAAGTGGGCATAGAGGGAACCTACCTCAACATAATAAGGGCCATATATGACAAACCCACAGCAAACATCATTCTCAATGGTGAAAAACTGAAAGCATTTCCTCTAAGATCAGGAATGAGACAAGGATGTCCACTCTCACCACTATTATTCAACATAGTTCTGGAAGTCCTAGGCACGGCAATCAGAGAAGAAAAAGAAATAAAAGGAATACAAATTGGAAAAGAAGAAGTAAAACTGTCACTGTTTGCGGATGACATGATACTATACATAGAGAATCCTAAAACTGCCACCAGAAAACTGCTAGAGCTAATTAATGAATATGGTAACGTTGCAGGATACAAAATTAATGCACAGAAATCTCTTGCATTCCTATACACTAATGATGAAAAATCTGAAAGAGAAATTATGGAAACACTCCCATTTACCATTGCAACAAAAAGAATAAAATACCTAGGAATAAACCTACCTAGGGAGACAAAAGACCTGTATGCAGAAAACTATAAGACACTGATGAAAGAAATTAAAGATGATACCAACAGATGGAGAGATATACCATGTTCTTGGATTGGAAGAATCAACATTTTGAAAATGAGTATACTACCCAAAGCAATCTACAGATTCAATGCAATCCCTATCAAATTACCAATGGCATTTTTTACAGAGCTAGAACAAATCATCTTAAAATTTGTATGGAGACACAAAAGACCCCGAATAGCCAAAGCAGTCTTGAGGCAAAAAAATGGAGCTGGAGGAATCAGACTCCCTGACTTCAGACTATACTACAAAGCTACAGTAATCAGGACAATATGGTACTGGCACCAAAACAGAAACATAGATCAATGGAACAAGATAGAAAGCCCAGAGATTAACCCACGCACCTTTGGTCAACTAATCTATGACAAAGGAGGCAAAGATATACAATGGAGAAAAGACAGTCTCTTCAATAAGTGGTGCTGGGAAAACTGGACAGCTACATGTAAAAGAATGAAATTAGAATACTCCCTAACACCATACACAAAAATAAACTCAAAATGGATTAGAGACCTAAATATAAGACTGGACACTATAAAACTCTTAGAGGAAAACATAGGAAGAACACTCTTTGACATAAATCACAGCAAGATCTTTTTTGATCCACCTCCTAGAGTAATGGAAATAAAAACAAAAATAAACAAATGGGACCTAATGAAACTTCAAAGCTTTTGCACAGCAAGGAAACCATAAACAAGACGAAAAGACAACCCTCAGAATGGGAGAAAATATTTGCAAACGAATCAACGGACAAAGGATTAATCTCCAAAATATATAAACAGCTCATTCAGCTCAATATTAAAGAAACAAACACCCCAATCCAAAAATGGGCAGAAGACCTAAATAGACATTTCTCCAAAGAAGACATACAGACGGCCACGAAGCACACAAAAAGATGCTCAACATCACTAATTATTAGAGAAATGCAAATCAAAACTACAATGAGGTATCACCTCACTCCTGTTAGAATGGGCATCATCAGAAAATCTACAAACAACAAATGCTGGAGAGGGTGTGGAGAAAAGGGGACCCTCTTGCACTGTTGGTGGGAATGTAAATTGATACAGCCACTATGGAGAACCAATATGGAGGTTCCTTAAAAAACTAAAAATAGAATTACCATATGACCCAGCAATCCCACTACTGGGCATATACCCAGAGAAAACCGTAATTCAAAAAGACACATGCACCCGAATGTTCATTGCAGCACTATTTACAATAGCCAGGTCATGGAAGCAACCTAAATGCCCATCAACAGACGAATGGATAAAGAAGAAGTGGTACATATATACAATGGAATATTACTCAGCCATAAAAAGGAACGAAATTGAGTCATTTGTTGAGAAGTGGATGGATCTAGAGACTGTCATACAGAGTGAAGTAAGTCAGAAAGAGAAAAACAAATATCGTATATTAATGCATGTATGTGGAACCTAGAAAAATGGTACAGATGAGCCGGTTTGCAGGGCAGAAGTTGAGACACAGATGTAGAGAATGGACATATGGACACCAAGGGGGGAAAACTGCGGTGGGGTGGGGATGGTGGTGTGCTGAATTGGGCGATTGGGATTGACATGTATACACTGATGTGCATAAAATTGATGCCTAATAAGAACCTGCAGTATAAAAAAACAAACAAATAAAACAACTAATACTAAACTTTCATTGGGTTATTTTTATGGAAATATGTTAATATAAATGTTTCAGACATTACATGAAATTTCTAAAAATCTAAAAAAAAAAAATATATCATGATCTTCAACTTCAAGTCATTGCAATTTAACAAATGTTGCAGTGCTTACTACATGCAAGGCACTGTGCTAGCTGGTTAACTTCCCTCCTCCCCCACTCTCAGTGTTGTCAGAAATGTGTCAGACATGGTCCTTTTAAAAATCCATTGTTGCTTTTCACTTGCCTCTCAGAGAGTATTAAAGATATGAATCGTGAAAAAAAAAAAAAAGAAGACACTGATTTTCTGAGACAAACCTCTTGTACAAAATAAATTGAGAGATAATAAATCTCTATATAAAAATGATTGTACACACACACACTTATATGCCCACAAACACATATTTACCTTTCATTTTAAACAAATCACTAGGAAAATAAGGGTTGAAGGGAAAGTTCCTTGCTCCTTTACAAGGTAGGCAAATCAACATAGGGTAAAAATAATACCCCAAGTCACCTAATCTATTTTGGAATAGTAAAACCAAAAGAGATGAAGAATCAGTTTTATCTTGGGGAAGTTGTTTCTGATTTTAAAATGTAAGCACAATACACATGATGATAAAATGGACTTCTCAACTCAGAATAAATGAACTTTTATGAGTGTACATAACTCTAAAGTAATGATAATGAAGTAATTCAAATAAAGGGAAGGTTGGTGTGTGAGATGTCTCCAAAATTTTTCATAATATTTGGTTTTCCCTTTACTTAGGACTTCTTTTAAACAAGGTGAAAACTTAAGGTTTTCTGGCCTGTTTTGGACAAGTTGTTATGAATTTTAGCATCTCATCTTTAAATCTCTATTCTTGAACTCCAAATGTTTCCCTCGATTACAGTGTACAGTAATAAACAACTGCTACTCTCTGCTTGTTCCCACCCACTTGTACAAGTAAGTCTGTAGTATTTCAGGACCTCTGATTTGGTTTTCAAGAGGCTTTTTCTTGTCACTGGCTCTCCTCCATTTCTGCTGACCCAGGCTTCCAAGAGTGTGAGGGATAATGGGATACACTCTCCGAAGAGTTTGATGCCTCTCTTTTTATTTGTTTTGCTCATCACTGTATTAAAAACATAAAATTCTAACTGAGTAAATTTGAAGATCGAATTGGCTTTATTCAATGATTTATGAATCGGGCAGCATCCCATTGAGCAAGTAGAAAGGAGCTCTGCGGAGCTGTAAAAAATGCAAGAACTTTACAGGCAGGAGGGGGCAGAAAAGGGAAGTTTCTAGCTAAGAGTGGATTGTTTCAGGCAGGGTCACCTTCCTTTTGGGGGAAGGTGGGGGGTCACCCCTCTAGTGCTGACCAGGTAATTCCAGATCTGTTGGTGAAAGGTCCCATTCCTGAGAGAGGCTGAAACTGCAATTAGGTTAGCTATTAAGTCTTGGTTTGCTGACGTGGGACTTAGCACAAGTGACTCCATTTGGGGTTTGTTGTTTCTTTACTAACAACTGTATCTCATTCCTAGCTCTTAACCCCAGTACCTAGATACTTGCTGGTGAATGGATGACCAGACCAGTGAATTCAGAATTTCAGAGAAGTTCTTTATAATGAGAGACAGGCAGAGAAATGGCAGTTCTACCACCCAGTAAGTTTTGAACTCTTGCAGGTCTGATGCCCAAATCAAGCGTGGGAACGTGAACAGTGAGACTGAGTGAAAACACAGCAGTTCTTTGTGTTTCTGTTAGAGAAACACTGGTGGGAGACAGAGGACAAAGGAAGGAGACACAGGACTGGAGTGACCTCAGCTGGGGGCGGGGTTTCACAGTGTTGGGTGCTGCAGAGAGGTAGTCAGCAGGAGCAGGGGCTGTGTACATCATCAGAGGCATTTTTTATTTTATTTTATTGTTTTTATTGATGTATAGTTGATTTACAATCTTGTGCCAATCTGCTGTATGGCAAAGTGACTCAGTTATACACATATAGACATTCTTTTTTTATATTCTTTTCCATTACAGTTTATCACAGGATATTGACTCTAGTTCCCTGTGCTGTAGAGTAGGACCTTGTTGTTTATCCCTCCTATATATAATAGTTTACATCTGCTAATGCCGCACTCCCAGCCCTTCCCTCTCCCACCCCCCTCCTCCTTGGCAACCACAAGTCTGTCCTCTATGTCTGTGAGTCTGTTGCTGCTTCATAGATAGGTTCATTTGTGCCATACTTTAGATTCCACATGTAAGTGGTATCACATGGTATTTGTCTTTCTCTTTCTGACTTACTTCACTTAATAATCTCTAGTTGCATCCATGTTGCTGCAGTCATCAAAGGCATCTTAGAAGAGGCTCTGCTTGCCATAGCTCTGGCAGCGTTGCTTCCTACAGTGGAAAGAAGAATGTTGTTGATGGGAATTCCCAAAGTTAGGCTAAAGTGGGGGTGAAGTAACTTCTCTAGGTGAAGAGGTGATCTTTTTTTTTTTTTTTGATTTGTGTGTGTTTTATTATATATTAGTCTCTTAAATCAAATAGAAGACAAAAAGTGGAGCTACAAACCAAAGTTACAACAGTACTAGCTTTTCTTGTCGCCCGTCTGTCTACTTTTACCAGAGGTCTTTATTTCTTCATAAGGCTTTGAGCTACTGTCCAGGGTCCTTGACTCCAACCTGAAGAACTCCCTGTGGCAGGCGGGTCTGGTGGTTAAGAACTCTCTCAACTCTTGATTAACTGGGAATGTCTTGATTTCTCCCTCATTTTGGAAGAAAAGTTTTGCTAGATATAGGATTCTTGGTTGACGGTTTCTTTCCTTCAACACTTCAAGTACATTGAGTCATGCCATCTGGCCTCCGAGGCTCCTGATGAGAAATCTGCTCAATGACCTTCCTGGCAAACCTTCTCTCAGCTTCATAGACTTTCATAATGTACCGTATCATGTCTTATGCAACAGAACATTTTGTATAGTATCGTGAAGTCAGTAAAGTTGTAACGTTATTTTGAGACCAGAACTTAAGGAAAAGGAATTGAACATTTCAAGTGTAGACATTATGAGGTCTCTAAAATTATTACACATTTTCAAACTAGAAATAAAAAGGCCACTGAAGTATCCTGCAGATTTTTATTTATAACAAAGTGAATACCAATATCTAATAACACACGTAAAGATAAATTTCTTTGGGATCATTTTTCCTAAGTGTAAAGGGGCCTTGAACTCAAAAAGTGAGAAAACCACTGTGGTGTATCCCCAGCGGTGATGGGTCATTTCTTGCTCTGACCTCAGAGTGCACCATTGTGATGTACTTCACAAAGCCCTATGAAAGAGAAAGGTGGGCCCAGGTTTTTGGTCCTTAGAGCCCAGGAAGCTGCTTTTGGTGACCTGACGGCCTTGGACCTACAGTTAGCTTGTGTTTTCCTTGTTTCTGCCATTTTGTTGATTTTCGTTTCTCTTTTCTCTGCTCTTTTTTATTTGTGTCATTGTTCTTTGTACAGTTAGCATAGTGAGTATTGTTGGTGTAGTTAATACTTGATTAGCATAGTTAGTGTAGTTAGTACTAGTTAGCGCTGTTGGTACAGTTAGCGTAGTTAGCGTTGTTAGTAGAGACAGCACACTTAGCCCTGTTAGTACAATTAGCATTGTTATTTAGCGTAGTTAGCGTTGCTAGGTAGTGCTGTCAGTCAGTGTAGTTAGCAGATCACCAGGATGCAGGGCCTCACAGCCAAATCTGCTGGCAAGGCGGCTCATATTGATGACTTCGAGATCCTCCATACCATTGGTGAAGGCACCTTCGGTAAAGTGAAGTTGGCCCGGCACATTCTGACCGGGACACAGGTGGCTGTGAAGGTCATAAAGAAAAGGCGTCAGAGCTTCTCAAGTGTCCAGGCACTTTTCCAGGAAGTGTGCAGTCTGAAGGCTCTGAATCACCCCAACATTGTAAAACTGCTGGGGGTGATTGACACAGAGGAGACATTTTTCGTGGTGATGGAGTACCTCAGTGGGGGGGACATGTCCCGCTATTTGAAGACCCATGGCCGTATGACAGAGGCACAGGCCCGAGGCCCGTTCCAGCAGCTGGTCTCCGCCCTGCAGCACTGCCACCGGAGGGGCATCGTGCATCGGGACCTGAAGCCACTGAGCCTCCTCTTTGATTCCAACATGAATATCAAACTTACAGACTTTGGCCTCAGCAACAAGTGTGATGACATTGTCCAACTGGACACGATCTGCGGCACACGCCCTTATGCTGCCCCGGAACTCTTCCTGGGGCAGAGCTACAGCGGCCCTGCGGTGGACGTGTGGAGCTTGGGAGTAGTGCTGTACACCATGGTAACTGGGTCCCAGCCCTTTGTGGGAAAAGACTTCCAGGAGCTGCGGAAGCAAATCCTACAAGGGCAATACCCCATCCCACCTTATCTGTCTTTGAAGATAAGGGACCTGTTACAAAAAATGATTGCCCTCAACCCCAGTGACAGAGGCACCTTACCTGACCTCATGAGGCATCCATGGGTCAACATGGGCCAGAAGGAGCCACTCCAGCCACCCTGTGAAAAGGACCTGGAGGTGACAATGGTGAGGACTCCGGGCTTGACTTGCGACCAGATCCAGGACACTGGGACAGGCAGTGTGAGCTCCAAGAAACCCAAGGTGGAGGTCTCCATCATAACTCTGAAGCCCTTCTCTTGCGGGGACCTCTGTGGCAGTGAACTTGAGCCTTCTCCAAGCCCTGTGGTGTCCTCCCTGCAAACCAGGTGGCTCTACCACAGAAAAAATGTGCAGCTGCAGGAAGACCAGCAGGCAGGGCAGAAGACCGGTGAGTCTGCCTGTCCCCCACCCAGCCTGGAGGCGAGGACTGCCACCCCCAGCCCAGCCCCCCAGTGTGGCACTGGGACATCCACCTCCAGCAGCAGCAGGATTGGAGCCCCAGAGGGAAGCAGCTGCCCCCTGGGTGTGTCCAACACTGGAAGGTCCTCCCACGCTGGGCAGCCTGAGAGTGTGTCCTCATCCACTGTCTCTGGCCAGAGCCAGAAAAAGCAAGGGGTGGCTGGGAGAATCTGGAACTTTATTTTGAAACATCTTTGTTGCAAGCTGCCCAGCATGAGGCGTCATAATAAAGTGAGCCCATGTGAACCCCATGGATGACCGAGGCAGGAAGGTCAGGCCGCCGCGCTCCCTGGGGCCCAGTGCAGGGGAAGAGGAGTGTGTTCTCTGCACGGCCTTCAGAAGCATCGTATCCAAGACCCTGGCCAGCTCAGAGGATGGTCCGGAGCAGCCCGGGCGACCGAAAGCGAGGCCACCGTGGCTGCAGGTCTGCCCCTCAACCCCCACCTGGGTGAAACTTGAGAGACTGGACTGTCATTCCTGGGGCACGTCTCCCCTCCCCTACTCTTCTGTCTTCCGTGTTGGTGGGGGAGGGGGATAGTTCTTGTTCCAAGAACTCCTTGGTTCTTCCAATTCTAGTTAATAAACTTGATGCTCCAGAAAGAAAAAAAAAAAAAGGAAATGGACCATCTCAACAGAGGGGATCAGGGAAAGTCCCGAGTCAAGAGCCTCTTGAGAAAGATGAGAGAGTGAGGAGGGGGCCCTGCAACCCACCCGGTCCCCCCAGCTTTGACGGCTGGTGTTGGCTGCATCCCTGGAGAGAAGCTCTGCTGAGTGGGGCAGTGGTGGGGAGCCCTGAAAGGGAGGGAGCAGCCCCCAACATGGATAGCTTGAACGTTAGCCCATGGTGTATTTCCAACCTGTCTATACCTCTAACCAGAGAACTAGCTGCCAGCAAGATGTCCTCACCGCCAGACACAAAGGCCCCGACACCCACCGCATTTGACATTCCCCTCAGCCTCTGCTGCCCTCCATTCCATGCCCCAGAGGCAGTCAGTGCCTGAGTCCTTTAGCAATGAAGCGCCACCCACCCCAGCCCACATCAGGATTCCCCACGTGTGGGGACCACCTCCATCAGAATCCTTAGATGCTTGTTAAAAAGATGCAGATCCCTGGGCCCCAACCCAGGATCGGTGAGTCAGACCCTCTGGAGATGGGATCCAGAGTCTGTGCTTCGGCCAGTCTCCCAGGTGTTCACAGACTCTGCAGAAGCCTGGTCTTCACATCGGAGCAGAGAGCAGGACCTGTACTGACACACAGCATTGCTGTACTGTATTTACAGCTCTGTGGAGCATTTGGGTGACGAAAAGTGTTATTTATGGGTTGAATGGTGTCCCCACCCCACACTCATATGTTGAAGTTCTAACACCCAGGTCCTCAGAAACTGACCTTTTATTTAAGATCAGGACTGTTGCAGATGTAATTGGTTAAGATGAGGTCATTAGGATCATTAGGACTTAATCCAATGTGACTGGTGTCTTTATAAAAAGGGGAAATTAAAACACAGAGACAGACAAAGGGAGAAGACCACGTGAACATGAAGGCAGAGATCACGGGGGTGCCAGTGACCACCAGAAGCTGACAGCAGAGGGAACAGATCCCCCTTCACAGCCTCAGAGGGAGCCAACCCTGCCCACACTTGGATCTTGGTCGAGTTGCCTCCAAGACTGGGGGACAGTAAATGTCTGCTGTCTAAGCTCCCCGCTCTGTGGTCCTTTGTTACAATAGAAATGGTATTGGCTACAGTTTGGGCCCAAATAAAGATGTGGAGACCAAAATAAAGGACCGAGTTTGGAGGAGGGAAAGCAGGCTGGAAACAGAGGATATGGTGGGTGTCCTCACAGTAGAAAAACCCACCCCAATCTCATGGAACATATTATATTTTCCCATGGGAAAGCCAGTCATCTTCTATCAGAACTTCTTAAAAATTAGCCTAGAGAAGATTTAGAAAGAGCATGAAAGAGCTTTTGGGGTGACATGAAGTTTCTATATCATGATGGTTGTGGCTGTTTGTTACACGACTGTGTAAAATTTGTCAAAACTCATTGAATTGTACACAAAATTGATGAATTTCGTTGCATGTAAATTATAACTCAGTAAAACTGATTAAAGTGAAAAATCAGCCCAGGAAAGAAATTTCTGGTTAATTTTGTTTGGTGGTGATTAGAAAGAAAATCCAAGAAGAAAAGAAAAAGACAAAAAACCACTTGTTTTTGCAAACCATCTTTTAAACAAGAAACCAGGCTAAAAATAGGCCATTTGATTTGAAACACAGTATGGAAAAGGAATAGAAAAATAGAAGAAAGATAATTCTATAGCATTTTTATCAGAAAATGAAAACACGTGTATTTTAACATCCTCAGGCAGATAGTTAATCTGACATGGAAAATATAATAAAAAGAAAACAAAAACCAGAAAATCTTCTTCTCCTTTTTTAAAAAATTTATTTATTTATTTATTTATTTATTTTTGGCTGCATTGGGTCTTTGTTGCTACGCACAGGCTTTCTCTAGTTGCGGCAAGCGGGGGCTACTCTTCATTGCAGTGTGCGGGCTTATTGCGGTGGCTTCTCTTGTTGCAGAGCATGGGCTGTAGAGCACAGGCTCAGTAGTTGTGGCGCATGGGCTTAGTTGCTCCGTGGCATGTGGGATCTTCCTGGACCAGGGCTCTAACCCCTGTCTCCTGGATTGGCAGGTGGATTCTTAACCACTGTGCCACCAGGGAAGCCCCAATCTTCTTCTTCTGAATAAAGAACAAAAATTCAAAGAACTCATGAGTAATCCCTGAATACAAATGCTGTTAAATGCAGAAATAAGCAGAGAAGTGTTCCTATTAGAACTAATGGACGGTTCACTGGTAAGTTTCAAATTAAAATATGAAGGGGGGGAATGACCACATCACTGAAGTGTACCCATAGCTCTAGCCTCGACTGAACACTATACACTGTGTACTCACATCGAGCATTTGCGGTATGTTCCCGTCACGTAAACAAGTCCATGTGCTTTTAGAGGAGGTCCAAAGCCTTGAGCCCGGTCATGTAGAACAGGACGTTAATTGCAGTGTTGTTTTCTATCTCACAACCGGAAGTGCTGCCACTCACATCTCTGTACATTCAGCATCGTGATGCCCGAGAGAACCCGGGTTTGGTGCATCCTCAGCTGTAAAGGAGGGTGAGGGGAGCTACCTGGGCAGGTGTTGTGAGCGTCGAGGGAAGGGACAGAAAGCACCCAGACAGGCCATCGGTTTTCTTAGGTTCCCCTACTTTAAACAATTTAATGCCTTTTCAAGTCACACCTCTGTGTTTTGGATGTTTTTATACTGCATTTTTTTTCTCTTACATATTATAGATAAAAAGGAGACATGCCTAGTTTAGTTTGGCTTTAGAGAAAAATCCCAACATTGATACATACTAGCAGTGAGAACTGGGGCAAAATATGTAATCCATCTAGACCTTTGTTTCCTAATCTACAAAATGAGATAATACTTACCTTATGAGTTTGTTGTGAGGACTAGGGTTTTATAATACATGTAAAGCACTTAGTGCTATACCTAGTCTTTAATTAAGTCCTCAGTAAATAGTATTAGATGATACTTTTAAATGGTTTTATTACAGCCTTTCCACAATTACATGGTGGCATATGAAACTACTGACTTTTAAATTTCCCATAAATCAACAAGTTGAAAATTAAGTTTATTATATTAAATGAAATCCAAATTAATAAAGAGCTGCTGAGTTTTATTTCATTCATTCCTCATTCAACAGCTACTTAATTATTGAGGGTTTTCTATGTGCCCAGTACTATTTTAGGCATGAGGTCAGAGCAGGGAATAAGACAGATAGATACATCCCCTTTCCTTACAGAGCTTACAGCCTAGAGGGGAGCAGATGATATACTAATACATGATGTACGGGGTAGATGCTGGGGGGACCAAAGGAGGAAGTGTGTGAAGGGCTGGGGAGGAGAGGGATCACTATTTTATGTCTGAAAGGGAGGGCCTCACAGATGAGGTGATGTATAAGCAGAAAACATGAAGGCTCTGGGGGTACAAGCCACATAGATGTCTGGGCAAGAGCATTCCAGGCAGAGGAAAGAACACGTGCAAAGTCCCTGAGGCCAGAGCCTGCTTGGTGTATCCAAGACACAACAAGAGGGCCTATGTGATCAGAGCCATGAGACTAGTGGGGGTGTCGGGGGGAGGAAAGCATCAGAGGAGAGATAGAGCCCTGGGAAGTGATGAGAGGAAGGTTCTGAGCAGAGCATGGCCACCCACCACCCCCATCCCTGGCTGCTTCAAAGGATTGTTCTTTTTGTTTTTATCTACATTTTAATAGGTTTGCTCCAGCAGCTGTGGGAGAGCAGACAGCAGGGAGGCCAGGATAGATGCAGGGAGGCCAGTTAGGGGCACGTGGGTGAGGCGGCAGCACAGTGGGCAAAGGTGATTCTGAAGGTGGAGCCAGGGGGACTTGCTGAGGGCCAAACACGGGCACGAGTGACAGAGCAAAGCTGAGGACTCCAAGGTTTTGTCCTGAGCAAACTGCCATTTGCTGAGATGGGAGAGCCCACGGAGGGCACAGGTTTGCTGGGAACTTTGGATGTCTGGGTTTTATTTTGGAGTATTAAGAAACCTAAGAGGCGTTCAAGTAAGAGATATCAAGTAAGCGATTGTATACAGAAGCCCAGGCAAGAAGGAGATCTGGCAGCCTCAACTTTACCAGATATTTAAAGCCCTGCGACTGGATGAGATCAATAATGAGGAAGTGAGTGAGGATAAGAGATCACAGCCTGAGGAGAAAGCAGCACCCCTGAGCTGGGCAGACAGAGTGGGAGTCCTCGGGGCCCAGTGAGGAGGGGGCAGAACTGTGCAGCAAGGGGGTCAGAGCCTCCAGGGGTCCCTTCACGCCTTCATCTATGGACCCGCACAGGCCTGCGAGGAAGCTACCTGGGGCCGGGGAAGGGTCACCTGCGGAGAGTGGAGGGGAGAATCCCCAGCACCCAGCCAGGGCCCAGGAGAGCGCGTAAGTCCAGAACCACAGTGGGTCCTCAAGTTCAAGGACACTGGGCGGAGTCGTCAGGAGGGGTTGGCCTCAGTAATGGGGCAAAATGCTGCTCTGGGGCCCCCACAAAAGCTTAAAAACAGGACCTGAAAGCATCAAACTCTTTCCAAATAGCTTAACTGTATCCCAGAACAAAGTGCAACAATACTTACATATATAAACAAAGTAAACGTCTCAATGTCTGGCATCCGATCAAAAATTACCTGGCATGGAAAACATTACTCACGACAAGGAGAAAGGCCAATCAATAGAAACTGCTTCAGAAATGACTCAGATGATAAAATTAGTAGAAAATGACATGAATACCATTATTAGAATATATTCCATAGGTTCAAGATGCCAGAGGTGAGACCAAGCACTGAACATGGTACACACACACCCAAGGTGAACTTCTAGAGATGAAACTACAATATGTGAAATGGAAAATACACTGGATGAGGTTAACAGCGGATGAAATACTGCAGGGAAGATTAGTGACTTTAAAGGCGAGGCAATAGAAATTATCCAAAATGAAACACTGAAAGAAAGACTGGCCAGAAATGAAACAGAGTAGCCGTTAACTGTGGACAAATTCAAGTGCCTGATACATGTGTGATGCAGTTTCCAAGGCAGAAGAGAGGGGAGGGGCAGAAAGACTATCTGAAGAAATAATGGCTGAAAAAATTCCAAATCTGATAAAAACTATAAACTCACACACACACACACACACACACACACACACACACACAAACAAAACAAAGAAATGTAATGAAACTGGAGGACAAAACCATGAAAAAAACCACACCAAGGCACATCGTAGCACATCATAATCAAACTGCTTAAATCAGAGATAAAGATAAAATCTTAAGAGCAGGCAGTGATAAAAAGACACCATGCATACAAAGGCATAAAGATAAGAATGACAGCAGACTTCTGATCAAAAACAACATAAGCCAGAAAACATTTTGTTAGGGGGAAAAAAACCATACATTAATTTAGAAGTCGAAACTTAGCAAAAATATCATTCAAAAACAGAGATAAAAAAAGATTTTTTTAGATATACAAAAGCTGAAAGAATTCATCACCCACAGACCTGTGCTTCAAGATCCGCTGAGGGAAGTCCTTCAGGCAAAAGGGAAATGACGGCAAGTGGAGATGTGCATTCACACCGAGGGCTGAGGAGTCCTAGATATGCTACCTATGGGCTCAATATGAGATGTTGGGTCTTATTGTTTAAACCTATTGAAAAGGGAATTTGCTGGAAAATGTGGTAAAAACACACAGTGGAATATACAGGAAGGAGATTCTGACACGTGCTACAACACAGCTGAATCTGAAGGACATGATGCTCTGTGAAATTAGCCAGTCACCAAGGACAACCGTGTGATTGCATCCACATGAGGTCCCCAGAGCAGTCAAATTTACAGACCGAGAAATGGAATGGTGGTTGTAGGGGGCAGGGGGTGAGGGGAATGGGGGTGGAGGGTGCAGAGTTACATTTCCGCAAGATGGAAAGAGTTCTGTGGACGGAGGGTGGTGATGGTTGTACGATGTGGATACAGGTGACCCTTGAACAGTGCAGGTTTCAACTGCGTGGGTCTACTTATACATGGATTTTTTCCCATAAATACACAGTGGCCTCTCCATATTCATGGGTTTCGCATCCACAGATTCAGCCAACCATGGATTGAAATTTCTCTCTGTGGTTGGTTGAATCTGTGGCTGTGGAACTACGGAAACAGAGGGCCAACTGCACCATACCATCCTATCTAAGGGACTTGAGCATCCATGGATTTTGGTATCTGCAGGGGCTGCTGGGACCAATCCCCCACGGATACCAAGGGACTGAATGCCTCTGAACTGTACTCTTCAAGTCAGACAGTTGAGATGGTCAGTTTTATGTGTATTTTACCACAATTTTAAAAACAGAGGAAATTGCCTGCTTAAAGCAAAAATAATAACAGCATATATGGGGCATATGAGAAATATGGGGGCAGAAGACCCACAGCACCATGGGTGGGGAGAACGGTGGTGAGCTGCTAGGAATGGAAGGTAGACAGTGATGAGGTGAAGACCCTATTATAAACCCTAAAACAACCACTCAAATAACCTCAGGAGCAGTTATTCCTAATAAGCCAACAGCAGGTAAAATAGAATCATAAAAAGACAAAATGCTTCTGTCCACCTTAAAGGCCTGGAAGCAGTGACATCCCAGGAGTAGTGACCACAGGTGTACACAGATACCAGAAAATTATCAAAGCGTGTGCTTTAAATGTCAGTTATACTTCAACAAAGTTGTTTAAAATAAAAGCAGGATGAGCTGCTTGCACAGGCAAGACCTCCTGGGCGGGGTGGGGGGGGGAATGTCACATCTCTCCACGTAACCCCTTCTCTCCTTCTGCAGCAGTAACGACATTGTGCGCTCCTACATTAGGTGTGGCCACGTCACTTGCTCTGTCCCGTAAAATGTCAATGAAAGTGATTCTATCAGTTCCTGAAGGGGTCCTCACGAGCTAATGCACGTGGTGCCGTGTCTTCCCCCTGCCCAAGAGACAGTAGCAGCATGTGTGCAGCTGACCCTTGGGGCACCCTGGGTCTACCAATGCCACGTGGAGCTGAGCCTCTGCCAGCATGAGTGCAGGAGGCAGTCTGAGTGAGAGATAAACTGCATGGGTATGTTGGGACACCTTTGTTACTACAGCTAACTTAGCCCATCCTGACTGAACACCCCCTGACACCACACAGGTCCCATTACAGTGGAAGTTTTGTTTGGCACTAGAAGGCAAACCTGTCCAGTGGCCTCCGAGGTCTCTTCCACCTTGAAGACATGAGTTACATGTCACAAGTGTCAGCAGCCTGGGTGTCTAACTTAGGTACCTTTTCAAGCCTCCACCGACCTGTACAGAACTTGGTACCTTCTCACAGTATCACCCAGATATTTCTGAGTCCCCAAATACTCAAACACAAGTTGGCTCCTATTCTTCACCTCCTTCAGTTACCAAGGAAAATCACAGTGACACAGAGACTGTGACCAGTGCCCCCCGCCAAGACTGGCTCTGCCAAGGATGCCACGTCCCTTTGTTCCCAGTGTCACCGCTCCCCAGAATGTCAGGGTCATGCTGGATTCTCATCCCGAGCCCTAAGGCTCCCCTCCAGGGGACCAGGCCACCGTTCTAGGTCTGACCCTGTGTCTAGGAGCCCATCTGTCCCCACTGGTTCCTCCAGAGATACCACTGCCCCTACCCATGTGGGCCTCTGCCAGTCCTGGGGAACAGGACTCCTTGTGAGGCTGGCAGCCCCTGAAGCTCCTAATCACTCGTTAAATGTGACACACTGCCAGGGAGCAAACAGGAAAGTACCAGGTGCTTCCAGGCCCCACTGACCTGAGGAGGAGTGGGCAAGACCTATTTTGGAAGAAATCCTTCTCCCTTCATTTCCATTAGACAAATTTCCCATGTGCCTAGGATTTTGGAAGGCTCCCCTGAAGAGAAAGGAGAAAATAACTGGAGAGAACACAGATTAATTTTGCAGTAAGTTTCCCTTCCACACAATCAACAGTACCTCAGAATCAAAGCAGTCTCCAAGAATATTTAGGAGAAATGTATTTTCTCTCAAAGATCCAACGTTGCTGAGATGCAAATCATCTTTCACATTATTATTCAAGGAAGTTTGGCTCCTTCCAACCTCAGTTCTTGAGTACTTCCCTTTCAAGTTGTGATATTTTGGCTTTATATTTGCAAACTAAAACAAAAATGGCTTCTCTGGGTGGTTTTTCCAAAACAAATAGTCTTTTCCACAGGCCTATCTAAGCATTCTTTTTCCGCAGTAAAGAAAACTGCTCTCAGCTTTGAAACAGTCACTTAATTTCTGTTTCTATCACCCTGTCCAGGTTTCACAAATCATGAGGTCCAGTTTCAATAACTCAGTGATTCCTTTCTTATTATCCACAGAAGTTCCTGACAGGAAGAAGACTTAGATGGAAAGAATGGGATCACTGTCTTTCTTCTGAAACAGCTCTAATCAGAGTCAGTCTGCGATACTCAGGAGTGTAAATCAAACCTAACCTGCAGAAAGCCAAATGAGAAAACAACAAAGTGTCCCAGCCGCTGAACAAGGGATATATACAAAATAATTCCAGGAAATTGCAGTTCTCACCACATTTCAGCATGGGGCCTCCTCTGTGACTTGGAAGCAAGGATATCTATTTTCTGCTAACATCAGAGAGTAGAGTAAAATGCCGAGCCAGATAGCCTTTGGAGAGGAGAGGAAGATCTCAGGGAAGGTCTGATGCCAATTTGGAGGACAGAGTCAAATGGGCTTGAATAAAATGCATTTCCTGGCATCTTCCCCACCATCCAAGTCACTTGGGAGCTTAGCCAGGGCATATTTTTAGTATTCTTCTGTGTCTTTTGAACAAGGTTGGGTCTTATGAGACACCACGTGGCCCTGATCACGCTCTGAAGGAGCAAAATCCCAACCAAGAATCTCTTTCCAGTAAATGTTTATCGCTGCATTTCCAACAGAAGGGGATTCTGAATTCATTTGTGCTCCTTAAATCAAAATAGTCAACCAACGACTCCTACCCGTAGAAATGCGTCTGCGGCTGAGAGCCCAGAGATGCTTCCTGCCCAAAGGCCACATTCCCCAAAGTGAGGTGCAGAGGGGCCAACGCCTACAGTCTTCCGGGGACTTTTTGGAACCGGTACGTCTTAAGCTTCTGTCAGTTTCCCCCAGACGCCAGCTCGGCCCCAGCGGCTACGGCCCCGGCAGGTCAGCCTGCCTCCCCGCCCGCAGGGCTGGCCTCCAGCTGGACACCTGGGGCCACGCACGGCCTCCTAGTTACACATTCACCCCGTCCCCGGGTTGATCATTCCTCCAGCGCGGAGGAAGTCCTTCCCCGGCCGAGCGCCTCAGCTGACGACGACCAAGCCTTTACCGAGGCGGCCAACCTGGCAAAGGGCTGCCTTCCTCGCCAGTGCGGGCACTTTGCCTCCTCTGCGCGAGAAAGGACCCCGCGGTCCCAGTCCCTGTGCCCAACCCGTCACCCCCAGGCCTGCTGACCGCCCGCCCCTCGCCGTCCGCCCCCCCCCCCCCACCGCGCCCCGCCCTCCCCGCGCGCCGACCCGGCTTCTCGGCGCCCGTCGGCCATCCTCGCCCCGGCCTCCTCGCGCGCACGCGCGACCACGGCGGGGGCCAGGCCTCGCGCCCCCTTCCCTCCTCCCCTGCCCCCTCCTCCGCGTCCCGACCGGTGGGGGGCGGGGCCGTGCGCCTGCGCGGAGCGGACAGTCTGGCGGGGCCGCAGCCGCGGGGTGGCGGGCAGTTGCCGTGGAGACCGCGGGCCCCTCCCTCCTCCGGTCCTCTGCCCCTGGCGTTCCCTTCCGAGGCGCGGCCGACGACCCGGCTTCCCTGCCGCCGGCCCGGCGGAGCTGCAGACGGTGCCCCGCGAGAGGCGGAGCCGCTCCCAAGATGTCGCAGACGGCCATGTCCGAGACCTACGGTACGAGGCGGGGGCGCGGGCCGGGGCGCGGGGGGCGCGGGCGGGGAGGGCCGGGGTGCCGGGGGCCCGGGCTTGCGGCTGGGGTGGGGTGGGCGCGGGCGGCGGGGCGCCGATCCGAGTGCCGGGGCGCCGGCCGGCCGAGGGTAGCCAGTCTACGTAATCTGCTTCTCCGAGGGTCCTCTTGCTGGTTCTCCGCGTTCACGCCGGTAGGGTTTCCCTTTCTTAGTCTGGTATCAGTAGTCGGGGTTTGGGAAGCCAGTTGGAGACTCGGTTCATCTGCGATATTGTCCCTAGCAAAGGATGTGAAGGACTTGAGGCGACGCCTGCAGTTGAGTGTGCTTCTCGGCTATTGCACTTTGAGCTTTCCTAGATTGGAAGTCCTTCCTTTGCACTGAAATTACAAGGACTTATCGATAGGCAAGTTCATCCATTTCTTCTTCCAGAGACTTTTCAGGCTGCGTGATGGCTATTTATAAATGTGTCTTTTTAAGACCATAAACACCTCCGAAGCACAGCCCAGTCGGCTTGATCTTTGCTTCCTCTGTAGCACCCACACCTGAAGGCACCCAACAGAGATTTTTTTTTTTAATAAACGAAAGCCTTCCCAATTCATAAACTGTGTTTTTGTCCTGCGTGGTAAAAATAAACAACATAGTACACTTCTGCTTTGTATCAAGATTCATGAGGTGTTCACAAGTCTGGAATCACTCTCAGATGTGTGCATTCTCAGATTAAGTCTGATTTGGATTTTACAGTCCCAGGGAGGGGCTCAAGTTCAGAACCATTACTTCTAGGCAAATCAGTCATGTCTCCTCCGTGTGTCCTGGCATGCTGCCCCCTTTCCCATCAACGGATAGGCGTGGGCCGGCTTTATGGGCCGGCGTGGTTTCCAACACTACAAGGTACCCACCGGCACTGATCTGCTCTCAGGGAGTTTACAGTCCGGGGCGGGGGGAGGCGGTGGGATACAGTGTTAATCCAGGTATGATACTAATGAATGTTAAAAACTTCAGGCAGGAGTTCTGAAGGAATGTGGTCTCTGAAGGTATGTTAGAAAGAAACCTGACCCAGACCCAGGCCAGGGAGGCATTAACCAGTGTGCAAATACCCAGGCCCTGAGGGATCCAGGGTCCCTATAAGAGGAGTGTGGTTGAGGCCCCTTGGCCCCTGGGCATTTGCTCCACCTTCAGCCACTCCGGTGACTGGAACCTGCCCTGTTCTTGTAACACTGGGAGCAGGATGGCTGTTCCTAGAAGGTGTAGGAAGTCCGACAGGACATCCCTGGCTTGTAAGGATCAGTGTCGTGGGAGCTTCTGATGCTACAGCACCTGTCACATCCACGTGGTCTGCCTCTGTCTGTAGAGAACCACAGTCATATTTCCTAAAGAAAATCCATTTCTCCAGCAAGTTTTGGTTGTGCTTTTGCTTTTTCTTTATTTTCAAGTGCTCCTTTCCCCACACTTTGTTTTTTCCTCTGACCGGGAGAAGGAGCACATGGGAGGGGTGGAAAGTCCAAGTAAGAAACCAAGTGGAGTTATGAGTTAGGAGGAATATGGGAAGATAGAGATTTTATTATTCAGTTGTCTCATATGAAACAATAACCTTGGTAAAATCTGGCATCTCCACTTCAGACAGAGCTCATCAAGTATCCCAGGTTAACTGATCAGATTCTGTTCATCAGGCTTTGTTTTGACCTTTAGTGTTCTTATTTCATGGTACCTTCCAAATATGTTTTTTACTTTAAACTAACTGAATTTAATCCTTCCCTCTAATAGAAGAAACTCATAGAAAATTAGTTTTAGGAAAAGCAAGTGTGGCACTTGAAAGTGCCAACCCAAAATAAAAGTCACCCAAAACCAAGTCCTAAACTGTCACCTTCACTTATCATTGGTGGATTGGCACAGCATTGGTTCCCTGCTTCTGGACGTTCGCCTGTTAGGTAGCTGGTAAAGGAATGTTTGCCTAATCTTTAAACTCCTTTGTACTCTGTGCTCATTTTCTCTCTTCTGGAAAAGGAGTCTCTGTAGCTTGACAGGTATATGATGAAAAATAAAGAACCACTGCTTATCAGTATACTGTTAATGAGCTCTGTCTACCTGCCTTTTAGCTTATTAAAGCAGTATTTCACTTGCCAGTGACTGAATAGTGTTCAGTATTTTGCTGCTCTGAAAGCACCAACCGCATGAATAACATATGTTATGTAATACTTTACTTAATATTGTAATACAACATTGAAATCTCGAACACATAGGTTTCTGGTTGAAATCCTCCCTCTGAATATCCCTAAACCGAAACAGTGTTTCCCAAACATTGTTAGATCCACAGCATTCTTAATGCTCTGGCCGCTTAGTATGGCTTGGGGCTTCCCAAGGAGCTCCAGATTGGCTGATCACAAATTGGCTTTAATTTCTGATACCAAGATTTGTGAGACAAAACTAATGAATCAAATAGGTAGTATCAAGCAGTGATGTTCAGAAAGGAGCTGAGAAGCGTAAGTGGTGTAGAACAGCGGTTCCCCAACCTTTTTGGCACCAGGGACCGGTTTTGTGGAACACGACTTTTCCATGGACGAGGGGGCGGGGATGGTTCAGGCGGTAATGCCAGTGACGGGGAGCGATGGGCAGCGTTGGATGAAGCTTTGTTTGCTTGCCGCCGCTCACTTCCTGCTGTGCGGCCCAGTTCCCAACAGGCCACGGAAGGTAACGGTCTGCAGCCCTGGGGTTGGGGACTCCAGGTGTAGAAGATGCTAGAAATTAAAAAAAAAAAAAAAAATGTAAGGGCTGAGGCAGTTTGAGAGTGAGGAAAAGTCTAAACCAAATCTCTATACACACTGGACTTTATGCATTCTACAGTGACAACAATTTATGAAGCCAGAACACAAATTGTTGGTCATATACTAGTTTTATTATTGATACAGTATACTCAGTATTTTTATTTTGTCCTCTATTTTGAAAGTATTACAGCATTTGACATATAACTTTGAGAATTATCAGGACATGTTCTTTTTAAAATGTTATCACTATAGGCTGCTGTGGGTTGAATTGTGTCCCCTAAAAGGTATGTTCAGGTCCTAAGCCCAGGCAACCTGTGGATGTGACCTTATTTGGAAATAGGGTCTTTACTGATGTAATCAGGTTCAGATGAGGTCATGTTGGATTAGGGTGAGCTCTCATTCAATGACTGGCATCCTTATAAGTTGAGAGGAATTTGACATAGACACGTGGAGGGAAAATGTGATGTAAAGACAGGCTGAAGTCGAAGTGATGTGACTACAAGCCCAGGACCACCAAGGATGGCCGGCAGCCACCAGAAGCTAGGAAGAGGCAAGGAGGGGTCCTTCCCTGGCATCCTCAGAGAGAGCCTGGCCCTGCCAGCACCTTGACTTTGGACTCCTAACCTAGAACTACGAGACTACCAAATACGCCATCCAGTTTGTGGCGTTTTGTTATAGCAGCCATAGGAAACTAATACATAGGCGTTGGTAGTCAAAATATGATTCAGGGAGAAATTCAGGCTTGATAAAGCAAAGTGGAGTGAGGAGAACATTCTAGGCAAAGGAAATAATGTCTTCAGAGTCATCTGGTTCCAATGAAGTATGAAAAAACTTGCTGTTAGGGAAATCACCTAAATTGCCATTACTGTATTTTGCTAGACAGGGCGTGTAAAAAATGTCAACAAAGGAAGCATATAACATCAGAATAAAGGACATTTCTCTAAATTGAATACGTTTATCATTTTAAATGTTTGTATTTTTCTTTTTCTCACCATTGAAAATTGGTGAACAAGAACCAACGTTTGGGGAACACTACAACCGTGGTTCTCAACTGCATGTGCCCTGAGCCCCCTGGTGTGTTAAGATGCAGATTCTGGTTTTGCATATTCACTTCTGCACCTGCCCAGCTCCCAGGCTGTGAACGCACTGTTGGTCCAAGGACCACAACTGCATATCAGGACACTATTCTCTACAATGCCTCCAGGCCCTAGAACTTTGAAAACATTGTTCTTTGGAAAATCAGAAGTTTATGAGACTTTTTCATGGTCATTTGAACTATAAAGCATTCCAATCCTTGCCTGTCATTTGCCTTTCTCTGAAGTCTCCTAAATATTTCTAGCCACATCAGTCCCTCAAGCTAAATATCTTGTTTTCAACTCCCTACCTACCTATTGCATGTGGATGGCCTAGAGGTAGCCTACCCCATGTCCCAAACCCAACTAATTACCCATTGCTATTCCCCAGGTACCCATTTGCCTAAGAGATGATCTTTGCTCTGAATATTGTTTTGGAATGAGAAGAAAGCTGAAGTTTCTTTGATTTTTTTTTTCTCCTCAACCATCTGTTAGAGATTGCTCAGACTGATGTAATAGATTTTTTTTCCCCCATTTCTAACAAATCCATTAGAATACTCGCCAGTGGAAATAGTTTGAGGGAAAACCTTTGATTCCTCTGTGTCCTGTAACACTTGTCTTTGGATGTCACAGCTTTCTCTGCCAGTCTCATCTTGGTAATGGACTGAGTTCCATGTGTTTAAAGAAGACTTTTGCTTCTCTGTAGCTGTGAATATGAATCAAAAGCTAAAATGATGTGCAGGATACTATTGTTTAAAGGCGGATCAAGCAAGGCAGATGAAAAGGATAGGGTACTACAGCACAACACATAAGTCAAACGAACACTGTCTACAAATTGTCTTCCTTTGTAATCCCCACTAAACTTTCTCAACAAAAATAAGTTTACATTGAGAGAGATTTGGCCAATAAATAAATCCCTGATGATGACGGATGTGATACCTGGGGGAATCATGCTTGATTGCTCTGCCATAGCTAGATGCAACCCTACACTACTCAGAACAGTAACTGCTTATATGACAACACTTAGTGACCTTGGCCTTCTAATTCTTTCTATTTCTCTTATATGCTGTGTTTTGGGCAGTTAAGAAGTCTTAAAAAGCAGCTAATATTTAGAAATGGGGGGGAGGGACACCATTCATAAAGTGCTAATACTTTATGAATGAGACGATGTATTTTAGAGGGAGGTTTATCATTTTTCAAATGTGAATTTTTAATCTTCCAGAAGAGACTGCAGACTTAAAAACACAGCACCTTTCCCTCCTTTGTTGTAATTTAAAATATTGTTACGTGCCACGTGCTCGCTTCATTACAGAAGTTTCTCTGGTTCACTTGCTTACACGGGTTATGATAGGCGTCCTCATAAAATAAACACCCTAAACACCCAGCTTTGCTGCCCGTGGGGACTCGCAGATCTATTTTGCAATTCAGTCAACTCTTGATGGTGGCAAAGCACATCTCTTTCAAGACTAGACCGTAAGCTCTTTGAAAGCAGGGCACTGCTTGCATGACTTTCTGTCCCCCATGCTGTGACCAGCCCCTGGACAGCCGTCAGGGAACGCTGAATGAACCTTCACTTTGATTCCACTGGGAAGGTGGTATATTTTCCTCTCAGTTACAGGATGTGAAACAAAACACCAGGATGAATAGAAAAGCTGACTGGAAGATGTCGTTTAATTCTTTTCTTTATGGTAGAAGTCTACCAGTTTTTTACATTGTATGTAATATAAATGCAATTCTAATTAAAACCTCTCCAAAGAGGTCACACAGGCATCCGTTTTGAGAATGGACTTCCCTTGGGAAGTCACATCTGAAACCAGCTCCCAGCGGTTGGAGCAGAGGGCTGCAGAGGCACCATTGCTTTGCTTCTGGGGCAGCAGCCCTTGACCGCTGCCCAGCTGAACGTAACTGCACCTGCAGAGAGAACATGATGGTCATATGGCAGCTGGCCGGCCTGCAGGTACGAGAGCCCAGAGGCAGGCCTTAGTGTGTCCATCAGGCACTTCAGGGAGGGTGGCACCCTGCCCTGGGGCCTGGGGCACCCGGGCAGACTTCTCCCCACCCTGGGGACAGACACCAGGTGACTGGAATCTGTGTTCACCAAACATTCAAATGCCCGGCAGTTGGTAGTTATTAAATACATTCGAGGAATGCACTCACCTGGTTCTAAATCCATGTTTACTGAACCACCTTCTGATTATAAATTGACTCTATGTGATCAAAAATAAAATTTTTTTAGAAATTATGCTTAAAAGAAAATTTCTGTTCAATAGATAATAGATTGTTAGCTCTTGTGGTCATTTTCTCAGGTGGAAGGTTTCCAACTGCAAGTGGCATAGGTAATATGAAAATGTATTTTTTTTTTCATTTTAGAGTACTTTATTCAAGTATTGGTCTGTCGGAATTCATTCTAGTGCACTCTTCTTGTTGAGTTTGAACATGTACTTTTGAAAATAGCTATAGATGAGGTTTCAGGGCTGGTTGATTCAGAAGCTCAGCCATGTCAGCAAGGACCTAAATTTTTAACATCTCTCTCTTACGGCTGTATTATCCTCATCCCCTGAGTCATAAAACGGCTACTCTTTGTAATCTGGGTACCCTTCCTTGTTTACATCCATAGAAGAGAGGAGTGCTTTCCCATGTTTATGAAATAAAGTCCATCATCCCCATCTGATTGGGCCAAGTTAGGTCAAGTGCCTGCCCTGGACCAGTTACAGGCAGGGTAATGCCTTGCTCTCTTTAGCTGAAACCTGTGTTTCTAATCCAGTCTCAGGAAGGGAGGAGGGGCCTGGGAATCGGTTTATAAAAACAGCGCCTGTCCTGGAGTTCTGGGGTCCTGTTTCCCGAGGTTACTGTGGCTCCTTGGGGGAAGGCTGTTAGGCGGACAACATGTACCGCAGCAGTGCCTCCTGGTCTCCAAAAAATGTCAGCCGCGGTTCAGTTTGAACTTGTTTCTTCCGGTTAGTGATCTTCCTGAAGTAGAGGGCAGACTTAGATGTCCCTTCTCCAATGGGGAGGACGCAGCAGAGTTGTGGAAAGATCGCGGACCTCCACCGTGGGCGAGCACAGATGGGCATCCCTGATCTTCTTAGGAAGAGCGAGATTTCTCGTGTTATTTTGCAGACACAATATACTTGCCTTTGACCTTAGTTCTCATTGTCTTTGTGAAGCTGATAAAAATATTTGGTGTTTTGAAGACTAACATTTACCTTCAGAACCACTTTGACTGCACTAATTCTTTGGGCGGGGGGGGGGCGAGGAATGGAAGTCAATTATTTGGTGGCCATTGCTATTTCCCCACTTTTCATAAATTAGCACCTTGAGTAATTTTGTCATAAATTGGTACATAAACTAGGATACTATACCTGTCACATACCTTTATAAGAATGAAGTGCTTACTTTGGATTGTCTTTTTAATATTAAAATTCGTAGGGACCTTCATAGTCTAGACATTGATAAAACTTTGTTGGTAAAATTGATATTAAAGTGTGTTTTGTTATTACATAAATAAGTTCAGTAAACGTTCACAACTACAAAAGCATTATGAGTTAAAAGTGACCTTCTCTGTATTTCTTCTGGTGTGTATCATCTAGTAACAAAGTTAATTTTCCCTGGTTACATTTCCCAAGAACAGTGTTATTTCTAGCTGTTACGTGACTATTATTTCTAGCTGTTATGTGACTAAAGACGCTTTCAGGTCAATATCCTTGAATGAGATTCTTATGGTATTGACCTATTACTCTGTTTCCATTGTACCAGGAAATCTTTCCTTAATGAGAAACCATTGGTGTGTCAGCCTGAATTATAACCCTAATCTCTGAATTATAACCCTAATCTCAATATCCTTAAATGAGATTCTTCTGGTATTGACCAATTATTCTGTTTCCATTGTACCAGAAAATCTTTCCTTATTGAGAAACCATCAGTGTGTCAGCCTGAATTATAACCCTAATCTCTAGATGAAGGGTGAAGTTAGAATAATCTACACAAGGTGCTTTGTATCCAGTGTCTAATCCTCACCAGAACAGGGCAAGGTAAACACTGGGACGCACTTCCGGATGAGGAAAGTCTCTGAGAGGCTAGGTGTCTGCTCAGGGTCCCAGAGCTAGGGTGGTGGGGCTGGCATTTGAGCTCATTCTCAAGGGTAATCAAGTCCTTACTCTCCTTTCCTTTCCCGAACAGAAACCTTTCTCCTCCATATAGTCTCTGATCAGTGATGACCCCCTGGGTCTCATTGTCTAGTGCATGTGCTAGACAAACACTGGATGTTTGATACGAGTCAGAATCTCTTTCTAACTCAGGACACAATTGGGAGGTGGGCTCTGAAGCCTGTACCTTCTCAACTAATGCCAGAGACCTTTCCCATTCACATGGGGTGCTTTCATTTCTGTGTAATCTCTAAAATTGCAGATACTATTATGGTACTCGAGGCTTGCTCCAAAGTTGTAGTTCAGAAAGACACGTTTTGTGTATGAATCCTCAAATACAAAAATAACTGTTCAACTTTTCTCTTTTTATTACCCTAGTTGGAGTGTTCTCTGAAACATTTTGACAAACAGCTTGCCCTTAGTTCTTCATATAATTTTATCCTCTCGTATACCTCAATCAGATTTAACATTCTACTCTTTAAAGTATCCAGACTTGTTTCCTGGTTAAGGATAATTGTTTTTTAATTAGTTCTCTTCATTTCTGTCTGCTTCACTGGCCGCCAACTTCCTTTTCTGGGCAGTTTCTACTTTAGGAGAAGAATTCCTCTTCTTTTTTTCTTTTTCATGTTATTACATCAAGTAGGTATCACCTAAGAACTTGCGGTTTTGATGCTGGCTCGCTGGCCAGGCTCACTCACCTGCTAAGGAAGCTCAGGCCCCCGGTGGGTCTGACCCGCACGAGCGTGTCCGCACCGTCTCAGAGCCTGTCCGTGACCTTGAGCAGCCCTTGGGGCCTGTGCCGGGAATGTTAAACCCACGATGTCACAGCTCCTCTCTGCCGTCATTCACCTCAGGCTCAGGAGAAGCCCCAGCGCCGCTGCCAGCAGCCAGGCTGCTCGCCGTCTGTCCCGCCGCCATCCGTAGGTCACCGCTCTCCTGCCACCCAGACCGGCCACCTCGCCTAAGCCAGCGCTCCACCAAGGGTTTTGCTGCTTGATTCCCCCTACCCAGTAAACCAGAACTTTTATTTTTGGAAGTACTACAGGTCACCCGATGTTCTGCGCCGTACTTTGTCCTCCTTGTTGCTGTTCCCTGCTGGTGTCCTTGGGGCTGTTCCTTACCCCCCAGGGTCCCCTGGGCTGGGGTCCCGCTCTCTCCTACAGCTCCTCGCCCACCCTGGGCGACGGCAGGGTCCCCGCTTGGATTCTCAGTGCCTCGATGTCGTTGCCTGTCCCCTTCTCCTCCTTCTCTTCTGCCCCCACTCTGTGGCCCTCCCGTCCCCGGCTGCTCTCTGGACGTGGCCGCATGCCCCGTCCCGATCACCCTCCCCCGCTCGTCCCCTCAGGAGCTCCGGGCGCCCGGCCCCTCCAGCCCCTTCTGTTCGGGCGATGAGGGGCTCCTTCTCCAGCTGTGCCGCGCACGGCCTTTCCTTCGCCTCTTCCTTCCTCAGCTGCACTCGCCCTGTGACCCCGGCCCTGGCTCCCCACCATCTGCCCTGCCCGCGGTCCTGCAGACAAAGCTCTTCTCCGACCGAGATCTCTGTAGACAGACGGCCTCTGCATCCGGCCAGGTGCGCGGGGTGCCTGGCCGCCCTTCCCTCTCTCCTGGCCGCCTCGCTTTTCCTCTGCATCTGCTGTTTTAGACCTTCATTGATCTCAAGCCCTAAGCTCACCTCCACTAGGTGACAGGAAGGGAAAGGTGCCGTGCTAAGGAGACTGCCTGCCCTCCCGCCCCTTCTCCAGCCTGTCTTCACCTCCACGCCTCACCTTAGCCCTGGTCCTGCTGTCTCAAGAACGGAGGTCTCTGTCGCCGCGGAGACTGAGCCCTGCCTCCTGCCTCACACTTCGTCTCTCAAGTCTTAGGGACGTGTGTCAGCAGTCATCCCTTTTCTACTGGTCACTTCCCACCTGCTGGCGTCCACACTGCACTCTCCCCTCACTGACCTGGCCCTTCTTTCCATCCCAGCCAGGCTTCTGGCCAGAGCTGCCAGGGCTTTTTATCTGCAGCCTCTCACGTCCCCTGTCCTTCAGCAGCCCACCCTTGCCCCCAGCTCCAGTGACCTGGTTCACCGCGGGGTGCTGGGGGTTGACCTTACCGAGCTTCCCTTCACAGTCAGCACTTAGAGGAACCACCTCCCCAGATCTCCACGGTCGTGGGCATTTGAAGTGCGATCCCTGGGTCTGCACCACAATGTGGACACGTCCTCAGAACCTTCAGGCTTTCTTACCTCAGTTGTTGGTGTCACTGACCAGCTGGTCCCTAAGCCGGAAACCCAGGACCCCTTCTCAGATGACCCACTGTCCCAGCGCCTCTTCTTCCAGGAGGTGGAATACATGGAATGAATCCTGCAGTCAAGGCCGTCATCCACCTTTGCTTCCTTTCTGACCTCTGGAAACCTTAAAAGCAGAACCAGTGCTTGGCGAAACGAGGAAGGCGGAGGTCATCTGGTCTACCCAGCGTGACAGCGTGACTTACTTTTCTTGAAGGCTGCAGGTCAGCGGTGCAGCAGATGTGAGGCGTTCTTAGTGCCGCTTTCCCGGTTCCCCGTCACTCGTTACTGTGCCTGTAGCCACAGTCACACTGTAGCATGTGCTACCTATCTGCTGCGGTCCGGGAAATTGGAGGTTGCTTGAAATGAGTGTAAAAACAAGTCAGTGGGTTCCAAATGAGGTTTCCCCCATGGAGCTAATCCTTTGGCTTTGTGTTAGCTGCTTCAGTGGAGGCCATTTTTTCCTGATCCAATTTTGTCCGTGTTCCTCAATGACTGACTTTTGCCCAAGACTGGTTTCTAATTATTCAATACCTTTCCTGTTATCTCATTTAACATTTCTCATGCAAAATTAAAAATATATTAGCAGCGTATATCCCTTTTAGGTTTTCTATTTTGGGATATGATCTTCCCCCCACCCTCAAGCTTAGCTCATTCTGAGGAAACCCTCATAGTGATCATAAATTGGATGCAAAAAATTTCTTTGTGATTTTGAGCAAAGTGACATCCACCGTAATAAAACAACATCAAATCCAATTGAAGTAGACATAATTATTTAGCTCACAATTAGTTATCTTATACAACCTAACAATGTGCCCTACACATCCCTCCATAAATTACTGTGTAACATGCCTAGTTACCTGCTCCTGGTATGCCTTTTTTGCGGCTGTTAAGCACTGTACACTTGTCATATAAAACATACATGATATGCAATGTGTATGTCATCCAACTTCCAGCAAGGAAAGCGGGGGAAAAAAAAAAAAACACAGATCATAAAAACAAAAGAAATCAGTCAAGCCAGCGAGCGCACTTTCTACCAAACCCATGGATATGGGCCTCGTGAGTGAAAGCCTCACTGCTGTGAAAAACCAGCCAACCTCACGCCCCGAGGAGAGAGTGCCAGGTTTTGTAGATGATGCCACTCAGCTCCGAGGAAGCCTGTGAAATCCAGATCCCCTCGTCAACAGGAGGAGTTTAATAGAAACTCTTCGTAAGTTGGATCCTTGTCACCTACAGGGAATAAGTCATTGCTGGTTGTGGTGCTTGGTCGTGTTTGTGTCAACCAAACACATGTATCTCCAGACGGAAAATAACAGGACACAGAGCCTCGCATCTCACCTGCCGGTCCCTCCCTCTGGGTACCACGTCCTCCTTGAAGCACACCCTTCAGTGGTCCTTTCAGTGTGGGATGTGCAGAGTCAACTTACAGAGTCGCTGTCTGATAACACCACCTATTCTTTTATTTTTTTATAGAACTTTTTATTTTGAGATCATGATAGATTCATAGGTTTAAGAAAAAATAGAGATCTCACGGACCCTTTCCCCTGTTGCCCGCGGTGGGAACATTGCAAAACGGTCGTAAGATAACCAGGATTTTGATGTTGCCTTGGCTACCGATACAGATCACTTCTATCAGCACAAAGATCTCTCCTGCACCCTTTAAAGGCACATACTCTTCCTCCTTGCTCCCACCCCTCCCTAGGCCCTGGCAGCCGCTCATCTGTTCATCTGTTTCAGGACTGTTCTGGAAGTGGCATCATGCAGTGTGTAATCTTTTGGGATTGACTTTTTCACACAGCATAATTCTCTGGAGATCCATCCAGCTTATCACATGTGTGAACGGTTCACTCCTTTTTATTGCTGAGTACTGTTCCTTGGTCTGAATGTACTAATTTGTTTAACCAGTCACCTGTTGAAGAACATCTGGGTTCTTTCCAGTTTTTAGCGATTACAAATAAAGCTGCTACAAACATTCATGTACAGGGTTTTGTGTGAGCGTAAGTCTTCATTTTTCTGGGATAAATGCCTGGAAGTGCAGTTGCTGAGTCATCTGGTGGTTGCTTGTTTAGTTTTTTTGAGGAACTGTCAAGCTATTTTCCAGTTCACTGTACCATTTTATATTTCTGCCAGCAATGTATGAGTGATCTAGTTTCTGCACATTCCTGGGCAGCATTTGGTGGTGTCACTACTTTTTATTTTAGCCTTTCTGTTAATGTGTAGTGATACCTTATTATGATTTTATTTACATTTTTCTAATTATTGGCTAATGACAAACATTTTCATGTGTTTATTTGCCATTTGTATATCCTTTTCAGTGAAATGCCTCTTCATGTCTTATGCCCATTTTCTAATTGGGTTGTTTGATTTTTTAATTAATTAATTATTGAATTATAGTTGATTTACAATATTGTATTAGTTTCAGGTGTATAGAAAAGTGATTCATTTATATATTTTTTCAGATTCTTTTCCATTATATGTTATTACAAGATATTGAATATAGTTCCCTGTGCTATAGAGTAAATCCTTGTGGCTTATCTATTTTACGTATAGTAGTTTGTATCTGTTAAGCCCAACCTCCTAATTTATCCCTCCCCTCCCCTTTCCCCTTTGGTAACCATAAGTTTGTTTCCTATGTCTGTGAGCCTGTTTCTGTTTTGTATATAGATTCATTTGTACTGTTCTTTAGGTTCCACATCCAAGTGATATCACAATAATATTTGTCTGATTTACTTCACTAAGTGTAATATTCTCTATGTTGCTGCAAATGGCAATATTTCATTCTTTTTTATGGCTGAGGCATATTCTATTGTACATATATACCACATCTTCTTAATCCAGTTGTCTGTTGATGGGCACTTGGGTTGCTTCCATATCACAGCTATTGTACATAATGCTTCCATGAACATTGGGGGGCATGTATCTTTTCAAATTAGAGTTTTTTTGTCTTTTCTGGATATATACCCAGGAGTGGGATTGCTGGATCATATGGTAGCCCTATTTTTAGTTTTTGAGGAACCCCCATACTTTTTTCCATAGTGGCTGCACAGATTTACATTCCCATCAACAGTGTAAGAGGGTTCCATTTTCTCCACACCCCCTCCAGTATTTGTTATTTGTAGACTTTTTTTTTAACATCTTTATTGGAGTATAATTGCTTTACAATGGTGTATTTCTGCTTTATAACAAAGTGAATCAGTTATACGTATACATATGTCCCCATATCTCTTCCCTCTTGCATCTCCCTCCCTCCCACCCTCCCTATCCCACCCCTCTAGGTGGTCACAAAGCACTGAGCTGATCTCCCTGTGCTATGCGGCTGCTTCCCACTAGCTATCTATTTTACGTTTGATAGTGTATATTTGTCCATGCCACTCTCTCACTTTGTCCCAGCTTACCCTTCCCCCTCCCCGTATCCTCAAGTCCATTCTCTAGTAGGTCTGCATCTTTATTCCCATCTTGCCCCTAGGTTGTTCTGACCTTTTTTCTTTTCTTTTTTTTTTTTAGATTCCATATATATGTGTTAGCATACGGTATTTCTTTTTCTCTTTCTGACTTACTTCACGCTGTGTGACAGTCTCTAAGTCCATCCACCTCATTACAAATAACTCAGTTTCGTTCCTTTTTATGGCTGAGTAATATTCCATTGTATATATGTGCCACATCTTTTTTTTTTTTTAAAACATCTTTATGGAAGTATAATTGCTTTACAATGGTGTGTTAGTTTCTGCTTTATAACAAAGTGAATCAGCTATACATATACATATGTTCCCATATCTCTTCCCTCTTGCATCTCCCTCCCTCCCACCCTCCCCATCCCACCCCTCTAGGTGGTCACAAAGCACCGAGCTGATCTCCCTGTGCTATGCGGCTGCTTCCCACTAGCTATCTATTTTACATTTGGTAGTGTATATATGTCCATGACACTCTCTCACCCTGTCACATCTCCCCCCTCCCCCTCCCCATATCCTCAAGTCCATTCTCTAGTAGGTCTGTGTCTTTATTCCCATCTTGCCACTAGGTTCTTCATGGCCTTTTTTTTTTTTTCCTTAGATTCCATATATATGTGTTAGCATACTGTATTTGTTTTTCTCTTTCTGACTTACTTCACTCTGTATGACAGACTCTAACTCCATCCACCTCATTACAAATACCTCCATTTCATTTCTTTTTATGGCTGAGTAATATTCCATCGTATATATGTGCCACATCTTCTTTATCCATTCATCCGATGATGGACACTTAGGTTGCTTCCATGTCCTGGTTATTGTAAATAGAGCTGCAATGAACATTTTGGTACATGACTCTTTTTGAACTATGGTTTTCTCAGGGTATATGCCCAGTAGTGGGATTGCTGGGTCGTATGGTAGTTCTGTTTGTAGTTTTTTAAGGAACCTCCATACTGTTCTCCATAGTGGCTGTATCAATTTACATTCCCACCAACAGTGCAAGAGGGTTCCCTTTTCTCCACACCCTCTCCAGCATTTATTGTTTGTAGATTTTTTGATGATGGCCATTCTGACCGGTGTGAGATGATATCTCATTGTACTTTTGATTTGCATTTCTCTAATGATTAATGATGTTGAGCATTCTTTCATGCGTTTGTTGGCAATCTGTATATCTTCTTTGGAGAAATGTCTATTTAGGTCTTCTGCCCATTTTTTGATTCAGTTGTTTGTTTTTTTTGATATTGAGCTGCATGAGTTGCTTTTATGTTTTGGAGATTAATCCTTTGTCAGTTGCTTCATTTGCAAATATTTTCTCCCATTCTGAGGGCTGTCTTTTCGTCTTGTTTATGGTTTCCTTTGCTGTGCAAAAGCTTTTAAGTTTCATTAGGTCCCATTTGTTTATTTTTGTTTTTATTTCCATTTCTCTAGGAGGTGGGTCAAAAAGGATCTTGCTGTGATTTATATTGTAGAGTATTCTGCCTATGTTTTCCTCTAAGAGTTTGATGGTGTCTGGCCTTACATTTAGGTCTTTAATCCATTTTGAGTTTATTTTTGTGTATGGTGTCAGGGAGTGTTCTAATTTCATTCTTTTACATGTAGCTGTCCAGCTTTCCCAGCACCACTTATTGAAGAGGCTGTCTTTTCTCCACTGTATATTCTTGCCTCCTTTATCAAAGATAAGGTGTCCATATGTGTGTGGGTTTATCTCTGGGCTTTCTATCCTGTTCCATTGATCTATATTTCTGTTTTTGTGCCAGTACCATACTGTCTTGATTACTGCAGCTTTGTAGTATAGTCTGAAGTCAGGGAGCCTGATTCCTCCAGCTCCATTTTTCTTTCTCAAGGTTGCTGTGGCTATTCAGGGTCTTTTGTGTTTCCGTACAAATTGTGAAACTTTTTGTTCTAGTTCTGTGAAAAATGCCAGTGGTAGTTTGATAGGGAGTGCATTGAATCTGTAGATTGCTTTGGGTAGTAGAGTCATTTTCACAATGTTGATTCCTCCAATCCAAGAACATGGTATATCTCTCCATCCATTTGTATCATCTTTAATTTCTTTCATCAGTGTCTTATAATTTTCTGCATACAGGTCTTTTGTCTCCTTGGGTAGATTTATTCCTAGATATCTTATTCTTTTTGTTGCAATGGTAAATGGGAGTGTTTTCTTAATTTCACTTTCAGATTTTTCATCATTAGTGTATAGGAATGCAAGAGATTTCTGTGCATTAATTTTGTATGCTGCTACTTTACCAAATTCATTGATTAGCTCTAGTAGTTTTCTGGTAGCATCTTTAGGATTCTCTATGTATGGTATCATGTCATCTGCAAACAGTGACAGCTTTACTTCTTCTTTTCCAATTTGGATTCCTTTTATTTCTTTTTCTTCTCTGATTGCTGTGGCTAAAACTTCCAAAACTATGTTGAATAATAGTGGTGAGAGTGGGCAACCGTGTCTTGTTCCTGATCTTAGTGGAAATGGTTTCAGTTTTTCACCATTGAGGACGATGTTGGCTGTGGGTTTGTCATATATGGCCTTTATTATGTTGAGGAAAGTTCCCTCTATGCCCGCTTTCTGGAGGGTTTTTATCATGAATGGGTGTTGAATTTTGTCAAAAGCTTTCTCTGCATCTATTGAGATGATCATATGGTTTTTCTCCTTCAATTTGTTAATATGGTGTATCACATTGATTGATTTGCGTATATTGAAGAATCCTTGCATTCCTGGGATAAACCCCCCTTGATCATGGTGTATGATCCTTTGAATGTGCTGTTGGATTCTGTTTGCTAGTATTTTGTTGAGGATTTTTGCATCTGTGTTCATCAGTGATATTGGTCTGTAGTTTTCTTTCTTTGTGACATCTTTGTCTGGTTTTGGTATCAGAGTGGTGGTGGCCTCGTAGAATGAGTTTGGGAGTGTTCCTCCCTCTGCTATATTTTGGAAGAGTTTGAGAAGGATAGGTGTTAGCTCTTCTCTAAATGTTTCATAGAATTCGCCTGTGAAGCCATCTGGTCCTGGGCTCTTGTTTGTTGGAAGATTTTTCATCACAGTTTCAGTTTCAGTGCTTGTGATTGGTCTGTTCATATTTTCTATTTCTTCCTGGTTCAGTCTCAGAAGGTTGTGCATTTCTAAGAATTTGTCCATTTCTTCCAGGTTGTCCATTTTATTGGCATATAGTTGTTTGTAGTAATCGCTCATGATCCTTTGTATTCCTGCAGTGTCAGTTGTTACTTCTCCTTTTTCATTTCTAATTCTATTGATTTGAGTCTTCTCCCTTTTTTTCTTGATAAGTCTGGCTAATAGTTTATCTATTTTGTTTATCTTCTCAAAGAACCAGCTTTTAGTTTTATTGATCTTTGCTATCGTTTCTTTCATTTCTTTTTCATTTATTTCTGATTTGATCTTCATGATTTCTTTCCTTCTGCTAACTTTGGGGTTTTTTTGTTCTTCTTTCTCTAATTGCTTTAGGTGTAAGGTTAGGTTGTTTATTTGAGATGTTTCTTGTTTCTTGAGGTAGGATTGTATTGCTATAAACTTCTCTCTTAGAACTGCTTTTGCTGCATCCCATAGGTTTTGGGCCGTCGTGTTTTCATTGTCATTTGTTTCTAGATATTTTTTGATTTCCTCTTTGGTTGCTTCAGTGATCTCTTGGTTACTGAGTAGTGTGTTGTTTAGCCTCCATGTGTTTGTATTCCTTACAGACTTTTCCCTGTAATTGATATCTAATCTCATAGTGTTGTGGTCGGAAAAGATACTTGATACGATTTCAATTTTCTTAAATTTACCAAGGCTTGATTTGTGACCCAAGATATGATCTATCCTGGAGAACGTTCCATGAGCACTTGAGAAGAATGTGTATTCTCTTGTTTTTGGATGGAATGTCCTATAAATATCAATTAAGTCCATCTTGTTTAATGTATCATTTAAAGCTTGTGTTTCCTTATTTATTTTCATTTTGGATGATGTGTCCATTGGTGAAAGTGGGGTGTTAAAGTCTCCTACTATGATTGTGTTACTGTCGATTTCCCCCTTTATGGCTGTTAGTATTTGCCTTATGTATTGAGGTGCTCCTATGTTGGGTGCATAAATATTTACAATTGTTATGTCTTCTTCTTGGATTGATCCCTTGATCATTATGTAGTGTCCTTCTTTGTCTCCTGTTTGTTGAGGATTTTTGCATCTATGTTCGTCAGTGATATTGGTCTGTAGTTTTCTTTCTTTGTGACATCTTTGTCTGGCTTTGGTATCAGAGTGATGGTGAGTTATTTGAATTTTTTTATTCTAGTCTTTGTTTTAAAGACTATTTTGTCTGATATGAGAATTGCTACTCCAGCTTTCTTTTGATCTCCATTTGCGTGGAATATCTTTTTCCATCCCCTCACTTTCAGTCTGTGTGTGTCCCTAGGTCTGAAGTGAGTCTCTTGTAGACAGCATACATACGGGTCTTGTTTCTGTGTCCATTCAGCCAGTCTATGTCTTTTGGTTGGAGCATTTAATCCTTTTACATTTAAGGTAATTATCGATATGTATGTTCCTATTACCATTTTCTTAATTGTTTTGGGTTTATTATTGTAGGTCTTTTCCTTCTCTTGTGTTTCCTGCCTAGAGAAGTTCCTTTAGCATTTGTTGTAAAGCTGGTTTGGTGGTGCTGAATTCTCTTAGCTTTTGCTTGTCTGTAAAGGTTTTAATTTCTCTGTCAAATCTGAATGAGATCCTTGCTGGGTAGAGTAATCTTGGTTGTAGGTTTTTCTCCTTCATCACTTTAATTATGTCCTGCCACTCCCTTCTGGCTTGCAGGGTTTCTGCTGAAAGATCAGCTGTTAACCTTATGGGGATTCCCTTATGTGTTATGTGTTGTTTTTCCCTTGCTGCTTTTAATATTTGTTCTTTGTATTTAATTTTTGATAGTTTGATTAATATGTGTCTTGGCGTGTTTCTCCTTGGATTTATCCTGTATGGGACTCTCTGTGCTTCCTGGACTTGATTAACTATTTCCTTTCCCATATTAGGGAAGTTTTCAAATATAATCTCTTCAAATATTTTCTCAGTCCCTTTCTTTTTCTCTTCTTCTTCTGGGACCCCTATAATTCGAATGTTGGTGCGTTTAATGTTGTCCCAGAGGTGTCTGAGACTGTCCTCAGTTCTTTTCATTCTTCTTTCTTTATTCTGCTCTGCAGTAGTTATTTCCACTATTTTATCTTCCAGGTACTTATCCGTTCTTCTGCCTCAGTTATTCTCCTATTGATCCCTTCTAGAGAATTTTTAATTTCATTTATTGTGTTGTTCATCACTGTTTGTTTGCTCTTTAGTTCTTCTAGGTCCTTGTTAAACGTTCCTTGTATTTTCTCCATTCTATTTCCACGATTTTGGATCATCTTTACTATCATTATTCTGAATTCTTTTTCAGGTAGACTGCCTATTTCCTCTTCATTTGTTTGGTCTAGTGGGTTTTTGCCTTGCTCCTTCATCTGCTGTGTTTCTCTGTCTTCTCATTTTGCTTAACTTACTGTGTTTGGGGGTCTCCTTTTCGCAGGCTGCAGGTTCGTAGTTTCCGTTGTTCTTGGTGTCTGTCCCCAGTGGCTGAGGTTGGTTCAGTGGGTTGTGTAGGCTTCCTGGTGGAGGGGACTAGTGCCTGTGTTCTGGTGGATGGGGCTGGATCTTGTCTTTCTGGTGGGCAGGTCCACGTCTGGTGGTGTGTTTTGGGGTGTCTGTGGCCTTATTATGATTTTAGGCAGCCTCTCTGCTAATGCATGGGGCTGTGTTCCTGTCTTGCTAGTTGTTTGGCATGGGGTGTCCAGCACTGTAGCTTGCTGGTCATTGAGTGGAGCTGGGTCTTGGCATTGAGATGGAGATCTCTGGGAGATTTTTGTTGTTTGGTATTACGTGGAGCTGGGAGGTCTCTCGTGGACCAATGTCCTGAACTTGGCTCTCCCACCTCAGAGGCACAGCCCTGACACCTGGCTGGAGCACCAAGAGCCTGTCATCCACACAGCTCACAATAAAAGGGAGAAAAAAAAGAAAGAAAAAAAGAAAGAGGATAAAATAAAATAAAATTAAGTAAAATAAAATAAAATAATTAAAATAAAACTATTAGGAAAAAAAAAATTTTTAAGTAATAAAAAAAAACGGATGGACAGAACCCTAGGACAAATGGTAAAAGCAAAGTTATACAGACAAAATCTCACACAGAAGCATACACATACACACTCACAAAAAGAGGAAAAGGGGAAAAAATAATATATCTTGCTCCCAAAGTCCACCTCCTCAATATGGGATGATTCCTTGTCTATTCAGGTGTTCCACAGCAGCAGGGTATATCAAGTTGTTTGTGGAGCTTTAATCCGCTGCTCCTGAGGCTGCTGGGAGAAATTTTCCTTTCTCTTCTTTGTTCGCACAGCTCCCGGGTTTCAGCTTTGGATTTGGACCCGCCTCTGCGTGTAGGTCGCCTGAGGGCGTCTGTTCTTCGCTCACACAGGACGGGGTTAAAGGAGCAGCTGATTCGGGGGCTCTGGCTCACTCAGGCCCGGGGGAGGGAGCGGTACGGAGGAGGCGGGGCAAGCCTGCAGCGGCAGAGGCCTGCGTGACGTTGCACTAGCCTGAGGAGCGCCGTGCGTTCTCCCGGGGAAGTTGTCCCCGGATCACGGGACCCTGGCCGTGGCGGCTGCACAGGCTCCCGGGAGGGGCGGTGTGGAGAGTGACCTGTGCTCGCACACAGGCTTCTTGGTGGCGGCAGCAGCAGCCTTAGCGTCCCATGCCCGTCTCTGGGGTCTGTGCTGATGGCCGCGGCTCGCGCCCGTTTCTGGAGCTCATTTAGGGGGCGCTCTGGTACCCTCTCCTCGCGCACCCTGAAACAATGGTCTCTTGCCTGTTCAGCAGGTCCAGACTTTTGCCGGACTCCCTCCCGGCTAGCTGTGGCGTACTAGCTCCTTCAGGCTGTGTTCACGCCGCCAACCCCAGTCCTCGCCCTGCGATCCGACCGAAGCCCAAGCCTCAGCTCCCAGCCCCTGCCCGCCCGGCGGGTGAGCAGAGAAGCCTCGCGGGCTGGTGAGTGCTGCTCGGCACCGATCCTCTGTGCGGGAATCTCTCCGCTTTGCCTTCCGCACCCCTGTTGCTGCGCTCTTCTCCGCGGCTGCGAAGCTTCCCCCCTCTGCTACCCGCAGTCTCCGCCCGCGAAGGGGCTTCCTAGTGCGTGGACACCTTTCCTCCTTTATGGCTCCCTCCCGCTGGTGCAGGTCCCGTCCCTATTATTTTGTCTCTGTTATTTCTTTTTTCTTTTGCCCTACCCAGGTACGTGGGGAGTTTCTTGCCTTGTGGGAGGTCTGAGGTCTTCTGCTAGCGTTCAGTAGGTGTTCTGTAGGTTTTGTTCCACATGTAGATGTATTTCTGATGTATTTGTTGGGAGGAAGGTGATCTCCACGTCTTAGTCTTCTGCCATCTTGAAGCTCCTCCTGTAGACTTTTTGATGATGGCCATTCTGACGAGTGTGAGGTGGTACCTCATTGTGGTTTTGATTTGCATTTTCCTGATGATCAGTGATGCTGAGCATCTTTGCATGTGCCTGTTGGCCATCTGTATGGCTTCTTTGGAGAAACGTCTATCTAGATCTTCCACCCATTTTTTGATTGGGGTTTTTGGTTTTTTGATATTAAGCTACATGAGCTGTTTGTATATTTTAGAGATTAACCCCTTGTTGGTCTCATCGTTTGCAAATATTTTCTCTCAGTCTGTAGGTTATCTTTTCATTTCATTGATGGTTTCCCTTGCTGTGCAAAAGCTTTTAAGATAGATTAGGTCCCATTTGTTTATTTTTGCTTTTATTTCTTATATCTAAGAAAATATTGCAACCATTTATGTCCAAGAATGTCTTGCCTATGTTCTCGTCTAGGAGTTTTATGGTATCATGTTTTATATTTAGGTCTTTAAACCATTTTGAGTTTATTTTTGTATATGGTGTGAGGGAGTGTTCTGATTTCCTTTACATGTAGTTGTCCAGCTTTCTCAACCCCACTTGTTGAAGACACTGTGTTTTCTCTACTGTATTATCTTGTCTCCTTTGTCATAGATTTATTGACTGTGGGTTTATTTCTGGGCTCTCTGTTCTATTCCATTGGGCTATATGTCTGTTTTTGTGCCAATACCACAGTTTTGATTACTATAGCTTTATAGTATAGTCTGACGTCTGGAAGGGTTATGCCTCCAGCTTTGTTCTTTTTCCTCGGGATTGCTTTGGCAATTATGGGTCTTTTTTGGTTCCATATAAATCTCAGGATTGTTGTTCTTGGTCTGTGAAAAATGTCATGGGTATTTGATAGGGATTGCTCTAAATTTGTAGATTGCTTTGGGTGGTATGGACATTTTGACAATATTAATTCTTCCAATCCAAGAGCATGGGATATCTTTTCATTTCTTTGAATCATCTTCAATTTCCTTTATCAATGTTTTATATTTTTCAGTGTATAGGTTTTTCACCCCCTTGGTTAAGTTTATTCCTAGATATTTTTTTGATGAAATTTTAAGTGGGATTGTTTTTTTTTTACTTTCTCTTTCTGATATTTCATCGTTAGTGTAAAGAAATGCAACAGATTTATGTATATTAATCTTGTATCCTGCTACCTTACTGAATTCATTTATTAGTTCTAATGGTGAGTTGTTTGAATTTTTTTACTGTGAAGTTTTTTTTTTTAATTAATTTATTTATTTTTGGCTGTGTTGGGTCTTCGTTTCTGTGCGAGGGCTTTCTCTAGTTGCAACAAGCGGGGGCCACTCTTCATCGCGGTGCACGGGCCTCTCACTATCATGGCCTCTCTTGTTGCGGAGCACAGGCTCCAGACGCGCAGGCTCAGTAGTTGTGGCTCACGGGCCCAGTTGCTCCACGGCATGTGGGATCTTCCCAAACCAGGGCTCGAACCCGTGTCCCCTGCATTAGCAGGCATATTCTCAACCACTGCGCCACCAGGGAAGCCCTACTGTGGAGTTTTGAGAGGGTTTTTTTTTTAATTGATGAATATGTTCTAGATGTTAGTCCTTTGTTGGATATTTTGCAGATCTTTTCATCCAGTCTGTAGCTTGTCTTTTTATTCTCTTAGCAAGGTTTTCTACAAAGCAAAAGTTTTCAATTTTGGTGAAGTCAGATTTATCAGTTTTTCCTTTTCTGGATTTTTTTTTTTTGGTGTCCAGTCTAAGAGCTCTTTGCTTAGCCATAGTTCCTGAAGCTCTTCTCCTATTTTTTCCTAAAAGTTTCATAGTAATGTTTTACCTTTTAAGTCCGTGATCTATTTTCAGTTAATTTTGCATAAGATATGAAGCTTAGGTCAAAGTTCTTTTTTCCCCCCCCCATGGATGTCCAGTTGCTTCAGCACCATTTGTTGAAAAGGCTCACTTTCTTCTGTGAAATGATTTTTGCACTTTCAAAAGCAGTTGGACGTATTAATGTAGGTCTACTTCTTAGTTCTGGTCTGTTCCATTGATCTGTGTGTCTCCCCCATCAGTCCCTCACAGTGTGATTGCTGTAGCTACATAATAACTCAGGTAAGGTGATTGCTTCCACTTTGTTTTTCTTTTTCAAAATTGTTTTTGCTATGCCAGTTCCTTTGTCTTTCCATATAAATTTTAGAATAATCTTGTCTATATGTACCAAAAAGTCTTGTTAGAAATAGGAATGAATTGGCGTCTTTACTTTGTCTAGTCTTTAATCCATGAACACAGTACGTCTCTGTATTTATTTAGATTGCCGTTTGTTTCTTTCATTAGCATCGTGCAGTAATTTTTATCATAGAAACCCTTTACATGTTTTTGTTAGACTTATGCCAGAGGTTTTTTTTCAGTGATTGCAAGTGCTGTTATATTTTAAATTTTGACGCTCATGTGTTTGTCATTAGTATGTAGAGATACGATTGATTTTTATATCCTACAATCTGGACCTTGCTGAACTCACTTATCAGTTATAGGAGGGTTTTGGGGTTTTTTTATTTTTTTTGTTTTTTTTTTGATTCCTTGGATTTTCTATGTAGACAATCATATCATCTGCCAATAGGAACAATTTTATTTTTTCCTTTTTGATCTGTGTGCCTTTGTTTCCTTATGCCTCACTGCACTGGCTAGAACTTCCTGTATGATATTGAATAGAGTGGTGAGAGCAGACATTCTTACTTTGTTCCTGATCTTAGCGGGAAAGCAGTCTTTCACTGTTCAGTGTAAGGTTAGCTGTAGAAATTTTTAAATGCTCTTCATCAGTTGAGGGAGTTCCTCTCTGGGTTGCTGTCTTTTTTTGTTTTTTGAGTGTTTTTATCATGAATGAGTGTTGACTTTGACGAAATGCTTCTGCTGCATCAGTTGATATAATCGTGTGATTTTTCCTTTTAGCCTGTTAGTAGAGAAATTACATTGATTGATTTTCAAATATTGAACAGCCTTTCGTCCCTGAAACAAAGCCCACTTGGTCATCGTGTATAATTTTTATATATGTAAAACTGAATTCTCTTTGCTAATATTTTGTTAATGTTCATAAGAGATACTGCTCTGTCGTTTGTGTTGTTTTAAGGCTGTCTTTTTCTGGCTTTGGTATCAGGGAAATACTAGCTTCATAAAATAACTAGGGAAGGGTTCCCTCCTCTTCAGTTTTCTCAAAGATGTTATATAGAGTTGGTGTTGATTCTTTTTTTAAATGTTCATAGAATTCTCTAGTAAAACCATCCATCCTAAATGTTTCTTTTTTGTTAGTTTTAAAATTACAGATTCAGTTTCCTTAAGTTACATGGCTATTTAAGTTATCTATTTTATTGGGTGAGTTGTACTACTTTGTGTTTTTGAAGAATTGGTCCATCTCATCTAAGTTGTCAAATTAAAGTATGTGGAGCTGTTCTTGATACTCTCTTGTTACCCTGCTGGGTCTGTAGTGCTGTGACCTGAAATTGACTATGTGTGTCCTCCCTTTGTTGTTGTTGTGAGTCTTTGTTACATAAATGAGTTAAAGATGGCCCTGCATGTTGGCCTCTCTGTGGTGTTCTTCTTCACAGCAAGCTGAGACGTTAGTTCAAAGCCTTGCCAGCAGCAAACTCCATTCTTACCCACTCAGTTGCTTTAAATATAGCCCCAATACGCATATTTTTAGCCATTTAGAGGCTGCCTGCTTTGAATACCCTGTGAAGCCGCACTCTCATCTGCAAACTTTTGCTTAGACACACTCTGGGGCTGTGACAGGCCTCTAGCTGGTGCTGTCTGGCTTCCCTCCCATGCAGCCAGCCGAAGTGCTACCCAAATGAAGGTGGTGTGTGCTGTGACCATCTCAAGGTCCTGTCTTTTTCCTTGATCTGCCCCCAGACCTTGAACTCACCAGTTTTGCTAGAGGTTTATCAATTTTAATGATCTTTTCAAGGAACCAGTTCTTTGTTTTATGGATTTTCTTTGTTTTTCTGTTTTCAGTTTCATTGATGTCTGCTCTTTTTTGCCTGCCTTCTGCTTGCTTTATTTATTTTGCTCTTCTTTTTCTGTGTTCTCGAGGGTAGGAGCTTAGATAATTGATTGAGACTTTTCCTCTTTTCTAATACATGCATTTAGTGCTCTGAATTTTCCTTTCAGCATTGCTTTAATTGTAACCCACAAATCTTGATAAGCTATATTTTCATTTCCATTCAGCTCAGTGTATTTTTCTGTTTCCCAGGAGACTTCATCTTTAAATCATGGGTTATTTAGACATGGATTGGTTAGTATCCAAGTATTTGGAGATTTTCCTATTGTCTTTATATTATGAATTTCTAGTTTGATTCCCTTGTGGTTAGAGAACACATTTTATATGATTTCAGTTCTTTTAAATTTGTTGAGGTTTGTTTTATGGCCAAGGGTATAGTCCATCTTGATTTACGTTCCATCGTCCCTTGGAAAGAATATGTGTCCCACTCTTGTTGGGCAGAGTGTTCTGTAAATGTTGACCATCCTCTTGGTTGACTAAGCTGCGTTCTTCTGTGTCTTTGCTGATTTTCTGTCTAGCTGTTCTATCAGTGTTGAGAGAGGGGTGTTGAAGTCTCAGCCATAATCGTGGGTTTGTTTCTCCTTTCAGTTCTATCAAGCTTTAGTTTGATGTATTTTGTAGCTCTGTTTTCTGGGGCACACATTGAGGCTTCCTATGTCTTATTGGTGGAATACCCTTTTTTCATTATATAGTGACACTTTCTTTCTCTGGTCATTTCCTTTGCCCTGAAGACTGTTTTAGCTGATAATGATAATGATTTACTTTGATTAATACTTGTGTGATATACCTTTTTCCATCCTTTCACTTTCACCCTGCCTGAACATCATAATTGAAGGGAGTTTCTTGTAGGCAGCTTATAGTTGGGTCATGTTTTTTCAACTAATCTGCCAATTTGTCTTTTACTTGATATATTTATATAGTTTACATTTAATATAATTGATCTATTAGAATTTATTTTTGCCATTTTATATTTTTGCTTTCTGTTCTGTTTTTCATTTTCCTCTTTTCTTTTTCTAGTCTTTCTGTGGTTTATGTGAACATTTTTTAGAATTCCATTTGATTTACCTATAATGTTTTTGAGTATATCTCTTTGCATTGCTTTTTTAGTGGTTGCTCTAGGTATCACATTATATATACATATCACAGTCTACTGGTGTCATCATTTTACGTTCGAATGAAATATAAAAACCTTGCCTTCTCTTACAGGCATACCTTGTTTTATTGTGCTTCTTCAGAGACTGCGTTTTTTACAAATTGAAGTTTGTGGCAACTCTACATTGAGCAAGTCTGTTGGCATCGTTTTTCCAACAGCATTTGTTCACATTGTGTCTCTGGGTCACATTTTGGTAATAATGAAAATATTTTAGACTTTTTCATTATTATTATATTTGTTATGGTGATCAGTGATCTTTGATGTTCCTGTGGCGAAAAGATTATGACTTGCTGAAGGTTCAGATGATGGTTAGCATTTTTTACCAATAAAGTATTTTTTTAATTAAAGTATGTACATTGTTTTTTTAGACAGAATGCTATTGCACACTTAATAGACTACAAGATAGTGTAAACATAACTTTATATGCACTGGGAAACCAAAACAGTTGTGTCACTCACTTTATTGTGATTTTTGCTTTATTGCAGTGGTCTGGAACTAAACCCGCAGTATCTCTGGGGTAGACCTGTGCTACCCCACAGGTAGACCCCACTTGTAATATAATCATCTTAAATATAATCATCTTAAATATTTCCTCCTCTTATATTTAGTCACATCAGTGTTACCATTTTTGCTTAAACACCCAAACATACTTTAGAATACTCAAGAAGAGAAGAAGAAAACCCTATTGTAATTACCCATATTTTTATTTACCATGTTCTTCCTTCCTTCATGATGTTCCATGATTCCTTTTATCACTTCCTTTCAGGTTTTTTTGTTTGTTTTTTGCCGCGCCGCACAGCTTGCAGGATCTTAGTTCCCCGACTAGGGGTTGAACCTGGGCCCCAGCAGTGAAAGGCCGGAATCCTAACCACTGGACCACCAGGGAACTCCTTTCCTTTTGGTTTAGAGAGCTTCCTTTAGCCATCTTTTAGGGTAGATCTGTTGGTGACAAATTCTGTTCGTTCTTTTTTTCCTCTAAGAATGTCTTGATCTCTCCTTCATTCTAGGATATTTTTAGGATATAAGATTCTGGATTGAGAGTTCTTTTCTTTCAGCCCTTGAAAAATATTGGTGCCACTTCTGGCCTCAGTGGTTTCTGATGAGAAATCTGTTGTCATTTGGATTGTTTTTTTCCTGTAGGTAAGGTATCATTTCTCTCTGGATGCTTTCAAGATTTTTTTTGTTTATTTGTTTTTAGTTTTTAGAAATTTAATTATGTATTTTGGCATGGATGTATTTGGACTTTTGTTCGGAAGAATCTAGCTGTTTGAATTCAGTAAGCTCTGCGAAGCTGGATTTATGTGTCTTGCCAAATTTAGGAAGTTTTCAGCCGTTATTTCTTTGAATACTTTTTCAAACCCATCCTCTTTTTTCTCTCCTTTTGGGGCTCATGAAAGTTAGATTTTTTTTTTTTTTTTAATAATCTCAAAACTCCATGAGGCTCTATTAATATATTTTCAGGCTGTTTTCTGTTTGTTGTTCAGATTAGATATTTTCTATCATTTTGAAGTCCAGTTCACTGATTGTTTCCTGTGTCCCATTTTGTTTTGAGCCCATCCACTGAGCTACATACATCAGTTATTGTATTTTTCAATTCCAAAACGTCCATTTTGTTCTTCTTTATATCTTCTTTTTCTTTATTAAGCCTTTCTTTTTGCTGAAGATTTCTCCTTTTCATTTGTTTCAGTCATGTTGTTATTGCTTGTTGAAGCATTCATGATGGCTGCTTTACAATCTTTGTCAGATTTTTCAGACGTCTCTATCATCTTGGCACTGGAATCTGTTGATCATATTTTTTCTTTCTGTTTGAGATCTTCCTGGTTCTTGATATAATGAAGGATTTCCGTTTGAATCCTGGGCATTGTTGCATTATGTGATGAGACCTTAGATTTTTATTTAAATCTCTTGTTTAACTCGTCTCTGCTCTTGGGCGCTGCTCCGTGACTGCTGGGTGAGTTGGAAGCCCAGGCTGCCCACCGAGCTCCCATGGACACCCAGGGCCAGGGCTGTTCCTTGTACTGCTGGGCCGGGGTGAGAGCCCCAGTGTCCGGCGTCCCACACCCCATGACTACATGTCCCCACGGGCACTGTGGCTCCGTACCTGGCCTTGGGACACCGCCCTGCTGGGGGCGTCAGGGAACCTCACTGCAGCCTCGGAAGGGTGGTGGTCCAGGCTCCCCACTCAGCCTTTGCTGGCATTGGTGGCATAAGGCCACAGTTTTTCCTGTAGTGTTTGTCTGGAGTAGAGCAGTTTTGTGTAAAAGGTTTCTCTCTTGCTAGGTTGCCCTTTCCTGGTTCGATGACTTGCGATAGCAGGCTTTTGTTGGGGCTTCTTAAAATCTGCCTCCATTGGCATTTCCAGGCTGCCAGCTTGTTCAGCTCCAAGTCTGGGAAATACGAGGGAAAAGGAAAAACCCAAGGGACTCATCACTGTGTCATTCCTCAGGCCCCAAGATCCCTGGCCAGTTTGCCACCTTCTCTACACTTTTCAAAGTCTTCTTATGTTTCTTTTGTATGTAGCGTCTAGGGTTCTAAGTTGGCCTGAGCAGGCGGAATGGGGAAAAGTACTTCTACTCCATCTTCTTGGAAGCAGAAGTCCACGTTGGTGTTAAGGATCATTTTTTGCACGTCGAATTCTGCATTAGACAGTTCCTTGTTCTTGTGCTCCTGCCCCAACACTGTGAAGATGGTGACCTTTGCGGTTAAGGAACCTCGTTCCTTAGTAGGGAGTTTTTCCTTTCTTGCTGATTGCTTTTACAGTTTAATATTGACTCTACCTCATTCTCTGTTTTGTTTTGTTTTGTTTTCCATTCCAGAATATGTACTAGACCTATATGTTGGACCTTTTCCTTCAATTCTGCATTTTTCTTAAACTCTCATATTTTCTCTCTCTTCATTTCTCTGTTCTGCCTCCTAGTAATTTTCTCCCGTCTGGATTGCAGTTCACTAATTTTCTCCTTAGTTTTGTTGATTCTACTCTTTAACTCATCCATTGACTATTTATTTTTAATGACTGCAGTTTTTATTTCTAGACAGACACATTCTGGAAATCTACCTTTTCTTTTATATCATTTTTTATGGATTCATCTTTTCTTATGGATTCAGTTCCTTTTTTATGGTATTAATCATCCTGAGTATACCTTGTCAGGTTCTTTTTTTTATCAAATTCTTGAAATTGTAATGTCTTTGGATTGCTGACTCACTCATGATGGATTGTTGAAGTGTTTTGTAATTTTAGATTGTGAGGATTGCTCATCTTCAGAGGAGCTGTAAGCATGGGACGCCTATGTATCCCGGTTTGAGGATGTGTCCTTCCAGAGTGATCTGCATTTGCATCTTCCAGGCATCCTGTTGATATCACTTTCTAAGGCCATTTTTACTGTTTTAACTTTCTTGACTTGGAGGTTCATTGTCGACATGTTTTTTAAGTTTGAATTTCACACTCACCTGTGGAGCCAGCCCATGATAAATCTTCAGAGGGTAATGTTTTTCTGCTAATCCTGCTGAGAGGTCGGGCAGAGTCAGAGAAGGTTCCTTGTCCTCCTGAGCTGGTGAGAGGATTTTTCCAGCCTGTCCTTCACTTGTTCAGATTCAGCTCTCTACTCCTTCCTTCACGTGGACACAAGCTCTTGAAAATCCTGCCCCACAGATGTTAAAACTCAATACTGACAACCCTCCATCTGGGGCCCCTACTGCTTTTTCCAGTTCCAAGCATCTAGAGATTTCCTTTTCTTTCCTGGAAGGTCAGCTATGTATTTTTTTTAATATGATATATTTTTTCCAGCATTTTTAGTTGTTTAACCCAAGAGGGTTTTCAAAAAAAGGGTTTTCTATTTAAGTATGAAAACTTACCTCTTGGAGCTACAAGATTCAGAGTGTGAAGAGTTTTTTGGAGGAATTAAATATTTTTACATATGGAAATTACACATCTTACTTGTCTTTTGTCCAGCAAGGTGCAAGTCAGTTGATATGTTACCCTTTAACCTGTTGAGGTTGTGGTATAATCTGGAAAGCGATTACCATAATAGAGTCCATTTAAGCAAAACTTCCAAAGCAGAAAATAATAATGGAACAAGCATTAAGCCAAAGTCTGTGCTTAGATCTATGAGTTTTTGTTTCAGGATTAGATGGATTTGTGAAACTCCTTTTGCTATGTGCATATAAAACATGGGAAACATTCGCATTTGTATATGTAAATTATTTTCGCTCTCAAGACTTACTTTTGCCTATATACTGGCAGCATCTTTACCTGGTTCTCATCTTCCAATGTTTACAACCTACGTAATGTATTGGGCTTTATTTCTTAAATAGAAGAGGATATTGAACAAGATTGAGAAATTTCAGTATTTTCATTTTAACCTGACAATCTTAATTTCTTGGGCTGTAAAAGCTGTTCAATGACAATGATGAGACTTGCGTATTTTATTTTGTATGTGTGGTAAAATATACATAGCATGAGATTTATCATTTTAAAATCAACAGTTCAGTGGCTTTAAGTACATTCACATTGTTGTACAACTATCACCACCATCCATCTCCAGAATTTTTTCATCTTCTCAAACCGATATTCATATCCATTGAACCCTGACTCCCCATTTCCCCTCTCCCGCCTCCTTGCAACCAGCCTTCTACTTTCTGTCTCTGTGAGTTTGACCACCCTGGGTACCTCATATAAATGGAATCTTGTGGTATTTCTCCTTTAGTGACTGGCTTAGTTCACTTAGCACAATCAAAGTCCATCCATGTTGTAGCGTGTATCAGAATTTCCTTCCTTTTTAAGGCTGAATAATATTCCAATGTATGTATGTACCACATTTTCTTTATCGTTTATCCGTCAATGGATATTTGGGTTGCTTCCATCTTCTGGCGACCGTGATTAGTGCTGTTATGAACACTGGTGTGGCATGCTTTTAAAACAGGCAGTGAGATGCATAAAACTGTAGGTATTTTTAAATGCTAACAATTGTTAATAGCACTATCCTACAAGTTTAATTGCCTGTAACTATTTGAAAAGCATGAGAGGTTGAATAGGCTTGACCTTTGGGTGATAAAGAATGTAGTTCTTAGGAACAGGGCTGGACCAAGCACCAGCAAAGAAATTGACCGTTTGTGCTTCACTGGGTGGGCGGGGGGAGAAGGAGCCAGGGCTGGGAGCGCGTGGTCGGGTCTGAAACAGGAGTGTGGAGGTGACACCTTCAGAGGTGCCCCCGACAGAACCAGGAATGTGGAGCAGGCCCTTCAGGGCCCCAGGATGAGCCTGGCAGCCCGGGGGTCAGCAGACGTGGGTCGGGGTCAAAGTGTGAGGGTGGAGAGGGGCTTGGTGCCTGCAGCGCTAGGCTGAACAGAACTAGAGTTCTTCGCCAACAGAAAAAGCAAAATGAATCACCAAGCCAGTGTCAGGCTACCGATGCCCCGTCGTTCTGATTCACAGACTCCATTCTAGAAAGGCTCTATTCCCAGTTTATGGAAAGTAGGATCCCAAATTAAATCTATTCCCCTGTGTAAAGAAGAAGTGAAGAGCCCTCTCTATATTGAATGGGACAAATATCACACGCGGAGTACTGACCCAAACCCCTGGGCTTAGGCCGGCCTTCCCAAAGGTCATAGACACAGGAATAAAGGCAAGGCCACAGAAGTCTGCAAGTGCAGGGAGAACTTACACCTGTTTCTGAAAGAAGAAAGGAGTGGACTTCTCAAAGCCTATAAGTCTACCAGGTTTTTTCTTTTGTACAGAAAAATTGCAATTTCTAGGCGATTTTTGCTTGTCGCCGTGTGTGTATTTATTTGAATAGCAAAGAGATTTCAGTCATTACAAGAGGAGTTTTCAAACTTGCAGTATCAAAAGAAATTGTCCCCAGAGCAGTTTGAAAAGGCACTGGGTTAGCATATAAGCCATATATCGAAAAGGTGGAAAGGTAAGTCAGTGTGTTTATTGCCATTTTCACAAAATATTCAGTTACCTCTTTTTTCTTTTATATTAACTGAGATTTCATTAAATTTTATGATTGTAGTCTAAGTTCACCAGCACCTGTTCTGAAGTTATGTTTCACAGTCTCTTTTTGTTTTTCAGACTTTTTGTTTAAATTCTTGGTTATTGGGAACGCAGGAACCGGCAAGTCTTGCTTGCTTCATCAGTTTATTGAAAAAAAATGTAAGTGACATCACATGGTCGGTGCTTCTTGCATGTCTTCTCCCGAGGGCACGCTCTTGTGCAGATTTGTTTAGGACAAAACTTCCGAATATGTTTTCAGGGAAAATGTCATAGTTTAAGAATATTTTTAAAGGACATAAAATGTTTATGTTATTAAACGTTTAGTAATCTGATTTTTTTATTTAGCGTTTCAGTTTCGTAGTAGGTCATTGTTCATTATGTAGTGAATTGTCCTGTACATTTTCCAGATACTAAAATACAGTATGGTGCTGTGGAATTCTATTTCCTGGCAGGAGTGGCCCGAGAACCCTAGTTGTACAGTTTGGATAAGATAGCATTTGGTCCCCAGCGGCCTTGTATTGTTCTTAAGGCAGCTATTGTTGTCAGTCCTGTTTTACAGGTAAATAAACAGAGGTTTACAGGACTTGGTGTGTGCACTTGGCATGGTCACCTAGTAACGGTGCATGTTAGACTCAAACCCAGGCCTTTCGACCACAGAAAATATCTTGTGCCGTTGACTTGCCCTGTGTTGGTGAGAGAGGTTGAATTTTGTATTCCAAGCTACTGGAAAAGACGGTAGGTTTGAAAGGCCCTTAAAATAAGCCGTGCTTATATAGGAATGGAAAGAATTGTGGAGAATGACCTGTCTATCTAGAGGTAGTCAGGTGAAGGCCCGAACACAGAAAATTAATCTCACTTAATGAAGTGCCTCTTAAGTAAGAATGCATGAGATGCATTAGGTGGTGGACGGTGGAGACAGAGGCAGCAAAGGGTGTCCTGGGAAAGAGCTCTGAAGAATAAGATTCTAGAAATGTTTTCTGCTGCTTCCATTTCCATCGACCAGGAGCTTGTTGGAACCTCCATGTAGTGACACGGACCCAGCGTGGCTCAGTCCCTCTTGAATTTGACAGGCGTTCACCCGCTGGGCGGCCTGGGGTTCTGTACGAGTTACCCAGACTTTGCATTGTTCCATCTCAGAAGAGGGGGTGCTGGGCCAGGTGCCCGGCCTCGTGGGACACCCTCCCTTCACATCCTCCCCTCACCCCTCACCCCTCACGACCACAGTAATGATGTAATGAGGCTTCACTGTATTGCTCTCGTAGCTGTGTCTTAATCAGGATGCCCTTGGCCTTTCGTTACTGCCTTTGAAGGCTTTTCCTGCCAGGCTGGCCCAGTAGCTGGACACCAGCGGATGTCCACGCCGGTCTGCACTGTCTGGGCCTGAGACCAGCTGCTGGAATCAGACCCTTTCCTCCCCCAGGCCCCCAGGGAGCAATGAACACAGCCGTCAGATGGCGCCCTGGTTTCTGGTACAATTAAATTTTATCCTACAGTTATAAAATATAAACCAGTCAATGGACTGTGTAGCCAGGATATTTGTTTTTTCTTTTCCTTTCACATCACAGAAATTTTCTTTTATAAGACAGCTTATTCCAGTTGGGTTTAGCAAACTACTTATTTTGCCAACCTCCCTGCCCATTCAGACAGTATTGATTTCTCCAGCAAATTCATTCCAAATGATTGCCACACACAATACTCGAGTTCATGAAACTCAACAGCTGTAATGTGCATAGAGGTCTTGGTTTGGGGTGTGTTTGTTCTGAGTTTTTTACTCTATCTTTTCCTCTTTTTCCCTTAATCTTTGGTGAGCATCAAGTTTCTTTCTTGGGCTACGGTGCTTTTCCTTCCCTTTGCTTATATTTCTTTAGAATGTTTGTCCGAATAGTTGAAACTATCGTTGGCCAAGTTGCAGTCTGTCACTGGGCAGTAAGCCCTCCAAGATGGTACCCAGTATTTTGTGCAGTTGCCATTCACGAGAACCTTAGCGGTGGTCAGGTAGATATGGTCTTATATGGCGTGGCCACCAAGCCTCAGCTTTAAATATATGGCTTGTTTAGGTTTTTTGAGAAAAAGCTTTATTGTCTCTTTGAGAACAGGAACTGTGTGTATTCTGTTTAAGACAGTGAATGCTTATTATCATCTGACTGTTGGAGAAATGAATGGCGACAGTAAATTACATTTTCCATTGACAGAAAGAACTCTTGATTTTAATGTTACTTGTATAAATCTATAAGCCTGTTTCCCTAATGTTCTAAAATTAAATTTCTTTTTCTTTTTCAGTCAAAGATGACTCAAATCACACAATAGGAGTGGAATTTGGCTCAAAGATAATAAATGTTGGTGGTAAATATGTAAAGTTACAGATATGGGACACAGCAGGCCAAGAACGATTCAGGTAGCTTTTTCTCTAACTTAATAAAAATACTTGAAAATTGGGTTTGAAATAATCAATTATATTCTCTTAATGTACGTGGTCCCCTCCTCCCTCCCCCCACCCTCACAGATTTTAGAAAGTTCACCTCTGGAAGCTTTATGACAAGCTAAAAGTCAGTTTTTCTCCACACAGCATTGATTTACGAAAGAATACATTAGAATCTCTTCCGAGTGCACACGGCCTAATTTAGAGGCTAATTTATTCTTTGGGACCTAGTGGTACATTAGGAGGTCGTGGCATTGCATATTCCACAATTTACTTTTAGATTAAAACCAAGGCAAAGTAGTAGCACAAACAATTTTTCTCTATATTTCACTTTAAAAGGAGAATTTTTTAAAACCTCTTTGGGGGTTGGTTTTGCTTTACATTAAAACATTCCACAGAATATTCTCTACTCAGCACTTGCGTTACACTGAAGTCATAATCGACGTTTAGAATGATGACCGAAGTCCACAGCAGATAGGTTCCATGTTTGATATTCTGTAACTACTAAAGCAGGAAAGTAGATTAATATTTTAGTTATGTTTTTTTGAATAGATACAGAAAGTCAAACAGAACAGATAGTCACAGTTTCAAAATTCAGTTAAATAAAACTCAGTCCCAGTGCAAGCATTTCACTTAAAGTCAGGTATAATATTTTAAATGCTCAAAAACTGTTTGCTTCGAAAGTATCATAACTAGACTTCAGACAATATTACTATAAAGCTGTAGTAATCAGAACATCGTGGTATGACTTCCCTGGTGGCGCAGTGGTTAAGAATCTGCCCACCAATGCGGGGGACATGGGTTCGATCCCTGGTCTGGGAAGATCCCACATGCCGCGGAGCAACTAAGCCCGTGCGCCACCAACTACTGAGCCTGCGTTCTAGAGCCTGTGAGCCACAACTACTGAGTCCACGTGCTGCAACTCCTGAAGCCTGCACGCCTAGAGCCTGTGTTCTGCCACAAGAGAAGCCACTGCAATGAGAAGCCCGCACACCACAACGAAGAGTAGCCCCCGCTTGCCACAACTAGAGGAGGCCCACGTGCAGCAACGAAGACCCAACGCAGCCAAAAATAAATAAATATATAAATTTATTTTTAAAAAAAAAGAAAGTACCTTGGACAGACTTATAAGGACTTTCTTATTTAAAAAAAAAAAAAAAAAACAGCGTGGTACTGGCAGAAAAATGGACATATGGGTGAGTGGAACAGAATAGAGAGCCCAGAAATAAACCCACACACCGATGGTCAATTAATCTTCCACAGAGGAGGCAAGAATATACAATGGAGAAAAGACAGTCTCTTCGATAAGTGGTGCTGGGAAAACTGGACAGCTACATGTAAAAGAATGAAATTAGAACACTCCCTAACACCATACACAAAAATGAACTCAAAATGGATTGAAGACCTAAATGTAAGACCAGGTACTGTAAAACTCCTGCAGGAAAAGCAGAGGCGGAACGCTCATTGACATAAATCGCAGCAATATCTATTTTGATCTGTCTCCTTGAATAATGAAAATAAAAGCAAAACTAAACAAATGGGACCTAATTAAACTTAAAAGCTTTTGCGCAGCAAAGGAAACCATAAACAAGACAAAAAGACCACCCTCAGAATGGGAGAAAATATTTGCAAATGAACCAACTGACAAAGGATTAATCTCCAAAATATACAAACAGCATGCAGCTCAATATCAAAAATAATCAAACAACCCAATCAAATAAATCAGAACTACAGTGAGGTACCACCTCACACTGGTCAGAATGGCCAACATCAAAAAGTCCACAAACAATAAATGCTGTAGAGGGTGTGGAGAAAAGGGAACCCCTCCTATGCTGTTGGTGAGAATGTAAGTTGATGCAGCCACTATGGAGAACAGTGTGGACGTTCCTCTAAAAACTAAAAGTAGAGGTCCAGCCGAGGGCAGGGATGAGTGAGGCAAGGACTGGAAAGACAGAAATTAAGTGAAAGTCTGCTGACCCTCACCCTCTTCCCCCACCTCTTCCTTAGCTGCTGGCAGCCAGGTGTGTATGTCTCAGGCAGGAGAAACGATTCTTATCTGCAGAAAAATAGCCCCAAAGAAAAGGCTTAAAGATACTAACATTTTGGTTTCACCAATGAAATAGCCCAATTTCTGTCCAGCTGCCTCACAGTGAATAGCCCACACATAAAGAGCATCTTTTAGAGTTTGGCATTCCTTGTTCTTGAATATAAATGATCAACCAAGAATCACCAGACACTTGATGAAAGTTTTTAAGATAAGAGAAAGAGCCCAAAATAAAGAAAATAGAAACTTTCAGGGAATAGACAAAAACTAAACTACAGTATCCTCACAAATAAGAGTAGATATTGCATTCAGGGAATAAGAACAAAATTATAATTTAAAAAGAGCAATTAAAATAATATATTAAATGGAGTAGTGCTCTTCCAGAAAGTTAAACAGTAAACTTGAGATGAGAAAGGGAAGAAAACATAAAAAATCATACAGAGTTAGTCCAGGAAGCTCAAGGCCTGACCAGTTGAGCCTTCCTGAAGACAGAAGAAACAGTAAAAGAAACAATTGAAGAAAATTTTCCACTAGAGGAATGAGACTCCGTAAGATTCCACCTTACACCAAACACAGATGAGGGGGGAAAATCCAGACCAGGGTCTGCCGCGTAAAATTTCAGAACACCAGGGATGAAGTGAAGATACCGAAAGATTCCAAGAGGGGAAAGCAAATCACATATCAAGAAATGAAAATGAGAATTGCACTGGACTATTGAGCAGCAACGCTTGGAAGCTAGAAGATAATTAAAGCCTTGCCTTCAAAACCCAACGTGAAAAATTTTTTTTCCAACCTAAAATTCTAAACTCAGCCGAACTATCCATCAAGTGTGAAATAAAATCAAAATACCTTCAGTTATAGAAAAATGGAGGGAAACAAAGGTTGTCTTTCATATATTCTTTCTTAGAAACTTCAAGAGGATATACTTCACCAGCACAAGGGAGGAACCAAGAGAGGAAGGTGGAGCCACCGGGGCCCCAGCCTGGGGAACAGGGAGGTGGCGGGAGCTGTCTGAGCCCCGTTTCTTAGGGGTCCTTAGGGAGGTTCCAGTCTGTAGGCACGATCGATTAGATCACTGACCATTGGGGGTTGAACTTGAGCCCCAGTCCCTGAGCACCAGGGCCTTGTAGGCCTCGAGGAGGACCTGGAGGATGGACTGAGGGACACAGGTGACAGAGGGGACGCATGTGGCAGGGGTCCTGGCAGAGCTGGTGGTTCGGATCAGGACGGTGCTGGTGAAGGCGTAGAGACGTGCACGGTATAGGACCTGACCACTTGGTGAGATGGGTCCTGACTGATGTGTCCACTGTGGGACACGTTGCATCTCATCACTTTGTGATGGGCACAGAGTGGGTGGAGAGATTTCTGGCTGTGTAAACAGAGTGGGTGGTGGGGCCCCCTCCAGGAGGGGCCTGTAGGCCGGGAGCCGAAGGGTTCTGCCTGACAGGTGTTGACTGTGACGCGTTCATTGTGGTCACACACAGTTGCTGGGCTAGCGCATGGCTCTTACGGAAGAAGTCTGAGCTGATTAAACCTGAGTTGAGAGCGTTGGTAGAAAAGAGAGCCCAGGACCCAGCCTTGGGGAAGGAGCTCCAGGACCAACGGGGCAGATTCAGAGGAATGGTCCAGAGTAGCTGGTGTGAGAGGAGACCGGGAGGGAGTGGGGCTGCGGCCTGGGGGGAGGGGGAGGGGTCCAGGCAGCGGGGGAGGGCAGGTGCCGCGGGGTCGGTGGAGCTGCTGTGTCCACGGAGCAGGAGGAGGCGGTGCTGGCGAAGCAGTTCCTGAGGAGTTTGGGTGCGGGAGGAGCCCGCGATGGGACGGTAGCGGGAGCCTGGTTCTCGTCCAGGACGGGAGGTGCCGGAGGAGCACATTGTATTCTGCTAGCGGGAAAATCTGCCACACGGGGAGAGAGTCGAGATGCAGGGGAGGAAGCGTGTTACTGCAGGAGAAATCCTGGAGCTTGCGGGGACGGGCGAGCGGCGCTCGGGTGGGGGTTCACTGAAGACAGGTGAGGCCGCGGGGGCACGAGCGCGGGCAGCGCGGCCGGGCGTCGGGGGCGCAGCCGCGCGCTGCCCCGCGTCCACAGGAAGGCACGGGCCCCGGGCAAGCAGAGGGGCTGCCGGGGGCTCCGTGCCCCGTGACCCTGTGATGCCCCCTTTCTGCCCCTCCCCCGCCGTTCTCAAAGGCACCCTCAGTTGTGCGGGGCAGCCTCACGCCCTGCAGGGAGGATCACACTCATCCCAGCCTCGCGTCCCCACCTCCCCGTCGCTCCTGTGACACGATTTCAGGCAGGACAGCCCTTCATGCCCATGTTCAGATAACTTTGAATCATTTCTCTTTAAAGCCACCTCTGTCCCCATGTTGTGGTTTCCAAGGCAAAAATGGGTGTTTTGTGTGGGAAGATGGTGCTCAGGGGTATGGGCTCCGCGTGGTGGAAAGTGAAAGCCTGTCACTCTTCCAGGTCTGTGACGAGAAGCTACTACAGGGGCGCGGCAGGGGCGCTGCTCGTCTATGACATCACCAGGTAATGACACCCTTCCGCGGCCTGTGCTCCCCGAGGTCCGAGCCTCCCCGCGGGTGTGCTGGGCATGTCGGTGGTAGGGCTGTGGGTCGGGAAGCCCCTCAGCCCTTTCCCTGGGGGTCTTGGGGGTTTTCGAAGCAGCCCCTTCCACCACTTTACCATGTAAAGCAGCGTGTTCCCAAGCTTCAGATAGATAAGCATCCCCCGTGTCATTACGTTTCTTAACATGATGTTTTGATACTTTCCTTAAGGTTTGCAAAGCGAAGCTTTGCGTGTGGTAAATCATTAGAAGTAACGGACCTCCATCAAGCACAGGCTGTAGGCTGGGATGGCCTGGGTTCAAATCCCAGTTCCCCTCACCAGCGGTGCGGGTCCTCCGGCGAGGTGCTCCGCCGTCTGGACTTTAGTTTCCTTGTCTGTTCCGTGGAGTCATGACCACATAATACTCGTGAGGTTTGGTTCATACAGAGCTCTCGGCCCATCATGAGGATCCGAGTGCACTGTCCTGCGTGTAGCTATCACCCAGGTATCACAATTAAATTTAAAATTCAGTTCCTTGGTCAGTCCTTAGAATATACGAGGATTTTATCCTTAGATAGATGAGGGCTGAAAACAGTCCTGAAGGTGGATGCACCTGATGAAGTCCTGGCTCTGCCGCTGGCTGCTTGTGTGACTTTGGGCAACTTAGTCTCTCTGGGCCTCAGGTTTCTTGTGGAAACAGGAGATGATAAGAGTCTGTGTCACAGAGTCCTTACAGAGAATCAGTGTGTTAAATTCCCGTGAAGCGTGTCACACGGATCCATTGAGCGGCAGCAGTTAGGCTTAGGTCTTGCTCACGTGTCGCATGAGCCAAGAGCCCAGTAAATACTGCACCCTGCTTGGGCAAACGACAGGCAGCAAGCTGTCTGACTTGCTGCCTCATTTTCACGGAAACGAGAGGAAATGCACCCTGTGGGTGTGGCGTACACCTGGGGCACCCAGGTCGTCTGCGTTGCCGTAAAGGTTGTGGGCATCGCCCTGCGTGTGCCGAAGCGCTGCGAGTGGTGTGAGTGGCTGGAAAGCGTTGCTAGCCTTATAAAATACCTGTGCTGTTCTCACAATCTTGTATCACGCAGCCGAGAAACCTACAATGCGCTTACTAATTGGTTAACAGATGCCAGGATGCTGGCGAGTCAGAACATCGTCATCATTCTCTGCGGGAACAAGAAGGACCTGGACGCCGATCGGGAGGTCACCTTCCTGGAAGCCTCCCGCTTTGCTCAGGAAAATGGCAAGTGGCCTTTCGCCTGTCACACCTGCTGGGGCTTTCAGATGCAGCTGTAGTTAGGAAGCGTGGAGCCTCCTATTGTCTTTACTGTACATTAGACTCACAGAGCATGGTTTCACCCTACTGCATTCCGCCTACGAAGGTTACTATGATGAGGGACTTCCCTGGTGGTCCAGCGGTTCAGACTCTGCGTCTCCACTGCAGGGGGCGCAGGTTCGATCCCCGGTCGGGGAACTAAGATCCCGCATGCCCCGTGGTGTGGCCAAAAAAAAAAAAGGTTACTATGATGATAAAAGCTAATCTCTTAGCATTCTGTGGTGACTTTTCAGTCTAGGATCTTTGAATATCACAGGTCTTGGTTTAAAGTGAAATTTATAACAATCTTTAAAGGCCCTAATCAGATGATGTCATCTTTCAGAAAATGTAATTTGAAGCTAAGTTAGTGAAATATTAGATGTAAATAGAAAGGGAAGCAGTAGAAGACATACTGGACTAATTGGCTTTATTTCACTTGCATTAAATTTAAGTCATTTGGCTAAAGATGCCTTTGAAACTTCTCTGAATTTCCATATAGAATACATAAGGATGACACACAAAATTAACGGTTGCTTATAGACAGCTGAATGAAAAGAATTCAGACATTTTAAAATAACTTTAATTTTTAGAAGCAATCAATAACTAAAATATCCTAATATCAACTTTCAGTTGGACTCCAGGACTACCAGCTTACACTCTCACAAACGAACAGGTTTTCTGCTAAGAAAATAAACATGCGATAAAAACATAAGCCTTCGTGAGTTTGTAAAGAAGCTGTTTAGAAATATGCACGCTTAGAATGTTAAAGCTCGAAAGGAATTTATCTGTCATTTAAATGAAACTCATCTTTACAAGGAAGGAAACAAGGGTCTGGAGAGGTGGTGGTTTGCTCACAAAAGCAAGGAGAGCAGCCTCCTGCCGCATGAGTCACCAGCTGGTGAAGAAGAAGAGGGCTCATTCGTGTAAGATCCCCCCACTGTCAGGGTGGCACACCAAACGTCAGCACTTGTAGGTTGTATTTGTGGTGACGTGAAGACTATTGGAAAGGCAATTGCTACTTTTTGTCTTATATCAACAGCCGGGTGCCTTCAGCCAGCCTGCTTCCTTACCAGCGTCCTGCTTGCTTAGTTTCTTCAACACATTTAAGTGCTAGCGCAAAATACTAGTTACTTTTCATAAAAAGTTAGATTTCTTCTGATATTTAAAAAAATATTTTGACATTTATTGATTTCATATTTGCAGAAATACCTGGTTTTAAGTACTAAATTCTCTTTCGTCTACTATTCTAAGAGTGTACTAAGCCGGCAGTTATGAATTGAATAATTGTGATTGTCTTCTAAATATGGCTTCGTGTTTTGTTTGATGTCGATTTTAGAGCTGATGTTTCTGGAAACGAGCGCACTAACCGGGGAGAACGTGGAAGAGGCCTTTGTACAGTGTGCGAGAAAAATACTTAACAAAATTGAATCAGGTAAAAGGCTTTCCATTAATAAACTTTCCTTTAACATAGTTTCCTCTCTAGCTCAATAGTGTCACTTTTCAGTACTTCCAGGAGTGATTTGGTCAGAGAGTGGCCTCTCTCCCCATGCCGACCTGCAGTCGCCACTCACGGGCTTGAAGGTCTTGTCCGCGGCTGAGGTGGGAGCCCACACCTCCTTCACAGCGGCATCCTTGGCCCCAGTGACGCAAGGGACAGAGTCAGGGTGTCAGGGTGTGTTTCCTTTTAGAAACACAGCCTTTGTTGGAGCCATCACTTCAGGAAGAACGGACCTTTGTCCGAGCTCCGTCAGCACCTCGGACTCTGCTGGGCCAGCGGTCGTGTGTGGTGGAGAGGCACCAGCCGTGTGGCTTGACGTGATCTATGGGCACCTTCCGGGGTGCCGCTGGTTTAGATCAGGCATCGGGGAGAATTTACTCCCGAAGCTCACTGAGCGTGCCTCAGTAGTAACCTGTCTCATCATTGTTCTGTTTGTTGCTTCAGTAAAAATAAATTTACAGTACCCCTAATTTAGGCAGCTGACAAACTAATATGTAGTTGTCATTTATTAGAGTTACTTTTTATTTAAATATCACCAAAATTATATGTGGACATTCAGTTTTTAATTGATTCATTCAAATATCTGAATGCCTATTCTTTGTCAGGTGCTGGGATACAGAAATAAATTAATCACAACCCTTGCCCTCAAGAAACTGTCTTTCATGGGAAGCAGTCAAAAGATAATTATAATACGGTGTGGTCGATACAGTAACTGAGAAGCGCACAGGATCTTGGGGCACACGAAGAAGGAGAACCTACCTGTTTAGGAGGTGATATCAGGAAGGGCTTCCAGGAGGAGGTGGCGACTGAGCTCAGGCTGTCAAGTGTGAGGAGGAGGAGGCGGGCAGGGGAGTGGGGAGGAGGGGAGGCCAGCAGGGACAGCACGAGTGGAGACTGGGGGAGAAGTTGAAGTTACTAGAACAGAAGGACCACAGCGGGGAATGGCAGGAGAGAAGGCTGAGGAGAGGCAGAAGCCAGGCCAGGAATCGTGATCCGGGATCTAGAACTTTATACCCTGTGGTGACCGAGTCTCCACCCTGCCTGTATGCTAGAGTGTCCTGGGATGCATAAAAATTTGAATTCCAAGACCCACCTCTATAGATGCTGAATTAAGCCCTCAGCATCAGATTTTAAAAAGCTCTCTCGTGTGATTAATTCTGATGTTCGTCCAAGATTGAGGACCACTGCGGTAGGGGTGAGTGGCCATTCAGGGGCGGGGGCAGTGAATGATGCGGTCAGATTGTGGCTGGAGGCAAATCCTGTGTGTGGGGGCGGTCACATCAGGGACATACTGAAGGGAGCCCAGGGCCGATGGCCAGGATAGCAACTAAGGCATGTTTGAGTAATCCGAAAAAAGATGCCTGATTAAAGCTTTATCGAGGATGTGGAAGCGGAGATGATGAAGAGACATAGATGAATCCAAGAAACGTTTTGGCAGTGGCGTGGTGACTCAGATGCTAAATAGCAGGGCAGGCCCGTTGACTGTGGGGAGGGGCTGAAGAGGCGGGGTCAGGAAGGGAGGGGCAGCCACGGGTAACTAACTCGGTGACCCAGAGGGTCATGGCAGAGCCAGAGGGTAAGCCGGCTCAAGGGAAGCAAGATGGTTCTGTTGTGGAGGGTTCCCTGGGCAGCGTCACTGGAACAAACACGAGGAGGCATCCAGGAAGCTGTGGGGAGAATTCCTGGCTGGCAGTGTCTGCTTGGGAGCCATCAATCTGTAGGAGTAGTGGCAGCTCTGGAAGGAACGAGATCATTCAGCGATCAGTGGAGAGTGGGCAGAGCAGTGGCCCAGAGCGAAGCCCTGGAGACCAGAGGATGAGCGAGAGAAGGAGGGGAAAAGGCAGAGGTATATGAAGAGACCCGGGAACGTGGGTATCACTTTAGCCGAGGTTCAGCCAAAGGGTTGTTCATTATCAGATGCATCAGAGGAAAGTCTCATAAGCTAAGACTTGAGCTGAAAAGTGTCCCGTGGGGCGGGGCAGTAGGAAGTCACTGGTCATCTTTACCAGCAGAATGACAAAGGGAGAAGACAGCAGCTGAGCACAGAGAGGAGGTGAGGAAGCAGAGCCTGGGCGCCTCCCTGGAGGAGGGTTAATTTAATGAGAGGTTTCAGCAACAGAAGAAGTCTTAGCACGTGTAAATGACGTGAGAGAAGAGAGAGGAAGGTAAAGGGGAGAAGGCAGGAGGGGAGCGGACGGAGAAGGTAGGGGCGGGTGAGGCAGTGGGAGAGCGTCAGGGTCCCAGACCGAGGGCTGGTCTCAGCAGGAAGAGGGCCGCTTCACCCTTCTGTGGTCTTTTGATCTGAAAACAGCAACAAAAAGTTACTCAACCTGGTACAGAACTGTTATTTTTAAAGACGAGAGCGTAAATAGTTATCATTAAAATTGGTGTGATGTTGAGTATTAGCTAGCTCAACATGAGCTTTTATTTAGATTACCTTCCCCCTTTGGTATCCACCCATGAATACAGTGTGTGTGAGTTAATTCATATAAAGCTTTCAGGATCTTTTTCTTCTGAGATCATCCAAATCATAGTTACATCAGATGAAAAACTATAAGGATATGTTAGAATTCTCCAGCAGTACTTTTTTTTTTTTAGATTTTATTGAAGTATAGTTGATTTACAATGTTGTGTTAATTTCTGCTGTACAGCAAAGTGATTCAGTTATACATATATATTTTTTTTTCATATTCTTTTCCATTATGGTTTGTCACAGGATATTGAATATAGTTCCCTGTGCTATACAGTAGGACCTTGTTGTTTATCCATTTCAGCAGTACTTTTTAATTTTAGTTTTCTAAAGAGGCAGTACGTACATTCGTATGGTTCAAAAACCATTATTTTCTCCCCTCCTTTTTACACAAAAGTTAGCGTACTATGAACTCTGCACTTACTATACCTACCAGTGATGACAAATCAGTATTTAGAGACTTCCATATACATATATATGCTAATGTACATATACACACATAGTGTGTGTGTGTGTGTGTGTGTGTGTGTGTGTGTGTGTGTAGTGTTCAATTTTGTGTATTGCCATAATTTATTTAACCAGTCTACTTTGGACATTTGAGTTGTTGCCAGTATTTAGCTGTAACAAAAAATGTTGCAGTAAATAACCTTTTGTATATCATTTCACATGTGTGTGAGTGTATGTATAGGATAAATTCCCAGAAGTGGATTTGCTGCGTCAAAGAACACAAGCGTTTGGAATTTAGGTAGAGGCTGTCAAATTCCTCCATCGGGGTTGTAGCAGTTTATCATCCCACTATAGTGAATGAAGGGGTTTATTTCACTAAAGCCACACCCACAGGGTGTATTATCATACGTGGGTTTTTACCAGTCTCATAAGTGAAAAATGGTATCTTTGTGGTTTAATTTTAAATTAAATCTTTGTATACATAATATATTCACATAATTCCAAATTCAGAAAGTGCAGAAGAGGATACAGTGAGTCACCCTCTGTTACCCCATCTCCTGTCCCCTAGCTATCTAGAGCTCTTTCTTGAAGTCAACCATTATTACCAGTTCTTTATGTATCCGTCCAAAGAGGTTTTTATGCCCATACAAGCAAACGTGTGTATTTTTTCCTCTTTATTCAAAATTGTGTTGTATATGCACAGTGTTCTGCACTTTGCTTTTTTCACTTAATATATTGTGGGGATCACAGAAGCGTGAAAACTTTTTCTAAAGACTTGCTTGGTCCTCAGGTGAGCTGGACCCAGAAAGAATGGGCTCAGGCATTCAGTATGGAGATGCTGCCTTGAGACAGCTGCGGTCTCCACGCCGCGCACAGGCCCCGAGCGCGCAGGAGTGTGGCTGCTGAAGCAGCGCGGGTGCACAGGTAGGTGCCCGTGTCGTGGCGGCCCCGCCGCCCTCGGCCTCGCCCCCGGTTTGCTACCCAGAGCCCCGCGCAGGCTCAGAGGTGGAGGCTCGGGCCATAACACACACCTGATCACATTTAAAAGAATAGAAATCATCCAGTGTCTGCTCTCAGACCACAGTGGAATTAAACTAGAAATCAGTAACAGAAAGATAACTGGAAAATCCAAAATACGTGGGGATTAAACAACACACTTCTAAATAACACATGAGTGAAAGAAGAAATCTCAAGAGAAATTTAAGAATATTTTGAACTAAATGAAAAAACACAACTTATCAAAATTCGGGAAGATTCAACATAAACAGTACTTGGAGTGAAATTTATAGCATTGAATTCATGTATTAGAAAAGAAGAAAGGTCTAAATACCATCATATAAGTGTCCACCATAGAAAACCAGAAAAAGAAGAGCAAATTAAAGCCAGAGTAGGCAGAAGAAAAGAAATAATAAAAATTAGAGCAGGAAATCAATAGAGAAAAATCAACGAAGCCAAAGCTGGTTCCTTGAAAAAGACCAGTAAAATCAGTGACTCTAGCCAGGCTAAGGGAAAAAAAAAAAAAAAATATATATATATATATATATATATATATATATATATATATATATATATATATAAATTACTAATATCAGAAATGAAAGAGGGGACATTACTGCAGATTCTATGGACATTAAAAGGATAATAAAGGAATACTGTGAACAACTCTATGCCCACAAATTTGATAACCTACATGAAATAAACTAATTCTATCAAAGACACAATTTGCCAAAACTTATACAAGAACAAATACACAATCTGAATAAGCCCATATCTATTAAAGAAATTGAACCGATAATTAATAATCTTCCAAAACAGAAAGCACCAGGCCCACACGGGTTCACTGGTGAATTCCACCAAACATTTAAGGAAGAAGCTATACCAATTCTCTTCAGTCTCTTTCACAGAACAAAAGCAGACCGAACACTTCCTAACTCATTCTATGAGGCCAGCATTACCCTAATTCCAAAACCAGACAAAGACATTACAAGAAAAGAAAACTACACACTAGTATCTCCTGTGAACATAGATGCAAAAATTCTCAACAAAATGTTAGATTGAATCCAACAATGTATAAAAAGAATTACATCCTTCCAAGTGGGATTTATCCCAGGTATGCAAGGCTGGTTCAACATTCCAAAATCAATTAATGTAATCGTCACATCAACAGGGAACAAAAACCACATGATTTCATCAAGCGATGCAGAAAAATCATTTGACAAAATCCAATATCCATTCACAATGAAAGCTCTCAGTAAAGTAGGAATAGAGGGGAATCTCCTCAACTTAATAAAGAAAATCCACCCAAAACCTACTGCTAACATCCTGCTTAATGGTGAGAAAGTTGAAGCTTTCCTATTAATATCAAGGCAAGGAGGTCCCCTGTCACCATCATACTGGAAGTCCTAGCTAATGCAATAAGAAAAGGAAATAAAAGGTATACAGACTGGGAAGGAAGAAATTAACTTACTTTGTTGACTGATGATAATCTGTGTAGAAAATCCAAAAAATCCACAAACTCTATATAAATGATTATATATAGCACAGTTGCAAGATACAAGGTTAATATACAAAAGTCCATCACTTTTCTCTATGCCAGCAATGAACAAGTGCAATTCGAAATGAAAAACACAATACCATTTACATTAGCATCCCCCCAAAAAGGAAATAGTTAGGTAGAACCCTAACAACATCTATATGAGGAAAACCAAACTGATTGTGAAGTTTATGTGGAGAAGAGACAAAAGACCCATAATAGCCAACACAGTATTGAGGGAGAAGAACAAAGCTGAAGGACTGTTACTACCCAACTTCAAAACACTATAGAGCCACAGTAGTCAAGACAGTATGGTATTGGTGAAATAACAGACAAGTAGATCAGTGGGACAGAATAGAGAGCCCAGAAATACACCCACATACTGATGTTTGATAAAGGAGCAAAGGCAATACAATGGAGCAAAAATAGTCTTTTCAACAAATGGTGCTAGAACAACTGGACATCCATGCAAAAACATGAATCTCGATACCAGACCTTGTACCCTTCACAAAAATTAACTCAAAATGGATCACAGACCTAAATGTAAAATGCAAAACTATAAAACTCCGAGAAGATAAAAGAAAATGTAGATGACCTAGGGTATGGTGATGACTTTCTAGACACAGTACTGAAGACACAATCCATGAAAGAAATAATTGGTAAGCTGGACTTCATGAAAAATAAAAACTTCTGCTCTGCAAAAGACAATGTCAAGAGAATTAGTAGACAAGCTATAGACCAGGAGAAAATATTTGTGAAACACATACCTGATAAAGGACTGTTATCCCAAATACACAAAGACCTCTTAAAACGCAACAGTAAGAAAACAAACAACCCAATTTAAAAACGGGCCAAAGACCTTAACAGACACCTCACCAAAGAAGATATCCAGATGGCAATAAGTATACGAAAACATACGCCATACCATATGCCATCAAGGAAAAAGCAAAGTAAAACGATGAGATACCATTACAAGCCTATTAGAATGGCCACAGTCCAAGACACTGACAGCACCAAATGCTGGTGAGGATGTAGAACAGTAGGAATTCTCGTTCATTGCTGGTGGGAATGCAAAATGGTGCAGCCACTTTGGAAGACAGCTTGGCATTTTCTTATAAAACTAACCTTAGGACTTCCCTGGTGGCGCAGTGCTTAAGAATCCACCTGCCAATGCAGGGGACACAGGTTCGATCCCTGGTCTAGCAAGATCCCACATGCCGCGGAGCAACTAAGCCCATGTGCCACAACTACTGAGCTTGCGCTCTAGAGCCCGCAAGCCACAGCTACTGAGCCCACGTGCTGCAACTACTGAAGCCCACGCACCTAGAGCCCATGTGCCACAACTACTGAGCCCGAACGCTACAACTACTGAAGCCCGTTCTCCTAGAGCCCGTGTTCCGCAACAAGAGAAGCCACCACAATGAGAAGCCTGCGTACTGCAACAAAGACCCAGCGCAGCCAAAAATAAAAATTAAATTAAAAAAAAAGAGTAATGCTTAAAAATAAATAAATTAGCAAGACATGTTTATAATCAATCAGTGTTTAAACTGTCAGTCGTATAACACGGGTAAAACCATTAGGTAGGTAGATAGATAGGTAGATAGATGAAAGTAAGCATACTGTATGATCCAGCAGTCTCACTCCTTGCTATTAGCCCAAAGGAGTTGAAAACTTATGTCCACACAAAAACCTGCACATAGATGTTTATAGCAGCTTTATTCATAATTGCCAAAGCCTGCAAGCAAACAGGATGTCCTGCGGAAGGCAAATGGGTGAACTGCGGTCCATCCAGACAATGGAATATTATTCAGCACTAAAAAGAAATGAGCTGTCAAGCCTTCAAGGCATATAACTAAGTGAAAGAAGCCAATCTGGGGATTTCCCTGGCGGTGCAGTGGTTAAGACTCCGCGCTTCCACTGCAGGGGGCACAGGTTCAATCCTTGGTCGGGGAACTAAGATCCCACATGCCATGCGGTGCGGCCAAAAAAAAACAAAGAATCCAATCTGAAAAGGCTACATACTGCATGATTCCAACTATGTGACATCCTGGAAAAGGCAAGACTATGGAGACAGGAAAAAGATCAGGGGCTGGGGATGGGAGGGATGAATAGGCAGAGCACAGAGGATTTTTAGGAGAGCGAAAATACGCTGTATGATACCATGTGCTGGAGACGTGTCGTCATTTATTTGTCCAAACCCCTAGAACATAGAACACCAAGAGTGAACTGTAATTTAACTATGGATTTGGGGTGGTTACGAATTGTCAGTGTAGGCTCATCAGCTGTCACAAATATACCATCTGGTGGGGACGTTGGTAACGGGGGAGGCTGTGTATGTGTGAAGGCAGGGCAGCTTTGGGAACTCTACGTACTTTTCCCGCCTCAATTTTGCTTCGAACCTAAAACTGCTCTAAAGAAATGAAATCTTAAGAAAAAAATCCTAAAGCAACCACTGAAACAACACAGTGAAGAGTTTTGGCTAATAAGCCAACATGGGAATTAAAATGGAATAAATACATAATTAATCTAAATACAAAAGAAGGCAGGAAAAGAGGAAAAAAGGAAGTAAAGAGCAGATGGGGAAAATATAAAACAAATAGCAAAATGCTAGATTAAACCCAGCCTTACCAATTAAAACAAAACTTAGCTACTCTGCTTGAAAGAGTTTGTGGGAAATCCTTATACTCTTGCTGAGAAAGGAAAGTTGATGGGAGTGATTGAGAGGTTCTTCTCCCTTTATGTCAGTGACGAGTCTTTTCCTGGGTTCATTGAAGTCTAAATGAATGTGCCTGTAGCTAAGGCTCATTTATAAAATTTGCAAGTAGAGATTTTAACTTTCTAAAGCTTCCTCTTTTTTCTGTATAGTCCACATTATCTAATATGCCTAGGTAAGTTTAAATAAAAATTGGAAGTATTCATTCACTAGTTCCCTTTGTGACTTGAATCGATGTTTGTTTGTACATTTTTAGTTATGCATATTTCTAAATTGTTCTTAATATTTTTTAGGTGTTCATACAGTGGTATTTGGGACACAATTGTTGGAGCTTGAAGAAGTTTTTTTTTTTTTTAACCACCATCTTTTTCTACTTTATATGGAAGTAGATCTTTGTGCAAAAAAAATAACTTGGGTTGTTATGCAAGCTCGTAGATGTGGCACAGCAAACATATATAATAAATCCAATTCAGTGGACAAGACCATTAAGTGTATACATGTATGTAAAAATGTTCTGTTCCGTTTTCGCCCTTTGACCCTGGTTTGAATCCTGGCTGTGTACTGTATATATGCTAGTCCAGTACGTCTCCACAGCATGGTATCTGATGTATCGTATGATTGATAGAGCGTTGCACTAAATGCAGTCTAATACTTTATTTTTTTTTTAATCGTCTGAACTAAAATCTGTTCATTGTGAGGTGTGCTTTGATCATTGTGCCGGTTATATTGCACAGTTGGTTATGTTTATGACCTGATATTCAGAGACTCTGGCATCGATCGCCGATGCAGTGCTTAGTTAATTCCATTTACCACAGTCCACAAGGTGTTATGTGAGCCACACTCGAAATACTAGATCGGTAGTTACTCACATACCAAAATAAAATGAAAAATGGAGTTTTTCCATGAACTTGACACTGTCCGGCACCCTGTTGACTCTAAAGCATCTTCATCAGATCGGTTCAGGAAGTAGAGCTGAGCACCTGCTCTGTCTCAGGCGCTGTGATCAGTGCTGAAGATGCTGGTGCCTTGAACCAAACTTCCTAGGCAACCGACCTACTCTCAGCATCTGCTCAGCGCAACAGATGAACCACGTACCAGGGGCTGCTCACCTGGTCCCAGTTCGCTGAACCACCTGTCTTCCTGTTAGAAAACACATCGTTTGCTACTGTGCTTTTTCTGGGATTCAGTATTAGAGCATCACTGCCTCTTTTTTAGTCTTCTATTGTTTTGTGTTCATTTTTAAGGCAACCCGCTAAATCAAGTTAATTTTAAAGGGACACCACTAAGAAGTTTCTGTACAGCTTTTGCCTTATGACAGTTACCGAGTTAACATGTTTTTAATTCACATGAGTTATATTGAAGTCTAATATATATTGTATTACAAAGACTGGTTCTACTATTTTAAAATGTTTATGCAAAAAATATATAATAGAACTTTTCTTTAAAGTTAAAATACAGTACTATTTAAAGCTGAAAGGTTTAAAAGCATTCTTCACCTTATATGTGTTCCTCCACTGTGACTTTTAGCTGCAAACTGGTAAATTTCATTACCTTTAAGTTGGAAGCTGCCTACTGCTTTTGTTGTTTTGTTTTAACCAACAGAGCACAGCAGCACTACAAACTCTGGGAAGTGACTTGGATAAAAATATCAGGATATAGCTGCTTTCGGTACTTTAATTTTGCTTCTTTTATGTCTTGAATATTTGATTTTGAAAAGTCAGAATATGAAGCAAATTCTCAGACTGAACTGCTTCTTGGACCTCGCTAGAAGAATGTTTCATTCAGTATCTCATTTACAGTGGGTTTGCAAGCTGCTCGTTTTTGAACAGCTTTTTGCATGGGGTAGGAGCATGTCTGTTTGACCACATCAGTTTATTCAAAAGCAAAAATTTTTTTAAATAAGATAAATGTTAAGTTGATTTATAAGTGAGCCTGTTAATGAAACCCCAGGTACTGCGTATAATTCCACATCCCTTGACCAATAAAAGTTGCTGGAGAACCAAACCATGGTGGTTCTTAATAAAGGCCTTTAGGAAAAATGAAGAGGGGGGAAAATGTGGTATTTGGTCCATGGAGTGTTTTCCAACACCACCAACCAGTCCTCTGGTTCTTCACACACCCAGATGGGTTCTGTTCTGACCCTGTCTACCCGGACATGGCATCAGATCCCACAGGTTAAGGGCTGAGCCGGCATCACCACCACCACCACCACCCGCGCCCAGACACACACTGCAGATGCCAGTCACAGGTCCAGGTTGTTACCTGTGCTTCTGACCTACCAGCGCAGGTTAAGTGCCGAGGTTAAGTCAGCACTAAGTCTGAGGTTCCCACGACCCCCTCCTTGGGTTTGATTAACTTCTAGAGCAGCTCACAGGACTGAGAGAAACAGTTTCCTTACGAGATTACTGGTTTTTTGCAAAGGATATTAAAGGATACAAATGAACAGCAGACGAGGAGATACATAGGGCCAGGTCTGGAAGGGTACCGAGCACAGGAGCGTCTGTCCCCGTGGAGTTTGCGGTGCACCACCCTCGCGGCCCATGGATGTCTTCCTGTTCACCAACCCGGAAGCTCAGAAGCTCCTCAAATCTTGCTGTTCAAGAATTTTTCTAGAGCTTGCTCTCCAGCACCCCCCTTCCCTGAGGCCAGTGGGTGGAGCTAAAAGTTCCTTCGATCTTTCTGGTGACCAGCCCCACACTGAGGCTCTCTAGGGGACACACCTGAAGTCAATTCATTAGCATAAACTCTGCTCACAAGGGACCCCTAAAACTCAGGAAATTCTAAGGGTTTTAGGAGCTTTGTGTTGGGAACCAGATATAAAGACCAAATATATCTAGTAACAAATGTTATGTATGTATTTCCCACAACTTATTAAGTTTTCAGGATGCTCTTAATTTACATATCTAGAAAAGCATTTTCTCAGTCTTCCTAGAAAAAGATTCTACACTCCATCTGGACTTGAGATTATAATTTATTCTTTCACAGTCCAGCATTTAAGTGAAAATGAAAACATCACAATTTGGGATACTATAATGGTTTTTTGAAAACATATTACTTGTGACTTATGTAAGAGTTTTTGAAATCTTTAAGAACATTGATTCCTAGCAGATCAGTATTATTCAGAGTGAAGAAAATGCTAAAATTAGTAATTTAAATGATTTATAATTCATACCATGACACAGTAGATGGTTCTTTATTTTCAGTCAAATTTGTCCTTTTTTTTTCGCTTTTTTTGGAGGGGAAAATTAGAGGGACTTTAAAACACCTGTAAAGTTTAAAATAATTTTTTGTGCTAGTTGTAAAGTGATTTCTCTTTACTAATCAGTCTACCTATGCACCTACAAACAATCTGAGTTTATCCCAGTTGTTGCTTGGTTGCTTCCTGATTGTATTTACTTCTTTAAGGAGTTGCTTTTAGAATTGTAGAGGGATTTATCTGAGAACACTCAACTTGCCAGCTTCAGGAAGAGGAGTCATTTGTCGGCCATCACCCTCTAAGGTTAGCAACTGACTTATGGGAGTTTTTGAACATATACAGGTATGGAGAAAATAGCACATAGAACCACTATATCAGCTAGCTTCCACAATTGTCCACATTATGCCAATCTTGTCTTATCTATTGTACCTTTGCCCCACTTTCTTTATGCTGTAATATTTGGAAACACCCAAAACATCTGTCATTTCACCCAAAAATAGTTCAGTATGCATCTCTGACAAGAATATATTTTTTTAATTTTATATAATCAACATACCATTGGGAACGTCATAAAAGATACTGTTACAAGCCAAGAATGGCTATGGTTTTTTTCTTGCAATTATATAAAGTTGTCTTTCTGGCATGTATTGAAGAAGCAAGATGCACATCTTTAATCCAGTATTACGGGAGGTCATTTCCCAACATGTGGCTAATTGTACTGGAAGTTCTGTCCCCGAGCCCAGGGGACAGTTGTACCTTCAGCAGGGACACGGGGCAGCCAGCCTGCCACCCACAGCCAGCACAGCTTCAGAGTGGTGGGACCCCTCGCCGAACTGGTTGTTAGACCGTCTCAGTATCACCCTTGCCACCGTAGTAACGTGAGGCGCACCTAATTTAATCATCTCAGCGTGTCTACATGAAGGATGTATTGAACTTGACCCATGCATCTCCGGAAGTTAACGCTAACCAAGTATGAAGTGGGTCGAGCTTGCAATAATGTCAGCATGCTCCTTCATCCTAGAGGATGTTGTCCTTCACCTGTGGGACTGGATGAAAAATAGATAATAAGCCTGTGCTCTGACAGCTCCTTTCTCTAACTTCTTGATGTCATGTGTAAATTTCATTTTAAAGAAAAACTAGCATTTTAAGGAAACAAACACTAAATTTCTGAGTATGTCACGTTCCAAAATGCCATAGAAATAATTATGTTCACTAAATATTTAAGGGCCAACTAACTCTCTATGAGAGTAGAGTGCTAAGTTCTGTATGTTGGGTGGGGAGCCGTCAAATCATTTTACATTGACTAGGAAAATTTGTGATGTGATTAATTTGGGGTAAGTCCACCACACCATTCTCCTTTCCAGAAAAGTCACCATGTTGGTTTCTGTGGCCATAAACATCTGTCACATGCCCTCATGCTGTGCCTATTTCCTGGGGAAAATGGTGCTTTTACAGGACACGCTTGTGTGTCTCTGAATGCCCCTTGCTTTCTCATCGCCTCTCTGCCTTTGCATGGACTGTTTCGTTGCCCTCACCTGTAACGCACCCTGCAGGCGGTCCAGGTCTGTCAGGCTGCAGCCCCCTTGTCCTGACGCAGCTGGGTGCAGCTGGGAGCCTTCAGTAACCCTCTCCCACTCCTGACACGTGCAGACACGCTGCTGCAGTCCTGCGCTGTCCTGACCTTGCTTTTGGTATTGGTCACGTCGATCCATAGATAGTCTTTGTCTTCTCTACTGGGCTGAGACTTCCCTAGGAAGGGGCTGCCTTCTGTGTGCCCAGGGCCTGGCAAATAGAAGGGACTCCAGTGCTTGTGGAGAGGACAAATGATCAGAGTCAGCTGTGTCCCCAGGTCCTTCTAAAGTACCTGGATATCGAGCCTATCCACTGCAAGTTGCCTGTTTTGCCAAGTCTCCCGAAAGGTGGTTATATGATCCTACTCAGTCCCTTCCTTTGTGGGAGGGAGTTTCAGAACTCCTAGAGCTCCCTTTCAAATGATATCACCCCCCGGCCTCCATCCCCCCGCCTCCCAACAAAGGTCAACAGTTAGCTATCCACAGAGAAAAGCAGCTCTGGGAGAACTCGGGAGTCCACTTAAGAAACTTCAGCTGCTCAGTGGAACAAAAACCTGAAAATCATCACACACAAAGGGAAGGAAGAACAGCTTCATTTTGTCTGCATCGTCCCATCCCCGAGGCCAGCGCTGCTCAGCACCAGGAGGGAACTCCCCAGCTAGGAAGAGTTCTCCTCCCCAGGAAAGAGGGGGTGGTGTGAGCGACCAGCTTCCCCAGACTTTTGGGGCAGGACCTGTTCAGTTTCACCCCACCTAGAGACCAGCAACGCTGAGATGTAGAGCCAAGTGTCAGCCATGCAGCTGGAACAACCACGGTTCCTAGTGCCCTGCTCCGCAGGGGAGCCCACCGGCCTTCAGTAGTTGTCACCCCGTGGGTACTCCCGTCCCTGGGCACCTGCTGCCTGAGCCCCTCCCCATCCTCCCCGGCCCCACCAGGGCCCAGGATCTGCACTGGCAGCCTGCCCAGGCCTCTGCAGCTACATAGGCGCGAGATGCCCGCCTAGGGCCCTGCGGCTGACCCCCGTTGCCGGGTGTGCAATGTGGCCAGCCCCTCCCAGCTGTGCACCTGCGCGCCCCCAGGCTGATCCCCGTCACCAGCCTCCGCTGTTGTGCACACACCTGTGGGGAGATTCTGCAGCTCTAGGAAAGTACACCCCCTGCCAGGGCCCCCGCAGCTGCTGTGGGCCCACGCTTGGCCCAAGCCCTTGCGACTGGCCCTGTTCCCCACCACTACATGTGAGTCTGCGACCAGCCCCTGCCACTACACGGGCACCTGCAGCTGGTCTCCACAGCCAGGTGTGTGCACACTTCCAACTCTGGCCATCACTGCTTCCTGGCTTGTGCCCGAGCAGCTGAACCTGGAGGTGCCGCTGAGGAACCCACCGGCACTTGCAGCCACTGCAAAGCCCGCACAGTGCTTGCCAGGAACCACACAGTTGATGCCGTGACCCTCAGTGACCTGAGCCAATGGCACAATATCCCTCCCACCCAGACTACCCCCTGACCCTGCACTTGGCACCCTGCACCGCTAGGGCTGGGATCACAGCACACTCCAGCATGCCCCTGCCTGCAGGTGAAGGTCTTTCCTTATACCAAAGTCAGCCCATAAAGTCTAGAAGAGATGGCTGCTTCTTCAAGTGCACAGATACCTATTAATAGCAAGACTTCAGGGATCACAAAGAATCGGGGAATCGTGAGACCACCAAAGGAACACGGCAAACTTCCAGTAACTCTCCCCAAAGAAATGGGGACGCATGAGTTGGCCAACAAAGAATTCAAAATAATTGTTCCAAAAATGCTCAGAGAGCTACAAGAGAACACAGATAAAACAACAAAATCAGGAAAACAATACAAGAACAAAATGAGAAGTTCAACAAAGAGACAGAAAACATAAAAAAGAACCAAACAGACATTTTGGAGCTGAAGAATACAACGACTGAACCGAAGAATTTAATACAGAGCTTCAACAGCAACAGAAGAAAGAAACAGTGAGCTTGAAGACATATCATTTGAAATTATTCAAACAGAGAAGCAAAGAGGGGGAAAAGAATGAAAAGCCTACAGGACTTACAGGACACCATTAAGAGACAGTCTACACATCACTGGAGCCCCAGGAGGAGAAGAGAGGGAGGGAGGACGGGAAGCTTGTTTAAAGAAATGATGGCTGAGAACTTCCCAAACCTTGGGAGGCATTTGGAGTCCAAGTTTCAGTCCACAACTCTCTTTCCAAGACACATGGTAATGAAACTGTCTGAAATCGTAACTCTCAGAGCAGCCTCTTTGTTTGCGACTGTTGACTTCAGTGCCTAGTTACCCAGTTGTCTTGTTTTACATTCTAGGGTTAAGAGCTTTGCTATTTAGGTTGCAGGTTTTGTTGTTTGGATCAGTATTTCTCGGGAACGCTGTCTGTGCACTCTTAGTTGGCCTCTTGGTACCTGACGGTACAGCCTGTGGGCAAGCAGGCGTCCAGACTGCTGTGCTGTCCGTGTGCACTGACCAGTCACCTGAGGCTGTGAGAAGCAATGGAACAGACGATTTGTCGATAAACGTCTGCTTTCAGGCCTAGGCCTGCTCAGCTGTCCAGGACTTGTAGGATGGGCCATAAATGCTTGGGGTGAAATGTGTCAAATCTCTCAATTCTGCTAATTACACACACTCTGTTACAGTTGACAGGTCCTCACACTGAAGCAGAAGCCAGAGCTATAAAAACTCAGTAACTGCCGCCTTTTCAAAGCAGTAGGAGAGGAATGGCAAATAATAGTTTTCCTACTCTAATCTTAAGATGAAATGATTTCACCTGAAGCTTTTAAATTTGGTTTTCTATTTAGGTCGTTTATACATGTTTTTACCTGATTCTTCAAACTTTAGCCCTATCTGAGCCGTGAGAAATATACTTCTGCACTTGGAGAAATCCAGTACCCAAGTGCTGCGTTGGTTGTTCAGTGTGTCTCCGATCAAAGTATAGGATTTCATGCCCACTTTTCTTTTCTTCTTTAAAAAAAAAAACATAGTTTATTGAGAAATTACTGGAGAATTTTTGTTTAGCAGATTCCTCATTTTTAATACTGTCATTTGAAATGTCTATCATAAAGCCTCGAAGGGGCATAGCACTTTTTTACAACTTAAAGGTGTTCTCACATTTAACATCTGATTTAACCTTCAAAATAGCCCTTTGCAGTGGCTCAGAGAACAGGGGCCCGAGATGCAGAGGCCAGGGCTGCCACCCCCAGGAAGTGGACGGCAGGCCCCGGGGGGGGCAGCCCTGTGGTCTCCACGGCAAGGCATGGTAGGACAAGGCACCAGGATTTCTGTTGACTGGCACCTTTTTTTCGTCAAAATTCATGGAAATTTCAAACACACCTGTTTACTGGAATTTCAAGGACTATAAAGCGTTCTTATTTTAACTGGTAAGAGTATTTTCCATGTTTAACATACCTTTAGTGCCAAGTTGTTGGAGGTGGGAAATAAGTTGATTTCATCACTGTGAAACCATGCTTTGATTTAAAAAGAAAAGAAAAACCTGCAAGCTTGATAAGTTGCCTTTTTGTCCCTGCCTTCAGTACACTGAAAATATTATCAATTAAAAATGCATGACTGAAAATGCATGCCAACTAGTTTTTGAATGCTTGCCATAGTCGTTTTGTATTTGGTGGCTAAAGCTGTACCGAAGTTGCTTGTGAGTCGGGTATTTCTCTGTGAAGGTGAGGCAGTGCCTGGGGGCCTGTGCCGTGGCTGTCGCCCTTCGCCCGCAGGAGGGTGGTCTCTGCCTGACGCCCCTCGCCCAGCAGCATCTAATGTCTGCCGTTACTGTGGCAACACTCCTGTGCTGTCTGCCAATAAACCCCTGACCCGGCTGGCCCTCGCCTGTGCTGCTTCTCTTCTCTGTTTATTTGACTGAGTCCTTGAGCAAGAATAGAAGAAAAATGTCTTTAGGTACTCGGATTTTTTTTACTTGATCTGTAACTATCCGATTACTGTACTCTGGCCCTCCTGTCTTCCTCTTTTTGTTTCCAGGAGTAATGTTGGCGTTAAGCACTCGCCTGTGACTTCAGGCCTTTGCCCAGTGTAGTTACGTTCTGGGATCCTCGATGTAGCGGCCTCGGCTTCAGGCCGGGTCTGGTGCTTGTCCTCGGGGACGTCGCGGTGAGACGGTATCTCATCCGTTGTCAGGGCCGTTCTCACAGGCTGACGCCACACAGCAGAGCACTCGGCTGGGCGTGGGGACGCGTCGAGTCCACGGAAAACGTCGTAGAAAGCACAGCGGGCAGTGTCGGGAGCCATCCATGAGGGAGGGGTGTGTGGTGCCGGCCGGGGCCCCCAGCAAGGCGGGCTGGTGGAGGGGGCCCTTGGCAGGAAGCAGGCAATTGGTCCCGACCCCCAAGATTCCTCTCAAGGAGCGGAAGGCAGCACAGAGACAGAAGAACCTCCAGTTCCCTTGAAGCCCTCAAGTGAAACAGGCTGTCTGTCTCGGGCCCTGGTCAACACCTAGGTCATAAAACCAGTAGAAGATGGGTTAATGGCGACGTTAGCTGTCACAAGCAGTCACTCTTAACTGGTTCAGACTACCGCTCACAGCCAACACGGCCAGTGTTTTGGGTTTAGGTTGAAGCCACGCTCACAGCAAGATCCCAGGCAGCAGGCGTGGTGTCCCCTGCCCGTGGGCCACCAGGCTTCCTGAACCGGTGCAGACGTGAGCTGAGGGCGTCGGCTGGGTCTTCCAGATGCTCAGGGCTGCCCGCACTTCCCTTTCCTCATTCCCCACCACCATAGGCGCTCCGATGGGGGCAGCGTGTGGATGTGCCCCGTCTGCCCGGGACGCTGCGCTGTGGTCACCTCCCTGGGCCCACGTGGGTATGTGGGGAAACGCTTAGGAGCGGAATTGCCAAGTCAAAGATGTGCTCCTTTTTAAGAGCCGTAAAGCCAAACTGCCCTCCAGAGAACTTGTGCCAGTTTACCCTCCCACTAATAGTGCAGGAGGCCCAAGCTTAAATCCATGCTTTATGTAAGAAAAAGCCATTTTTTAAAAAATTAAGGTTTATATTTTGTTGTATTAAATTTTAACCTTTGCCATACATACTGTGGCAGTCATGAAGAAGGTGTCCTTTAATCTATAAACAGCAGTCACAGGCTACAGGAGCACTGTTGTTATGAAGGGCACACCGCGGGCATCCCTGGGAAATCAGTCCTGCTGTGGAGGAAAGTGGAGCAGAGTCTGTGTGTCCCAATCAGAACACATGGAAAAGCCAGCAGCCTGGCCCACCTAAGCAAGCCCTGGTCCTTCTGAAAAACTCGATAAGCTTCTATTGTTGGTGTAATCAAGTTCAAATTTTATTCCTAGGAAAGGTCAGTCATTTTGGTGGAAATTCAGGATTTACACCTCACTATCCAAAAATCTCCGTGTTTTGAATATGGTAAGGTTCAAAGTACCCTTCCAGCCAGCTTCAGGAGAAGGGGGCTGCAATTGCTGGCCCTACGGGCCCCTAGCTGGCTCTGCCGTCAGCCTAGCTTAACCTAACACACAGCTTGGAGTTTTCAGGGGTAGACATATCTTCAAAGAGTGGGTATTCAGTTTTGGGTTTGTTTTTTTTTTTTTTTTTCCTGTTTTCTCTAGGATTTTTAAAAATAGCTAATACATTCTTACATGTCAAAAATCAAAGCAGGATGGAAGGTCACCCTGGGGCCTCCTTGCCTCTCCCTCACTCCCTCCTCACCCCACACCTACAGTAACCACTGGCTAGTGTGTGTATCCTTCCAGAGTTCCTTAATGTGGATACGGGTATTATTCCTCCTCCCTTCCTTAAACAAAAGGCAACACGTTACACACACTGTCTTTTTCCATCTATACTGCATCTTGGAGCTCCTGGCATGTCTGGGTACATTGAGAGCTATCTCCTTCTTATGGAAGGCTGAATAATGTTCCATTGGGTGAATATGCCATGTTTTCTTTAACCACTTCCTTGCTGATAAACAATTGGGTCATTTCCAATTCCCTGGTTCTTTTGAGGTAATTCCAAAATACATAATTAATGACAGCATCGTCAACTTCTGTCTTCACCCACATTTCTGTCTCCTTCCTTCATTCATTAGAAAAAAGGTAACAGCATTCCTCCCAGTTCAGCCCCTTTCCTATGCAGAGGCAAGAAGCATTTACAAAATTTGATGGAAGGGGGAAAAAAAATCCAGCAAGAAATGTGAAAGACCTTTTTGATGAAAACTTTATTGAAATAAATATAAGAAGACCAACTTAAATGGAGACATACTCTATTTGGGGATAGAAACAGTCAATATTATAAAGATGTCAGTCCTCCAAAATTAGTAAATTCAATGCAGTTTAATAAAATTCCCAAATGGAATGTTAAAAATAGAAATCGACAAGCTCATTCTAAAGTTCATATAAAAAAGAAAATTGCCAAGGAAAGCAAAGAACAAGGGAGGGTAGGGAGACTTGCCATACCAAATACTAAAATGCACTGCAAAATTAAGTTAAAACAATGCTGTGAGCTCAGGTGTAGACCAGTTGACCCACAGAAGAGCAGCATCTAGAAACTTTCCCTTGTATCTGTGGCAATTTATGAAAAAGTATGATGTGACATTTTATATCAGTAAGGGCTCTTCACTGGATGGTGTTAGGCCCTTTTTCTTCCCATTTAATTGAATTTTTTTAAAAAAGGTTGGATCCCTAATTCATACTCACCAAAAAAGTTAATTCCAGTTGGATTAAAGATCTAAAAGCAAAAGGTAAGATTTTTTTAAAGGCATTGGAAGAACATAAGAATGTTTTTATGACCAAAGGGTGAATCTTTCTGTAGGTGACTCAAAATACCCCATAAAGAAAGGGTTTGAGGTTTGACTCTGCAAATTAGTATTTTCTATACAAAAGAAAGCATACAGTCAGCAACGGGCTATAACAAAGCATTTGCAACACGTTTGACACAAGATTGGGGTCAGATAGATAATACAGAGATCCTAGCTAGTTAAACAGATACCCACTGGGGGTTGGGGGGGAAGGCAGTGTGCTTTTCTAGTTTTCCCAAAATAATTTTAAGCTTGGCAAAGCACATAAATAGGCCATTCATCAAAGAAACAGATGATTGATCAACATGAAAAAGAAGGTAACCCTCACTAATAGCGAAATGCAAATTCAGATAATCAAGTTTTATTCCTGATATTGCTAACGTATGGCTTGTTCTTTTTTGTCAAGCTTGCTAGAGGCTTATCAATTTTACTAATCTTTTCAAAGAACCAGCTTTTGGCTTCATTTGTTTTTGTTATCAATTTTATTGATTTCTGCTTTTTCCTTCATTCTGGAAGATGTGGGCTTACTTTTGTCTCAAGATGGAAGCTTAGATTATTGATCTGAGGCCTGCTTTCCTAATATAAGCTCTCAATGCTATACATTCCTTCTAAGTACTACTTTCTTTAACTGTGCCCACAAATTTTAATACATTGTAATTTCATTTTTCTTCCATTCAAAATATCTTCTAATTCCTCTTGAGACCATCTTTTTGGTGGATTATTTATGAGCAGGTTGTTTAATTTCCGACTGATTTGAGATTTTCCTATCTTTACTGATTTCTAGTTTAATTAATTCCATTATAGTCAGAAACATACTTTGTATGATTTTAAATTTTAGGTTATTTTAATAACCAGGATCTGAACTGTCTCGATGAATGTTCCACGTGAAAGTGAAAATTCTGTGTTCTGCTTTTGCTGGGTAGTGTTCTATAAATGTCAGAGTGATTTGGTTAATGGTGTTGTTTAGCTCTTCTGTGTCTTCACCAATCTTTTGTCTACTAGTTTTGTTACTGATAGGCGTGTTGATGTCTCTTAACTATAATTGTAAATTTGTCTAGTTCTCCTTTCGGGGGTCAGATGTTCCTTCATATATTGTATTTTGCCTCAGGACAGTCTTCTTTGTAGTTTTAGCCTTTTCCCCAGAAGATCAGCTTAATCTGCCCTCCGTAGCCACTCTGTTTACTTTCGTAGCGCGGCTTTCCCCGCGCATGCAGAGAACCCTTGTTGGTCTTGCATTCTGTCATTTTGTAGGGGTGATGTCTGCTGTGCTTCCCATAGGAGCCCGCCAGGTTTTAGGAATGTTCACACGCTCACACTCATTCACCGTGGACTCAGACGCTCGTCTGTTTGGAAGCTCTTGTTAGGTTCTCAGGAAAAATCCACTGCTGTGTCTCCTCCATGAGAGCACTCTTCCACCCCTGACCCCAGGTTGAGTCGGGGCTTCCCACACATCAAGCAATCCTTTGACACTAGCTGGGTGTCCTACAATTCAGCTCAGTTCTGACACTGTCTGCCTGGAGACAGTGGCAGGTCCCACGGGTTAAGGGCTCAGCCCCACAAGACTGCCCCCCGCCCCAACTTCAGACGCCAATCACAGGTCCAGGTTGTTACCTGTGCTTCTGACCAACCAGCTGTAAATTGGAAGGTCCCGGGACCCCCTCCCTTGGGTTCAATTAATTTGCTAGAGCAGCTCACAGAAATCAGGAAAACAGTTTACTTGCTGGATTACTGCTTTATTGTAGAGGATATAACTCAAGAACAGCCAGATGGAAGAGATGCGTGGGGCACAGAACAGGGAAAGAGTGCAGTTTACATGCTCTGTGGGTACCACTTTCATCACATCTCCATCTGTTCGCCACCCTGGACTCTCTACGAACCCCGTCCTTCTGGGTTTTACGGAGGCTTCATCACATAGGTGTGAGTGATTAAGTCATTGGCCATTGGTGATTGACTCAATCTCCAGCCCCTCTGTCCTCCCCAGAGGTCAGGGATGGGACTGAAAGTTCCAACCCTCTCCTCCCAGTTGGTTTCCCTGGCAACCAGCCCCCATTCTTAGGGGCTGGCCAAAAGTCATCTCAAAAGGTGTGTTGGGAAGGGGCTTGTTATGAATAAGAAGGCACTCCTTTCACCTTTCTGGCTCTGGAGCTGTTTCAGGAACCTAGAACAAAAGACCAAGTGCTAGGACTGTTGTTCTCATTCCCCGTGTTCCCACTTTCCTTTTGGTATCACTTCTCTTCTGTCTGAAGTACATCCTTTGACTATTCCTTTAAAGCAGGTCTCCTGGCTATCAATTCTTAGTTTTCCTGTGTATGAGTATATCCTTATTTCTCCCTCATTCCTGAGGGATATTTCACTGGATACACAATTCTGAGTTGACAGTTCTTTTCTTTCAGCACTTTAAGAAACGTGCCACTTCCTTCTGGCCTCTGTAGTTTCTGATGAAAAAACGCACAGGCATTTGAATTGTTGTTCCCTTGTAGGTCATCTTTCACTTTTCTCTGGCTGCTTTCAAGATGTCTGTTAGTTTTCAACGGTTTTCAATTTATCTAGGCTTGGATTTCTTTGGATTTATCCTGTTTCAGCTTCACTCAGCTTACTTGGGAGGTTTTTAGCCATCATTTCTGCACATGTTTTTAAAGCACTACACTCTTCCTCTTATCCTTCTAGGACTCCTATTAACACAACCCGGAAACTTTTTCTTCAGCCCTTTTTTCTCTCTGTTGTTCAGACTGGATGACTTGTATTGATTATCTTTATTTTGTCATCTTCAATCTTCCGTTGAGTCTATCCAGTAAGGTTTTTTTCATTATTTCAGTTGGAGTATTTTTCAGTTCTAATATTTTCATTTAGTTCTCCTATCATCTGTTTCTCTACTGATAATTTCTATTTCAATGCTTATTTCAAGAGGGTGATTGCTCGTTTGAACTTTTCAATAATAGCTTCCTTCAAGCCTATGAGGGCAGCTACTGATTGTCTTTTTCCGTGAGAGCCATTTTCATGGTTTTCATGTGCTGAGTAACTTGGGATTGAATCTTAGGCATCTGAATATTACATGATGAGACATGACCAAGTCCTGTGGAGAATGCTGGTATTTTTGTTCTAGCAAGTAATCAACCTATTTAGGCTCAGGCCCCAAGTCCTGTGGGTGTTGGTTCCAATGTCAGTTCAGTCTTCAAAGCTTTGGCAGTGCTATCTGGACCTGCCCCACGTGTACACCATCTTGTGGTCAGTCTGAGACCTGAGGAGGGGTCTGCCAGGCCAGTCTCAAGGGTGCTTGGTAGGCTAATTAGGATCAGCTCCACAGGGGGACGTGTGAACAAGGGGAGCAGGTGGGGGAAAGCTGGGGAGTTACAGAATGTGTATAACATTCTTCCATATTTGTGCAAAAAAAAAAAAAAGTGTGTATGTACCTCCAAGTGCCTGGAAAAAAGGTCTGGAAACACACCAAACTTAACACTGGTTTCCTCTAAGGAGGGGTGTAGAATTTTGGTGAGGGGGTGGTACTGAAAGGAACTTGCACTTTTTACTCTATAACTTCTCTTTGAGTTACTTTACCCATGCCCTATCACTTCTGTAATTTTCAAAACAATAAGAAGGTGTGAGGGAAAGACTGGGGAAAATGTGGCATTTAACGCAAAGTATATACACAGAACGTGTCTTTTCCTGGATGTATCTAACGTATCTTGTTAAACATTTATCTAATGAAAAATCCATTCAGGGGTCAATGTGGTCATCCACTTTCTTCAACCATTTATGTGCTAATCAGAATTATTTTCCACAAAACAGAAGTTTCAGCCTGTAACATTAATGAATTTTATTCACATTTTTCCAAGTAACTGCAATATTCAATACAAGCGAAAAGCAATACATAGTTCTTAGAAAACACAGCCCCAAATTCCCACTGCCTGAGCCTTGTGATGGTAAGTGCCCAGCCTTTGTTCTTCAGAATGTTAAAGTGAATGCAGTGCTCAAAATAAATATACAATAACAACACAGGGAGACCGTTCTTAAATACAGTTTTGCTAATTATAAAAGAAATCCAAAAAGAGGCCTCTACTGTCTTCACTCAGGTGTCCTGACTTTCAAAATGGAAATAAGTAATAGACGAGCAGCTTTTCCCCCTCTCACACTAGCAGGCTGGAAGGGAGCAAATCTGGGCCCAAAACCTAGACGTCACTCCTTGCACAGAATTTGGTATTAAGCACACACCTTACATTGAAGAGCTCCCCATTCATCCTACTGTACAAAATCCATTTCAAATACAAGGTCACACTTTTAGGATCACTTTTTAAATATTATTTAGCTGATCACAAGACTATAGTAAGAACCTTATGAGTCAGGCATTGACAGTTTGATCCCAAACCAACTACAGAATCAGACTGTGTAAATATTAGCACCATTTTGTATCTAGTCCAGTGAAATGTAAAACTATCCACTAAACTATTTTCTACTAAAGCAGTCAACAAGGAAAGTTGTTTTTACTTCTAACATATGCTTGGCCTCTCTCCCTCTTTGCCAATAATACGTTTGAACACTTTGATTATCAATTACTAACCTTCCGTTGATAAAGTGTACGGCCAGCACAGCCTTAGAACTCAAAAGCCACCTTTTCTTTTGTGCAGTTTAGTTGGTTGAGTTTATGTGACCCAGTATACACACCTTTCAGGTTACTAGCAATTTACATTTGATGAATCAATGACAAAGCTATTTCATAAGAAGCACCACAAATGTGTGCTTACTACCTTACAAGTTAATTCAGATAACCTATGCCCTATTTTACTTTTAGTAAACTTGAAAAAATGTATATATGTGCTTGGAAATTTTCTGACAGTAGGGGAGTACAAGCATTTTGACACCTCCTAAATGAGAGCGATCTTTTAGGTTTTAAAAGAAAGAAAACGGACAGATTCCTATTTAGTTCTCACTCACCTCGGTCCAGTGGAGGTGTTCAGGTGTTACTCAATATTCTATTATTGCTTTTAATAAAAGTAACACAGAAAACATGTTTATGGCAAATTGTTTTAATTAAGAACTTAAAACCAAAATTTTAAAAAGAGAGTCCTATGTAGCAACTATTTTATTCTATATTTTAAATATCACTGGATTCTCAGTTTCAGACTTTTCAACATGATAGGTAATTTTAAACTACCTTGCCGTCTTATAAGTTGTCCAAAGAAATGGGAACATGATCACAACATCAGTTTCTAGAATGAGAAGGAAAAAGTAGGACATCAAATTGTTACAACTTAAGAAATTTTGTAGGCTTAAAAGATAATCTTTACCCCTAGAGAGAAAGAAAAGTAAAGAAACCCTAACCAACTAATGACTTGGACACAGGAAGGGGACTCACAAGTACTTCAAATTGACTCATTCATTGTTCATGCACATTAAAAGTACTTTAAAAATTTTGTTCATTTGTCCTCTACTTAAAAATGGGGAAAAGTTGGCCAGTATTGCCCTCTAGGTTCTTCCAGATCTGCATCTGGAGTTTGCAGTAATAAGTAAGCACATTGAATATGAGTCTGTTTTCTAAAGGAGAGAGTCTGGCTTGCTCAGAGCCTCGAAGGGTCGGGTTTCTAAGACAGTCCATCCGTGTGGACCCAAGCTACTCCCCTCGGCCTCTTCCTAAGATTGTCAGCTGCAACGGGAATGGAACGCCAGAGCCGGTGGCTGAAACCGAACATGCAGGAAGTGATTTTCAAGAAACAGGTTCCACCATCACGACGCCACAGGAATTTCATCTTTAGGTACCTGCAATGTTTAAGGACTATAATAACAGCAAGATTCACCAGAATCACTAGCGAGGTTGTTTTGGACAACACACAGACCTTCTTCGTACTAAATATACATCGCAGTGACCAGGAGAGCTCACGATGTATTCACCTGAAAACAATGCAAATATTTTTGAAGTTTTTTTTTTTTTTTTTTTTTGGAAAAAGCTCATGATTCTTCAGTATGGGTTTGCAAAACTTAATACAGTTGTGTAAGATGATACTGTGTGAAGATTTTACATGGAATAAAACATTTGTCTTCTAAAAATTGACCATAATACTTCAAAGACCCAGAGTAAAAATGTCAAGGAAATGCTCAAACTCACACCAAACACCAGATTTTCATTTACACGCCTGCACGTGCTAAGTTGGCAAAGTACTTCCTTCTCTCCTATGAGTTTACCATTCATCCTTCCTGCAGATTCCTGTCTCTCCTGGATGGAAAGCAGTGTTTCTCAAAATCACTTTCTACCACAAAAGCAAATGTACTAGAGAAAAGGAGCACTTCATTTACATACACCTCTGCCCACGCACACACCAGCGTCCTCTCGCGTTAGGTTCTACACAAGACCTCCCGGCTAGCAACCTAGGAGGAATGTATTTCAACCAAAAGCCTGAACAATGTACATCATCAAGGCTTTGTTACTGGTGAGTTCTATGGAGGAGAAAGTAGGGGTGGTCCACATCTCTAATGGGTATCTTAAAATCCGTCCCCATCCCCAATGGGCAGGACAATTAAATTCTAAATGTCACTGCCAAACTATCAGAAAGGAGGCAAAGTCCACAGTGGGTGTGTATCAGAAGGCCAGACTGCAGCAAGTGAACGGTACCCCATTATGTGTTCCTAAAAAATCCCACAATCAAAAGTGACAGTCTTTGACTCAAAAGAAACCAGTACTACTTCTAAACACACTGCACTGGCACTTTGTTTACTGGAATGCACTTGAACTATTAAACTATTAATAAGTGCCTAGATGACAATTTAAAGAGAAAAGATGACCCTCACCCAGCCCGATAATTCTTAAATATCACAGCCCACACGAAGTGGTGCTGCACTGAAATGCAAAAGAAGGTTTAATTGTTAGGAACTACCAAAGCTCTGCTTTCACTATACATGGAATCAGTACTAGCGTTGAAACTCACTTTTAACGTGATATTCTTTCACAAAGAAATCTACACATAAGGAAAATGAGTCTTCTGCCGCAAGCTGGTGTGATCTTACCAGCTATGGACTCTCAGAAGTCGTTCAGAACAGAGCAACACAGGCTCCACCTAAACTGAGGGAAGATACTGAAGTTAAGAATCTGTAAGCCATTTAAAGGCATTTGGTGTCAGTATCTTAAAAGATTAAGATGCTTTAAAACAAAACCCTTGTAAGAATATCAAAGATTTAGGGACTTCTCATAAATAACCAAATGTCTATGGCTTTCAGCTGTCACCCTACTGCTGAGGTAGGTGACCAGGATTCATCGAAAGAGACAATCTTCTGGAAACTCCCTAAGAAAAATCTTGCATAATCAGTTGGTTTCTTAAAACCTGTGTCCAGCTTCTTCTGATGGTTTTTGTTTTGTTTTTTCCTCTCTTTCATTTACACCTTTTAAAAGAGGTCGTCTGAGCAGCTGTCCCTGCGCTCAAGCCCTGGCAGAGTAGCATCTCATATACTCCGTCATCCACGGGTTCTCCGACGAGGCAGGCTTGACGCGCCTGGTTCTGTCCACGTCGGCGGAGTGAGCCCGCTGCCTCTGCGCCGCCAGCCGCCTCTTCTCCACCTGCCTCCTGCTCTTGGCTCGCAGTGCCGATTCATGGATCTAAGGGAGTCAGAATAAACGTACACTCACTCGGGTGGCTTTGGCGCTAGTTTTCCAGAACGTTTACAATGAAGCTTCCCCCAGGTCACCTGGAGCAGGGCAGAGGCAAGCCAGACTCACCATATTCAGGACTTCTGTGTATAAAGGCTTCTCCAGAAGGGCCACTGCCCTGGATTCTGTCTTACCCATCGTCAGCAATAAAGAAACTAGGCAACAGAAAATGTCCACCGGACTAAATTTCAGATATAAATGGTAAGCAACTAATCCGCAGGTGCCTCGAGAAACTGGCTCTGGAATATTACTGGAACTGCTTAGCATAAAGCATGGATCGGTATTCCATTGAAGGAATTTAAATGTTTTACAGGGACTTCCCTGGTTGCGCAGTGGTTAGGAATCCGCCTGCCAATGCAGGGGACATGGGTTCGAGCCCTGGTCTGGGAAGATCCCACATGCCACGGAGCAACGAAGCCCATGAGCCACAACTACTGAGCCTGCACTCTAGAGCCCATGAGCCACAACTACTGAGCCCATGCACCGCAACTACTGACTCCCGCGTGCCTAGAGCCCGTGCTCCGCAACAAGAGAAGCCACCACAATGAGAAGCCCGCGCTCGCCGCAACTAGAGAAAGCCTGCGCGCAGCAGCGAAGACCCAACGCAGCCAAAAAATAAATTAAAAAAAAAAAAAACTTAAAAAATAAATAACGTCTTACAGCAAAATACTAACAAATCTCAAAGGATTTTACCAGCTAAGACGTTTAATGAACCCTGTTCAACTTAACCCCACCGGGTTGCCAGAGGACAGCTCTGTTGTCTCAAATATCACTCTAAACAGCACCATCCGCTAGGGCTCAGAAGTCTGTTCGGGGAACACTGGATCCTGGTATTTAACCAGAACTCCAACAGCCTGAACTTTCTGCTTCTTTTCCTTCCTCTTTGCTGTGGGCTGGAGTGACGGTGTTAGTGCTAACGAAGTCATTGCTTTGTGGCTCCACGCGTGAGGCCCCCTCGTCTGCCGTGTCCTCAGGCCTTCGCACAGGGACACGCCAGGGCTGAGTCCGAGGAGAACCAGACCTCCGGGGGATGGATGAGCAGGGGAAACGCAATCACTCTAATTTAATCCAAAGAGGAAACGAGAGTCTAGATAGATGTCGGGAATGCAGGAGATGTGATCGAACAGACAGACAGTAACAAAGGGGTCAAGGGGACGGATACCAGTTATCAAGGCTGATGGAGCAGGAACCTCTCAGGAGGCCAGAGGCAAATCTAGACGGGCAGCCGCCAGCCCTGACCGTGCCCCTCGGCTGCACCTTCTGGCCCCCCAAGAACTTGAGAACCCCGAGTCCTGGCACTTCTCCACCTGGCTCGGTGTCGGTAAACCCTTCCAGGTACCAGCAAAACCCCTGACCTCCAGGCAGCTAACATCCTGCATCCTGTTTGCAAATCAGATGCCCAGTTCTAGGCTTTCCTTGGGCCACCTAAGACCTACCATGTCGCAAAGCACCACAGTGACCACAGGATATGACAGCCAATGACAGAAGCGAGGCCATCCCCCATCCTCCAGGGGGAAAGCAGAGAAGCCCGTTCACTGGCACCCACCTCATGCACTGAGGCAGAAGCACAGACGTTGTGAGTTTTTTGGCTTCCTGTATCCGTCTGTTTTTCTCCCCACCCATAAAGGGCAAACGGATGCTTATGTTCTTTAATTTTAGTTGATGACCTTTGAGGACTCTTGACCGCTCTCCTACTTCCTCTGGCCGGTAAGGCACTTGGTGGTTGTTGAGGTTCGGTACTGCTGGGTAATTTGTCAGGCTCTCTGGTCCTGATCTGTCGTTCAGGTTTTTCTTTTATGTCTTTCACTGGCAGTGCTTTTTGAAAAAGGAGATAAAATAAGATGAATGCTTTAAATTCCAGCTTACATATAATTACATATGATTTAAATATTTGGGATGAAAAATTCATAATGCTTAATGAAGTCAGTAACTTTTTCACTTATAGCTCAATTCACAAGTTTCACTTAAAACGGAAGGACAAACACGTTAGTATAATAATTTTCAGTCTATCCCATTTTAACATCAACAATAAATACACCAAGATTGAGCCAAGCCTATTCAAAAGTAACAACTACCACTCCCATTCTGAGATTAAGCATCTGAATTAAATACTAAAAGCTAGAAAGCAACTCTGCCTAATGGCTTTCCCCACGATAAGTCCAATCATCTTATCGTCTTGCTTCAGGGGCAGATCTGGACCTGTGACAATCATTCAACAGCTGCAGAAGGTTAGTTTTCAAGTTACTCAACCGGAGTCCCAGGACTGCATTTCTTTGTGACACTCCATGATTATGGAAAACGCTCCTCTCACTCTCCTGCTCCTTGTAAGAGCTGGCCAGTGGCCTCATCTTCAAAAGCCCTCCATCACAATAGGGAGGGTTTCCATAGCTACTCACACACACACACACACACACACACACACGCACACACGCACACACGCACAGCTGGGCGCCCCCAGTGTGAGGAGCTGGGAAGGGGGCTCTAGTTCTTGACGTGAACCAGGGCCCCTGGTCTACACAGTCCTAAATCTCTCAGCGGGGCTGGGGAGACTCCAGTGGGGAATAGACTGCCCGCCTGAGGTGAACTCAGACACTAAGAACACACTCCAAAACGTAACTATTTCCCTTAATTACCCTTCATGACTTCCCATTCATTATCTTTATAAGCACTTTATGATCTTGTAAAGGTTGTACTCTTTGTGTAAACCCCTAGTGAGCCTGTGTTTCATCTCAGACTAAACTTATGTCCCAATTAGAGCTCCTTGTGAATCCAGGCTCCACTTCACGGACCCCCTTGTTCACATCTGTGGGAAACCCCTCGCTTCCGAGGCTCCAGAATTTGGCTCTAGGTGATGATTTTCCAGGTTGCTATTCCCAAACCCCATCACTTTTAGGACACACTCGGGTCCCTCACTCCTTTAGTGGATCCCTCCCTGCCGACATCCATGTCCCCGTGGAAGTAGAGGCCCTCACACAAAATGCACACGTGTGAACCCTGACAGATCACCATCATTTCTGTCTTCAGCAATGACCCTGATCTACCAAACTGTTTCATTTATTACTAAGCATTTTAGGGAGCAGACAGCCTGCGTCCGACCCTGGGGCTCAGTGCTTCGCACCCCCGTGCCCCATATCCATGAACCCAGCCCTGTGCTGCCTGGGGATGAGGTGAGATGCCAGCCTTCCACTGTATCAATGAGAACCCAAATCCACCCATCACTCACACACCCCTCTGAGTGATGTGTCCACACCTTGTCCTCTTCTCTTCCCTGGATGTAGGAAAAGAGGAAAGAGCCCATCAGGACCAAGACAACAGAGAGTAGAAGGGGGACCGAGGCTGGTATGGTCACAACACTGAGAGAGAGGGGAACAACCTAAATCATCTTCATCGATTCATTTCCCTTCCTTCTCTTCCTCTAACCCACGTGGGGAGCCTGCCCAGAGAAGACAATAATGATTTGGTTCAAAGGACAAGGTAACGCCAGCCACGAAGAGGTTAGGAAAGTGAATTCCAGAAAGAGGGACTGGCTTGTTCAACGGCCTGGACAGAAGAAAGAATATACGTAGTTCAAAATGAAAGGCACACAGAGAGTCTAGGGATGAAGGCACGGGGCGGGGGGTGGCAGGTAGCACTGGGGAGAAAAGAGTTTCTGTGCCAAACTCAGAAGTTTTATTTTTTCCTGAAAGTGAAGAAGAATCACTGAAGGATTTTAGGCTGAAAAATGATGTGGTCCTATTTGCATTTCGGGAATGAGGTCTCTAGCAACAAACGTGAAGGACGGGTTAGATCACAGAGGTGGGGACGCAAAGGACGGCTAGGGAAAAACAGCAGCGTCCGGGGAGGGGAGGGGAGGGGAGGGGAGGGGAACCCACAGTGATGGCAGGGGCGGGGCGGTGAGAAAGACCAGAAGAGCGCCCACCACACCTGGCCGGTGCGCAGGCTCACCCGGGCACCTGGGAACTGCGCACTGATGAGACCGCAGCGCGGACAGCCCAGCGGCAGAGGGCGAGGTGGACAGGGCAGCGGGCGACGGACACCGCGAGGATGCTGGCAGGCAAACGGGAGTCTGCGTCCTCAGGGCTTGGGAGTGGCTAGTCACGCTGTCCTCCAGGCGAAGGCCGCCGAAGGACGGGGAAAGGGTGCTCGACGCCTCGGGTGTGAGATGCGCCTGGAGCCACCAAGAAGGCAGCAGCTGGACCCTTAATCCGGGGCCGAGAAGAGAACGTGGAATCGGAGGAGGTCATGAGCGGGCGGGTGGGGGCCGGGGCTCAGACGGAGAGCAGGTCCCCCAGCGGGACGCGGAGCAGGCGGTGGGAGTGAGGGGAAAGGGGGCGGAGGGCGACCCCGGGGAGGAGCCAGGGAGCTAGGGAGAGGACAGCCAGCAAAGTCGAAAAGCTTCCAGGAGAGAAGGACTCTCAGAAAAGGAGAGAGCGGTGAACAGGGCCAAAGACTGCAGAGAGGGCGGGAGGAGGCAGAGGAGACGAGACGGGGCATTCTAGGCGCAGGGGCTTATGACGCAGCAACTACTGCGTAAAACGTGAGTGGCTGCAAGGGTGTACTGCACAGCACAGGGAATACAGCCGACACTTCGTAACGATTATAGACGCAGCGTAACCTTTAAAGCTGTGAATCACTATGTTGTACACCTGAAACTTATATAATATTGTGAATCAACTATACCTCAACAACAAAAAAAACAGGATGGTAACTTTTATGTTAGGTGTATTTTACCACAATTAAACATAAAGTATTCAATTTTTTTTTTTTTTAAAGAAAGACTCAGCACTGGGCAGCCAGGCTGTCTCACCGGGGGATGGAGGGGAGCATGGGGGGAGGGGTGGGGGAGCAGGTCACAGCCGGCTGCGCAGTGAAGAGTGGGGAGACCCCAGAGCAGGTAGTGGACCAACTCTCCTCGCCACGGAGCACTAAAAGGGCTGACACTATAAACAGCAGGGTCCACAAGCACCCAACACAAGAAACTAAAATCCTCTCTGGAGAGCCTAGGCCTCAGATTATTCCTACAGATAATCTTCCAAACACAACGATGAGTGTCCTGGGACGGCGGCCAGGCACACAAGAGGCAAGAGAGTAAGGAAGGCCCAGCAGGAGCGAGAGACTTGGGATAATGGGATGATCACTGACCATAAAACAACCGTGTTCACGCTCTGTACTTAAAAAACACAAGCTCAAAAATATCTGTAGCGGGAGACAAAAGATGGGAAACACAGAAGAGACAGAACTTATAACTATAAAACTAATATTTATAAAACTCTTGAAATAGTGCCTGGTACAAGATAAGTGTATACCCGTATATGTTTCAAAATCCTATTCAAAGTTTTAAGTAAAGACATTTCCAGACAGACAAAACAGTGTCACCACCAGTTACTGTGAAAAATTCTAATACCCCCTTTCTCAGTAACTGAAAAATAAGCTCGGTCTTGATTTAGGCCTATGCTGTGCAATACAAAAGCCATTAACCACATGTGGCTATTACATATGTTTAAATTAATTAAAATTAAGTAAAAATAAATATTCAGCTCCTCAGTTACACCAATCAGAGTTCAAGTGCTCGATTCCCACATGCGGCTCATGGCTATCACGCTGGATGGTGCAGACAGAGAACCTGCCCCTCATCACAGAAAGTCTGATTGAACAGATTGATTTTTTAAACTATCTGAACAACAGAATTAACACATTTGACCCAATGGGTATACACAGAACACTGCACCCAACAACTGCAGAGAGTATACAATCTTGTCAAGCACATGTGGAACACTTACAAAAATCTACTTATCCAAGCAAGGTCATAAAGCAAATCTTAATACATTTACAAAATTGAAATCATATAGAATGTATTCTCTGACTATCATGTAATTAAGCTAGATACAACAACAAAATAAATTACTGTTTTAAATCTCCAGTTTCGAAATTTAAAAACTTTTTTTTTAATTGAAGTATAGTTGATTTACAATATTCTGTTAGTTTCAGGTGTAGAGCAAAGTAATTCAGATATATATATATATATATGACAAAATTCAAAAAAATATGTATACGAATACATTTTGAAAAATGTAATCGAAGAGTTGGAAGATGAGATTGAGAACACTGCCCAGAAAAATAGAAGAAAAAGACAGATGGAATGGGAGCCGGGGTAGAAAATTACAGGATACATGTGTGAAGTCTGACATCCAACTAAGGAGTTCAAAAAGAAAGGAACAGAAAAAAAAAAAAAAAAAAGAAATGAGAAAACAATTCAAGAAAACTTCCCAGAATTACAAAACATGAGTTTGACTGCAAGGACCTATGAAAGCACATTGGAGGAAAACAGGCCTGGATCGGGGAAACTTTTCAGAACACAGAGGACGAAGAGAAGACCTGAAAAGCTTCCCGAGGCGAGGAACGTGTTATCAACAAAAGATTAAGAGTCAGAACGACAAGGCAGTGTAATGGCAACATCAGAAGTTCCAACACTGGACAGCAACGCCTCCAGATTTTTTAGAGACAATTACTTCTAACCTACAATTTCATGCCCAGCCACAAACTACTGAATAGTGAGGGTAGAATCTTTTGACATGTAAGGTCTCAGGAAGTTAAACCTCTCACACACCCTTTCTCAGGAAGGTACTAGAAGATAATCTTTGTCAGGAGAGGGTAAACCAAGAAAGAAGACGATGTGAGAGCCACACAACAGAGGGTCCTACCCAAGAGAAGCCAGGGAGTCCCTGGGGCGGTGGCCAAGGGCCATCCCAAGATGCAACCAGGCCAGATGAAAGTAGGTCAGAGGCCCCGGGAGGGACGTCTTAAGATGCGGAGGGTGACAGTGAACCTGCTGTGTCCGTGGTGTTGCAAAAGAAAGAAAAGGGAATCACGGTAAAAACAATATAGGGCAGCTGTGAGCCACCTTTCCACAGGCACTAACTGTGAATCTAACAAACTCTGTGATGACGGTACTGAGAGGGTGGGGATAGGCCGTGTGTATGGGTTAGGAGATCACTAAAAAGAATTTAAGCCAATAGATGGTGCTAAAAACTGAAAGAGATCAAGAAGTATCAATAAAAGCCATGTTACCTGGAGAAACAGAAATACACATCAAGGAAAACCAGAGGAGTGGGAAGTGGCCGCCTAGGGAATAGGCAGTTGGTGGGGAGGGGAGCTGCTGGACTGTACTCAGCCATACAGAGCTGCACGATTCTGTGCGTACACATGGCTTCAGCAAAGACAAGGACTAAGCGCTTACGTTTTATAGAAACTCAAAAGCGTGCCCATCATTCCAGAAAGACCGTCCACTTAAAAACAAGGACTTCAATCCTGCCAGACACAGGGATAGATAGGGGCTGTGACAGGCATGAGCAAACCAAAAGATCATGGGATTGGGAGTCCTGGAAGCAGAAACATCCTTTCTTCTCCTGGATGCCTAAACCAGAAATATTAGCAGAGAAGAAATAACTACCTTAGCCACTGGGAGGATTTAGTGTCTCTGAGGAAATCAAAATAATCACGAACTGTTGCAAACACAGACCCCACCCCATACTACAGTGCTGTCTAAAAACTGCATTTATATACGCGTGGAAATAACTGACAGCTCTTTTGCAAACAATGAAGGGGAAGAGGCGGGGAGAGAAAAGCCCATTCAGTCTGATAAAGTACATCGCATAACTGAGCTGGTAGATCAGTGCCCCCTTACCCTCTCCACCTTCTGTTATGTGAACTTCTAGCAAAGGTTCGGAACGGGTGGGAATTCACACGTAACATGAGGGTGGAGGGGCAGCTCTGCCACAGACGATGAACTGAGAGTAGCTGAAAACAGTGTAACAAGACTCAATTTCCTCTCCTCCTCAGCATCTCACAGAGAAGCTAGGATGAGAGTTTGACCGAGTACCACTTGCAATTTGGCAAACAAAATCACTGATCATTTATTCTGAGTTTCATCTATAAAACTGAGATAAAAGCTATGGTCCTATCTCTTAGAATTGTTTTGAATGTTGAATGAGAAAATACATATTCTAAGATCAGTGCCTGGATGCATGACAAGCTCTCAGTACCTTTTAGCTATTTTGCTCACCAGAGCCTCTTTCAAACTGAGCGACGCCGGGAGGTGCCTGGCCCACGTTAGAGTATCAGGAAGAAAGCGGGGGCTCCTCCAGGCTGTATCTGGCGCGTCCATTCAACTTGGCCCTTAGCACCAGTGACCAGCCAGCCCGCCTCACACGCCGAGAGTCCCCCCTGCTCCGCGCTCCTCCGGGCAGGAGAGAAGGCGCGGGGCCCCGGCAGCAACTGCAGATGCACCGCCCCCAAGAGCCATTTTCCAGCTGCCGCTCCTCCCGCTCAGAGCAGCAGCCGGAGGAGGGGAGGCGAGAAGCGGAGGGAACCCGGCACTTACAAGGATTACCTCCCACCAGCCGGGAGTTACGCAACAATCTGCGTAAACAAATGCAAAATACTCCTTAGGGACAGCGCGGCGAGGTCAGGGAGTTAACACAGAAAACAACGGCCCCATTCACAAGACAGAGCGCTTAGCTCAGTGGTTCCTAACCTCCGGCGGTCACCTTCGAGAATCTGATGAAAGCTGGGCGCCTCTCATAAACAAACGGGCGCTCGGAAATAAACAGATGGCAGTTCAGTGGTCCAGAGGCCACCAAGGCCACCGGATGAAGACCCGGGGACTTCGCCAGGAACACGTCAAAGGCGTTCACATTGGGCTCAACCCAGAGCCACCTCATTACGGAAATAAAGGGTGGGAGGGCGGAGGCGGGGCAGCCACCTTCCTTATTCTGTCAAGGGAGGCGCATTCTCCGCCTACCCAAAATACCTAGATTAAATAAAATCAAGGAAGCGCCTGCTCTGAGCGCTGCGACAAACAGCTGGGCGGTTCAGAGGCGACCCGAGAGCAAATCCAGTCCCGCGAGCGGGGCCCTCCCCGGCCAGGTACCTGGCAGCGCCGAGTCCTCCGCGTCCTCCGCGTCCCTGGCCTCCGCGTCCCCCGCGGCCTCCGCGCCCCGCTCCTCCTCCGGGGCCGCGCGCGCCCGCTGCTCCGGCTCCTCGCGCGCCGCTGGCTCCACGGGCGGCGGCGGCGAGGCCGGGGCGCACTGGGGCGCGGGGGCCCCGGCGCCCGAGGACGCCGACGACGCCGAGTCGTCCGAGGCGCAGGCCGGGCCCCAGTCGTCCCAGAGCCAGGGCGCGTGCGCCTGCTCCAGCAGCCGGCGGCCCAGGCGGTAGTGGAGCAGCGCGCGGTAGCACGGCCCGTACTCGTCCCAGCGCGGCTTCTGGTAGCGCTTCATGTACTCGCTCTTCACGCCGCTCCCCGGGGACATGGTGCCGCCCGCCGGCCCCGAGTGCCCGCCGTTCCGTGCCGCGCTGTCGCCTACGGAACCCGCGGCACGACACAGAGGCGCGCCCCGCCCCTCCACTCGCCCGGCCCGCCGCGACGTTTAAACCCGGAGCCCCGCCCGCACGGGGCGGGGCATGGGGCCTGTGGCCTGGAGCGCGGGCGGGGGCGGGGCGTGGGGGCGGGAACGGCGGGGGCGGGCCGGGGCGGTGGGCGGGGCGAGGGGCGGGGAGAGCGCGCGGCCTGCCCGGGGAGGGGGAGGGGAGGGGAGGGGAGGGGGAGGGGAGGGGAGGGGAGGGGGAGGGGAGGGGAGGGGAGGGGAGGGGGGAGGGGAGAGGGGAGGGGGGAGGGGGGAGGGGGCGGGGACCCGGAGACCCGGGCGGGCGGCCCCGGCGGGGGTGGGGGCCGAGCGGCAGCGGCTGCAGGGCGTTGCGGGGGGTGGGGGGCGGTCAGCCGGGAGGGCGGCTCCGGAGCTCAGAAGCCAGAAGCCGCGGGAGCCCGCGGATGGGCGCTGGAGGAGGGAGGCGAAGGAGGCGTGGGCGCGGGGAGCGGGGCGGCCTCGGGGTCCCAGGAGAGCCCTTCGAGCGCGGCGTGCGGGTAGGAGGGTCGGACCCGCTTACCTTCTCCGTGCGCCCCCGGCCCCGCGGCGCCGGCCGGTCCTCTGCGCGCGTGGCGCAGCAGCCCTGAGCCGCCGGCTCTCCCCGCGCTTTCCTGCCGAGCAAGATGTCGCCGCCGGCGCGGCGGCCCGCGCTCCTGCAGCAGGCGGGAGGGCAAGGCGCCACCTCAGTCCCGGGAGCAGACGCCTCCCGCGCGCGCTCCCGGGCCCCGGGCCCCGGCCCCCGCCCCGCTCGGTGTGGGCGGCGGCTTCGGCTCTGCGCGCGGGGACGCGGGCGACTCGGCTGGCCCGGGCCCCCGCCGCCGCAGGATGTGTCCGGGAACGAAGCCGCCCCCCCAGCCCGCGACGTTCTGTGTTCTCTTCGCGACACCTGCGCCGGTCGCGCTTCCCAGAAACAACCCCAAGTCCGCACGTTGGCTCTTGCTTCCTTCTCTCTGTTCACAGCACCTGTTACTCTGGCTTTAACCCCCTTTCAATGCTTTGGTACAACTCCTTTCTCGTCTACACCCCGAACATTTTTGAAGCTATTGATTCAAACTGCCAAGCCACCCTCTCAGAGACTCGTTTGCACAGAAAACCTTGGCCGACTCAGTTGCGTTGTGCTAAGTATACAACGTTGCTCTGGTTGTTACAGTTTCCAACGTGGCCCCATGCAGATTCTTCCCCTTTATTAAAAGGAACCTGGATACATTAGTAACCAAAAGATCTGAAAGAAAAGAAGTTCGGGGAAATCAAAACATTAGCAGTTGAAAAAAAGGCCGGGGCCGCGATAAGTTACCCGGTTGTCGCTTCTATACTGGATTTCCACCGACTCACGGCTGTTTTCCATTCTGTCTCCTGTCTCTGCATCCTGCCCCGCCCCCCATCATAGACAAAAGATCCAGAGGTAGACGCGCGGCCCAAGCCTGTTCTGAGAACTTGAAGTCAGTTGTCCAGAAGTCATTAACACTAATTGTTAATGGCAGTTTTCTGGAGAGACACTTGTGACCTCCTACTGTTGACACCCCCATGGTGGCCCTGACTTCTCCCCTCCCTAACTTTACCTTCTGTAGCTTGAAATACCCCAGGAACCTTCTAATGTATCCGCCTTTTATTTAAACTGGTTTCCCATGGTTGCAAACAAAAGAACCTTAATAAATATATTAATAACGTGGGAGAAATGACGATGTGCAGTTACACGAAAAATTCAGAACACAATCTGTTTCAGTTAGCTTTGGTTGCATAATTAACCACCTGTTGTGGTTTAAAACAACTAAGGTGTATTATTTCTCACGATTCTATGGGTTAGCTGGGCAGTTCCTCTGCTGCTTTAGACTCATTTAAACAGTTGCGTTCAGCTGGAGGGAGAGCTGGGCTGGAAGGTTCAAGATGGCCTCACTCACACACCTGGCACTGAGGCTGGCTGTGGGCTAGGCTGGCTGTGGGCTGGGCTGTCTTGATCTCCTCCTTGCGGTCTCATCCTCCAGGAGGTTAGCCTGGCTTCTTCACCTGGCCCTTTCTTCCAAAAGGTTAATAGCAGAAGTTGGAAGGCCTCTGAAGGTCATATACATCTCTTCGGCTGCATTCTAATGCTCAAATAAGTCACAAGGCTAGCCCAGATTCGGGGAGAGAGAAATTCCACCCCTCCACGGGAGTAGCAGCAGCGAACTTACATTGCAAAGGGGCATGCATACTGGATGGAGGAATGTGTGGCTATATCTTACAATCACAACCACACACACACAAAGTATATAAGGTATGATACCATTTTTTGTATAACTGAAAAATAGGGTTAGGAATGATTTTGTTTTGTTTTGTTTTACTTTTCCCTATTTTGCACAGTTAAGTGTATTACATTCATTCTAATTTTGTAAAGTGTTATTATTAGTCAGGGCTCATCCACTTGGAAGTGACAAAAACCCGATTCAACTAGCTTAAGCAGAAAGAATATTTATTGGCTCCGACAGACCTAGACCCGGGGATCCGTCAATGTCACTGGGACTCTACTTCTTTCTCTTGGTTTTTTGACCTCTGCTTTCCTGGGGGGTGAGGGTGGGAGGAGGGCTGGCCTCTTCTCCCACTGCAATGGACTTCCTCCACACAGCTGGAGAAAGTGCCACTTGTACCCCAAGCTTATGTTGTCTTCGCTGAGGACCACCGGCAAAAGAGAACTTCTTGGTATTCCAATTATAGAGACAGATTCTTCAGTCACATGCTTAGCTGTTGCCAGGGGTAGGAGGTGATGTGATTGGCCAGGCATGGGTCACGTGCCCATCCCTGTAAATGGGGATAGGTGGGAGGCTGAAATTGACAGGAGAACCACAGGGAACAAGGAAGAAGTGGCTTCCCAGAGGAAGGAGCGGTGGGCAGACAAAACAACATACGCCCATCTATATATTCGTCTTTGTGTTTAGAAGAATAACAGGATGAGAAAGATCTAATTTGACAGCATTTGTGAGGGGAAGTCTTCTGGGATCTATTTGACCATAAGTCAAGTATGGCTGTTAAGAAATTGAATACAATCATAAGTAGTAACTACCAAGTTGTATTTCTATATCAGGGGAGGTAAACCTTTCCTCCAGAGAATCCTTTGTTCATACGGCACTGAAGGACTGCCCGTGTGGATGACGGTATCGATTTGTTCTGCAGGTAGAATCAGGACCAACGAGCAGAGATTACAAGACACAACTGTGGCAAATGTTGTGGACTTGCAACTGGTTTCCGAAGCAAGAGGGAAACTTTAGGACTGGCCTAAGGAGCTCACAGAAGAAACAGAGAGAGTAGAAAATGGGCAGGCACCAAAGGGACCTCAGAGGCCAGGCAGCAGGGTCCCTGCATGGAGAGGAGAGGACTTTGGTAGAAGGAGCCTTCAGTGGGAGGCAACCCTGGGCGGGCCCCTCCATGAGGGAGAGTCAGAGCCAATAGAAAGGAAGGTCAATGCCGGACTCCTGAAAGATCATAGAACGATTATAGAGATTTGCTACATAGACATACAGATTCCATATAAGAAGCCTGCTACTGACTAAGTCTGGCAGCACTGGGATGGCAGCCTCACAAAGTGGCGAGCCCCGCAGGCTGTCCTCCTTCTGGGGTGCTGGGCTGAACTTCCTGCACTCCCTACTTCCAGAGCCCTGCCACCTGCCGCTCCTGGCACTGTCACTCCCTCCCCTCAGGGTGCCATCCCATCCTGTGTCAATCCGTATCCTTCTGAGCCAAGGGAGGTCATCTTCCAAGAGCTTCCCTGACTTCACCCTTCCTTCCTCCCAAGCTGTTCTTTCCATGTCATATGCTCGCCTCCTGCCTCTCCTGACCCCTCCCAGCCGGTGCTCCCTCCATCAGCCTCCGTCTTCCCATTCGTCTCTGGACTTCGCCTCTCTCTGTCTCTGTCTCTGTCTCTGTCTCTCTCCCTCCCTCCCTCCCTCCCTCCCTCCCTCTCTCTCACCTTTTCCCTCTCTTTCTCTCTCCAAACACAAACAGACTCAGGAGTCCCCTATCCCCTCTACCCTTTTTATAAACCTATCTCCCAGTGTGGAAGCTACAGATGCTATATTTCCCCCAGCCTCCCTTGCAGCTAGAGCAGTCCTGAAACCTAAACTCTGCTAATCAGATACTCCTGCCCCCAGGCTTAGAATCAGGGTCTGCTGGTGCAGAGAAGTAAGGACCAGGAGGGTCTCTCTTTGGCTGAAATGCCAGTTTCAGAACCGAGTTCCTGGAGCAGAAGTGGCCCCAGTGCTTGCAGAAATGCCAGCGTCCAGAGCCAACAGTGTCCGTGATGCAAGCCCCGTTGGCCTCCATTGGTGTTCTTCCTCTCAGAGCCCCAGACCTCTTCCAGAGATTCTGGAAGCCACCCAAGTGACTTTTAAATATGTGTCTTTTCTGCTGAAATGAGCAGAGTTGATTTCTCTGAGAGCAATGGAGCACTTCATTCGATACACTGGTCTGTCCTGACTCCTTCCTCCTCTCTGATCGGCCTCCGGTTTCCTTAGCAGCTTCCTATTCCTCCTCCTCCTCTTTCTTAAACTAAGGATTCCTCATTCTTTCCTCACCTCTCTCCACCTGCCATCTCTGCACAAGGGACCACATAGCAGTGATGACTGCTCTATACCAGGGCATCAATACCTCCCTGGCCCCCACCCCGCACACCACCGTCCAGCTCACTGGCCATTCTCCCCTGGTGCATAGCTTGCCAACAGCTCACGTTCGGTGTTCATATTTACCATCTTGCTCTCCCCACCAATCCCTTTGTCTCCTTTCCCCATTTCTGTTAACGGCATTTTCATTCTCCCAGTCACAGGGTCAAAATGTCAGGGTCATCCTTGAGCCCACATGCAGAGAGGCTAGGGCGCTCATGTCCATCGGATGGTGTCTCACATGTCCATCCCCCCTCCCCTTATCACCTTGGTCGGGGATGGGGGCACACTCACAAGCATCAAGCCCCCTTCGTGGCCCTGCAGAGAGCGAGGACCTGATCCAAACAAGGGGTCTGCAGCCCGAGCAGGCCCGGCTAGTGACTGCACCCTCAGCCCCGCCCCCATGCACGACTGCTGGGGAAGCCACTCCCATGGCCCCAGAGGGGGCTGTCAGAGCCACAGGCCGGTCGGTCCAGACTGCTCAATGAGGGCAAAGAAAAATAATATTAAAACCAAAAAATCCTCAAGTGCAGCTCTGTACTGTTTAACTGCCCTCTTTCCCTTCTTGTCTACAGTGGATGTAGCCAGGGACTATCATGTAGAAAAATACATATGAACAGTTCCTTTTATGTGGACAAGGTCTGGGCAAAGCCTTCGTGTCACTGGATTAATCCTGGTGGTCATAACCTTCTGTCTCAAGGCCATACCGGCCACAGGAAAAATCAAGAATATCATTGAAAACAACGAAGTACTTGGCTTGAGTTCCTACCAAGAAGCCTGGGGGAAATACCCCCAACTTGATAGCCTGGAGCCCTGTTCACGGGAAGAGGGTTCCCAAACAGCAAACCCCAACCTCAGTGTAGAACACGCTCTGTCTATGCAGCATTGAGGGTGCCCAGACCCCTGCTTATCTCAGGGGCTTCTGGAGTCCTTCACTTCCTGAGAAGAGGCAAAGAGAGGCTCTGTGCTGGCACCCACTGACCACAGACCCCGACCTGGACCGCCAGCTGAGCCCTTCCCTGAGAGGCTACTCCGCCCTGGGACGGGCTCTCAAGTGAAGACCCCGTCTCTGTCCGATGGGGCCACTATAACCAAGTGCCACAAGTTGGGCGGCTTATCAACAACAGACATTTATTTCTGACAGCGCTGACATCAAGGTGCCCGCCAGCATGGTCGAGTTCTGGGGAGAACCCTCTTCCTCCCTCTCACAGACTGGGCCCTCACATGGTGGGCAAAGGGGCCAGGGAGCTCTCCGGGGCTTTTTCTCTTAGAGCAGGAATCCCATTCATGAGGGCTCCACCCTCAGCACTGAATCACCTCCCAAAGACCCCACCTGTTAATACCATCACCTTGGGGAGTAGCCTTCACATATGAATTTTAGGGAGACGTGGACATTCAGACCATAGCAACACTTGTCCTCTGCCCTTCCTCCGCCGCTGCCGCTTCTTATCTTCTATGGTCTCTCCTGCACAGCCCCCCAGCTCTCCCCCTCCTTCCCCCTCCCTCCCCCCCTCCACTTCCAGCAGTGCCTCTGTCTCCCTCCAGAAAACTCCCCTTCCCTGCTGTTCCCACTCTCGGTCCCATCTAACAGAGAAGCCAAAATATCCCCAATTACCTTGACTACTGGATAATAAGCCATCAAATCCAGAAAAGCAGTGTGATTACCATGACAGTTCATCAGAACACGGATTTCTACGTGTGTGTCCTCTGGCAGCATCCGGAACGCCTGCTTTGAGGGCGTGCCCAGACTCGAATTCCGGCTGTCTTGCTCTGTGCGGTGGAATGCTGAGCCCTGGGCTGCCTAGTTGTGTGCATTTCTGAAGGCATTCTCGACCAAACTGCCCGTACTCCATCAGCCCGTCACCATGCACATCAGGATACCAATCATTTTCTGAGGCTTCAGAATATTCATGAGAGGATGACATTCTTAGTTGAGCAGCACAGACTACCTACGCTTCAGGTTTTCCCCCTAGAGAACAGCGCCAGGCTGGGGAGCAAGAAAATATCCTTCATAGAGGCTTGCTAATGAATATGCACTCTCTCCGCTGCTCTAGGATTCCAAAGTCTATTTTTTTTTTCCCTTGCATTCTAGCCAATTTACTAGAAAACAGTGTACTTCAAGAGCACTGCTCTGGCCCCTCACAGAATTGCTTTTTCTGAATTGCACTTAGTGTCAGGCCATCAGCTTCCCTGAGGCACTGGACCAGAAACAGGCAGACGGAACTGTTAGATCCGTGAAGGGAGGTGACCTGGTCCACGCTTCGCCTGTGACCCCCTGTGACAACTCATGGCAGAAATTCGTCTCGGGCTTTTATTGACAAGCTGACTAGTTTTTTACATTTTGGACACTGGAAATTCTGGGGGTTTTTTGTTTTTGGTTTTTTTGTTTTTGGTTTTTTTCTTTGCTTCAGCTGCTATAAAGTATAGAGCCAAATTTGTATCCCAATTTTGTACATTAACATAACACAGTTTTATTCTATTTTATATTCTTTTCTTTTTCTCACTCTGATTTCCTCTCTTATGGATTTGATCCTTTTGTATCATGTGTATTTTGGAAGCTGACTTAAATGCTTTTTTAAATGTTTGAAAATTGTTATTTATTTTCCAGAATTCATGTAAAATGTGAACTTTTTAATTCAATGAGACTTGCAGGAGATGTGTAATATAAAACTACACAGATTTCATATAGATATATAAGATACATAAGATATATTAAATACCTTAATTGGAAATCAATATCTAAATAGACGTGAATCCTGTGTATGTATATATGTATATCTATTCATTATGCCTACATATACATACACACATATACATATATATGTATGCATAAATGAATCACTTTGCTGTACACCTGAAACTAACACAACATTGTAAATCAACTATACTTTAAAAAATAAATATATATATGTGTGTGTGTGTATATATATATATATGTATGTATGTAGGTATGTATGAATCCTTTTTGAACTGGGGATGGGTATAACAAACCGCAAGTAGAAGGGTAAAAATTAAAATGAATAGTTTGTGTTTCTACTCTTTACATGATAGCTGCTATTATTTTAAGGTACTCCAGTGAAGTCAGGGCAAAGAGGGATAATAGAGACTTGCCATACAAACAGTCATCCCCTCCACCCATGTAGTAGTCAGCTAGCAATAAACGTCATAGTGCAGCTTGATTGATGTAATCAGTATCCTTTTCCAATGGAGCATTTGGGATATTCAGCTTTGAAATATTGTTATTGGACTAAAGATGTGGTCTGGAAATCTTTTAACCATGGGCATCTTTGAATGGAATGAGGACAGGCTGGTAACATCAGGGACCTCACTGTGCCAGGCCATGACATAGCTGCTAAATTCCAGTGGAATTCAATTCCATGCACGTTGCTGAAAGCTTTCTGTGTGCCCAGCGCTGCGCTCAGGGGAGGAGACCTGAAAGACCCAGGTCCTGCTGTGGCCCAGCTGTGCTGAGGGCAGGACATGTGAATGACTCCGGTCTCAACCTTCAGACTCAAATTCAGTGGTTCCCAACATTCGGGGAGGTCCATACTCTCTTGGGAATATAATAAAAGCTGTAGTCTTTCTCCCCAGAAAAAAATAAAGGTACACACAAGACATTTGCCCGCCTGTCAGCCTCTCCCCGTGCTGGCTTATGGATCCCAGAACAAGAGCCCCTATCCTGTGTTCAAGAGAAAAACAATATATGATTAGCTTTCTAATAGAACTGGCATCAAATGCCCACTATATATCAGACATTTTCCTTACATTGTCTCAATTAATTCTCACAGCAACTCTTTGAAATAGAATCTACTATTACACCCATTTCACAGATGAGGAAACTGAGGACTAGACCTAATAAATAACTTGACCAAGATTACACAGCTAGTAAGTAACAGAGATAAAACTGGAACTCAGGTATGGCTGGCTCCAGAGTTAACACTCATGTTGCTCGAAGGGATTGATTAAGACAAAAGGAATTCGACAGAGGAATAATCAGCCAGGCACTCTGAGACAGAGAGAAGAGAGGGTGCAGACAACGTGGTGTGGGGGTAAGTATACGGGACACTGGGGCCAGGTTGCATGAGTTTGAATCTTGGCTCTGCCACTAACTCCGTGACCCTGGTCAAGTAATTTAACTTCTTTGTGCATCAGTGATCTTAGGTATAAAATAAGCTTAACAGCAGTTCTTGTGGGGATTAGATAAAATTACAGTTTATGCAGTAGTTAGAACTGTGTCTGCATTTAATAAACAATCGATAGATGGTAGGTCTTTTTATTAGAAAGCAGCACAGCAGGATGACCCCGGGCCTTGGGGATGAATCCAGGCCCATCACGCTGGGCCCCCATTGAAGGGCTAAATGTATCTTGGACACATGTTCTTCCTGTATTTGTAGGTCATGCTGACAACTTTGGGGGGATTACACTGTATGAGCCTGCTCAGGCTGCCATAACGAAATACCATAGATGGAGTGCTTAAACAATGGAAACTTACTTCTCACAGTTCTGGAGCTTATAAGTTCAAGATCAAGGTCTGTCATGATGAGATTCTGCTGAGAGCTCTCTTCCTGGCTTGTAGATGGCCGCCTTCTTGCTGTGTCCTTACGTGGTGGAGAGACAGCTCTGGTGTCTCTTCCTCTTCTTATAAGGACACCAGCCCTGCCAGATTAGGGCACCCTTATCACTTCCTCAGAGGCCCTAACTCTAAACACAGTCACATCGGGGTTGGAGCTTCAGCGTACGCGTCTGGGACTTTGACAGTTTTGGAGATCCCACTGTGATGTCCAAGTGGATCCAACTTTCAGAACGTCATTGCCCAAAAAGGTGCACCTCCTAGGCCAGGTAAGCCCAGGAACATACTTTCTTGGTGCCTGGAGTGAATCCCAAGTGGTAATAGAATTCACCTCTTTGACTCTCTGTTTCTCTGCACTCCACCCCTGTCCCATGATTTTTGGTTCTATTTCTGGTCCTTAGACTAGTTTGTTTCTGGTTCTGATTTGCACGTGGCCAATAATTTATTCCCCACTGGCAGCGATGATTAGGAATCTGGCTTTATGGTCTAAGCATATAGGAAGATGATGAGAATCTTTCTCTGCCACATGAAATACAGCAAAGACTTGGGGTTAATAGTCTTTGTGAGGGTGGGGTGCTTAATAGTCTCGTCTGTCTGTTTATGAACTCAAGTCAGTCACGTAAATATTTCATGCACACCATAAACGAGATCAGTTCTCTGAGGTATGGACTTGCTCTGCTCTAAACTACAGACTCTGGAAGTTGGATTACAGCAGAGAATGATGGTCTAAAGGATGTTGGTGGAAAGGACTCCGCCAGATACTTCTAATGATCGATAGCTCAAGGAATAAATTTATGGCTATAGACTTCCAAGCTGATGCTGCTTAGACAACATTCAATATCAGAGATTAAGTCAGAATTTCCAGAACCCTTATTAGTGGTTCCCAACCAATAGAGATGTGGCATTTGGCAATGTCTGAAGACATTTTTGGTTGTCACAGGGGGAGAGGGGTGCTAGTGGCATTTAGTGGGAAGAGGGCAGAGATGCTGCTAAACACCTTACAACACACAAGACAATGCCCACAACAATGAATCATCTGGCCCAAAATATCAGCAGTGCCAGGGTTGGGAAACCCTGCGCGAGTGGTATGTATCTTGCTTAGTTAGTGATTAAAATTTTTTTAATTGTGTAAGGATTGGTGTTAACTTGTAAAAATGCAAATAATTGTTTATTGTGTTTATTTATGTTTTTATTTTATTATTTTATTTTATTTTATTTATTATTTTATTTTTTTTATTTTATTACTTATGTTTATTTATGTGTTTATTGTGTTTATTTATATACGTAACCCAAAATTTACCATTTTAATTGTAGTGACGTTAAGTGCATTCACATTGCTGTGACTCTCATCTCCAGAACTTTTTCATCTTCCCAAACTCAAACGCCATACACATTAAACAGTAACTCCTCTTTCCCTCCTCCCCCAGCCCCTGGCAACCACCATTCTGCTTTCTATCTCTAAGACTTTTGACTATTCTAACTCAAATTCCACCTCATATAAGTGGAATCACAGGGTATTTATCCTTCTGTGACTGACATATCAATTAGCATAATGTCTTCAAAGTTCATCAATTTTGTAGCACGTATTAGAATTTCCTTCCTTTTTCAAGCTTAATAATATTCCACGTTTTGTAGACCACATTTTGTTCATCCATTCATCCGTCAATAGACATTTGTGTTGTTATCACCTTTTGGCTATTATGACTAATGCTGCTGTGAACATGCTTGTACAAATATCTGTCCAAGTCCCTGCTTTCAATTCTTTTGAGTGTATACCCACAAGTGGAATTGCTGGGTCATGTAGTGATTCTGTGTTTTATACAGCAGCTTCACCATTTTACAATCCCACCAGCGATGCACAAGGATTCCAATTTCTCCACATCCTTGCCAATACTCCTAATGGGTGTGAAGTGGTATCGCATAGTGGTTTTGATTTGTATTTCCCTAACAGTCATTAATGTAGACTGCAGAGCATTTTTTCATGTGCTTATTGGCCTTTGTATATCTTATTTGGAGATATGTCTATTTAAGTATTTTGCCTATTTTTAAATCGGGTTGTTTTAATTGTTAAGTTGCAGGAATTCCTTATATATTCTGGATATGAACCCCTTATCAGACATATGGTTTGCAAATATTTTCTCCCAATCTGTGGGTTGTCTTTTCCCTCTGTTAATAGTGTACTTTGATACACAAAATTTTAAATTTTGATGAAGTCCAATTTATGTATGTTTTCTTTTGTTGCTTGTGCTTTCAGTGGCATAGCCAGGAAATTGTTGCCAAAGCTAATGTTATGAAGCTTTTCCATTTTCTTCTAGGAGTTTTATAGTTTTAGCTCTTACAGTTAACTCTTTGATCCATTTTGAGTTGATTTTTTGTATATGCTGTAAGGTAAGGGTACAACTTCATTCTTCTGCATGAGGATATCCAGTTTTCTCAGCACCATTTGTTGAGAAATCTGTCTTTTCCTTATTGAATGGTCTTGGCACCCTTGTGCCAAGGTTTATTTATGTGAAAGGGTTTATTTGGGGGGCTGTCTATTCTACTCCACTGATATATATGTCTTTATGCCAGTATCACACTTTTTAAAATTACTGTAGCTTTGTAATAAGTTTTGAAATCCAGAATTGTGAGTCCTCCAACTTTGCTTTTCTTTGTCAGATTGCTTTGGCTGTTCAGGGTTCCTTGAATTTGAAGATGAGTTTTTCTATTTCTGGAAAAATATCATTGGGATTTTGATAAGGATTGCATTGAATCTGTAGATCACTTTGGGTAGTATTGGCATCTTACAGTATTAAGTCTTTTCAATCTGTGAACAAAGGATGTCTTCCCATTCATTTGTATATTCTTTAATTTCTTTAAGCAATGTTTTATAATTTTCAATGTACAAGTCCTTTGCCACCTTGATTAAGTTTATTCCTAAGTATTTTATTATTTCTGATGCTATTGTAAACAGAATTGTTTTCTTAATTTCCTTTCTGGATTGTCATTATTATTGTATAGAAATACTATGGATTTTTGTATGTTGATTTTGTGTCCTGCAATTTTGCTGAATTCATTGATTAGTTCTGACAGGTTTTTTTGTGTAATCTTTAGGGTTTTCTACATATATGATCATGGTATCTGTGAACAGAGATAATTTTACTTCTTCCTTTCTAATTTAAATGTCATTTATTGATTGATTGATTTTGCTTAATTGTTCTGGCTAGAACTTCCAACACTATTCTGAAAAGAAATGACAAAAAATAGGTATCCTTTTCTTGTTCCTGACCTTAGTGAAAAAGCTTTCAGTCTTTCACCATTGAATATGATGTTAGCTGTAGGTTTTCATATATGGCCTTTATTATTATGTTGAGGAAGTTTCTTTCCATTACTAGTTTATTGAGTCTTTTTATCATAAAACGGTGTTGAATTTTGTCAAAAATCTTTTTCTGAATCAATTAAGATGATCATGCAATTTGTTTCCTTCATTCTGTTAATATGTATTACATTAATTGATTTTCATATGTTGAGCCATCCTTGCATTCTGAGAATAAATGCCACAATCCCACTTGGTCACAGTGTATAATCCTTTGAACATGCTGCTAATTTTGGTTTGCTAGTATTTTGTTAAGGATTTTTACATAATATTCAAAAGTAAAGGTGTGTAGTTTTCTTTTCTTGTAATGTCTTTGTCTGGCTTTGGTATCAGAGAAATTCTGGTTTCATAGAACAAGTTAGGAAGTGTTCCCTCCTCTTCAATATTTCAGCACAGTTTGAGAAGGATTGGTGTTAATCCCTCTGTAAATGTTTGGTAGAATTCACAAGAGAAGCAATCTGACCCAGGGCTTTTCCGTGTTGGGAGATTTTTGATTACTGATACAATCTCCTTACTAGTTAGAGGTCTATTTATATGTCCTATTTCCTCATGATTCAGTCTCAGTAGGTTGTGTGTTTCTAGGAATTTGTAAATTTCACCTAGGCTATTCAATTTGTTGGCATACAATTGTTCCTACTACTCTCTTATAATCCTTTTTATTTCTGTAAAATAAGTAGTAACAGCCCCATTTTCATTTCTGACTTCCGTAACTTGACTTTTCTTCTCTCCCCTTTTCTTCCTAATCAATTTAGCTAAAGATTTGTCAATTTTGGGCTTCCCTGGTGGCGCAATGGTTAAGAATCTGGCTGCTGATGCAAGGGACACGGGTTCGAGACCTGGCCTGGGAAGATCCCACATGCCGTGGAGCAGCTAAGCCCGCACACCACAACTACTTAGCCTGAGCCCTAGAGCCCGCAAGCCACAACTACTGAAGCCCACGCGCCTAGAGCCCGTGCTCTGCAACAAGAAAAGCTACGACAATGAGAAGCCCACACACTGCAACAAAGAGTAGCCCCGGCTCACCGCAGCTAAAAGAAAGCTCGTGCACAGCAGCGAAGACCCAACACAGCCAAAAATAAATATAAATAAATAAATAAATTTATATAGGAAAAAAAGATTTGTCAATTTTGTTCATCTTTTTCAAGAACCAACTTTTGGTTTCACCGATTTTTTTCTATTGTTTTTCTATTCTCTATATTATTTATCTCCACTCTAATGTTTATTACTTCCTTCCTTTCGTTAGCTTTGGGTTTAGTTTTTTCTTCTTTTTCTCAACTGTAAAGTTAGGTTGTTGAATTGAGATCTTCCTGTTTATATGTGTTTACAGCTAGAGATTTCCCTCTTAGCATTGTGTTTGCTGCCTCCCATAAGTTTTGACCTCCCATAATTATGTTTTGTTTTCATTTTCATTTCTTGCAAGATATTTTCTAATTTCACTTGTAATTTTTTCCTTGACCCATTGGTTGTTTGAGAGTATTGTTTAATTTCCATATATTTGTGAATTTTCCAGTTTTCATTTGTTATTGACTTCTAGTTTTATTCCATTGTGATCAGAAAAGATATTTTGTATGTGGCTTAACAGAAATAGGTACAAAATAATTTTGCTAATATCACTCACAAATTATTGTTATCCAAAGAATTTCGTCCTGTAGAGATGCAAGTGATTTATACCTTACAGAAAAGAAAACTCCAAATGTTATTATTCCACTATAGAACATTAACCAATTTGTATGGAATTTTGTAATCTTCTTCCAGCATTCTTTCTGTGCCTATAAATACTTCTGTATCTCCCATAACCCCTTGAACCAGCTCTCTCAGCTCACTGGCTCCTTCAATCATGAGTTAAATAAATCTTGGGCTTGTGTTTAATCTAATAAACAAACAAAAAACTCTAACAGAAAAATGGGATATAACTAGGTCAAATAAAAATGTTTATCAGAGACAGGAGTAACCTGTTCATATTTGGAGAAGGGGAAAAATCGAGGAGAGAAAGGGGCTAAAAGTGGGATAAATGAGACCTCACGCACAGGCAGAGGTCTTAGCCTTGTGGAGCCAGAGTGTTGCCCATTTTCTGAGCCTGGAGAGAAGGAGAAAACGGGTATGTGAAAGGTAATCGAGTGACAGTGACAAATCAACTGCAGATTTTGAGGCTGCTGACATTGTTCTGCATCTCATCATGCCTTCTTTTCAGAACGCTGGGAATTGGCAACCACGACCAAAATAACAGTACTGGTCAGAAGCCAGGTTAAGCCTTGACCACTCTGTGGTCAAGGGGTGGTAACCCTTCCACAACTCCATCCATTTGTGCTGCTGGTGCATGTAACATGTCACATGCCATGACCTGTTGATAGAGAAGACATGGCTGAGATATGGCAAGGTAAAATATGTCAACAATTAACACAGGATTCTCCAAGCACAATAGCAGGTGTTCAAAGTGCCTTTACTGTGGATGAAGCTATTGACTGTTTTGTCTCAAATAGAAAACAAGATTTAAAAAAAAGAAAAAAAGACTGGTGTTTGCAAGCTTATCTAAAAGAAAACATTTCTGCATATGCAGTAAGAATTTTAACATTGACCAATAGGAGGGCTGACCTTTGCCCTCACCGCCTGGTGTGTAATTTCTAAGCCTTTGGAATGCCCTACCGATGAGTGGGGCATTTGTTGACCTGGAGTTCTGGACTGCACCAGAGTGTCTAGCAATGTGTTGATGGTGGGGGGCTTCTGAGTCATGCAGTATCAGCTCAACCTCCAGAAGGCTTAGAGACTGAGGTCAGCCACACGGACAGTTGACCCTGGAGCTCCAATAAAGGCTCTGGACACCAAGGCTTGGGTGAACTTCCCTGGTTGGCAATATTCCCCGCATACTGTCACACATCATTGCTGGGAGGAATTAGCACTGTTCATGGCTCCATGGGGAGAGGAGACTGGAAGGCCCGAGTCAGGAGCCCTCCCTCCTGGACGCCGCCCATGCGCTTCTCCACTTATCTGATTTTAATCGACATCCTTTTGCTGTTATAAACTGTAACCATGAGTATATCGGCTTTCAATGAGTTCTGTGAATCCTTCTAGAGAATTACCAAACTCAAGTGTCCAAAGGGAAGGTGATCTTGTGAACTGTGCTGCCTAACTTCTCACTACTAGAGATTAAACACATGGACACAGGTCATCAAGAAATCTTGATTAAAAAGCATAGATAGTAGAGAAAAAGTATCCGAGCCTTCTGATCAAGACTGCAAAGTTAAATTAGAACCCCTGTTGGTGGGGTTTGGGAGCGGTGGAGGTGGGATTAAGCATAAAAAAATATTCCCTCATGGGTCCTCTGAAATTCAGAGGCTGCTTAGATATTCCTTACTCCACATCCCATTAGTCTTGAAAGCTGAGAGCACATTTACAAGGCCCTAGTGAAGGTAAGTGAGTGTCCCAAGATCATACCTTTACTGACAGAGCTGCAGAATCCACTCCTTCATTTGACTCATTCACATGGAAGAAAATATATTACATTCTGTAAGAGCCACCTGTTATAAACGCCAAAGATGATTCCGAAGAATACTATTGTCTATGGTTCATGATAAAGATGTTTCAAAAAATAATTTCGATGTACAGGATGTTCAACTAGCAACAAAAGCACAGCACAAGATCCTGAGACCAATGGCGAACAACACCCTTCATCCCTCACCATGACTTTGAAATGCACTACGTAATACTCATCAGTTCTGTTGTGTGATGCTTCTCCCTGCAATGGACGGCTGGTTGGAAACTCTCCTTTAGCTCTTTCCTTTTCCTGTGCAGATTCTTTGTCTTCTTAAAATGGAAAGGTGCATACAGAATATAGTGTAGCAGGACAACGATGACTCGTGAATGCTTCGTGATTCATTTATTGGAGGTCTGGGACTCAGATTTCACCTCAGGATAAAGAACTTTCTGACAAATTAAAATGGGCCAGAAATGTGTTTGAGGGCTCTACCAGGGAGACCACAGGAGACTTATTTTATGCCTTTTGAAAAAACAGCAGAAGCCTTTTATTAAAGACAATCTGACCAAAAGAGCTTGAACCAGTAAAGCAGATAGATGAAACCAAGGTGACAATCCTCACTCTCTAGAAAAGTAGGGAAATCTGAGCAGGCTGCCTTTCATCACATCTGGATAAGATAATAGTCCCTGTAAACACTTCCTACTTGGTCAGTGTATTAGACAGAACAAGGAACCACCAGCTTCTATAGTAGACAAATTCAAACATCTCAGTATTTACTACTCAGCCATAAAAAAGAATGAAATAATGCCATTTGCAGCAACATGGATGGACCTAGAGATTATCATACTAAGTGAAGTAAGTCAGACAGAGAAAGACAAATACCATATGATATCACTTGCATGTGGAATCTAAAAAAATGATACGCATGAACTTATTTACAAAACAGAAACAGACTCACAGACATAGGGAACAGACTTGTGGTTGCCAAGGGGGAGGGGGGTGGGGGAGGGATGGACTGGGAGTTTGGGATTAGCAGATGCAAACTATTATATATAGGATGGATAAACAACAAGACCCTACTGTATAGCACAGGGAATTATATTCAATATTCTATGATAAACCATAATGGAAAAGAATATGAAAAAGAATGTATATATATGTATAACTGAGTCACTTTGCTGTACAAGAGAAATTAACACAACATTGTAAATCAACTCTACTTCAATTTAAAAAGTCTCAGTATTCAAAACAATAGAAGTCTATTTCTCACTCAAACAAAGAGGGACTGTCCTCCCAGCGTGAGTCAGAGATACCAGATCCCTTCATCTTGTGACACGGCCATCGCGACACATATCTTCCAGGACACAGGGAGAAGGGAAGGGAGGGTTTCCTTGGAGAAAATCATTCCCTGCATGTTTCACCTTCAGCCTCACGATACCACTCACTCACGACACTCCCGACACCGGAAATGTAGGTTTTCCACACATCAAGAAAACCTGTGACACAAGCTGGGTGTCCAGCAATTCAGTTCTGACCCTGTCTACCTGAAGTTTAGCATCAGATCCCACAGGTTAAGGATTCAGTCCCACTAGACTGCCTCCACTTCAGATGCCAATAACCTGTAGTTGGGCCCCAGGTGACCCACACCTTCTGTCCGACTTGGCTGCAAATAAGAGGTTCCCATGAGCCCCTCCTTGGATTTGATCATTTGCTAGAATGGCTCACAGAACTCAGGGAAACATTTACATTTGCTGGTCCGTTAAAAAGGAGATAGTAGAAGATATGAATGAATAGCTAGATGAAGAGACACATAAAGCAAGGTCCAGAAGGGTCCCGAGCACAGGCGTTTCTGTCCCTGTGGAGTCGGGGGGCGGGGCACCACCTTCTTGCACGTAGATGTGTTCATCAACCCAGAAGCTCTTAGAACCCCACACTCTGGGAGTCTTTATACAGGCTTTATCACATAGGCAAGATCAATCATTAACTCCATCTCCAGCTCTCTGTCCTTCCCGGAGGATGTAGGGGTAGGGCTGAACATTCTAAGCATGATTAGAATGGCTTGACCTTTCTCGTGACCAGCCCGCGTCTGGAAGCCACCCAGGAACCCACCAAAAGCCGCCTCATTAGAACAGCAGACATGCCTATCGCCCAAGAAATTCCACAGGATTTAAGAGATCTGTGTCAGGAACCGAAGTCAGAGACCCAATATTAGAACAAAAGATGCTCCAAGTGTTCTCATCACTTGGGAAATTACCTGGATTTTAGGAGTTCTGTGACTGGAACGAGGGACAGAGACTATATATGTGTATATATATATATATTCTATAATTTCAGAGGGATGGAGGAGACACACCAGCTCGTAACATCCGTGGCCGTGAGGTGACACATCCTTTTTAGATCTGGTCGCATGAACTCAACCAACCGCAGAGGAAAATGTAGAGGAGCCCGTGGGTGTCCGCTGAGCACTGTGTCTGCCAAGGTCAGCGACCTGGACCTGCAAACGGGCCCCTCTGCACGGCTCCACCTGGAGCCCCTCCGACTGCTGTCACCGGGGCGAGCCCCGACTTGTCCCTAAGCTCAGTGCAGGCCTTCGGACCTCCAGCTGCTGCACTGCCTCTCACAGGGGACACTGAGCGCTTCTCCTCCCAGCCTTTGGGACCCACCTTGGGGCCAGGGCTGTCCCTCTCCCTCCAGCCCACGAGGGCTGAGGCAGGAGCCGCCAGAAACGGCTGAGCCCCCAGTGTGTGACTGGCACTGGTGTAGGAACAGATGTGACAATGTGAACAGAACCCACCCTCAAGGAGGCCATAGCCGCTCAGGCAGGCAGGGCAGGTTTATGTGTGCTTTTTAATCACACCACACTGTGGTTTATTTAACAACTCCCCAATTATTTTTCCCATGAATTGCCAACATGTTTCTCCCATATTTAAAATTTTTGTTTTGCTTTGTTTTTAATTTTTATTGGAATATAGTTGATTTACAATCTTGTGTTAGTTTCAGGTGTACAGAAAAGTGAATCAGTTATACATATATCCACTCTTTTTTTCATATTTAAAATTTGAAATCCAAACTTGACCTTCATCTTGGTTGGTATTTTATTCATTGATCTGATCTACTTCATACTTTATATTTCATATTTTATGAAATCAGAAAAATGCTCCCTATGTGCTCCACCTGAGGTACTAACTGAGCGGTATGGTCTGAACAAGGAGGAGTGCCAGGTTGGCATGACCTGCTCTTTCTGAACTAGCGCAGACCCCCGGCCATCTCTGTGTCCTTTTCATGATAGTTACAAACCGTATGTTCAACAATCAATCCCAGGAGTTTTCTGCCAGGAGTATGTCTGCCAAGCAGACATACAGTTTCTTAGGATCTATTATATTTTCCTTTAAAAAATGCTTGTTTGATTCTAGTCTTTTTGTCATTTCTACCATTCTCAATGATGCTTTAAAAATCGCCAAAAAAAAAAGGGTTCCAAATTACATCCAGGAGCATCTTAGAAGGCCCAGCTGTAGATTATCTGGGTCTGGGGTCTGGGTGGTTAAAGCATCTTGCTCTGCCCTGGGTTGTGCTGTTGCCTAAAAGGACAAGGCAGAGGATGGTGAGGCAGAGGATGGTGAGGCAGAGGGAAACTGATTTCCATTAAAACACGTGAGAACTTCTCTGGGGGCATAAATTGACAAAATGGAGTGCTGGAGCCTTCCAACCCCAGGACCTGTTACAGGTCCAGACGTTTCCCAACCTACCAGCGGGGGTCCTCAGGGACCGAAATTTCCTGTGGGGCCCTGGTTCCCTCAAGAGCTCAGATGGCTTCCCCGGGCAGCAGGCCACCTGGAATTAGAAGGCAAATGACATCATGGCCAGATTCAGACTGGGGTATCTGTTCCGACCTCCCCAAACTTCAAGTTCTGTATGACCCGCTTGCCAAGGCAGGCATCATTGTGTGTCACATTTATAAATAGCTTCAAACATCTCTGGAGGGGCCAGGGGCCCCTGGGCACAAAGGAAATAGCTATCCTTCTTCAGCGGTTGCTTTGCATGAAATAAAAGCATTGAACCAAGCCCATACAGAACCGAGGGTGTTCAGATCAACTCCCTTTTGAAGTTAGATTTGGGGGGTTTGACAATGGTCAGCACCGGATGGGAAGTTTTCTCAGAGGTTAGGGAACTAAGTTTGGGGTGGGGGGTGTAATAACTGAGATGTTGAAAAGAAGACTTAGCTCCCGAAGAGGCTGAAGGCTTGATTTTTTTGAGAAGCCGGAACCCGGTTCCCGGCCATAGCTGGACGCTATGTTTAGCCTGGTCCTCTCCGGCATCTCAGCCAGGAGGGCAGACTTAGCACCTTCTCACTGACGGGGGTTGAAGATCCAGATCCGGTTTCTTGGGAGAAGCAAAGGTGGATTTGACTGGGGAATTTATCTGAAGAATGGCCAGCAGAATCGATGGATCCTAACTTCCAAAATCCTTGCCCGGTAGTATTCTACACAAACCCAGGCAGCTCGTAAAGCACCCAGGACCGTGGTCTGAAACAGAAACACGTCACCCGTGGAGGAGGTCTAAGGCCTCAGAGATGCTGACTGACTGCCCACTGAGCTGCTGCATGGCCGGCTTGTGTGCTCAGCAGGAAGCTGCTTTCAGTGTGGACCCCAACCTGGAGAACCGCCACCCTGGGTCAGTGTCACTGTTTATCGCTGACCACAGCCCCACAGGTGAGGACCAGAGTGTGGGATGCACCAAGACCCAACTGCAGTGGGCAGCAGACCAGGTTCTAGCCTGCCCCTTGGTCCTGCGAGAAGCGAGGCACCCCTGAGCCGGAGCAGGGTGGGGAGGGGCCGGGACTGTCCCCTGTAGGCCCCCAGGGAGGGCACGGCCGCCCTGCCGAGGGGTGATGCAGAAGTCGGGCTGGGTGAGTGCAAGGTTTGCAGTCCCCAGAGAACAATATCCATCCAGTGGGGACTTTCAGGGCCACCTCCCTCGTGGGGGCCGGAGGAAGAGTGTTGATTTCTAAATGAGTGCCTGAGATTGCTTTCCTGCTAGCAGGTCAGACAGCTGGGTACACTGGGCCGGTGGCTACCAGCCAAACTGCATGGGTGAAAGCAAACTGCGTGGCTTTCCTCTCTTGGAGCCCCCCGACCCCTGGCCCCTCTGCTCCCACTACAGTTAAATCGTGATGGCCACCAGCTTAATGACTTTGGTTCCCAAACCCACCGCAGGGGTCCATGAAAATACCTTCCCCAGGTCTGTCCGTCGTAACCTGAGGGCCCCATAGGGCTCTGGTTTCCACTCAGAGTTCAGGAACCTGAGCCTTCAGACTTCAGCAGGTCCTTTGAGCAAACATGCTGCGTCCCCCCATTGCCCCTTCCGACCACCACACGGGCTGGAGAAGCAGGAAGAGCAGCCCCCAGCCTCAAAGGCTGAGTTCCCAGATGGAAGTGTGAGGACCTGCCCTGGCGCAAGACTCAAGGCAACGAGGGACCCCAAGTACCTCTGTGAACAGCGTTCCACGTCCGAGCGCCCCAGGTCTGTGATGGCTTTGAGGTCAGCTCCAGGGTCCCTGCTGCCCAGGTGATGCCCAGGAAGTCTCAGGAGTCCAACCTGGGCCAGATGCCCTGGGTCTCAGCACTGGAACCAGAGCTCCTCCAAGGCCAGGTGCAGGTCTGACGATTCTAGGACCGAGTCCAGCGTGGGGGGAGCTTTTCCCTACACTGCCAACAAGCAGCGCTCTGACGGCAGCTGGGGGTCCTACAATTCAACTCGGTTCTGCCGCTCTCCACCCGGAGACGGCATCAGGTCCCGCAGGCTGAGGACTCAGCCCCACAAGACTGCCGCCGCTTCAGACGCCAGCTGCAAGTCCAGCTGTGCTTCTGACCAACTGCCTGTAATTTGGAGGTTCCAAGGATACCCTCCTGGGGTTTGATTAATTTGCTAGAGCAGCTCACAGAAGTGAGAGAAACCCTTTACTTACGAGATCACTGGTTTTTTATTAAAGGATATAACCCAGGAATAGCCAGGTGCAGGAGATGCAGAGGGTGAGGCATGGGGAAAAGATGTGGAGCTTTCCAACACCTCCATGCGTTCCCCAACCCAGAAGCTCTCTGAACCGGCCTTTTGGGGTTTTTAAGGAGGCTTCACTCCATACGCATGATTGATTAAGTCATAGGCCATTGGTGATTGAGTCAATCTCCAGCCCCTCTCCTCCCAGGAAATCAGGGGGTGGGACTGAAATTTGCACCCCTCTGTTTACGGTTGGTTCCCCTGGCAACCAGCTCCCATACGCAGGTGCTTCCAAAAGCCTCATGGACATAAACCCAGTAGTGGTGGAAAGGGGCTTGTGAATAACAAGACACCCACGTCACCTTCGTGGCTCAGAGGACAAGAGACCAAGTAGAACAAAAGATGTTCCTGTGGTTCTTACTGTTCAGGAAATTCCAAGTGTTTTGGGAGCTGTGAGCCAGAATCGGGGACAAAGACCAAATGAGTATTTCTTATTATAAATCACAGTATCACAGTGTCCTTTACTCAAAGCAACACGTATTTACTAAGCACAGAAGTGGTTGGGGGCTTCCCTGGTGGCACAGTGGTTGAGAATCTGCCTGCTAATGCAGGGGACACGGGTTCGAGCCCTGGTCTGGGAAGATCCCACATGCCTCAGAGCAACCGGGCCCGTGAGCCACAACTACTGAGCCCACACACCCTAGAGCCCATGAGCCACAACAAGAGAGGCCGCGATAGTGAGAGGCCCGCGCACCGCGATGAAGAGTGGCCCCCGCTTGCCGCAACTAGAGAAAGCCCTCGCACAGAAACGAAGACCCAACACAGCCAAAATAAATAAATTAAAAAAATAAAAAATAAAAAATAAATTAAAAAAAAACACTCCCCAACACTTCATAACGAAACATTTAAGAAAAAAAAAAAGTGGTCTTTCGCTTCGGGGACCCCCACTTGAACTGGTCCAGCTCTGGGACCAGCTCTGGGAGGGACTCTAGTGACATTTTTAGAAAGTCATAGATTTTGGTGAAATTTGCAAAAGTGAGATATTTAACCACAACTTTCCCTCCAGTGCATTTTGCTTCATATGGGATGGGGATGGCTGCTGGTAATTTGGGACCTGGCTGGTGGGATGTTGAGATGGGGACGCTTGAGTTTGAGTTGGAGGGGGTGCTTATGTACGTGGTCACCTCCATCTTTGCTAGTCATCTCGGGGTGGCTCCGGGACCCTGCCCCCTGCTGACCCACCGGGGCCCTGAGGCTACCACACGGCACCGGGCCAGCACTGTGACAAAGTGGGCCTTACTGAGCCCAGCCCTGGAAGATGTGGAGCCACAGCCTCAAAACTAGGTGGCAGAAGCTGGTCTGTGTGAACATATTAGAGACGAGTCAGTCAGCTAGTTAATACGATTCTACTATTTTCCTGTATCTTGTATATTTGTGACCTTTGTAGGCTTTTAAAATCTTAGAATGTGCTATGTTTTCTCATGCTAAATAAATTATTTATTTTGAACTTTTTTTTTTTTAATTTTGAATTCTTTGTCTTAAAGAGGCCCTCCCAAATTGTGCAAGCTTCAGGCCCAGGGACCCCGGCCCTGGCGCTGACCATGGGCTTGCTCTGGCAGATATTCTTCCAGGCACTGGGGGTACGGCCGTGAGCAAAACAGACAAGCCCCCTGCCCCGTGAGTTTGCCAGGACTCGGCAAACACCTAATAAACATTACCTAGACCCAACTGCACCCTAGAAGGAGTCAACTCCTTAGGGGGCCCAGGGCTGACCCCAACTGCACCCAGGGTCACTGGGGCAGGTTTTCATTACCAGCCCTAACTCTTCAGGGTCATGCATCCAGGATGGCATCAGGAAACACAGGTTGGGGAATGCCTCCCTCCGGGCGTGAGCTGGTGGACCGTGGCCTGCACTCCCCTTTGGCCTGTCCCATGGCCTGAGACACTTCCTCATAGATGACTTTTTGTGTTTCGAAAGATTTTGTTTTGTTTGTCAAACATTCAGCTTCTATGTTCCAAGGTTCACCACTTAACACTGCAGTGTCCCAGAGAATACATCTGCTGCCTCATTTATTATTCCCTTAAGAGAAATTCCTGAAAGTAAAATCACAGAACAAGAAATTGTCATGGAATTTGGTTTTAATTTCCCCAATTGCTTTCAGAAAAGTTTCCAATTTCCATGCCCCCAGTGTTGGGGAAAGCATACCTCAGCACTCTTCTCAGTACTGAATTGGGTGTTTGCTTCTTAAATATGGCCAAATTGATATACAAAAAGTGGCAACTCTCTGATTAAATGGTCATGACTTTGGTCACTAATAGTATTAAATATTTTTCATGTGTATTGTTTATTTTATGTATTTATTTATGTTCTTTGTGCTTCTATATATTATCTTAAATTATTTGTTTACACATGTCCTTTGCTTGTTTTTCTGTTGGATTTTTTTTTAAGGTCAATTTTCCATTTTCTTAAGTAAGACTATATTAACCATTTCTCTAATTGTGCCAAGTATTTTCCTCGCCAATTGTTTGAAAATGAACTTGATGGCTGGGTTCCCTCAGTCCTGCCGCCACCATCGCAGACATATGGCGAACTCTAGATCCATTCAGGGCACCAACTGGGGTGTGAAGGGTAGTGGGGGAACTGACCTATGAAAAGCCAGGCACCAAAGTCAGCAAGGATCTCTCCGCCCGTGCAAGCGCAGCGCTGATGCATGCCAAGGCCATCCTCTCCAGGCGGGCAGCCGCGCACTGCCGGCTCGGGCCTCCACCAGGACCCACTCCTAAAGGCTCCTCTGCGTAAGGCCTTACAGGGGCTCCTGCGGGGGGCGGGGGGGGGGGGGAAGGGGAGGAGGGTAAAAAACCTTAGGCAGGACACAGGAAGCTTTTCCCGCTCTGGCCCCTGCCTGCCTTTCTCTCCTCACCTGCCCCAGCCCATGCTCATCTTCAGCGCCAGCAGTGCTGGCTGTTTCCGGTTCCCTGAATGGGAGAGACCTTCCAGCCTTGGTGTGTTTCCCTATAAAACTCCTGCTCGGTCTCCAGGGCTCAGTCCAGGCATGGGGGGCTTCTAGAAGCCTCCCTCCCGCTGCGCCCTCCTCATCGCACTCATCACAGGGGTTCTAGCTGGCTGGCTGTCTCTGCACTTCTCCACGCCCGCACCTGGCAGGCACCCTGCGTATTCGGAGGAAGGGGGTAGGGAGGCGGCTCGGAGTCTCCGGGGATCTGGCGCTGGGGAACCATGCTTTCAAAGTGCAAGTCCTTTCACACACGAGGGGCACCATCATTGCTATGGGGGGGGGGGGGTGGTAACATTAGGGTCGTTATTACGTCTGCGTTAAAATGAAAGTGGAAATCATCCGTAGGTCCACGCTGGGCAGGCAGACAGCCTTCAGGGAAGATAAAACCATTGGTTAAGGGTGAGACGTCTCACTTGACAAGGGAAATGAACGTATGAAGCAAGCATGGTGTAATTACGCTCTAATTACACTCTCTTTCTAGGGTTTCAGCAGCCACCAGCTATGAGTGCCAAGGGGGCACACCATCTACTCATGTGATCAGATTTGTACATGGTGTGTCACCTGCGTTTTTCAGGCGTGGGATCCAGTGCATGCTCTGCTGGGGGCTGGGGCAGGGCAGGGTCTACCGGGCTAAATGCCTGTCTCTGCCCCGCGGGAAGGCGCATCTCCTGGGAGGTTCTGCGTCCACCATGGAGGGTGCCGGTGCTGCCCCGAGGCGGCATCCTGGGTTGGCAGCCAGGGTCCTGCCGACCAGCTCTGCCTGGCTCACCACCCTCACGGCCTCAGCGATGGCTCGGGAAATTCCCCTGTGCTGAGGGCTGCTGCATGGAACAAAGTCGGGGGAGGGTCCTTCCCCACCCTGCCCCCCTCCAGTGCTTTCCTGGGTGATTTCTCTTTCACGTGGTACTCCCCTCGAGGAGGGCTTCTTTGTGCCAAGATCTGAAGTGCTACTTATTGGAGCCATCCCACGAAGACGATCTCCTGTTTCCAGGACTCGGGAGGCCAAAACCTGGGGGCCCAGATGGAGGAGGCTGTGCACATAGCAGCAGCACAAGCCCATGGGTGACCTCGGCTCTGCCCGGGGAGGGGCTGGGGGGCTCGGGGGGCCGGGCTGTGAGTCTTTCTTCTCCTGGAGCAGCTGCTCACCAACGTCTGTCTGCACAAGCGTCATCTGGGACTTTATTAGACCGTGGGTGCCAGGTGTCCTCCCCAGATTCTGTGTGGATCCCGGTCCCTCCCCCCCACCCCACCTCCCCGGGGCTCTGATGCCGACGGCTTGAGGACCACACTGGGCTGAGAAATTCAACTGGGATCTAGAGGGTCAGCACTGAAACTGTGGTCCACAGACCAGCATCCCGCCTCACCTGGAGTGTGTTAAAAATACAATCTCAGACCACCCGGATCTACTGAATTCAAACCTGCATTTTAATAGGACCCCCGGGCAATACTCTGCACCAAAAACTTGAGACACACTGACCCAACTGTGGGGGAGGGAGAATGAGAAAAAAGGCAGAAAGGGGGTCCTGCAAGATTCAAAAGGAAACCCAAGTCACCACGGGAAAAGTTGGAGGTATTTGGAGGCACCATGTCACTCCCTGGGTGTGAATTCTCAGTCAAGGAGGCAGATTGAGAATTGTACCCTGCCTGCCACGGACAGGGGTGCGTGTGTCACGTGATCCACATGGGTGAGCAGGGATGTTGGACACTCATTGTCAAGCACAAACACACTCAAAGACCAAAGCCTGCCCCTTGGAAATGGGTGACATTCTCAAGTAGCATAAAAAGGAAAGTGCAGGTTGATTTTGCTTTTCATTCCAAACTCACTTGTTTATCTGTGATGGAACACAAATGTCCACTGGCATCCCCTTACACCCTAAGGTCTAAGTTTGTTTGTCTGAGACCCATCCCCAACCCAGCTATCAATCTTGGGGCCCATCAGAATAGAAGCCCCCAATGTCTGTGACCCCATTACCCTCCCCCGCCAGCTCTGAGCATTTGGTGAGTTCATCAGTAAAGTGTATTTTCTGAAGATTGGGGATAATGCAGAGGGCTCATTTTTTTCACTGGACCCTTTCCCTCTATCTCTCCCTAGCCATCCCCATTCCGCCACCAAGCAAAGCAAGTACCTCTGGTCTTGTATCAGTTTGGGAAGCACCTTTTGCGGTTTCATTATACCCTTGAGATTTCATTCTGTGGACACATGCTTCCAAATAAATACCTAAGAGAACTTTCCCTAAGAGAACTTTCAATGAATAACATCTCCTCCACCTGTGGCATTGGATAGCCTGTCTTGTTAAGTCTAAAGCCAGGAGAAGATGACCCGAAATAGATCTTCACTTATTTCTCAGACTAAACAGAAGATTCACTGACCAGGTCTAATTCCTCCTCACCACCTCCGTCCTCCCACCTTAAACACTAGGTTTCTGATAGGGAATCGTCACTAGAAGGAGAAAAAGTGCGAGTACAGACTGCAGTGGGACCCCAGCTGAGGCAGTTCTGTGGCCTTAAGGACAGATGTCAAGGTGGCCAAATGGACCTCTGGCCCTAGGGCCTTCCCGGACCCTGGCTACTGCGACCTGGGCCCATTTTTGTGGACATAGGTGTCTCTCGAAGTCACATCCAAAATGCACTAGACCAGGACCTTTGTGTTGAGGAGGAGGGCCTAGCAACACACTTCAGCCCTCCTTCATCTGTGCCCTAAAAGAGTGGTGGAGCCTGGAAATGGAGGCCGCCCTCCCCAACCCCAGCCTGCCAGCGACAGTCGACAGTGAGCACCAAGTAGATGCAAGCCTGCAGTCAGGGATGCACAAGGGTGTGGAAGACAAGGCTAGGGGACCAGGAATTCTCGGGCGGTGTTTGGCCTTCTCTAAAATAATGTGGTGTATTCTTCCTCGGCAGGGAAGCTCTGGAAGCAATTTTTTGCAAGCGAATTCGAGGAAAAGAGCTCGACGGAGCACAGTTAGGCCTTCCACTTAGGATGACTTGCAAGGAAATAGGCCACCCACAATCTGTATCCATTAATAGCCCTCCGTTTTCTTGGCCACAGAAGGAAGGCGCTCCCACGCGATGCGATGCCATCATAACTTCCGGGAAGCGTCTTTCTTTTTCAGCCCGGAATATTTGTTTTTTCCTTTCTGGTTCGATTCTCTGCGGGGAATTCTGAAATGCACGAGACACACACACAGAGAACAACAAAGCGTGTGGAAGAAAGGAGTTTCTGCGTCTCAGGCAACACTTTCTCAACCTCCTTGTGGAGAATAGACACAACCCTTCCCCCAACACTTACCAACGTTTATGCCCCATCGCACACCCCCGCCCCAGTGCTTTAAAGGACGGCCCAAAAGCAGAGCGTTGACAGCCCTGAGCGACCCCTGCCCTGTGGCAAGCAGTTGGGACCTTGAGTCAGATGAATCCGGATCAGGGAGACATCTGACGACCAGTTCGCGGAGGGTGGGACCGGAAGGGGACTCATCTTGCATCCGTTGGAGTGAGCGAGATGCTCCCATAGTCTTTTTCTATCCCGAACTGTCCCGCTGCCCCGTCTGCACCTCTGGGTTGCTCACGCACAGGAGGGGAGAACGCTGGCCACCCTGGCTCCCGCGCGTGCCCGGAAAGCTCGAGCGAAGCGTCGGTGGTGCCCGCGAGGGGCCGAGGAGAGGATGCGCTCCGCTCCGAGGACGGAAACCGCGGGGAAGGGGCGGCAGGGAGCGCCGGCCGGCCAGGTGGGGGACACGATCGAAGGCGGGAGGCTGTGTGACCGGGGCGGGCCTCGGGGGAGATGCCTGGAGCATCTGTGATTCAGCCTCCAGGTGTGCCAGGGCCAGGCTAATCCCCAGCCCTCCTGGCTGTAACTTCAGCCCAAGTAAGAATGACCTTGGTAACTTTAACTCTTTATACACCCACTCAATCACTTACCACCAGATTTTTTTTACTATTAGGACAACAAATTACACGCAACCCACCTACCCAGGACATGCTGCCCGGGCCGGGTGCGGGGAAGTTCTGCCCCCTTCCCCTGCACTCAGCGACGGGTAGAAAGACAGATGGACAAGTGCCGAGGGGGTGGACGGTGGCGTGGGTGGCTGGAAGGCTCAGATGAGGAGAAGGGAGGAGGATGGAGAAGGGCGCCAAGGAGCAAGCTTTGCCTCCAGCAGGACTCGGAAATGTGTATCTGCAGAACTGGGACAAGCCACCTGGGGATGCAAGAGCAGGATGAAGCATCAATTACAGCCTCCCTTTGCACTGCCTGCTGACATGTGACAGAGGCCTGGGATTGTACTGCGCACTGGCCTCTAGCAGGATGCCGCCGCTCCCACTGTGGAGGGCTAGGCAGAGGGCCTGGAGAGGACCACAAACCCCGGGCACCCCCTGGCGCTGGCCAGCCTCTGCATCTCTTCCCGGGTATATGAGTGGGGTGGGCTCAGTATTCTCTGAGACCATTCTAGCTTTAAAATTCTGTGATTCTGGGTCTAAGAGATTTAGTATCAATTGATGACTCACACTCAAAGCCTAGAGGTAATTGTAGGCTAGATGATTCCTCATAAAGGATCAACGCGGCAGGTAAGTAAAACAATTCTTTACCCTCAAAGATCAGCATTAGGCAACATTGCTAGCGGAAAATATTTTTTAAAGAAATCTGTCTCTGCAAAGCCAAATCAGATCAGAAGGAAATGAGAAGACAGTTGCCTGATCAGAGGGAGAGCAGCATGGTGGGATGAAGACCAGCGAGGAGGACCCCGCCGGCACCTGTCTTGCCAGTTTCTGGCTTGTGATAAATGCTCCGTCAGTGTTTGTTGAATTAAATTGACATAAATGAAACATGCCAAGAGATTTTGTTAGTGCTTGTTAGAGATTGTTGGTTATCCCCTTAAATCATTCCCCTTTCTTACATCTTTATAGAACTGCCACTTTTTTGAGCACATGGCCACTCAGAATAAAAATTACTTTGCTGCGTCACTCTTTTTTTTTGTTTTTAATGTCTACTGACATCCAATTTTTTTTTAAATTTTACTATTTATTTATTTATTTAGGCTGCGCTGGGTCTTAATTGCAGCATGCGGATCAGCTCCCTGACCAGGGATTGAACCCAAGCCCCCTCATTGGGAGGGCGGAGTCTTACCCACTGGACCAGCAGGGAAGTCCCCTGCTGCCTCACTCTTAAAGCAATGCATTTTTGACCAAGATTTGCCCAAGGAAGTGTAAATAGCAGTATCACATGGCAGCCTCCAGGAGCTTTCCATAGAAGACAGCTAGGCATGTCCTTTGTTTTCCTCCTTCCCACTAGCCAGAATATGGGTGTGATGACTGGACCTGGGCAGCCATGTTAGATCAGGAAGTGATTATGTGAAATGAGACCATACACGGCAAGAGAAGAGTCCTGAGTGCTTGAGGACCTCGTGGAGTTGTAGAGCCACAACTCCAGTCCTGGACTGTCTATTCCCAGAATTTTATAAGAAAGAGAAATACTTTTATGTCTAATTCAAGTCACCGATATTTTGTCTCTCATGCCAAACTGATGCATGATGCCTTTGGTGCCTAGAAGTCCTCAGTAGTGTTTACTGAATGAATAAATGCCACAGCAATAATGTTCACTATAGAAAATTAATAAAAATGAGGAAATATAGGCAAACTATTTTCCTATAAAGATAAAAGAGAAAATTTAAGACTCATTTGAGTCCTGCCTACAGCTAATAACCAATAATTGGGTATTAGTTGGAGTGAAACAACTATTTTACTAAATACCAAAATACCTTACACCGAGCTTCCCTAGGATCTGTGAGCTCAACCATGAAAAAACGAAACAGTATTTTTCCATGATCATGTTTACTTTTGTCTTGAGCCCCTATTTTCTCCCAAGAGCAAAAATAATCTCGGTATTTCCAGACAAACTCTATTAATGACTATGGAGCCATTTCAGGATTTAAGTTCAGATGTTTCTCCCCTGCTCTGCCCTAGGGATGGGTCAAGGCTCTGGGGAACCCAGGTAAGTGCTGCAGTTGTGAGGAGGAGGAGGTGCTGGCCTCAGTCCATCTCTGCCCACTTAGCCCCTCTGGGTCCTCATTCCCACGCCTCTGTATCCCCCGCGGCCTTGCTATGGTCCTGGATGCCAGATCCCCAGTTCTGTAAGTAGCTACACCCCCTCACCAGAACCACGAGGCTCCCCCAGCTCTCTCAGCACCTCTGGGACCTCTTGGAGTCTCAGGACCTTTCCCTGATCTACCCTGAGAACCATAGCCTTGGCCACCCACAGACCCTGCTTAGATGATGCTCTGAGCCCTGGTCCACGCTGGCCACTTCTTAGGGCACAGATCCCAGTGCTCGGGGGTCCACCCAACTTATCAAGGGGTCATTATCATGACTCATTCGGCCTGGGCGTGCCTGACACAGAGTTCCTTCTCGGAGACTCTCAGCATCAGTAGCCTTCCCTACTATCCTACCCTCTGAAATTTGGAGAAACTCTCCTCCCTGTAGCCCAGAAAGGGCCTTCCTCCCCTCGCTCTGTGGTGGAGAGAATGGGCTGATAGGTGTTCTTCCAGTTGTCATTTCCAGGTAAACATCATGTACTCAGCTATTCACTGTGACCCTTTTGATCCTCTCCCAAAGGCCAGGTTCTTGTCAGTTGAAATCCTTAGTTTTCAAGACATTACCTCTGCTCTGGTTTTCACAAGCCTATTTTATTTAGAGTCAAGGCTAAGATTTTGACTCCATTTATTTGTCTCTGGACTTAGCCTCTAACGTTAAAAAGAAAGGCCACGGGGTAGACAGGAATACCAAAAGTAAAAATGATCAGTGAATATGTCAAAATATTTTCTTACTACATTAAGATAAACAGATCTACTGTGTCTCAGAAAGTGTTCAGTGGGGAAGCAAAAAAAAAAAAAAAAAAACGAAAAAAACCCCCAAAGAATCACAAAGAAACCAAGCTCTCCTGGAGCTGTAAATCCTGTGGAACCGCCCTACCTCTGAACTTTTGGTGTCTATTCCTCTTTCAGTCAGTTTTCTATCACTTGCTGCTGAAAGTGTCCTAACTGATACAAAGGCATTCTGTTGTGGATTTGCCTTTGAGGCTTTGTTTACACCATGGCACAATGTCCTCTTTAAGAGGGCTCACAGGAGACAATTACCTCTGGCCTCACTTTTATGAATAATTGTGCTTCTGAGCAACTGGCTTGTTTTTCTCCTTGGATGTCATGAAGCACTATTGTAGAATGTGCCAGGGATTTGTTTTACTCAGGTGTGGTAAGACACGCAGACGTGGAAATATCCGTCATGAAGGAAGAATTTTTGTATATCCACAAATCCCTAGAAATAAGAGGCACGACCATACAGGGAAGTACCAGGGTCAACCAGAAGACAGAGGGAGTGGGGACAATTCAGCCAGGAGCCTTTATTGTGGTTTCTGCAAGCAAGGCAAGAAGAGGCAGGGGAAGCAGGTGTAATATTGGCTAATTTGATTTTGAGTAATTGAGTGTGAATAATCTCAGTGGGCTTTGGGGCAAAGGAGCTGTCCCTAGGTGTCTGCTACCTGGCCCTGGGTGATTAGGGCAGGGGGATGTGACCCAGAGTGAGAGCCCCATAGAGGAGGTAGTTGGGGTGTGGCATTTGTTGGTTTGCATTTGGAAGGTGCTTGAAGGCCAGTTGTTTACTATCTCCAGGAATTAGCCAGCCCTTGTGGGGAGGGGGGGGGAGGGGGGATGGGCGGGGCGGGGCGGGGAAGGGCCCTCACAAGGTCATCAAGACCCCAAGATGTCAAAGCATCAGAATAAAAAGGCATGATTACATCGTAAAGCAATTATACTCCAATAAAGATGTTAAAAAAAAAAAAGGCATGATTAACACAAACATATACCTCCTTGTATTTCCCTCTCTGTGTAAACTGCTGCTAAGCTCAGAATTAAATTTATGGTTTATTTATACCTGCCTATAAATCTTACTCCTAGATTTATCTTAGCTTTCCACCCTCCATGGTCCAATTTCTTCACTTATTTGTTTTTATTTTATCTTTTATAACTTTGTATAAATTATCATAAACCTTTTCTGGAACAAGAAAGTGTACAAAAACAAACAAAAAAACAATAAAAAAGCAAACAAACAGCATTTCAGCCTCCTGCAAGGATTTGCATACAAATCACTATGGGAATGAAAGCCTACAGCAATTTCACAAAAAGCAATCAGAACTCTACAAAACAATGCCCTGCAGCTCTTAAAAGAGGCTCTGCAGCTGGATGACGAACATGACCTACTACTGTCCTGGCCAAGATAGGTATTTATTACACACTTAATTAAAACACCTCTGCCTTGGAATTTAGCAGAAAGTTTGGGGTAAAGGAGGATTTCCTTTCTCGAAGAGCTCTCTGGAGAAATGGGAATGTGTTCCTTTCCTCTGGATACATTTCCCTATAATAAGCAAGTAGAGGTCTTCGGGTTAATCCAGTTACACTTAAAACTGCCTCAAAAATAAGAACATTCTTTCCAAAGGAAAGCTCATCTTTGGAGCACTTAACAGTTGGAGGCCTTGAAAGGACCCACTCATAATGATTGGCAGGTGTTGGAAGCTTTCTTACCCGTTATCACCTGGGCATGACCAACTGGCTCTTTAACAGTGACCGGGGCCACCTCACACCTGGGGAAACAGGCTGGGGCGTCAGAATCCTGCACTTGGAGAGGTGCAACCAGGATCAGAACCCGGGCATCTGTGCCTTTAACCACTAGGTAGCTGCCTGGGTACAAGGGACAGCTAGGACTGTTTTAGTTGAAAATGACAGAAACCCAAATCAAACTAGCTGAAGCCAAACAAAGGTGGGAAGGAAGTAAATTCCCATTACGCAAGCGATGGGAATGGATGCGGGCACGACTGGGTCCTCAGACCCGATCCGAGCGCCTCCACCTGTCTCTCTGTCTCCCAGCTCCCTCCCCGGGCGGGGTCCTAGCCGCACAGCACCACCACCCCCATGTGGCACGCCCCGGCCCCGCAGAAGCAGCCCCAATCTCTGCACTCCACAGACCAATCTGGGCGACGACTGGACCATTTGGACCACGGGCTCATCCAGGACCAAATGCTGCTTCCGGCTGATCCCGGGTCAGGTGCCCGGTTCCGATTTGGCGAGGTGGGGGGGGGGGGGGTTGCACCACAATGTGATTGATAGTGCAGGGCAGCATCGAGGGCCAGTCGCCAGGAGGACAGAAGGGTGCGGACAGACGGCTGCCAGAAAGCACCCGCCAGTCTCAGCACCCGTCCTGCGCCTGCGCAGCGCGCGCAGCACTTCCGCCAGGTCTGCGCGCAGCCGATCTCCTTCTTCCCGCAGAAGGGTCCACGCGGGGGATGTCAGCGCTCAGGTCCTCTCACTGAGGCTGAACAGCAGGGACGGGGCAGGTGCTCTGCTAGCGACCCCCTGCTATGGTAAGAAGGCTTCAGTTACCGTGTAGCGCAGGCGTGATACAGGCAGCTGCCACAGGACCGTGGGGACCCTTAGAACCCCGGAGCTTTGACGTTGAGCTAGAGACACACTGATGGGACGGCCCTCCCGCCGTCAGAGCTGAGATGCCGCCTGCAGAGCTTCCTCTAGTGAGGGCAGCCTCCCGGGTCCAGGAGCCCCGATGGAAAGCAGACACACAGTTGGGGCGAGCACAGCCCTGGATTTGCAGGGCAGAGGTGCTTTCACACACGTTGTGGCTGGTCCAGGGATCAGGCCATGCATCTCCATGTTTCTTTCCAAATACATGGATGCCTACAAATGGCCCTAGGTGATGGGGACTTGGTTCAAAGGTCACCAAACTCCTCCAGCAACATCTTGCGCACCTGCAGTCCCAGGGCTAACACTCTCGCAAGGAGATGAAGCTGAGCGCTGTCAATTGCATGGAATACACAGTGGGCTGAGAGAGGCAGCCCCGTGGTGTTTCCAGGCTTCCAATGAGGCCGTTTCTGTCCCTGGAGCCTTGATGCCAGTTTCACCGTGAAGGAGGGTGCCAGCCCTGGGATGGAGCCATGGGAAAGCGGGCACTGGGGCTCTGGGGCCCCTTAGATGTTCCACATGGCTCTACAAAGAGCGACATGTATGGCTTTTCAAAACTGTGAGATCAAATTCATTGAGTCTGTCAAGGCAAGGTTCAGAGGCAAAAAGTATTTCAGAATGAAAAAAATTTTTTTATTTGCAAAAAGGGCAAGGGAACCAGACTTCAATAAGACCAGCTCATCCAATAAAAAACCCAACAAGTATCTAATGTTATAAAACCCCACAAGATTGCATGTTTACATCTGTCTGTTCATGGTGGGAAAGGATCAGCTCGTGCTGACGTGTGTTACTGTCTCAGACATTAACCCCAAAGCCAGGATGACGTGGTCCCTGCTGAGAGTCCAGGCTTACAGGAAGTGCTCGAGATTTTGCTCTTTGGTGAGACCAAAACTAGACAGAGTGGCTGTATTATTTTTATTTTGTATGGAGGTACAAAGTGTTTTTTCTCCCTGAAATGCGCTGCACACACAGTAGTAACAGGGCTGGACCAATTGCCGGTTTCCACACGATGAATCATTTGTTTACATTTTGATCCATTTTTCTCCTTATTACGGTATCATCAGGCCCTTCAAAGCTGTGATCAAAATCAGTATCACTCTTAAGAGTGATCAAGAAGTTCCTAGCGCCGTGAGGAAAAGTGGCCTAAACAAACATGACAAGTGTCATGTCACACTGAAGAAGTTAGGAGACAAAGTAGGGCCAAGGTTGCTTAATTCTATTTCTTTCCTCTTTTTGCTTGTTCCCTAAACATGCTCTGAGACACATGAATCATTACATCTGTTGATCTTGATGAAGAAGAATATCTTGAAATGTCATTATTCTCCGTACTTCCTCTCTATCCTGTGACTCTTTCATCATTAAAGAGGCTGCCGTTCGTTGCATCAGGAGAGGCTGAGTACCCTTGGCTTTGACTTCTAAGCTCAGATTTTTGGTTTTTTGTTTTTGTTTTTTTTGGCATATAGTTTTTTTTTAAATTAATTTTTACTGGAGTATGGTTGATTTACAATGTTGTGTTAGCCTCTGCTGTACAGCAAAGTGAATCAGTTATACATACACATATATCCACTCTTTTTTAGATTCTTTTCCCATATAGGTCATTACAGAATATTGAGTAGAGTTCCGTGTGCTGTACGGTAGGTCCTTATTAGTTATCAATTTTATATATAGTAGTGTGTATGTGTCAATCCCAATCTCCCAATTTATCCCTCCCCCCCTTTCCCTCTTGCTAATCACAAGATTGTTTTCTACATCTGTAACTCTGTTTCTGCTTTTGTAAATAAGTTCATTTGTACCATTTTTTTTAGATTCCACATATAAGTGATATTCTACACGATATTTGTCCCTCTCTGTCTGACTTACTTCACCCGATATGACAATCTCTAGGTCCATCCATGTTGCTGCAAATGGCATTATTTCATTCTTTTTTATGGCTGAGTAATATTCCATTGTCTATATGTACCACATCTTCTGTATCCATTCATCTGTCGATGGACATCTAGGTTGCTTCCATGCCCTGGCTATTGTAAATAGTGCTGCAATGTGCATTGGGATGCATGTATCTTTTTGAATTATAGTTTTCTCCGGATATATGCCCATGAGTGGGATTGCTGGATCATACGGTAACTCTATTTTTAGTTTTTTAGGGAACCTCCATACTGTTTTTCACAGTGGCTGCACAAATTTCCATTCCTGCCAACAGTGTAGGAGGGTTCCCTTTTCTCCACACCCTCTCCAGCAGAAATTCCAGCTCTTGCCAAGATCTCACTGCAAGTCAGGAGGCTTCTGTCCCACTATCTAAAGTCCGCATCATTATTCTCCCTGTCACGCCATGATTGTCTGCCATTCCTCTTCCCTCAGCCAAGAGCAAGGGTGTCACAGGCCTCTCCGGACCCACAAAGCACTCTCAGCCCCGCTCTACCAGACTCTAGAGGGAAGGAAATTTATCATCCCCGGTGACATGAGTTTTTCTCGCGCATGAAATTCAAAACCAGGCTCCAGCCATAGACGTGTGACCCACGCTGATAACGTGTAAATACCTGCAAATCCACCACAGCTTCTCAAAAGGAGGAGCCGCAAAATATGATCACAGCTTGTAAACCCGCCCAGAAGCTGGAGAGTAGAGTCCTTACAAACTAATCAGAAAATCGGATGTGCTTTTCAACAGAGGATGCAACCGGCCCGTCACAAAAGGCCAAGTTTGCCCAGTGAGCATATGCCACACACGCTTCACAAAAAACAAACTTCAATTCACTAGTGAACAAAGAAAAGCAAATGAAGTCAACAACCAAGGCCTTTTCTTCCCCATCAAATTTCTAAAGGAAAAATTGATGCTCCCCAGGGTCTGCTGTCCGCACACATCTCTCCCCTCCCCTTCCCTTCACTTTTTTCTTTTTTTTTTTCTAATTAACTCCCAAATGCCAAATCCAATGGCCTCTTTTTTTTTTTTTTTAATTAATTAATTTATTTATTTATTTATTCCTGGCTGTGTAGGGTCTTCACCTCTGTGCGAGGGCTTTCTCCAGTTGCGGCAAGCGGGGGCCACTCTTCATCGCGGTGCGCGGGCCCCTCACTATCGCGGCCTCTCTTGTTGCGGAGCACAGGCTCACAGACGCGCAGGCTCAGCAGCTGTGGCTCACGGGCCCAGTTGCTCCGCGGCATGCGGGATCCTCCCAGACCAGGGCTCGAACCCGTGTCCCCTGCATTAGCAGGCAGACTCTCAACCACTGCGCCACCAGGGAAGCCCCTTCCCTTCACTTTTTTATTCATTTCTTCTTTTTTTCCCCGCAGCTTGCAGTTGGCACCTACCTATTTTGAGTCCTCATTTTCTTCCAGTCGCAGAAATCACTTACTTGGCTCCGCAGCCAAGGGCAATCCGTCCATGTTTGGGAAACGCCAGCTACACATTAGGCCACTGTGGAGGGTTATGTGGTCAGGAGTTACTTCTGCAGGAATTAGCACAAGCATACTTCCCAGCAGAGACCTGGTCTAGAAAACAAGTCAGCTGGAGACAACATATCCTTTCAGCCAAAGTGCAACCTTCCCGCTCTCTTGATACTTTCAAAGCAAAAAAATGCAAAAAATGCAAAAAAAAAAAAAAAAGGGGGGGGGAGTTGGTAAGAAAATAGGACGTGGGCTCCAGGTGTGCCCACCTGCCTCCTTCATCCCACGGTTTCCTCTCCAGGTGACACTTTATCACTAAGTCGTGGGTGGGAACATTTGTCAGAACATTTGGGAGATCTGACAGCAGGGGAAGAACCGTCTCTGTTTCAGGACTGTCAGCCCCTGAGACCAGTATGTCCCACTTAAAAAAAAAATTACACACACACACAATTAGGGCCTTCGTTAAGTAGACCTTAAAATTTCAGAGTTTGCCAAAGCAACCATAATTTCATCCACTTATTCATTGATTCACTAACTAATGGGCACCTACAAATTGCTAGATACTAGGAATACAGGGGCAAAAACGACAGACATGGCCCCTTCCCAGAGCTGGCATCTAGAGGAGGAAACCGATAGAAAATACAATAGACATTGTATGACTGAATCTCTTTGCCGTACACCTGAAACTAACACAACGTCATAAATCAACTATACTCCAATAAAATTAAAAGAAGGAAAGAACACACAATAGGCGTTGTTGCCCTGGGAAGGCTTCTGTGGTAACCACGGGCCCTATTTTTTGTATTCTGAGGCTCTAGCATCTGGAGGGACTGCCTATTCCCAGAGAGAGGAACAACTCGCCCCAGGAGTGAACTTTTCAAATGCAAACTAGCCAACCCAGAGCCCGCCCCACTGACCAGCTCCTCTACGTGACCCACACGCAGGGTCCCCATCACCTGCACTAATTGTTCCTGACCACACAACTAGGGACAGCCCCACACCCAGAGTCCCTTGAAGGATCCAGCCCGGCACTCGGGGAGCCTGCAGACCCCGGCTTGCCCTCTGCTTCCCACGGAAACCATAATGAAGGCCCTTGCCCGTGGTCCCCCCGTTCCCCCCGCCTCCTGATCAAACTGGTGCTTCCCCGTGTGGCCCTGCAGAGCTCGTCCTGCCTCTTGTTTCTAGGGAACTTCGGTATAAAAAACATCCTTCTTCATGACAGTCATTTCCGTGTCTGAGTGTCTTACCTGATTCAAGCAGATCCGGGGCCCTCTGCAGTGTGGAGCTTCAGCTGCTCTCCGAAGAATGAAGGAACCAACAGGTCAGAGGTCGGGGGCTGGGCCATAGGCCGTGGGGACAGCACGAGCAAAGGCCTTACGGCAGGAGAGAGACGGGCTTATTTGAGGGCCTGGAGCAGACCTCAGGGGCCAGAACCTGGTGAGCAGGGGCAGGGGCCCCGTCAGCAGGGGGCACCCTCCATGTGTGCCTTCTGTACTGAGACCTAGGGGACCCAAGGCTCCTTCTTGGGGCCCTTGATGTGAGGGGCTGTGGTGCGAACCCGAACAGAATGTCCTCGTGGGCTCTAAGGGACCACGGTGACGGGAGGGCTCCCTGAGCCTCCCACTCTGGACAGGACGTTTGTGCTCACAAACAACCAACAGGAGAAAGCACTTTTAGAACTGCCATACAAAGGATTTAAGAGGATATTGGATGGGTTAGCATAGCATTTAATAAACAAGGCAGAAAGAATCTTTCAAATGTTAAAGGCTCAAGCCCATTTTCCTTGGGTTTTCTCATAAAATCCTCCCTCACTGCATCACCTGGTGCATCTTTATGAGGATTCAGCAGCTGAGTCGTCTTTGAGGACTGAGCTGTGGTCTGTGAGGTCTCCGGTGTGGGCAATGGAAGCCTCTTAAGATCAGATCAGCTCCTGGTGAGAAGATGGAGCTACACCCGCTTCCCTCCCCAAACTGTGCCTCTGAAAGCAGTAAGGCAGGTAGGCAGGCCCAGGAGGTCGGTGTTGGGGTGTTGACCTCCTTGATGCCCCAGGCATTGTCTGGGGCATTTTTTTTTTTTCATTTTGGCTCTTTTTTTTTAAATAAATTTATTTATTTATTTTTGGCTGTGTTGGGTCTTCATTTCTGTGGGAGGGCTTTCTCTAGTTGCGGCGAGCGGGGGCCACTCTTCATCGCGGTGCGCAGGCCTCTCACTATCGTGGCCTCTCTTGTTGCGGAGCACAGGCTCCAGACGCGCAGGCTCAGTAGTTGTGGCTCACGGGCCCAGTTGCTCCGCGGCATGTGGGATCTTCCCAGACCAGGACTCGAACCCGCGTCCCCTGCATTGGCAGGCAGATTCTCAACCACTGCGCCACCAGGGAAGCCCCTCATTGCAGTTTTGATCCACGTTTCCAGAATATCATGTGCTTACTAGCCGCTTGTTTTTTCCCCCCCCAGTGGAGAAAAGACTATGTAAATCCTTTGCCTATTTTTAATTAGGTTATTTGTTTTTTATTGTTGAATTTTAGGAATTATTTCTCTATTCTGGATACAAGTTTCCTATCAAATATATGATTTGCAAATATTTTCTTCCATTCTGTGGGTTGTCTTTTCACTTTCTTGATGGTGTCCTTTGAAGCACAAAAGTTTTTAATTTTGAAGTTGCAGTTCAAGATGGCCACATAGGAGAACCCTGAACTCACCTCCTCCCATGGACACACGAAATTGACAGCTGTATATGGAACAGTTTCCTCTGGGAAAACCCCATAACTAGCTAAATAACTCCTATACATTGGGTGAGTGAGAAAAAACCCACATCAAAGCAGGTAGGAGAGGCTGAGACACAGTCTCACCATACACCCCACACCCAGCATGCTGACCCACAATCAGGGGGGAACTCCCATCCCCAAGCTGCTCCCTGAAGAGCGAACAGTCTGCACCCCACGCCTGGCACCCCTACTTTCAAGACTTGCACCTGGGAGATGAGCCCCCAGAATATCTAGTTTTGAAAATCGATGGGGCTGGCATCTACAACACCCATGACGCTACAGTGACCTGAGAAACCATTCTTAAAGGGGCAGCATGAACTTACCCTCCCCAGGGCCTGACACAGACACAGCGACG